>NW_026126639.1:4377500-4977500 GCF_943737965.1 Phodopus roborovskii | reverse complement strand
GAGGCTTACTGGCCAGCCAGCCTGGCCTGCTTGCCAAATTCCAGGCTAGTGAGAGAGCCTACCTACAAAAATGAGCTGGAGTCTGAGGAAATAGAGGCAAAGCTGTCTTCTGGCCTCTGCCCATACGTGTGTGTGTGTGTGTGTGCATGCACGCACACTCACACACACATCCTTTCACAGATGAACACACACACACACACACACAATCGTGTACAGATTTCTCACAGGGACTTGGGCCTGCTGGGGAACAGATGCGGCTCCCACCCACATCTCCATCTGGCAGCTCCAGCTGCTCTGGCTCTGATGGGCTGACAGCCAGCCATATTTTTCTAATTAATTCTTACTCTTCCTGCTCTGCTCTCCTCATACCTGTCAGTGTGTATATCTAAGCATTTTCTTCCGTGGCACCTATCACAGAGTTATATGTGTTTTCAGAGGGTTTGGTCTGGCAGACACTATCAGTGACTCCAGCTAATTAAAAATATTCACACAACACACAATATCTAATGAAGTATAATTAGAAACAGATTTTGATTACATCTTAGAGCCCCTGGAAAGACTTGTCATGTCCAGGAAAGTTTTAGGATTTATAATCCTAATTAGGGGGTTAGCCATGTAATAAAAATACCTGTGAGTAAAGGTGGCTCACTTTTGAGAAGTCGTTTTCTCTAGACAGAGGTCTCCCAAAGCAAAGTGCATGGGCAGCGGCCATCTCCTCTCCCACTCATTTGTTAGGGACTTGGATGCCTACTCTCTGGTGACATGCCCTTAACACGGCAGTAGTTCTAACTCAGAGGCAAAAGAGGAACACTTCTTTATAAGAAGTTTAATATGACCCTTATTACACGCTGCAGGCATGGAGAATGGCTGGGCATAGCAGGATCATTAGCTGATTGTTAACTGTGGGGATTTACCCTGCTGTGTATACACCACAGATCCCAGAAGGTTTCTAGCTTGATGGCATTTAATCATGGTTTTGACCTGAAAATGTTGTTTTCATAGTTAATGCTCATGTAAACAAGATAAAACAAATGCTTCCCATGAGCCCTTTAAACAATCTGTGGCAATCTAACTCAGCATTGTCTGTTTGATTTCAAATTAATTGTCTCTATTATTTTGACAGAGCAGAGAACCTAATTCAGGCCACGTTTGTAGAGTCTGTTTATTCTTTAGTTTAATTTGTTGTTGTCATGAGGTACTGGGAAATGAACCAAGAGCTTTGTGCATGCTGGGAATGTGTCCTAGCACAGAGACGTGTCACCAGCCCTTAAAATGTTTGGTAACTGTTGTGTGAACACTTGGCTTGCTTTAACTCAAATACATTTTGCTCAGTTGCAGGGTTAATCTTCTTTTATAGCTTCAAGGTCATGGTTTAACCACAGGCTACAGTTTACATCTCAGCCTGGAAAGTTGTGTATTTTACCTGGAATTCATATGGTGTAGTTTGTGTAAAGATAGGACACGAGGTCAAAAACAGTGGTGTAGATTGGGGAACAGAATAATCTAACACTGTAGGATGCTGGGGTTTCTTCTGCTACCTCTCCGTGTGCCTCTGTAGAAGAGTAAGTAGGACAGCGGCTCACAGGTGGACCCTGGGTGGGCACGTGTTGCTGTGAGCGCACGCACTCACATAGGAGACAAACTCATCGTTGATGTCCCATGGGCATCATCAGGAAAGTATCCCCCTAGTGTTCCCTTGCATGCCACACCATTTAAAAACCATTTTATTATTGTTGTTTTCAATCATGTGTGTCTCCGTGTGTCTTGGTTTGTGCACATGCATGCAGACCACGCAGGCCAGAAGAGGGCAACATGGCTCTGAGACCTGAACTCAGATGCTCTGGAAATATGTACACACGACCACTCAGCCACTTCTCCAGCCCTGTCTGCCGTAACCTTACAACTATCCCTAGACGGTGGCTGCCACCTAACGCATCCGGCTCATGCCGGGGCGGTCAGTGCATGGCGTAAGCAGAGGGGAAGCTGGCTGCAGTGTGTTGTGAGGAAGGAAAGGGAAGAGCTGTAAGGTTGGTTGGGGAGTGGTCCTGAAGCAGCTCCATCCCGAGTTCAGTTGCTCGAATGTTCAAAGCAAATGCTGCCCATGTGGGAAAGAACAGAAGTCTGCGGGGTTTAGCCATGGAGGAAGATTAAGTATCTATAAAAGCATGTGTTGCTCGGCAGTGTGGAGGCTGCCCGTCCCTCAGGAGTCCCGGTGCGGTGTGGCGTGCTTCAACGGGAAATCGATGGGGCAGTAGGAGTCTGTTTTAGGATCTGGGCAGCCAGCGGTGCACTACGTCAGGAGGATTGCTCCCCGCTGCCAGCCTTCCTAAGCCTTCAGCTGGGACTTGTACTTCAGTTGGTACCAGACTCTGTGCTGGCTGCAGAAATTGCTTGTTTTAAAGAAATGTTTAATGGTGTTGTTTGGTGGGGAATTTCCAACAGTCGGGTCTAGTGTTTTCCTCATTCTGTGTAAGGAAGTCTGATCTTGTTTCTCTCCCTCTCTCTCTTCCATTACCCTTCCCCGCTCTCCCTCTCCCCTTCCTTCCTCACTCAGTTTTCTCTTCTTTTCCATCTCTCCCCCCCCCTCTCTCTTGCTCTCCTGCTCACTTCACCTCTGTCTCTCTAGCCTCCCTGTCTCCCTATTCTCTCCCTCCTCTCCTCTTTCTCCTCCCCTCCCCTTCCCTTCCCTCCCCTCTCCCCTCCCTCCCCTCTCCTGCTCTCCCTCCCCTCTCCTCCTCTCCTCATCCCTCCCCTCCAGTCCCCTCCCCTCCTCTCCTCTCCCTGCAGAAATAAGAAAGGTTGACCTGGAATTCTATGAGAAGGGCTGGGCAAATGACAGGGAACTTCCCCTTTGTGTGTATGCATATCTGTGTATGTGTGTGTGTATGTACAAGTGTGTTCATGTGTGTATATGTACAAGTGTGCATTTGTGAGACAGGCAGGGAACAGCAGTGAGTGTTAAGGGGGATTTGCTCGGTGGCTGGAATCTCCATGCATTTCCCCCTCTGCTGGACCTGCCCTGGTGTGGCCCCTCCTCGTACCCTTCATCTTATGGTCTGTCTTCACCATTGACACTCTACAGTTGGACTCCTTCTCCGAGTCTTCACTGTTGACACTCTACAGTTGGACTCCTTCTCCGAGTCTTCACCGTTGACACTCTACAGCTAGAATCTTCTCTAAGTCTTCACCATCCTCACTGTTGACACTCTACAGCTAGAATCTTCTAAGTCTTCACTGTTGACACTCTACAGTTAGAATCTTTTCTTTAAATCTTTACCATTGACACTCAACAGTTAGACTCTTCTCTCTGAGTCTCCACCGTTGACACTCTACAGTTTGAATCTTCTCTGAGTCTTCACCATTGACACTCTACAGTTAAGATCTTCTCTAGGTCTTCACTATTGACACTCTCCAGTTAGAATCTTCTCTGAGTTTTCACTGTTGACACTCTCCAGTTAGAATCTTCTAAGTCTTTACCATTGACACTCTGCGGTTAGAATCTTCTCTAAGTCTTTACCATTGACACTCTACAGTCAGAGACCCTTCTTTCTTGAGAGGATCCTTTATGTTTCTCCAACATTTTCCTCTGGGTGACAACAGCTGCATCAGACATATGAGTTTGCTAGTTAGAGGGAGGAGGAACTTCCTCTCCTATGACTCAGGTGGCTTCTTGAGTAGCTCTGATAACCCCAGTGTAGTTTCCAGTGAAGCCAGGGCCACTGGACAGACCTGTGCCAAGTCCAATCTTTCATGGGCCAATTTTTCCCCAATGGTCTAGTTACTGCTTTACTCGGTCTGGTAGAAATGCTGCAGAACTTCCATTTTCCTCATGACAAGCATCCTGATTGCCCAGAGTTATGGCTACACAAGTCTGTTACGATCCATATGTCCCTGGGTCTTAGGAAAAAAGATGGGCACTATGGACCACCTTCCAAGGAAGGTATATATATATATCCTTTAACTTTTCCACCATTCCTGCTGTCAGATGTTTGATCACATGCAGTTTTATGGGCACACACATACACATGTAAACACACACAATAACCCTCTAATTAAGTTAATAGCTTGGCAGGATTTTGCTGTGTGTTTTCTGTCTGAGTTTTTATTTTCTTTGGCGTCCAGGAAGGTAAAGATCTGTGTGCTTGTTAAGGTGCTTTTCGGTATCGATGTTGAAATGAAGTCCATCTCAAACATGAATCACCAGGAAATCAAATAGGGGTCTTGAAGGTTCAGTGATCACACATTGCTAATTGGTCTGAAGAACTGAAATAGCTTCCGTAGCTTTTAACCTGAAAGTGTGTGAAACGATCGCATGACAGAGTTTGAAGATTTAGGCCTTTCTTTCATTTGCTTTTCTTTCTTTAAAATATTTTTTTCTTCCATGTTTATTAGTGTGTTTGGCCAATGTTTAAACACTTTAACCAAATTGAGAGAGAAATTCTTCACATCTTTTTTTTTTTTTTTTTTTTTTTTCCCTTTTCATTTCAGCCAAAAATCGTGGGATTGCAATCCCAGTCGATTTGGATGGCCAGGTTAACACACTCTTCATGAAGACCCATTCAAGCACGGTGCAGAGGGCGGCCATGGGCTGGAGGCTCTCCGCTCGCTCTGGACCTCGCTTCAAGGAAGCTCTTGGAGGGCCGGCATGGGATTACAGAAACATTATCGAGAAGTTACAGGTACAATGAGAGCATGATGTGCCGTTACTCTTTTCCAGCTTCTGTATTCTTAAAATGTGCCATATAATACAATGTAGTTGGAAATATCCGACTCTTCCTGGGGCGAAGCTTTCTTCTCTAGCTTTCTGTTACCACCTGTTCTTTCGTAGTTTATGAACAGATTGTCCTGAGTTACTTCTTAATGAGTGATGTGACAATGCGTTCTGGTAGTTTCTGAGTGAGTAGTGGCCCCTTGATCGCAAGATATAATTATAATGCCAATAATAAAATCAGTAAAAATAACTTACAATTGATGATACATGTGATAAATTAAGTTTTAATGATGTTGACTCAGTTTATATTCCAGTGTTCACTTACATCCCCTGGGTCAAAATCAGCCAGCCCCTCTCTTCACCAGGCCCTTGCATGGTCCGTTTGCAAGCTTCCATCCATGCCTGTACATTTGGGCCCAGTGAGCAAATGACACGTGGCTTTAATTTTCTGGGGCTGCCATAACAAAACATCATAGGCAGGATTCTTCAAGCAGTAGAAATGTATTCTCTTGTGTCTCAGGAGGCAGGACTCTTGGATCTAGGTATCAGTAGGGGTTGGTTTCCTCTGAGACCGCTGTCCCTGACTGTGGGTGGCTGGCTTCCCATGGGTCTTTCCTCTGTGCAGATGTACACCTGTGTCCCAGTTTCTGTCTCTTGTGTGATCTTGTGTGGGGTAAACAGTGGCTCATACGAACTCACTTCACCCTCAGGCTTTCTTAGCAGGTCTTGTCTCCAGGCAGGTCAGAGGCTGACTGTATTCTGAGAGAGGGCTTGGGAGATGATCAGGTATTGTGGGTGAGCCCCACGAATGTGGCTAGTTTTCTTGTACTGTAGCCCTAAAGAGGTGTGTTTCTCTTCTCTACCGCATGGGGACACTGTGACAGGGACCCTGTATGACCCAAGAAATCGGCATAAATAAAGACTGCTAATTTCTTATTAGAGTTGGATTCCTAACTCCCAAGTTGTGAGAACCAAACTGCCATCTGTAAGCCATTCAGCTCATGGCATTTGTTGTATACCCTGGCAAGATACTGGACTCCATTGTAGGTGTGAAAGGGGCAGGGATTCCCGCAGAGCAGGACCATGCTCCTCTCCTGCTGAGGACCAGAGTCTGACTCAGCACTTAACCTTGGGTGGCTCACATCGCTTGTAACTTCAGCTGCAGGGAGCCAGCCCCTCTGGCCTCCATGGGCAGCTGCACACAGATGTGCCCACACACAGACACACATAGACACACGGTTAAAAATAAAACCTTAAGCAAATAAGGCAGCAACCGTATTGGAGAGAAGTGGATAGACTTTGGGATGTGTTTTCTGGTAGGTGGATGGATGAATTGTGGGGTGACGGGAAGAAGAGTCAAGGATCACTCCTAGTTAGACGTGACTGCCTCATTCACTAAGACAGCGGGAGAGATAAAGGTTGGGGGGAGGGCTTAGAATTGGCGGTCTTTCGGGGAATTCTAAGTTTGAGATGCCTTTTCTAATACATAAGTGGGTCTGCCAGCCAGTTAGCTGGGTGTGTGAGTCTGGAGTGGTGTGGAAAGATGTCCGTGCTGGGAATATCAATCCAGAATGTTCCAGCATGCATAAAGAGCCCACAGAATTGGGTAAGCAGTCTCTGCAGAAGACATAGCTGTAGCACGACCATGAGCAAACGGGGCTTAATGAAGGGTCGGGACATCAGTGGAAAGTTAACAATGGCGTCGCAGAAGCCAAGGGAAGGTGGCCGTGGAGAGTTGTGTCACCGTGTAGAGCAGTTAGATTGGGGTGGAAGAGAGGCCACCCGTGTGACAGGAAGGTGATACTCATGGCTCATGCACGCTCTGTATTAGTGGGGGCTGACATCTGAAGTGTGTGTCAAGGGTTGTTCTTGGAACTTGCTTTAAATCTCCGCAGCAAACCTACATGGCTGCCGGTGTCCTGATGTCAAGTGTGGCAATTCTGATTCACAGAGGGAAGGAGGACTCAACTCCTCAAATCCCTTTGAGTTTTGTTTGTCCACTAGCAGAAGTTAATAGAGAACACATCAGTCTGGTTTCACCAGATGTGGCCATCTCTGACAAGTGTTGCCTCCTTTGTGTAATACAGCATTTTCTTCCTTTTTAACTGTTATCAGATTTCCCCAGGAGGCTGATTGGAGGCCTGGAAAATGAAGCGTTAGGTCTCTCAGGAACCTGGCATTGTGTCTACCCATTTGCTAGCTCTCTGGGCAAGGCCCCTAGAGCTGAATGGATCTTGGCTTTCTACTTAGGACTTACATGTCTGCCTGGTCAGGGCTGCGTAATGTCCTCCTCAGGCAAAGTAGAGTGACCCTGGCCATCATACGCCCTCAGCCTTGATGCTGAATGGGGGAGTTCATCTCCCTGAGAATATTTTGACCTGATTCAGAAATAGCACCTGGATTCTTTTTGAGCAAGGAATGGGATGGAAAGAATCTGTCAGATGTGTGACCAATCAGACCTATCAATAAATATAATTTGAAATAGTATTGAATGTCCCTAAACCCTGTGTGGTATGCAAATATCTTCGGATAACATATCGGTGAATGTTTCCATTGGACTAAATGCTTAGCTTTGGGTGACCAGGGACACACAGGAAATGATGTTTAGTGGTTGCCCATGTGTACCTCTGATCCACTCTTACACATGTATCCTCAGAAGTTTGGCAGTTACCTACCAATCCATTATCTCATGAATTAGTTTAGAAGTATGTATAAGGAGCCGGGCAGCAGTGACACACGCCTTTAATCCCAGCACTTGGGAGGCAGCCGCAGGCAGGAGGATCTCTGTGAGTTCGAAGCCAGCCTGATCTACAGAGCGAGTTCCAGGACAGGCTCCAAAGCAATGCAGAGAAACCCTGTCTTAACTGCCCCTGCCCCCCGAAAGTATGTATAAGGCTGGAGACATAACTGAGTTCTTAAGAGCATACACTCCTCCCCAAGAAAATGTGAGTTTGTGTCCCAGAGCCTATGTCAGGCCATTCACAACCTCCTGAGAGTCCAGCTTCAGGGCATATGGCACCCTCTGGCTTCTGTGGGTACCCACAGTCATGTATATTTACCCCTCCTTCATATGTACATAATTTAAAAAACATTTAAAACTCACACACACACACACACACACACACACACACGAGAGAGAGAGAGACAGACAGACAGACAGACACAGAGACTATGAGTGAATGAAACCAGATAGTGTTGACGTGTAATCTGCAAACGTTCGGTGTTGTGGGAAGCCAGGGTTCGTTCATCTTGCACGAAACTGCCACGTGTCCTCCCTGGGTAATGTGTGCCACATCTTAGAGGCGCTCACGTGTGTCCTCTGTGCCTTGTCTCAGGACGTCGTGGCATCGCTGGAACAGCAGTTCAGCCCCATGATGCAGGCCGAGTTCTCGGTGCTCGTCGACGTGCTCTACAGTCCGGAGCTGCTGTTCCCAGAGGGAAGCGATTCCAGGATAAGGTGTGGCGCCTTTATGTCAAAGTAAGTGGAGCCGTGCTGGTGGACGAGAGAGGGAGCCAGCAGCCCGCAACACCCACTTTCTGGTCCTCTCCAGAAAACTCCATGGACAGATGAGCCACAGAGTGGTGTCCCCTGCCTATGTGTCTCTTATTGGTTGATGGATGAAACACTGTTTGGCCTATAGCCAGTAGAGGCAGGAAGATAGGCGGGGCTAGGAGACGGGGAGAATTCTGGGAAATGTAGGCAGAGGGAGCCCACCAAAACAGTCACCACGTACACCGCAAAGAAGTCTGGACCCTTCTCCAGTAAGGCGTGGCTTAGGGAATAATAAAGAGCGCGAAAGCCCACCTCTCACAGCGAGGGCAGTTTCGGGGACAGTGTGCACACAGGCGGGCACTCCCACGTCAGATCCGCACTCAAGGCTCATTAGTCCAATGCTGCGGCCCCTCCTCACTTATTTATCATTTGCAGACGTGGCTGTCAGCCTCCCACCTCCACGGTCGGTTTGTCTACACTGTCCCTGGCCAGGCTTGTCTTCCTGTCCCCATCCATACTCCCCAACACCTTCGATCTCAAGTGCTGACTCTGTGGACGCCTTCTCTAACCAGCTTTAGGAAGTTCCTGCAATAGAATAAAACTTTTTTTCTACTTATTTAATTTTTTTTTGTCTAGTTTATTGGCTTTTGCCAGCACCCCTGTTTACATCTTAGCAGTTCTCGTCACGTCAGATGGCTGTGCTCAGCCTGTTGCGTGTGGGACTCTGTCCTGAAGCCCCAGAGATTGTTTGGTGAATGGCCACACTTAGAGGGGGTTGGGCTTGGAAATCCAACGCGATTTACTTTGTTCTACGCCACGCTGTCCCTTTAGGGAGATGTGTCTCACAGGGTCAGTGAAGGGTCAGCGTCTTAACAACCCAGTCTATGGGAACTGAGTTACATATCCTAATCATTCCCCTTGTTACTGAGTCTTGGGATGGTTCCACCCGCCGCGGTACTGAATGTCTTCTAGAACCCCACTGTGTGCATCAACACGGTAGGAGAAAGAGCCGCGTCCTCGTCTGAATTACCGCAGTGGTCAAGCTGTCGTGATGCTACACTTGCTCCTTCTAATCACAGCAACTGCTGACATCTACCAAGCGATGTCGTATCACACGTGGCTTACTGAGGGGATGGGGGAAAGCCCACTAAACTGTGCTATCACCTACATCCAGGATGTCATGATTAATGCGGTAACAATGAATAGAAAATGATAAATGGCACGATGGCATATCGCATGCTTTAAACCTTTTTATACTAGCAAAGTGGAGGGAAGGAGGACATTAGTGTTTCCCTGTTTCTCAGAGTACCATAGCCCCCGAAGAACTCGCTGAGCTGATCAGCACTGAGACACATAAATACCCCAGCAGGTCTACAAGCTGAGGCATAGTTTTGAGACCTTTGGCGTTACGTGCCTGATTTACTTTGTGCCCTCAACACCATTCCCCACTCCCACGTAGCATATTGTGTGTATTTTGATGACAAATTGGTGTCCCCTTTTAAGGTTTCACGGTTTGCTTTCAGGCTGATTAACCACACAAAGAAACTAATGGAGAAAGAAGAGAAACTGTGCGTTAAAATCCTGCAGACGTTACGGGAGATGCTGGAGAAGAAGGACTCCTTCGTGGAAGAGGTATTCCTCTAACTCTCAGCACCGAAAACAGGCTTGCTTGCTTGCTTGCTTTCCCCTTTTGCATTTGAAATATGGTAGAAGGTGTAAGTCTGGATTGCAATGGGCCGTTGTACAAGCACTTCTTGATAACCGGGTGTTACTCACGTTAGCCACGTTACTCAGTCTGAGGGACACTCAGACTGAATGTTCATCTTAGCCATAGCATTACAGTCTGTCCTGGATGTACATGTCATCGCCTTTGAGTTCCGACAGACTGTTTGGCTGAAAGACTTTTTGTGGTCCTGGGAATTGAACCCTGGTCCTCTGCGTGTGGTGCTCCAACACCAAGTTCCACACCCCAATCACCAAATGACCTTGTGAGATGATGAGGGATTGGGATGCAGTGTTTAGATTTCACTTAAGGTGCAACAGCTTGTGGAGAGTGTCTGTGCATGTTGGCACGTGTTTTTGAGTCAGAATTATGCTTATGTCATTTTTGATAGTATTGTGCCAAGTATTATAACACTATTGTTCTATATAAGGGGGATAGGTGGTCTTTGTTCTTAGCTGTATTAACAGGTGTATAGTTGATATTCAGAAACATATCAACTTATAGATTGTCAGTCGGTTATTAAAATTGACAGTTTCGGGGGTGCTCATTAAATGGCAGCCAGCAGTGTTCCAATACCCACAGTGAGAGGCTTAAATATTAAATATGAATCTTGGAAAGTTTTCCCCTTCTTTTTGAAGGGTAGCCATCTACTTTTATGCTAAGCATCAAATCAATTTTCTATGGAAGCGCCTTGGTGTATTTGTGGAGCATTTCCAAACCCTGCATCAGAGTGGCTGGTGACATGGCTCTGTTGCTACAGATCCTGCCACCCGGGTATCAGCACCTGAGTTCAGCTCCCAGAACCAATGTGAAAAGCTGGGCGTGGTGGCAATCATTTGTAATCCCAGAGCTGGGGAAGCATAGGGCTTCTCGGGATCCCTGGCCGGGCAACCTGGCCTCCTGGGTGAGTGAGTTCCAGATGGGCCGGTGGAGACCCTGCTCAAAACAGAAATGGCTGGAACCAGAGGTGTGACACCTACGCGTCCTGTTAGAATCAAGTGTTTGCTAACCAAAATGCCCTCTGCTTCGGTTCTACAGTTTACACTACATTTGGACAACAAGTAATTAAGATAAATGGGTCAGTGTAATTGTAACTGATGCCTTTTGACACGAGATTGAAGAAAACCTTACACATTGGAGGATAAGTTATTGGCCTTTTAAAATCTGCAGCCATTCGCCTGCTACCCTTAGTGTGGTGCTGCCCCTTAGCCGATTTCACGAATGCACTGGGTCCCCAAGCAGAGCAATTAGGTCAACATAGTTTTCCTGACAAGCCTTCCAGTGTGACACGACAGGTCAGTACCGAGCGCTCTCAAAGAGAGGAGGGGACATGGGGATGGTAGGTGAGAGCGTTTTAGTGTCTTCCAAGCTGCTGGCTCTGAAATTAATCATCTGTTCTCCCTATGCGCTCCCTCTCCATCGACTACTGCACCCTCCCTCCCTCCCTCCTTTCATCTAGAAAACCCCAGTAGTTTACACACGGGCAAACATGCACGCACATACTTATGCCTACAGTACACATTATAAAAACAAAGCAGTGCAGAGGCTGGAGAGATGGCCCAGTGGTTAGGAGCACCGACTACTCTCCAGACACACACACGGTCACAAACACACGTATAGGCAAAACAAACACGCAATCATGAGAGAGAGGGAAAGAGAGAGAGAGAGAGAGAGAGAGAGAGAGAGAGAGAGAGAGAGAGAGAGAGGGAGGGAGAGAGAGAGAGAGAGAGAGAGAGAGAGTCCCCTAGTTTGGCACTGTGATGAAGCACCAGAAACTGACGTAGAGACCATGGAGACCATGTCTGCTTTCTGCCTTGCTCTCTCTGGCTCATGCAGCTAGCTGTCGCTCTTACACATCCTGGTCTGCTTACCTGTTGATGGTATCTGCTACAGTGGGCAGACCCTTCCACTTTATTAGCAATCAAGAAAACGCCGCAGGGACCACAGGCCAGTCAGGTGGAGGGAATTCTTCACTGAGGGCCATTTTTCCCAGGTGTGTCAAGTGGATAGCCTGGACTAGCCAACACAGCACCCTGGCAAGTAGATAACCCTCTAAGAAAGTATTAAAGGTGTGTGTGTGCATGTGTGCGCGCATGCGTGTGCGCGCGTGTGTGCGCGTGTGTGCGTGCATGCGGGTGTGTATGTGTGTGTGCATGTATGTGCGTGTACATGTGTGCATGTGTGTATGTGCGTGTGTGCGTGTGTGTGCGCGTGCGTGTGCGTGTGCGAGGTAACATTGTCAGAGGGATTAGTGAGCACCTGAGTTCTTATTTACCCTGCGAATTCCCGCATCTCCTAAGAACAGAGTAAGACAGAAGTATGAGTATAGGACTCTTTGCTTTAAGCCAGCTTCTCACTGTTTGAAGCTGCTGACACACTGCCCTGGGAGTCATAGGGGACACTGTGGAAGATTCTAGCATCTCCAGACAGCACTGGCGGCCCCTTGTCCACATACCTGATGCTTAGTGATCCTTGCTTGTGGATGGCGGTGTGAAGAGTGTGTGTGTGAACTCCTGTTGGGGGCCATGCTGGTCAGAGCGATCACTCTGCCACTCACGAGGGCTTTGCACGAGAAACCTGGGTTTTCAGTGGTAGGGCAACGGGCGGGTGTTTCGTAATTGTCTGTTCACCGGCACCTCGGTGTCTAAAAACGGCCAAATTTACCAGCTTACAGATGTGGGGGTGAAAGGCTAACATCAGATCAAGGTAGGGTATATGCCATCTGGAGGCTGATGGCCATGTTCGTTTCCTAGTCCTGTGTGTCTCCTAGAGGCCCTCCGCATGCTTTGGCTCATGGGCCCCATCTTGGTCTTAGGGATTCTGTTGCTGTGGAGACTGACACCATGACCAACCACAGCAACTCTTCCAAAGGGAAGCATTTAATCGGGGCTGGCTGTGATTACAGTTCAGAGATTCGGCCCATTGTCATCAGAGGGAAGCATGGCAGTGTGCAGGCAGACACGGTCCTGGAGAAGGAGCAGAAGCAGGAAGAGAGAGAGAGACACCGGGCCTGGCTTGAGCTTTTGAAACTGCAAAGCCCACGCCCCGTGACACTCCTACTCCTGCAGGGACCTTGTCACTCAGACCCCTGCATGCCCTTCTTCTGTCTTCAAACCAATCTCCCTACGTACTCTGTCCTCTCTCTCAGTTTCCGCCTTCTCCACGAGACCCCCGTGTTCTTCTTGGAAGACCCATGATTACACTGCAACCACCTGAAAAAAATCTGCTATAACCCTTGTTCCATATACTTAATTATATATGTAATATATACCTAACTATATATGTAAAGGGCCATGTTTATAGGTTCTTTAACCAGAGAGATCACAAGACACAGGCATGTTTGTATGGGCTTGGCAATTATCTAGCCTGACTCACAATGTGCATGTGTGCACACACACACACGTGTGTAGCTGGGGAGGGGCGTTGCACACTTTTATTTTGTGTGTTGAAGGGTTTGTAGGTTAAAATCTGATCTGAACGGAGACTTACTTGAGATAGTCAAGGCCAGAAAGAGTCCAGCAGGATGAGAGGATGGGGTGGAGTTGAAGTAACTCTCCACAGTGTCAAGTCAGGAGACAAGATGCTTAGGTTTCTTCTCTCCTTTCTCCCCAGTGCAGGAAGATGGTAATGCTATCTGTGAAGCCAGGTGGAATATTAAAACAGCACATACAGGATGAAGAAAGGGGCTGATAGATAGTAAGCTTTTAATAAATGCTACTTACAATTGCCTTTTAAAAACCAGCATTGAGAAGCAAACTATGGGTAGCATGCCACTTCAGAATGTGCTGTAGTCTGCAATTTCGTGATCTGATTTCTCAGATATGCATAGAAATGAAACCTTATTCTTGATAAAAACTCATCTAAGTGTGGGAGCATCATGCATTTCTTCAGCAAGCTGCTGAAGAAACCCTTGATGATTTCAGTCCAAGTCGAATGGGGCAGGAGGAAGACAGAGCTGAGGGGTTTTGAAGATTGAATTTTTGTAGACGTTCAGTTATGCTCAGACTTCCCTCGGCTCCTCATGTCATGGGCTGAGTTGTTTTCAGCCAGAGCACTATATGTAACAGCTCTAAATGGTTCGATGTGTGAGGCCATTGTCCATCACCCCCTGGGGCAGTGTGGCATTGGACAAACAGCCTAACAACTAACAGATAGCTGTGATCTCTACAGAGGCCCAACTGGGACAGATGGCATTTACACATTGGACCTGGATAGCAGGCAGAAGCTTCTGGATTTGACAGCTTTCTATCTCAGAGTGATTTGGGGGGAAATTCTGTAAGAATTTATGTTTTGGGTCATTTTAAAGAGGCCCCCCCTTTAACTCTCAAATTTGCTGTTACTTGAGTTAATTAATAATAATTGATTGTTTTCTTTGTCAGGGAAAAAAATCCCATAACTAACCTTTCATTTTTGATTGTGACAAGCACCAAAAAGATGTCAGAATAATACTAAACATCTGAGCTCCTACCCCCAGATGCCATGCCTGGCAGTCCCCAACAAAACCCTCCCCGTGAATTTACAACTAACTCTGCTAGTAGGAATATATTTGCCAGGTGGTGGTGGCACACGCCTTTAATCCCAGCACTTGGGAGGCAGAGGCAGGTGGATCTCTGAGTTTGAGGCCAGCCTGGTCTGCAGAGTGAGTTCCAGGACAGCCAGCCAGGGCTCCAAAGGGAAACCTGCCCCCCCCCCAAAAAAAAGAGAAAGCACTTGCAATCAGTCACGTCTGTGCGTGTCCTCGGCCTGCTTTCTAGCAGCGGGAAGATAAAATACATTTCGGAAGAAATGCAGTGGTGCATGCCCATGACTTAAAAACGTTTTCCCTATTTTGCAAAGGTGAACAAATGCCAGGTTTAGTGCAGGTTTGGGTGCACTTCTGCTCTTAGTGTGTGAGCTTACGAGATGAATATAAAGCTGTTTTGCAAATGTTCTAGTATTTTTAACCACAACAGCAGTGACCCCGCAAACCTGAACACCTGCCATGCGTGAACGTGTGTGTAGAGATACACACGCGTGTGCACTGTGCTTGTGTGTTGTGTCTGCAAGTGTGAGAGCGCCCTGCCTTCTTTGGAGCTTGACTTTAGAAACAGAGCGGGCACTGTGCTCCACCTCAGGAGTTTGTGTTTTATTTTCTCATCTGAGCAAAACGACCGCCGAACGGGCTAAAAGCGCCGGCGACTTTTACAGATGTTTTCTTTTCCATCGCTGATCTTGCTGAGCGTGGCCCGATCGCTGTGCTCTTTACGGAAAAGACTCCAAGCTCTTCACACCTTGTCCCTGTTGCTCTCCCCCGTTTCAAAATCCAAGACAGCCACATCCTTCCTTGTCTCGAGTTTCCTTGACGTATATCCGAGTCGTTAGAGACTACAGCTGCATGGTCATAACAGACATCTTGTCTGGACTCACACCGACCACCGTCATCGTCTCTGGGAGGCTGCTGGGATGGTACCCAATTAGAGAAAACTGGGGTTCTCATCAACAGACCGAACTGGGTAACTTCAGAAAGCAAAGTCAAAGCTGGGAAAAAGTCAACTGAAGGGAAAGGACAATATAATAAACAATCAAATTAAGGTAGCGACGAATTATCTCGGTAATCATTTCCACCTAAGTCTGACATGAACGCTTTTCCAGAACATGCTGCGTGGCCCCTTCAGCTACAGTTTGTCCTTCTTTTAAATTAATTAGTTGATTTGATTCAGGGGCTCACTGTGCAGCCCTGGCTGTGCTGGAACTCCTCATGTAGACTAGGCCAGCCTTGAACTCACAGACACCTGCCTGCTTCGGCCTCTGCCTTCCAAGTGCTGGCATTAAAGGCGTGTGCCACTATGGACAGCTTTGCTCCGTTGTTTTATAATCACTGTAGCATTTATGGTGTCATGTTTGCTTGACTTTGGACCTTGTGGTAGGATTCCTTGAGGGTGATCCTTTTAGCGCGTGCGCTGCCATTTTAAAGAAACTAGGGACCTGTTGAAAATGGGCCAGACTTGACACGCTAGCCAGCCGAAGCCCTGCATCTCCCCTGCTGAGCTGCGGTCCCCGAAGTTCTGCCTCCCCCCCTCCACTCCCTACCTGTCTCCACCCACATGCCACACCCTGTTTGAGGGAAGACTACTGATCTTCACCGCTGAGGTTCCAGAGTTTATCGCTTGGCCGTACACACAGCCGTTGCTCAGGGAGGGCCTGGCCACCTATAGATGCCAGTCCTTGCTTGCTCTAGCTGAGAAGTGGATGCTTCAAGCATCACTTGAAACCCTGCTTTCCTTATCTCGGTGCCCCTTCAGCACAGAAGGCGGGGGTGGGAGGGAGGTGGGGGAGGGGGAGGGGGAGGGGAGGAAGCGGGGTCACCCAAAGCGGCCTTTGGGAGGGTGTCACACCCCGGGCACTGTGCCAGGAGCAGCGGGAAGGAGTGAGGGACTGGGGCAAAGGTAGGACCTGGGTCTGAGGAGCAGCAGCCAGGAGCAGGGCTTCCATCCCAGCACGCGTTCCCAGCCTTGGGGAGAGGCCTGGAGAGAATGTGCTAGAGACCCAGTTTGGAAGAGAGAGGGTTCAGCCTGGAGGCTTTGAGCCTAGAGAAAGCCCCCTACAAAATCAGGGTGCTCGGGGCTATAGGACAGAGACACTGAGTGAAGTCAGCTGCAGCCCCGACTGCTGACCCCACACACTGTGGGAACCCTAACAGCAGGGCATGGGGCGGTCGATCTGGTGTCGCCACTGTCCGGAGGAGGAACAGAGCATCTGCAGAGTGGCCCAGGCAGCCCATGTTTCCCAGCAGATTTACTCCGTTTCAGGTGCCAAGCGGACGGCACCAAAGCCTGGTTGTCGCCTTGTTCTCCAGCTGTTACCAATGTCCACATCTGGAGGGGCTGGTCGGCTAGGCCCCATGCTGTCGGAATCCACTCAGCTCTCTGCAGTAGCTTCCAGAGGTCAGGGAGTCCCAATCTTTGTTTTATGACGAAAACAAGAGGCAGGAAGGGAAGTGTGAATACAAACCCCGGTTCCTCTTGTCCCCTCTTCTGTGTTACAGTGTGGAGCCAGGAACTAAATAATGTGGGCCAAGCAAGCAGCGCTTTAAATTTGATTTCATTTTGTCAAGTTGGGGCTGCAGACTCTTCTGCCTGTGTTTTTATTAATTATCATAAGGTTTGGGTCAATCAAAGAGAGGCATAAGGAATGGCCGTTCTGGAAGGCTGGAACCGGCCCAAGATAAAGTGGTCAGCCTCCAAACCTACGAACGGCCAGTCTCCCCACAACACTGAGGTTGTAACCAGTCCATCAGTCTCAGCAGACACAGACTCTTTCCAGGCTTTTGTTCACAGCCAGGCACAGCTTGTCAGGAATTTTCATTCACACCATAATTCATTTAACCATGTAACAATTAAATAACAGGGAAGCGACGTGTCTGAGTTTACACGGCAAAGCGTGGTAAAGCTGGGGTGAGTCCCAGCCTGTGTGACTCCAGGGTCTACAGTCAGAGTGTAGCAAATACCTAAATGGGTCCATTATAATAAAAACTCGGGAGTCAGAGACTGAGATAAAGACATGATGAGCCCAAGGACAGCAGACAGTTGATTGGCTGGCCCTCTCATCAAGGTTTTCCCAAACCATCAGCCCCAGAAATTCCCCCTACCCCCTAGGAAACCCCTTCTTCTGTCTTCCTGTCCTCTCTAGCAGACCTCCTCAGTCATCCAAGAACTCTGTGGATGCCTAATACTTCTCAGCCAGTCGCTGACTCTGTACTGTGATTCAAGGTGGCTTTATTGCCACAGTGGAATGGTGATGTTGAAAGCATACCTAGCATGATTATAAGTTTGATTGTTGCAGTTGACTAACTTCTAACTTGTATTGCTTTATTTTCCTAAATAACTTTCAAGGACTAGAACTCTAAATTTTTAAATGAGCTGCATAGGAACAATACCTTAAACAAGAAATAGAACCATACAGTACAGCATAACAAAAAATAACCTATCCTAAATAAGAGCAGAAACATATATAACAAAAATAACCTTAATTTTGTGTCATTATACAAAAATCCTTACCAATGGGAAGCATTTGAATCTAGTAGTTGCTCTTTTAGTCTGAAAGTAGATTCAGTAATCTATCCTTTTAGCCTGTCATTCCTATCTCCTCCTCCCCTTTTCTTTTCAGATTGAGATCCCTGGAATCTAATTCCCGTTGCTCAGTTTCCTCCCTGACCATGACCAGTAACAGCGGGTGGCCAACAGCTCTAAATGATGACAAACATCTATCAAATGACTAAAGTCACCCCCCCACACACACCTCTTGTCAATGTGGGTGTTGTGGCCCGACTTCCTGTCGTCTGGGGGTGGCAGTGTCTTTAGGGGACCCTGAAAAAAAGATCAAGTTTTGGGAGAGCTAGCTGTTTTCTAGCCTTGGCGTAAGGGGAGGGTGCAAGGCTCATCTGAAGTCCCGACTGAAATAGTCCATGAGGCTGGACCGTCTTAGCTAACTGCTTTGAAGTTGTCCCGAGCTGTGTATAGGACAAAGCTGATCTTTGGGTGGTGTTTGTCATTCCGTTTACAGGTGAAGCCAATCTTTGTAAAACATGAGCGAAGGTTTCTTTTAGGCCTTGTATAATTTTAGTAAAACGACCCAGTCCTCTTTCCTGATCCTTCAACCGTGTCTCAGGCATTCAAAGCCGCTGTAAGATGCAGTACCAAAGTGTAACCATCACATATAGACTATTTTTTTTTTGTAAATCAGCATTTTCTCTCTCTTGGGAAATTTCAAAACCTCTGGCTCTATTTCCCTGTGCCATGATCCTAGCTTCCCCTCTCCATCACGTTTCCCGTTGTAACCGAGGGCCAGCTTCCAACACTGCTGTAGCTAACTATTTCCAGGCTTGTGGAGTAATTCTGTTTCTAGTGGCCCATGAATTTAACATCTGCTTCACGTACCATGAGTGAATACCGTATGAAGCAACTCCCTTAAATCTCTTCAAATCTAACATTTCTACAGC
Source organism: Phodopus roborovskii (assembly GCF_943737965.1). Lineage (NCBI taxonomy): Eukaryota > Metazoa > Chordata > Mammalia > Rodentia > Cricetidae > Phodopus > Phodopus roborovskii. Next base: position 4,958,596 of record NW_026126639.1, on the reverse strand, counting down.
ATCCCAGATAGTTTCTGCATAGCCTTGATGGTAACTGTCATCTGGTGGTCATTCTTGTATGGTAACTGCATAAATTAAGGTGGATTTTCTAATAACTTTGGGCTGTTCCTCTTCAGTTTCATAATTCAATGGTGTGGTAGGCTCTGCTCTAAATTCCTCTGTGTCTGAGTATTTTTATTCTTTTCATTAGTAAGCCTAAGACTTGTGTCTTACCAGTAATAAGTCTTTGTGAAGCTTGATACATATCAATCAATAGTCTTTCTAAGGCTTGTCTCTTATCAAATTATCATATCTGCACAGTTTTCAAACCACTTTTTAAGGATAAAATATGAATTACCAACTGATAATAACTATATGTCAATCCCAGCTAAGTTATTTGTTCCCTTATTAATTTTTTTTTCATCTACAAGCCATCCATAGTATCCCTAAATAGTTCCTAACTCCCTGCATTGTGGTGTTTCTGATTCTTAACATGGGAAAGATCCTCCCCCGCAACCCCCGCCGCATCTCTTTTTAAACCTAATTCCCCATTTAAAATCCCAAGTGTCCTAACAGATCTGATGATGCTGACAGCATAGGCAGAAAAGTGTGTGGATAAGGAGCGACGAGACCGCGTCTGTCTGTGTCTCAGGCAGGGCAGGCGCTGTGGGGGCCACTGTCGCGTACGCTTACGTGTTGTGTGGGGTGGGGTGAGCTGTCTGGAGAGCTAAAGTAAGGAGATGGGGAGTCAGGGGGAGAAGTCCGCACAGCTGAGAGGCAGCACAGGACAGCACAGGACAGAACTGTCCTGCCCACTGCTGCAGAGAAAGGCAAGATGCGGCGTGGGAGAAACACCAAGCTGACTGCCCTGTGATTCAAGGTGGCTTTATTGCCACGGAGGAATGGCTTTATGAACAATTCTCCTGCATCGTTACATTCCGTGCCCCAGTGTGTCAGGCCACAGAGCTGTGGGGGCGGTGCACGAAGCTACAGAGGAAGAGTGATTGGGCAGTATAGAAGAAACAAATTTCATTTGTGTTTAATGGTTCTTGAACGTCCACCACGCCCTGTTTCCTTCGGCATCCGAATTGGCGTCGGCATCGGCAACAGTTTGTTTCCTGATCGTTCAGTCTGGTGCCTGAGACTCTCAAGACTTTCTGGGTGCTTCCTCCCTTAAGCAAAAATGGCACCAACACTTTGCGCGTTTGCAGGTTGCCCGCTGGAGTTGTGAGACTTGATCCTTTCACAGTCCTTCTTAGCGTTGGCTTGAGTTGTTAATTACACTTGAAAGTGCGGTCTCCACTGCTTACAGAAGCATAGAGAGGTGTCGTAGGAGCACAGCATGGGGCTTGGCATGAGGAGCCCAGCATACCATGTATGTATCTCATGAGGCCCAGGGACTGATTTGGATTGGAGAGGGCACTTGGGCTGGGGGTACCAACACCAAGGTGTTTTTCTTTAGAGATCTCTACCCAGAGCCTACTTCACACTCTCTTGCCCTGACAGGGTGTAGCCATTAGGCTCCGTTAGTACCTTAGGAAGCCATGTCCTCCTACTTCGCCACTGCAGGATTGATTTTAACCATCCACCATCGGGATGATGTCATCTATTACCAGGGTGTATGTAGCCGTTGATTCCTGAAGACACTGGCTGTGACCTGTGGAGAGTTGGTTGTCTTGCAGGAAGATCCAGACAAGACTTCCACCTCTTAGGCTCATTGTCCTGATTCTGGAAAGACGGTTCTGACACAGGTTCCAGGTTGCTTTTCCCTGTCGGTGGGCGAGCAAAGCTCAACCCCCCTGGGCAGCCATATTTCCCCAATTCTCTGCACCCCTCTCTCAAGCTGCTCTTCTCTCCCTCTGTAACCTGTGCCTTTTCCCTTTCCCCGAGAGGGGCCTCTTCCAAGGCCAGCCCTTCATTGAACAGGCACTTTTCTCTCTCATCCTGTGCCCGGGGCTGCCCGTGCACGAGGTTTCCCACAGTTGCCCCAAGACGGACTCCTCTCCTAGTTTCGAAATTCTTCACAACTTGATTATTTGCGGCGAAGGCCTTGTACTGCACCATCCTGACATCTGTCAACATCTGTCACATCCCTCCACCCATCCCAGACGATCCTCATGCTTATGTAGCGCCACAGGCCTGGGATCCAGCAGCAACAGGAATTTCCATCGCCACCTGCCATCCATACCCTTCGCTTTTAGCCGTGCCCGTGCTAGCCTTCCTGGGACCTAATCAGGATCTCAGGTCCCGGCAACTTCCCACGGCCTTGGCCGCAGAGTTAATGGCCACAGGCTCCACTGCCGAGCATCTGAGGCAGGAGACTCCCCGTCATCGTTCCTAAGGAAATCATGTGGACGGGAGGGAGGGCTTCTCCTTAGGAGTGGAGAATTGTTGACAGAACGTGAGGGAAGAGATGTGAGATGGGCTACAAGAACAAAAGAACACCCGGACAACTTGGGCAGATGGGCCCTTGCAGATTGCATTAGTTGCCTGGGCTTTCTGCTCACTCCCCACCTAGACCTGCACGCCACCTCCCTCCCTGAATGAACAGAAATTTGAAAGTCCTCTTTTAAGATAGCATCTGCTTCCTTGCACACGTGGGCACTGCGTGATCCCTCAGAGTGAAATGGCGGAGAGATCTGAAGGCTGAGAACATATGGCCGCCAGTGTGTTCTTCTCAGAGTCTATGCCTCCACACGAGACATCATCTGCTGGGCATTCTCGTCTTGGATCGTAAGCTGCTGTTTGCCAATTGTTTTCATAAATACTAATCTCCGGGATCTCAACTGACATACAAGTTGTTCTTTTGGATACTTTTCTTATTTTCATGCACTATCTTTAAACAATTGTGCCAAATTACAATGAAAAAGGATTTTTTAAAATAAAAAAAATATTCCTATTTTTAAAATGGGGACTATGGGATGTCTAAAGGGAAAAAATGTGACTATTTTCTTTACATTGGGATTTTCCTTCTTTTTAACCAAATGCATTGGCTATAGAATAATGCTCTCGTGTTTGTTTGTGGAAGTGGGAAATTCCCTTCAGTCTTTGCAAATACCTTGGGAAGGCATTGTGACCTTGATTGATGCAATTGTCCTGTCTTCCTCTAAAAGGTTAAATGAGTCCATCTTAGTCCGGAACTATGAACTGTAGAATTAGATCATGATTTTGGACCATGAGTAGTTCAGATGCTGTGTGTAGAGGTTTGATATCGGAACACAAGTCTGTGTGTTTGAATCAGCATTCTCCAGCAGGGGGTGCTGGTGAGCGAGGTGGCGCCTCATTGATGACTTTGATGACAGAAGTTCAAGGCAGAGGAGCTTTGCGATTTTACAGTCTGGCCCCTTCTCTTGTCTGCGCCACACCTGTGGCTGCGGACACCATGTGCCACCACGCCCTCTGGTCCCCTCCCTCTCGAGTTACTTCTTGTTAGGTCATAGCAGTAAGAAAAGTAACTAATGTACACATTTGATTAATATGGAAGTTCCAACTGAAAGGATAACTCAGTAAGCCCCCAATGTGATTAACACGCCCTCTGCCAGAGGTGTGATTTTACAGTGGTTGACGTGTGGCTCCTCACTCTCTCCGAAGATTTTCATCCACATGCTACTGCTGTGTTTTGGTTCATTTTTACTGTGTGTGGCACTCACACAGTAACTGTGTGTGTGTGTGTGTGTGTGTGTGTGTGTGTGTGTGTGTATGTTTTCTGCAGCATGTAACACTGGTTTGTTTTTCACGTTGCCCGGGATTTTGGTGGACAGGCTATGTCGAGGCACACTAGGAGAATCCATCCGGGGAGTGTTGTCATTAGTCTCAAGCACCCAGACGCAGAAGCAGACTTGTCTGGTTATTAAGTAGCTGTCTTTTATCTCACTCCTTGCTGCGTCCAGGAGAGAAATAACTTACTGTAACTGATCTAATTAGCTGAATACACTTTGCATTCACCAGCAACCCAACCCTAAGAATGCTGACTGCGGGTATTAAATATGGCTCTGACTTGAGTATTGAAAGTGCTTGACCCCAGACTTGGCCCTGGCTTTTGTCTGTCCTCGGCTCTTCTCCAACTGCACCAACAGAACTCCGACTACGACAATAAAAATAGTTCATGACAGAAACTAGCCCCACCCCCAGCTTATTGCTATGGTCACAGGTATTAATGCATGGGACATGCTGCAGAGAAGCTGTGGAAAGACAGGGGTATAAAGTAGAACCGCGAGTATGCAGCTGATGGGCGTGGTAAATCCAAGTGGCTCCTGCACCTAAGGGCGTCAAGGACACGTATAGCCCCAGCGATGTGGGAGCTTCTGCAGAGAGCAATGGTCCATGTGAGGCACGAAGGAAATCTGGTTCAATATGACTTGGTAGCTGTGTTGGTTCAAACTTCTAGAGTCTCGCACAGTGTATTCAGTCATATTTAAGCACAGCCAACTTTTGTTAAAATGTTTCCTGATGTTGATTAACTCAATCCTGTAAGTACAGCAAACTTAAAACATGTTACATTGAAGCTCTTTACAAAGTATGTGTGGTCTCTTTCCTAAAGATGGTTCTATTGACTGAGAAACAATGCTGGAGGGTCCAGGGAGCATAAAGTCTCAGGGGGTCAGGTGTGGCCTGGCCCTTCTGATAACACAGGGGTTCCTAAGCTGCTGTGAAGAGCGTGCGACCTCTCCCGTAAGCATAGGCTCTACTGACTGACAAACAGTGCTCAAGCAAAGGTCTAAGGAGGAAGAGTCTGGGATAAGCATAGCAATCTCAGGGATGTGGGTGTGGTCCTGCCCTACAGATAGCACACACCACCGGGCTGTTAACCGCATCCACTCCCAGCTTTAGAAGGATGGAAATCAGGCATGCATCTCTGCGATGGAGGAGACAACCCTGCCTGTTTAACTCTCCTGGTTCCCTAGTGTTCACCTATGGGCACGAGGACCTTTTACCCTCCACAAAGGGAAAGTCAAGAGATGGCATGTTGCAGGATTGATGGGGAAGATAGTCTTGCATGGACATGGCCACCAGCAGGCTTTTACTGTAGATAATGCTAACAATCATGCTCCCAAATAGGGGCACGGCCCAAGAGTGTGGCTCACACAATCTTAAGTGTTCTGTGGCCTCTGGGTCTTCCTGAGCACTTCAGATGCACAAGTTTCCAGGGAGTCAGGGAGAGGTTAGTTGGTTCTCATGTGAGTGAGAAAACATCTGTTCACTGCATACATACAGCTATTATGAAGGAGCTTTTCACTTCGTGTTGGTCTACACAGCCCAATAACGACATTCAGAGTAAATTTAGACAATGAAGGTTTTGCTTTGTGGCAGAGTGAATACCTGCCATGCACCAGGCCCCAGATCTAGTCCCCAAGTGTCACTCTACATTGGGGCGTGGCTGAGGACAGTGTCAGGAGCGGAGATAATGGGTCTCTGGGGAATCTCCTGTGCCTTCTTGTGCTCCTAGATTTCCACCTTGTCGTCTGTCCTTGATGCATACAACTGGGCCCAGGCCTCAAATGCAGTTCTGTGACCCCCAAAGGGAATGCTGGCACATCTGTTTCTGCTTACATGCATTTGTTAGTGTGTGGGTTTGGCAAGCACATTTCTGTCCCCTTCTCCTGGGACTTGAATCACAGGGGAAGTAGGAGATAATTCCAGTAGATGACAAGACATTGCTGACACATTTATGTGGAGCCAAGGGGTTGACAAGCATTGCCCCAGACTCAAAAGGACAGCATCCTGCAGCATGCCAGAGGAAAGCCCAGAATCCTCCCGTCCCTGTGAGGAGGGCCGTTCTGTTCTCCCAAAAGGAGTGAGAGATTGCGATTGCACTTATGTAGGACAGTCCGGCACCTGCACCCATGAGGGGAGCAGTAAGGCTCCTCCCCAGGGTTAGGGTCCCCAGTTTGTCCCTCTGATCGAGTCCATGCTGAGGTCACTGTCCTCAGAGAAGTGCTGTGTGTCCTGGTTTTGTAGGACACCATCAGTCCTAGCTGCTTTCTTCATAGATATATCTACCGCTAAGCTCCACGTGGTTTCCCGGCCGCGCGTACTGAGTCTGCTTGTTTCTCTCGAGACCGAGGCGCCCCGTGACAGACTGACTCAAACTTTCTCCGAAATGAGTACTTGAAGCTGTTTGTCCCAGGAAGTCCAGGCACGTACCTGAATGGAAAGTGACCTCATTTCTCCTCCCCTGCACGCCGGAGGTCGAGCTATTCCAGAATCTCATTGCTCAGTGGTACCTGGCTTGATAATAGTTTCAGAACTTGACACCTGCGGGCACTGCGCCTCCAACCGAATCCTAAGGCTGTCTGCAGAGCAGGCTGAGGCGGAGAGCAAGGACCCAGAGTGGGTTCACCACTGCATTGGGCAACACAGGACTCCAGCCTGGTCCAGGAATGTCAGGTTCCAGCAGCACTGTTAACTGCGTTGGCCTCAGTTAGAAGCTAGGTCCTAGAACTGGGGTCACACTCATCTAAGAGGTGGGTGAAAATTGTGTCGCATGAATGGCCTGGGACTTAATAGAGAAGGGACATTTAAAAGACTTGTGTTTATTGCCGTATGTACATAGATGTTTTGCCTGTATGTGTGTATGTGCACCACATACATGCAGTGTCTGCAGAGGCCCATCACATCCTGGGAAATGGAGTTACAGAGGGTCCTGAGCCATCATGTGGGTGTGAGGATTGATGCCCAGGACCTCTGCAAGAGCAGCAGCCCGTGCTCTTAACCCCTGAGCCATCTCTCCAGGCCCATGAAAAGGGCCATTTAAGAAGTAATCCAAGAAAAACAACCCAAAAGATCAGTAACGTTGCCTGGTGTGGAGTACACAGGGGCATTTCTGCACTTTGTTCAGGGTATAGTACCTTGTGTGGCATCTCCGTGTGCACTGCGAGGCTGTTTCTGTAGTCTCGGGATGTAAGTGTACAGACTGTGTTCCAGCTGCTTTCTGGAAGGTCTGATAGTCAAAGCTGTGGGAGTAAAATTCGTCTTGCAGGCAGTGAACTTGAACTTACTGGGCTGAGGTATTTGGTGAGAACCTGGCTCCACAAGGCTTGCCCTGCTGGGATGATTTTGATGACAGACACCCAAGTCAGAGCGGTCAGTAGACGAGGATGGTAGCTGCACAGGTCGGTGCTTCTGAGATGTGTGTGAGTCTGGTTTCTGGTGGAGGATGACTTTGTATGCCTGTCACAAAACCCAAGCTAAAAGGTATTAAATGGGAGATTTAGAATGAAGGGCACGGAGCCCTGGGCTTTGGAAACTCTTGGTGCTGCAGAGGTCACAGAGGTCACAGGGACGTGAGACCATTGCTTCCTTGCCGGCCCCTGTCTTCTTGGCTCACCTACTGGTAGCAATGCTTACACTGAGCTCTTTTAAAAATTACTTATTATTATAGCAGTGGTTCTCAGCCTTCCTAACGCTGTGACCCTTTAATACAGCCTCTCATGCTGTGCTGACCCCAACCATGAAGCGATTCCATTGCTAGTTCATGACTCTGAGTTTGCTACTGTTATGAATGATAATATAAATATGTGACACGCAGGACAGCTGATGTGCAACCCCTGTGTAATGGTCGTTTGACGCCCAGGTCCAGAGCCACTGCGGCAGAGGACAGCTATGTGAAAGTTGGGATGTGGAGATTAAACTCAGTTACCAGCCCTGGAATCATTTTTTTTTTTTTTTTTAAAGCACAGATTATTTCTACAAAACAATAGCTTTATTTTTGATATTCTCTTGCATGCATATAACACATTTCGGGGTTTTTTTTTTTGTCTTTTTAACATGTATTTATTTATTTGCTTATTTTGCATCTCGACTGCAGTCCCCTCCCTCCTCTCCGCTCAGACCCCCTCCCCCTCCGCCACCCAACCCCCATCTCCTCCTCTGTCTGTTCAGAAAAGGGCAGGCCTCACCTCCCATGTCATATCAAGTTACTGCAAGACTAAGCACCCCACCTTGTGTTAAGGCTGGCCAAGGTGACCCAGTATGAGGATATAACACATTTCCTGGTTCCACATGCCTGGTTCCACATGGCTGCCTGGACCCCCTCCTCAGATGCTAAAGAGCAGACTATAGAGCTGGGCTGCAATATCATAGCCTGCCAATAGGTGTCATTGTTCCATAGATGATGTTCGGGGTAGCTAAGTAGAGACCTCTAAGTTATGTAAATGTTTTTTATTTCCTCTCATTTACATTTTGAATTCTAACTGTGTAATCATAAACATTCAATCCAGATGAGATCGACGCTGTCTTTACCTAAATCTAGTTACACCAATGTAGTCACATTTTATTCAGAGTTCTAGTCACTGACGTTATTGCATCACTGCTTAATTTTAGCTATTGTAACATTAAATTACCTCCTTTGGTGTGGTTTTGGTATTTAGTGGAGGCATAGGTATGTCTGGGAGTGGTTTTGTGGATACTCCCTGTTTCCCCTCCACATTTACACCATCACAGATTCTGTTTTGGAAAGCAATAGGCATAGATTTGCCTCACACCCAGGGCAGGATCATTGTGTGCCGATAGATTTGTTTTAAATATTTGAGTAAATGAAACAGTAGGAGTTCATTTGGCATTCAGTGTTTTTACACTAGGGACCCGCATTAGTAATGAAATGCCAGAGAAGGCAACGGGGTGGGGGTGGGGAGTGGGGGGGTGGGGAGTGGGGGGGTGGGGAGTGGGGGGTGGGGAGTGGGGGTGGGGAGTGGGGGTGGGGAGTGGGGGTGGGGAGTGGGGGGTGGGGAGTGGGGTTGGGGAGTGGGGGGGTGGGGAGTGGGGGTGGGGAGTGGGGGTGGGGAGTGGGGGTGGGGGTGGGGGGGAAGGTGGTGAGGGTTAGGGAGTTGGGGTAGGTGTGTGGACACATATTTCACATACATGAACGCTTGCTCAGGCTTAACAAACCTAATACCATTACTTGAAGACTAGATATACTTAGCAAATCATGATGGCTCATGTTCTCTCTGAGCCCTGGGAATGAAATCATGCATAGCTGATGTTTGGAATTAGTTGTTCCCTGGGACTCACGTTGGGAGAAGCATTCGTGATTGACAGTTGTTTATACCTGATGCAGCATTTTAAATAAATTATCCCCACATAGCCCAATTTAAAGGTTTGTTTGAAAGGCCAGGGGGAGTGTTGCATAGTGTACATTTGACCCCTGCTTTCTCCGTGGCTTGTGACCTCTGTCCTGACATGATCTGTGTGCCGTGTGATCGGTTTTACTGAACTCTTCCTACCGGTAGGCAGGGAATAGTGCCTGCTTTGTTTGCTGCCATAGAAGTCCCCAAACATGTGACTGCACGTGAGGACCTGGCAGATTAGAGCTGCAGGGTGTGGCTGGAGGAGACAGGGTCGGCTGAGCCACTGATGCTGCGGCTCTGCCAACAACAGCAGGTGGTTATGTAAGGCGTGCGTGCGTGCAGTGTCTGGCACCGGGTTCACCGGAGACATGTCACGTGTGAGCGATGCTGGGGACCACCTGTGAGTCTGCGTGAGATGAGCTTTTGCTGCTCTCTGTACTAGGAAGTAGCCGCTGACCGGCTGCACATAAACCCCTGAAAGAACAGTTGCTGTCTGGCTGTCTTTTATCTGTCTGTTTATCCATCTGTATCCTAATATGTTTCTGAAGAGCAAAAATTAAGCATTATGTAACGTGGATAAGTAATGTAGTGGAAGGAAGCTACCTAGTTCTCATCAGTAGAGGAACTTACCCCACATCACTTAAAAATGATTTTTTTACACTGACTCAGCAATTATTTAAAATAAAATACATAGTATTTGGGCGTTTTTTTGGGAATTTGTGTAGACAGCTGCCAGCATTTTTCCCAATGCCATAATCTATGGAGGACAGTAAGGAAGTTTGCAATTGAAATTAGTAAGAAAGAATTTTAAATTGTGAGTTCAAGCAGACTTTTAATTTTTTTTTCGGACTTTTAATTTTTGAGATTTTTTTTACTTTAATTTTATTTATGCATGTATGTCTGTGTATGCAGGTCCCCGCAAAGGCCAGAAGAGGGCGTGAGAACCCTTAAAAGCAGCAGTGGGTCGTGACCCCTTTGGGGGCCACATGTTCCTTTCACACCGGTCACTTAAGGCCATTAGAAAACACAGATATTGACATTGTGATTTATAACAGCAGCAAAATCACAGTTACGCAGCAATGAAGAAATTTTATGGTTGGGGTCACCACAGCATGAGAAACCATATTAAAGGGTCCCAGCACAAGGAAGGTTGAGGAAGGTTGGGAACCCTGCTCTAGAGCCTTTCTCGACTACACAGCCACCTCTCAGCCCCTCAAATAGCCTTTCAGGGTTGAGCAGATTTTACCTCCTCGGTGAGCTTATGGAATTGGAACCTGTCAGAAATTAACCCTTTGTATGTGGCTGAGTCTCTAGACTGCATCTCCCGGAAGGAGATCTGGGTGGTGCCTGAAGGCATTGGTCAGTGTTGGGGGACTAAAACCTGGCAAAGAGGGTGAGGGCTCCTTCATCTGACCCAGGCCTTAAGGAGAACCAGAAGATAGCCGAACTTGAGCTTGGCTTCCCTGACTGCCTCTGGCTTCCTGCTTGGGGGGCTTCGGCGGCCAGTCCCACGCTTATGTCTGTGAGTAGAAGTCAACGGCCATAAACCGAGGTGCCCAGAGTCCTCTGTTCTGTTACATCAACGGGGATATGCTGTGCAGGTCTGTGATTTTGGGCAGATTCCTCTTAAACGATAGCAAAACCAATGTTGTCTTATTTTTCCCTCTTGCAAAGGTCTTTTGCTTTTCTCTTCTGACCTCGCCATTTGTGGATTTTGTGTGATGTTTTCTAACACACTCAGGTCTGGATCTTCTTCATCAGCTCTTTAGTAGCTGATCTCACCCGTGTGGAACACTTGACACACACACACACACACACACACACACACACACACACACACACGTGTAACTTACTCTCCCTGTCACTGGAATGCATGTTTGTGGGAGGCATGGTTAGTCCATTGAATCAAAGGGAAGCTGGGGCGGGGTCACTCTGCTAAGAGATGACAGGATGTGTAGGTTTTCCCGCCAGCCTGGTTCCAGTACTGTGCCAGCCCCAAATAACACACAGAGATGCTGTGTTAGATATAAAGCTGTTGGCCTGTTACTAGCGTTTCTTATTGGCTTCCTCTGTCTTAAATATTAACCCATTTCTATTAATCTAAATGTTTCCACATGGTCTTATCTTACCGGAGAGAGGGGCCTGAGCTCTGCTCTCTCTGTCCTCCATGTTGAATCTCCTCCCTATTTCTTCCTCTCTCTTCCTCGCCTCCTAAGTCCCGCCTCTCTTGCTTTCCTATTGGCCAGCGGTGCTTTATTCATTAACCAGTATGAGAAGCATATTTACAGAATGACATCTCCCATCACATGTGGGCTGCAAATAGACCCTGTTTCACAGGCTGTGTGAACAGTCCCCCTCCCCCCACCCCATGATTGCATTTTAGGGCAATGCTAATTACTTACACTTAGGATGTAGGTCCCAGAAGGTCTGCTTTTGGTTTAATTTATTTGTTAAATTTGTGTGTGTGTGCACGCGCGTGCGTGTGCATGTGTGGGGACATGTGGAGGCTGGAGATTGATATCAGAGGGCATCCTCAGGGACTCTTTACCTTGCTCCTGAAGCAGGGTGTGGCAGGGAGAGCCAGAGCCCTCCACACGGGGCTGCCCTCCTGGCTTGCTCTGCGCTGCTCCCCATCTGTCTTCTGAGGTGGCAATTGCAGCACATCTGTCACACTTCCTGTTATTTCCACCCTCAGGTTTGTAGGGAAAGCATTTTATCTGCTGTGCCTGGCTAACTCCAGGGGTGCTCTGTAAATAACTCCCTGGGTGGCTCTGATGTGACGCTCACGTCAGCTTCCTGTCTCAGCTTCCTGTCTGATGTTCTCTAATATTCAGAGACAGCACCGCCACACCTTCATTTATGCTGTACATCTGAAGTGCGCGGACACGGTTGACCCTCGTATCTGTGACTTTTACAGACTGGAGACAATTAGAAGGACGATTGCATGTGTCCCGAATAGTTCTTTTTTTCTTATTTTTATTCCACGAAGAGTGTAGTGTCGGGCGGGGAGATGGCTCCGTGCTCCAGATCACATTCTGCTCTTGCAGAGGACCTGAGTTCAGTTTCCAACACCCACACGAAGGCCCACGACTGCCTGTAACTCTGCTTCCAGGGGATCTGACACCTCCTCTGACTTCTTGCATCTTCCTACATGCACACAGTGTACATACATAGATACACTCAGGCACACACATATACACATAAAATAAAATAGATATTCAAAGGGAATTTTGTCTGATGTGATTTTGTGGTACAAGCCACAGTGTTAACCCAGAGACAATTTCAAGTTTCAAGGATTGTATGTGCAGGTTATATGCAAAGACCATACTGTTTGGCCTGTGGCACCCAGTGATGGTGTGTGTGTGTGTGTGTGTGTGTGTGTGTGTGTGTGTGTGTGTGTTTGAGTGTGCATGCATATGCACGTGCGCTCGGGCCATTCATCCCGTATACTTAACCAAACTCTGCATAGTTTATTGTTTGTAGTTTCTTGACAAAAGTTATCTTGTTAGGACAGTCACTGAGTATTCTACAGCTAACGCAGGGGTGCTATTCTTTAACACTGAGAGGACAGAGTGGGAAATGGCTTGTGCTATAAAAAGGCTAGCTAGCCTCCAGGTCTGAAATCGAGACTCAGTATAACTGTGTTAATGAGTGGATTCAGAGTTGGCCTTAATAAGTAGCTGATGGAAGGGTAGCTCGTTATCCTCGGCCTGTGTGGTTTTGCCCTTACATCTTTACACAGCAATAAAGGAGCTGGCTGCTCTGCCTCCTGCAACTGAGTCTGCTTCTTGTTTATTTCTTTTCCTGGCTTTGTTTAAATGATAATATATACCACGGCTGGATGGGGCCTGGGCTCTCAGCCTCTTTCATGTATTCACCCCCCCACACACACACACATTTTGTTTGCGATGATCATCGTGTTTTATGTTTCCATATTTATTCTAAAGGGGAGGGGGACTTTGGAAAAGCAATATTAAGTCTGTGCTTCAGGACCCCTCAGCACCATGGCTGAGGCCTTGTAAGTGTTGTAGAGGGCTCTGAGGACAAGGAATGAATGTGCACTTTTTTCTAAGAATATGTGTTATGAGTGGTTTTCCCACCAGCCTGGTTCCACAGCCACGCCAGCCCCAGATAACACACAGAGACGCTGTATTAGATATAATGCTGTTGGCCAGTTACTGGCATTACTTATTGGCTAGCTCTGTCTTAAATATTAACCCATTTCTATTAATCTAAGTATTTTCATGTGGTCTCATCTTACTGGAGAGAGGGGCTGGCATTCTGCTCACTCGGTCCTCCATCTTAAATCTCCTCCCTACTACTTCCTGTATCCTCCTTGTCTCCTAGTCCCACCTATCTTGCTTTCCTATTGGTCAACAGTGCTTTATTCACTAACCAATAAGAGAAACATATTTACAGAATGACATCTCCCATCAAGAATGGTCACAATGGTGCACTTGTCTGTCACACAACAGCCCAAGATATGGCTGGTAGCTGCTAAGGTTTATATTTTTTAAATTTAAAATTTAATAATTATATCACAAAGTAAGATCAATACTTGCATATCATTATTATTATTGTTGTTGTTGTTTTAACCTACTTATGGAAATCTTCTTATGACTTGTACACAAACAGTGGTAGAGGGTTTCACGGACTGCTTGGTTAGTACTGCTCATATGGCTGTGGATGCTGCTAGGTCATCTGTGAACAACATACTAGCTACCATTGCTTTCCTCTAGCAGCTATCAAACTAGCTGCCAGTAGCTCCTGAGCCTGGGTGGGGCCTCGGTAGCCCCTCCCCCTCCCACAATAGGACCGTCAAGTGTCCTTATCATGTGTTGTGGTGACTTGTGAATGCAAGACCATGTCAGCCAGAAGACAGCCCTCCGCAGAACCTCTCCCATCCTCTGGCTCAGACATTCTTTCCAAGTCTAGTGTCGCCTGGGCCTTGGGTCCTAGCATCCACCTGGAAATCTTCTTATGACTTGTTCACAAACAATGGTGGAGGGCTTCATGGGTTGTTGACACTGGGGTGAGTCAACTCTTCTTTGCAAATGAACTAAATATTTGTCAGCATTGCATAAATGTTGGAGATGCCCAAATTGTCTGCTGAATGACCGTGATGAGGGGCAAATGGAATGAGCCTTAGGGAAATTACTCGGGTGGGGTTTATTTGTATGCTTCTGTCCATAGAAAGGAAGCCGCTAGGGTAAAATCCAATTCTTTCTGGCATTTTCCAAGACCCCATAGCTGTGTTAACAGGACATCCCATCCAAAAAGACCGCGGCCAGCTTCTCCAGAGAGGGATGTATGCTCTTCCTCTGTGAACTGATTCTCTTTGGTTCTAGAGTCCTTCCACATTTTTCAAAGTTACAGCAGCTCCTTACCTCTTTGTCTTTTAAATCTCAGCACCTTATTGAGTTTTCCTACTGTTTTTATTGTCTTTGGTATTTATAGGATAAAAGGGTTTAACTACAAATACTCACAGATTAAGAAAAAAACCCTTTATGTCATTTCTCTCTGCTAATTGTTTTGGACTATACACATAGCACATGCCAAATATTTACAGTGATAGCACACATGTTTTATCATCCCAGCTTCATTGGAGGTGTCTAATATTTCCCACTAAATGTAATGCTGGCTTTTACAACATGGAAAGTATATTTTATTTGGTTAACGAATCCCTCTCTATCTGCCTATCTAGTTCTCATCTGTCTGCCTGCCTGTCTGTCGGTCTGTTTTATATACATATTGCCTGTATATGTTGTAATTAGAATGAGATTAAATCTTGCCAGATGGCTGTGGAGCTTCATTGTGGCCATGTGGCTTTTCTTTTTATAATTATCTCGTGCAATGCGTTGCCCTGAACTCCGAGTTCGGTTAACGTTTCCTAACGCTTCTGATACCGAGTGTCTTTGCAATTCCTGGCACAAACTACAGTGGGTTGTGGAATTGGGTGGCACACACATACATCTGTGTGTGCATATAGTGATGTTTGTAAATGTCTAGATAGTTTTGCTCTTGGTCAGGATTGTGAACCACCTTTTACTTCTTTCATAAGATGAGTGGGGATGGTTTTCTCATTTCCTTCTGACCTGCAACAGTTCCATAGCGCGGAAGCAAGTTCCTTGTACGCTTGTGGAACTTCCTTGTAAAACTCTCTGAGCTTGGGGTTCTGGAGTTATTCGTAGACAGTTATTTCTCCTGTAGAACTAATCCCGTTAGGCCGTTTTCTGTCTTGTTTGATTTGATTTGGGAAAGTTATGTTGTCCTTCAAAACCCACACATTTTATTCAGGCTTGTTGAGGATTAAGTTGGTCAGAGCAGATCTTACAATTACTCTTCATTTCTTTTCCTCTCCTTTTTTCCCCCATGATGTTTTATGTCGAGTCTTTTCTAAAACCAGGCTGTCTGGTGGCCAACGTCTTTCTGCTCTCAAAGAGTGCGTTTCTAGAACGTTACCGTCGCAGTTTATTTTTCCAGCACCCACACCTGCTTGGGCCCTGAGGCTGTGTTTAACCTGCCACGCCCACTGTCATGTCCACTGACCCACACGTTTCCTCTGGAGCCCACAGTCTCGGGCCCTCTGCCTTCCTCCATCTATCACGTTTTTACTCTTCCCTAGAAATTCTAAGATTTAGTTCGGGTTTACTCTGGTTTTCAACTAAGAAACAAAACAACATCAACGGCCGTCATCTTCTTCTCTCCCTTTCATGTTCTCATTTAACTTCTGGAGGAATTAATTGCTCATGTTGCTTTGTTTTTCTGTATCCCTCAGCTTTCTAACTTAGTGATTATTACTTTAATTTCCTAATATTTTACCACCCTTTCCTTAATTACGGTTGTTGTGGGATTTTTGCTTTGCTTTTGTTCCTCTAGGAGGGGTGATGACAGCATCATTTAAAAATTATTTATTTATTTTTATTTTATGTTTTGCCTTCATGTATATCTGTGCACCGTGTGCATGCAGTGCCTGTGGTGGCCAGAAGAGGGCGTCGGATTCCCTGGGACTGGAGTTAGAGACTTCTGTGAACTGCATTGTGGGTGCTGGGGCTTGAACTCTGGTCCTCTAGAAGAGAAGCCAGTGCTTTTAACCACCGAACCATCCCTCCACCTCCATTAATCATAGTTTTACCCAGTAAAATCAAAGAAAACAATTCTAATCATTTAATCAAGCCATATTCTTTTCTATGTATTGTCAATAACCACATTTAAAGAAGTTGTGGCTAAAGATTGCTTTAAAATTAATTTTCCTGTTAGAACATATAGTTGTCATCAGCAGAGAGAAACAGATGAGTTGAAACCCAAGCTCCTTTGGTTGGGCTGTACATAGTGGGTGGCTGCACACAGAGGGTGGCTACACACAGTAGGTGGGCTGTACATAGTGGGTGAGTTGCACACAGTAGGTGAGTTGCACGTAGTAGGCGAGTTGCACGTAGTAGGCGAGTTGCACACAGTAGGTGGGCTGCACACAGTAGGTGGGCTGCACACAGAGGGTGGCTCCTGAGGCTGACAGCTCTCGGATGATAGCTGTTGGTTACATGAGTCACCCAGGATGGCCCAGTGTCCTGTTATTTCCAGACAGCCCTGGAAGAAGCTCGTGCCAGGCAACAGGCCGTCAGACGAAAACATAACAGTTTACTTTCCAATAGTTATCGTTGCTTAGAGCCAGGTCGAGCTTGATTGATGCAGTACAGAAAAAGATCTTCCTGTGTAGATTTATTTCAAGACTAGAAACATGGCTGCCGCAAATATCCCTGTGAATCACTGCCGGGACATCGTCCGAGGGAGCCACTGAGAGTTCCTGGTGTGAGAGACCCTAGTGATACAAACCCTGATGCAAAGTGTCCACCGGTCCGTTTCCCTTTTGCTTTTCTGTCTTGAAAAAACGCCAGCTTTCCATGAGATCGGCTACACTAAGAACCCAAGTGGAACTTCCCTGCTAGCTGGTGAATAACAGTGAACAGGGCAGCGGGGCCCGAGGTGGAGATGCCTCCCTAGCTGTCCTGGTGAGGGGCCCTCACTCCTCCCTCAAGTCCTGTGCTGTCTGGGGCCGCTCTGTACTCCTCATGTGGGCCAGACCCAAGAAACCCCTGCTTTCTTCAGGTTACTGCATTCGAAGGTGGCGGCCCCACCTGGCGGGAAGACCGGAAATGTCCGGTTCACCCTGTCTCCTTTGGCAAGAGGCTGGTTAGCACTTGGCCTTGGCGCCTCTCCTAACAGGAAAGCTGAGAGCCGTTTTCTGTCTGGTTGGTGAAAGGTCTGGTGGTCTTTGCAATACCCATGTTGCCCTGGGTGTGTGTGGGAACCTCCCTCCTCTTCTCCCCAGAGGTTAGGCTAGGAGCATGTGGCAGCATCCTAGAGTCTCTATTCTGACTGACTAGAGTCCTTTCTGGTGCAGAGGGAAGTGACTCTCACAGCCCAGAGTCTGCCCAGAGGCTTAGAGCTAAAGTCCTCTGCCCCAGGAGGTCTGACCTGGGAAACAGGCAGGGGTCAGGGGAGGCAAAGAGGTGACCAGGGATTGATTGTTCCCGGTGTCCCAGCCCCAGCGTCTGAGCCAAGAACTACACCGACCTCATCAGAGATACAAGAACCTGTGCACAGTGCGGCTTTTCAGACGATGCAAGCAAGAAGCCGAGCCCTGGGAACAGCGTTTAAGTATGAACCCTGAAAATGGAAGCCTTCAGAAGGGCTTGGAAACGGGAAAGTTGAACGAGACACGTACACGCTTAGACAGAATGTACCGACTGTCTGCTCCTCGGTCCCAGAGACGCACTGGCAAGCAATTAATTACACCCTCAGAGTTTGTGAGAAAATAGTCATGAACCAAATATTTGGAGAGGGATTGAATACTTTAATTACTCCAGGGGAAAAGTTTAGAGTGTTAGGCTGGAAAGGGGCGTCCGGGAGACATGGCCGCGATGAGGAACAGCTGCTGCTCGGCAGGGCGGTGGCCACCCTGTGATGGTGGTGCCGTTTGGAAGTCCTCTTCCTCTGAGAGGTCGGACGCCCAGGGGAAAAGCACAGCAAGGGAAAGAATGGAGAGGTGAGCCAGCAATGATGCTGAGGGACCAGAGGGGCTCACAGCAGGGAAGGCGGCCGGCCTGGGCTTGGCGTGACGTTTGCTCTGTTAGGTGAGGTGTTCCCCAGGCTGAACTGCTTTTTGTGACCCTTTACCAGGTTCGCCCTCAGCCCTTCACGGGAGCAATCTCTGATTGCCGCCCCCAAAGCTGTCCTCATTTCATACGAAGTGAAAATAAATCTTAAAAAAAAGAAAATAAATCTTAAAAAAAGAAAAGAAAAAAATACTTGGGAAGGAGACAATACAGGGCTCAAGGGATGGCTCAGTCAGTGAAGGGCTTGGCATGTTAGCACAAGGGCCTTAGCTCCCACAATCCGCAGCAAGCACACAAACAAAATGCCAGAGGCGATGGTGCAACCTGTAATCCCAGGCTGGGAGATCAGAGACAGGCCCTGAGTCTTGCTAGTCAGTGGGGCTATCCAAGTCAGCGAGCTCCAGGGTAAGTGACTGAGGACGACACATGATGTCAGCTTCTCCCTCCACGTTGTATGCGTGTGCACTGCACATAGACGAACACAGACATGTATGCGCGCACACACACACACACACACACACACACACGCACACTGAACACAACACAGTTGGTCCTTGCTGCCAAGCAAGTTGTTGGCTTCCTGTGCGAGTCAGATGGACGGTCCCGGTACACAGGCCAGTGTTTCTTTACTTTGATTAAAACTTTAATTCTCATTTTGCTCTTGCTGGTCTCTCTATAATGCCTGGATGGAGGGGTACACAGAACCGCCCTGGCTTCCCATGCCGCTCTCTGCCTTTGCTGTTCTAGGACCTGTCTGGTAGTGGATTGGGGGACATGGATAAAGCTGATGTCATGACTTTTTTCTCCTCTAAATGTCTTTGTTGTAGTTGCTGCTACAGTGTCTTTCTATGTAGCTCAGGCTGGCCTTGAACTCTGAAGCCTAAGCTGGTCTCTAGCTAATGGTGGCTGCCCTGCCTCAGCCTCCTTAGTGCTGGCACGAGCCATCACACAGTCTTCTAAACTCCTTAAGATGTAAATCAACGGGTGTGTGGTCTCCCCAGCACAGAGGTACTGGAAATGTCTCGGTTCTCAGGGAAGCGACATGAGTTCATCTCATGCTTTGTGTGATTCTGAAACTCTTGGCGAAGAGCGCCGTTGCCCGTACGCCACATCTGGAAGACATGTAGTCCTATTTCATGGGAATGAACAGTGGGTAGTGGGCGGAGGAGCCTGGGTGTAATTACAGTGTACGTTTATTTGGAAAGACTAGCATGTTACCTTGCAGTGGGAGGATTAATTAATCGCAGCTGGAATAATTCACTGTAGTTGGTTTCAATAAAAGCTGGATATCTTTAAGCCCTTGAGGTCTGGATTAAACTTATGATGAAAGACATGTTTCCAATGTCCTCCCTTCAAGCCCCAGTCCTAAAAGGACGCACCTGACCTGAGATGGGGCTTTTCTTGCCTTCCCCAAACCTCATCTACTCATCAATGCAAGGAAGTTAGGCTTCAAGAAGATGAGGTTTTTTTTTTTTTTGTTGTTGTTGTTTTTATGCTTAAAAATAAATATTTTGCAAAGCCCAGTTTCCACAAAGTTGTGTGTGATTTTGAGTTTCTCCTCCGGCTGGCTGTGTGAGGTTTCCATGGAAACTGCCTCGCCTGTCTTCAGAGCCATGGACTGTCTTCCCACACAGGTCAGGATGTAAGCAGCGCCAGCTCCCAGATTATTGCGCTTTCACAAGAGGCCGGGTTCCTAATTGGCACATGCGATTCCATATTTAATTAGCAGCGTGAGTCTCACTTTACCAGCAGATGTGATGTGGGCCGTCCTAATGCAGCTGTTGGCCAGATGTACTGCCACAGAGCGGGGGACTCTGTCACACACCACAGTTTAGATGCTTGGCAAAAACTGGGCAGAAGCAGCATTATTTCCCTTAAGTTAAAAAAAAATAATTTTCCTTAACCAAGCTAATGGATTTATTTTCTATTTTTATAACTGCTTTATTGAGATATTCTTATGTCATAAATTTGCCCCTCTAGAATGTACGATTCAGTAGTTAGTTTTTCCCCCTCTCTCCCAGTCTCTGCAAACCCCAGCTCCCGGAAGCCAGTTATCTCCTCTGTACAAATCTTTGTGAATTCTCCTACTCTGGACATTTTTTTCCCCTAAGTTTGTGCCTGTCTTCTTGTTGTTCCTGTGCTGTGCTCAAGGCGTATCCACGGGGAGGCTTGTGCTAGTACTCTGGGCCTTGTATTGAGAAATCACACGCCACCGTATGTTATAGTGCACGCCACTTGCCTACTTGTTGACCAGTGGCCGTTTGGGGTCCTTTCTGCTCCTTGACTGTTAGGAAAGCTGCTCTGCCATGGACATTTCCACACAAGGCTTTTGTGTGGAATTCTTTTATGAGATCAGGTTTCATTAGTAGCTCAGGCTGGCCTCACAGTTCCTTTGCCTCATCCCTCTCTCAAGCACAGGAAGTACAGATGTGAGCCGTACCCTGTGTGACATTTTGTCTATGACCTAACAAAACTTTCGCGAAAATCCCAGTGCAAAGCCAACCACACTAGTCAGCCATAGAGGTCAGACAGTGGTGGCACACACCCTTAATCCCAGGACTCAGGAGACAGGCAGATAGATCTTTGTGGGTTCAATGTCACCCACAAGGGCTACGTGAGGGTGAATCAGTCTCAAAGAGAAACAGAGCTTACACAGCGGCGATCTCAGGTGATCTCAGCACTTGGGATCCCACGCCTTTAATCCCAGCTCCAGAGAGGGCTATGGGGTGCGGGAAGACAGGGGCAGACTGAGTCTGAGGACAGGATCACCCCTTAGCTCTGCTCATTGGGAGAGGTGAGAGTGGCCGGCCGCTTTGCTTCTCTGATCTTCAGGAAAGCTTTATTTGTTGGATCATAAAATGTCACCACATTACCCAGCTCCATGGGGGCACGCTTTCGTTTCTCTTGGTCATGTGCTAAGGAGTGAGGCCCCCGGGTCCAGACATAACTCTGGGTTTAATGTGTGGGAACCGTGACATAGTTTCTCAGCAGAGTTGCTCCATTTTGTATCTGACCGATGAGTATGAGGGTCGTGATTTGTCCACATCCTTGACCGTGTGTTGCATTGTTACCTTTTAAATCTTACCCATCCTAGTGGATATGGATTGACATCCGGGGCTTTTTTTTTTTTTTTTTTTTTTTTTTTTAAGAAATCAATATCTAAAATAAAGAAAAGAAAAGAGAAAAGAAATCAATATCTAGTTCACAAACTAGTTAAATGTTTCGTATTTATCTTTCCGTTACTCTGGAGAGTTGAAGTAAATGAACATATATATATCATATATATATACATATATATATATGATATATATCTATATATATATTTTTTTTCTTTTCTGATTTCAACACAAACCCAACTCAGGTGAGAGATGACATAAAAACTGGATGCTTCTGGGAGTGGGACTATTTGGTAGACACCGTAGCGTAGGAGGAGGAAAGGCTCTAAGAACTGCCTGAATGACAGGTAAAATCTTCAAGCTCCTGTATAATTTCACCGTACATTATCCAAGCGGGCCATAGCAGTGATGTCACAGAGTGCAGAGCACAGTGACCCTGGGCCAAAGGCCTTCAGACAGGGATGTAGCTAGATGGTAGAGTGCCTGCCTGGCACGTGAGAGCCCCTGAGTTCAACCCTAACACCCAGGATTGAGCAAATGACACCCATGTCTCATTCAGTAGAATATATTTTACCAGGTGTAATACCGAAACTCCAGTATCACCAAAAAAGCAAAACAAGGCTTACGGAGTCTGTGACAGACTGCCGGCTTTAATGTGACCTGTAACCACTGAATGTGAAAGTGTTGAGGGAAAGGTGTGTGCCACAGCTAGTGACATTCGGCAGCACAGCCACCCGGGCATACCAGTGTGTTCGATCGATCTTAATCCTTCACTGATTTATTTAATCACCATCCTTTACACATACATGCACTCTGGGCTCGGAGTGGGAGCGCCTGCATATCTACATGTGACATACATCCACACACACTAAACATAGAAAAGGAGGGGACAGGTGTTTGTTGA
The DNA here is from genome assembly GCF_943737965.1 of Phodopus roborovskii. Classification (NCBI taxonomy): domain Eukaryota; kingdom Metazoa; phylum Chordata; class Mammalia; order Rodentia; family Cricetidae; genus Phodopus; species Phodopus roborovskii. The sequence continues at coordinate 4,936,416 of NW_026126639.1, read as the reverse complement.
CTTTTTCTTTCCTATTCTAGAAGTTTTAGCTCAGCCTCAACAGACTGAAATTATCCTCGAATTGGCTCATTCACCTCCAGGCACACTTCATCTGAGTTTCTTCTCAGCCTGGGAATAGTCTTCATGTTTCATGCATGAAACTGATTTCACACGCCTCTGGCGACCATGTGTTTGATGCAACTGCAGAGGTTGCAGCACTTGAAGCTGCGGTCCCCAACAGCATGTGTGCATTGATTGCTATTAAAGATAAATAAAGTCTCGGGGCTGGGATGTGGCTTGGTGGTTAAAGCTCTTGCCATGCAACTGTGAGGGTCTGAGTTTGGATCCCAAACCCATGACTGAGCCCGCAGTCCTGCTCCTGGGAGGTAGAATCATGGGATCCTCAGACCAGGCTGGCTAGCCAGACCACAGAAAATGCGAGCACCCACTTTAATGAGAGGCCCTGCCTCACACACAGAATGGAGAGTGAGAGTTATGGGGACATACCCAGTGTCACCTCAGTCTTTCACGCACAAGCACCCCCTCACATACACGTGAGCCCATGTATGTGTGAGCTCGCACACATACTGTATACACATACATGGAAAAGTAACAGAAGGTTTCACCTATTTTAGCACTTTGGACTTTAGCTACTGTTCTAGAAATATCTGTCATGGCGTATGTGTGACCTAGAGTCAAGATGATTTTCAGTACTGTTCGAAACCCCGGAGGTACCCAGCTCAAGTCCTGAACGAGCTCCGTCCTGAGGCAGACAGCCTGCGTGGGCATCGTTCTGTTTGTTTGAGCCGAGACCTCATTTTCTGCAGGGAGTAACTGCATTTGTGTTTTAAGATGTTGATGGGTGTGTAAGAACCCTGACTTTTATTCCTCCTAATCCTTGTCTGTGCTTTTGCTGGGGAGTTTCCCAAAAGTTATGTTTGATACACAGAACACAATTAGGAGCTCACGAGAGTATGGGGCTATTGATAGTCACAGGAAAATGTATGCTCATATGAGCAAACTGATGTAAGAAATTACTAACATTTCAGGCCTGTAGCACTCAGGCTGAGATCAGAGGAGTTTACAGGGGAGGATGGGGCTGGGTGAGTTTACAGGGGAGGATGGGGCTGGGTGAGTTTACAGGGGAGGATGGGGCTGGGTGAGTTTACAGGGGAGGATGGGGCTGGGTGAGTTTACAGGGGAGGATGGGGCTGGGTGAGTTTACAGGGGAGGATGGGGCTGGGTGAGTTTACAGGGGAGGATGGGGCTGGGTGAGTTTACAGGGGAGGATGGGGCTGGGTGAGTTTACAGGGGAGGATGGGGCTGGGTGAGTTTACAGGGGAGGATGGGGCTGGGTGAGTTTACAGGGGAGGATGGGGCTGGGTGAGTTTACAGGGGAGGATGGGGCTGGGTGAGTTTACAGGGGAGGATGGGGCTGGGTGAGTTTACAGGGGAGGATGGGGCTGGGTGAGTTTACAGGGGAGGATGGGGCTGGGTGAGTTTACAGGGGAGGATGGGGCTGGGTGAGTTTACAGGGGAGGATGGGGCTGGGTGAGTTTACAGGGGAGGATGGGGCTGGGTGAGTTTACAGGGGAGGATGGGGCTGGGTGAGTTTACAGGGGAGGATGGGGCTGGGTGAGTTTACAGGGGAGGATGGGGCTGGGTGAGTTTACAGGGGAGGATGGGGCTGGGTGAGTTTACAGGGGAGGATGGGGCTGGGTGAGTATGTGGGCATAAAGATGAGATCAAGACACAGTTAGTACTGCCTCTTATTTGCCGTCCCTTAAAAATATGTAGATGTGTAGAGTCTGTTGTAAGGAGTACGGTTTTTCTGCCCGCCGCCTGGTCTTGATTACAAAAGAACTTTGGGTGGCCAGGCAGTGAGTTGTCTCTGTCATTTCTAGAGTTTATACTATCCTTCTGTGGTCTTTGAGGGACTTGAAGACAGAGAGTTATGGTTACAGTTTTCCTTAGTATTAAAGATAAGTTACTTAGACTTTAGACACACAAAGATATGATAGATGATGGAATATTTTCTTCAAACCTTGCTAAATGTTAATGAACTAAATAGTGTTAACTGTGATTCTTATTTGATAACTGTTATGTGATATATTTTGCTATGTTAAGGTTAAAATCCTTCTTTTTATTTAGACAGAAAAGAGGAGATGATGGGAGATGTCATTCTGTATATGTTTCTCATACTGGTTAATGAATAAAGCTCTGTTGGCCAATAGGAAAGGAAGATAGGAGGGACTAGGAGACAAGGAGGAAATAGGAAGGAGGAAGCAGGAGTCAGGATGGAAAGCCTGGAGAGAATAGAACCGCCAGCCGCCTCTCCCTGGTAAGACCACGTGGAAATACATAGAAATGGGTTAATAATTAAGATAGAGCTAGCCGATAAAAAACTAGCACCTGGAAAACAGCATAATATCAAATACAGAATCTCTGTGCGTTATTTGGGGCTGGCGGCGTGGCAGCAGCACAAGACCAGGCGGCGGGCAGAAAAACCGTACTCCTTACAGTCTGTTTATGGCAGCAACTAGAACCATGCCCATATCTGTGGCCCAGGTACTCTGATGTCCATACCATCCTTGCTTCCCTGGGGAAAAGCTTATTATTATTATTAATATTAATATTATTATTTTAACCATTAAAGTGAGTGTTCAGGAGCTGTCTACTTAGAACTTAATATAGCCAAAGACACAATGCCTTTCACATATACAACCCCCAATCTTTAAATAAAGGTTGAGGTTTGGGTATTGTTATGCACAGTATCTGTAACTGAGTCTCGGGACACCAGGACAGGTCAGTAGAATTCTTGAGTCACGGTGCTAGTATGTGGCTGAACCCAGATCTGAACCTGTTGTGGTGGTTTCCACAGAGTCAGCAATTTCCATCATGTGTGTGACCCTGTAGCTCACGTGGGTCTCGCAAAATGAAGGGACTGGGCTAGACAGTGCGTGTGCGTGAGCTTCCTTTTTTCCTTTGTCAAGCATTTGCATCGATTGACAGGTATTCAACTGTTGCTTCCCTCCTGGATGCAAAGTACGGTTTGTTCTTAGTGTTGGAGTGTGAGTGTAGGCGGAGGTCTGGGGTAGAGGAGTTCTGTAGGTGTGGTCTACAACCAAGATGGGGAGGGTTGAGCATAGACGGCGTAGACGGCGGTGTAGATCAGGGTCCATTGAAGATCAGGGTCCTCAAGTCACTTAACAGGAGAGTTTGTTTGTTTTTGTTTGGTATTTTTGAGACAGGGTTTCTCTGTGTAACAGCCCTGGCTACCGCTATCGTAGAACTCACTCTGTAGACCAGGCTGGCCTTGAACTCACAGAGATTCCCTTGCCTCTGCCTCCCGAGTGTTTTAACTTGATTGACTATGATGTATGGTGGGATTGCCGTCACCATGCATCCCTGGAGAAACTCATTGGAGGGGCTGAGGACAGAGGGTTGCCTACAACTTTGGTTCCATTTCCCAGCAGCAACCAGTAGTTCCATGGCTGTCTACAGGTGTCCCCGAGGTTACAGGCGTCAGGGGCTGTGGGTCTTTGCTACATCAGGGTCACTTTATGAGCTAGTGATTCATGCTGTGTGTACCTAGTAGCTTTTCTTCGATAAGGAAATGATCTTTAAAGTTGCCTGCATGTGTAGACCTGGTGGCACATGATTGCATTCCAGCACACAAGAGGCAGAGACAGGTGGATCAGGAGTTCAAGGTCATGTTTGGCTGCGTAGCAGTTTTGAGGGCAATTTGGGCTACATAGATTCTGATTTAAAAAAAATAATAAACAAGTAAACAGAAAACCCCAAACAGACCAAACAAACAAACAAACCCCTTGCCTGCACAGCTTATATAAGGTCCTCCCAGCTTTTACCTGTTGTCCTAAAGATCAAATGAAAAGTCACCAGACACTGGAATAACAAACAGCAGCAGCAACATGTTCTCAGGGGAGGCCAGCTCCAGTCCTGAGCTCAGGAGTGGAGCAGAGCTGGGTTTAGGACTATCTATGGGGAGAGCATTCGGATTTGATGCTCCCGTAGGTCAGCTGCACAGAGCTTTCATCAATAACCCAAAGGCTATGACTACGGCCTCCTTCACACCTCACTGTTAGCCACACCTCCTCAGCTGCCCCATTGCCTGAGCTTGGGGCATTTGCTGAGCCGGGAGGGGTCGATGGAGTCACTGTAGAGCCAGCACATTCAGATGGTTTAAACACTGAAGTCCTGAAAATGGAACCAGATGGACTGGTGAGAATTATTTTTACCAAAAAGTAGTGAAGCCTCATGTCTCAGCTTTGTATATTTGGGTTTTTCTGGCTTGTTGCTGTTAGGAGCCCTTTTTGTAGACCTTGTCACATGGTAGGTTTGTAATAAATGTCCTTATGATTGATAAATAAGTAAAAAAAAAAAAAAAAAAAAACAAGGAGAGAGTAAAAGGTGTTTGGAGGCGGATTGCCGCGTATGTGAATGCATGTTTCTGTTCTAGTCCTCAGTTACTGACTTACTTGTTTTCTTAGGTATTTTATCTTCAGGCAGTCTCTACATAGCCCAGGCTGTGCTGGAACTCTGGCCATGGAGCTGAGGCTGGCCCTTACCTCTTGTCTTTCTCCTTCCTGTGCACACGTCTTCATTTTCAGTAGAACTGTTCTGGCGCCCTTTGCCTTTCAAGGTGACACTTAGCGGTCCTGGTGTGTCATGGTGCTGATGCGCTGTGGACATGGGCACTGACTCTTGGTGACTGTTGAGTTTCCCTGTCTTTATAAAGCTAAGCAAGAGAGAAGGAGGCCCGGCGAGCACAGTGTCTGGAGACCCTGCAGGTGTGTTGCGGTCTGACCTTTGCCATTTACAAAGTTCATGGTTGAGGCCTGCCCTTATATAGAAAATATATCTCATAATTTCAAATAAAGTGAAAACAATCCTGTCTTGGTTTGAAGTTTTCAGCCATAACAACCATCCCTACTTAAGAATTACTAAAAAGGAAAAAAAGGAAGTTGCCAGATGTTGCAATAAGTGTAAGGCTTTGTGTTGAATGACATTCACAGGCTGCAGGTGGGATGGGCCTGTCTGGGACTAGCGCACGCATGAGCTGGGCCACAGCTCCTCCAGGGAGCTCCCCTCAAGTGGGGACTGGTTATGACAGTGGGCCCGGTATAGCTCCACTAGATTAGAGTCAACACAGAACCGTGGCTCTTCTTTAAGGCCAGACATCCCAAGGAGAGCATCCTTCATCAGACAGTCGCTAAGGCAGAAGGCTTCAGGAACACCCATGACCCCATCCAGGGGTAGCGTTAAATGAGATAGATGGTAGCCTCTGCAGACACATGCGGTTACTGCTTCCAGATCTACCCAAGCTGAGCAGTCGCTAATGTCATCGTTAAGGGGGAACCCCACGTTAAACGTCTTTGCTAGTTGAAGGCTCGGAGTTTGAGGATGCAGACATATGGTGTTTTTTGATTCTTAAAGGCTTGATTAGATTAGATGGGGAAAACATGTTAGTCCGCTTTTTAAGGACTTGGGAACTAACCCTCAAACTGTCAACCTCACAGCTGTTCGTGTCTGAAAGGGCAAACCGTGCTCTGCTTTTCAAAGTGAATGAAAGCCTTTAGACTTTTCTATCATGATTTCTTGTTTTTCTCTGTTCTGTCCACCAAAGCCAGCCGCTCTGGGTTGCTTGATTTCTGATACCTTGGATCCAGCCTAACATATCAAAGGAACTGGGCCATCTTCCGGCGTGTCCACATACGATCTGCAAGCCTCCTCTGGACGTGGACACCACTTTTTTATGGGGATATTTTGTTGTAATTTCAGAAGGTGGTTGCAGTTTTCTTGGCTCCATTAACAGTTCGCACATCTGGAACATCTGGAATGTGTTCCTGTGAAGATGCTGGCTGGAAGCTGTGCCTTGTGGCCCGGATTTGCCTCTGACAGAGAGACAGCCACAGAGGACAGTCCTTGGGAGTGGGCCTACCCCAGAACCTTCTGAGGGAGGCCCACTGAGGGAACTTGCTGTGACTAGGCAGACCCAGCACAGAGGTCATGCATCTCAGCCCCGTGGAATTACTTTTAAAATGGCCTTTTGTGCGTTTAGTCCTGTCTTCACTTTCTGCCGTGGGAGTCGCAGCTTGGAAATAATTTAACAAGCCTGGCGCTAGACTATCTGACAGATTCTACGATTATTTTATTTGACTTAAAGGGATTTAGGGACATGTCTCGCACTGAAACTGCTGACTCCATTCCCCACACAGAGAAAATAAACCACGGATGACCCATGGCAAACTGTGACGCAGCACCTGCCTCTGGGGGACCAGACTTTGATAAACGACACCCGCGTGGTCTTGCCAGTACTATGGTGTACCTGTACTGGAGTCTACCATAATTAAGTAGGGACGACTGTCTTAGCTGAAACTGGCCTTCAAGACGGATTCCCCCCTCCCTACTTTATTTGAAATAATGGAGTGTATTTTCTATAGTGATGTATGTGTTAGTATTCAGGCATCTGTTCCGACCTGCCTTTGGGGTTCTGACAGGATACACCCTCAGCCACTGTCACTAAGAGTACTGCCTGTGCACATTCACCATGTTCCCTTTTACAGGGGCCCTGCCCACCTCCCATCCCCCTCTCTCTCCCTCTCTCTCTCTCCCTCTCTCTCTCTCCCTCTCTGTCTCTCCCTCTCTCTGTCTATTCCTCTCTTTCCTCCCTCCCACTGCTCCTGTCCCAAGAGGCTGGACTCCTCCGCCCCCTTCCCGTTTTTTTCTGATCCTTTTCCCAAAAAGACAAAAACAACCAAACAAAACCCCAAAGCCTCCTCTTGAGCTCTGTCGCCTGGTGCCTTTCTCTCTTGAGCCGCTTTCTAAAAGTTACAACAGTGTGCACATGCTTCGGGCGGACTTTTCCATACCCACTCACAGTGGTTAACAGGGGAAAGCTAGGGTTCTGAGGCAGCAGATAATCATTCCCCTCTTCTCCGTGTCTCAGATAAGCTTCTCACGTCTGTAGGATAGTTTGGTATGGACTCGGGAAATGTACAGCAGTGCAAAGCTGCGCGCTTCTCTGTGCTCGGCTGCGTTAGCACAGCAGGGATGTGCATCATTGGATCTGCTCACTTTGTGAGGCCCTTAGTGCATGCTGGGGACTGTGCCTATGGCAGACGCCCTAGGAAGGAGGGTCAACCGCTGCTTCATTTGGCAGTGGGGGCTGAGGCTCGGGGTGGTGAGGTAGCCTGTGTGAGACCCCCTGGTTAATATAGCACGCAGAGATGTTAGCACCTGGGCACTGTGGCTCCCGAGTCCAGAGGCCTAGGAGGCTGGACCCCTGTCTCCCCATTGTGAGACACTGGTCTTTGTTGGGAAATGCGTCATGGACCTTCTGAGAGCCGTGGACCCGTGAAGCATGGAGGCTTTCTTGGTGACTGGTGCTCGCTGCTGTGTGTTTTAGCTGCCTAAGAGGGTTTTACAGTGTTGGCTTCCAAGTCTCTCTGATGACCTCAGTCCCAGATGTGATTCCCAAGGCTCTTGTGACCTCACCTCCTGCCATCGGGAGCGGCAGGGAAAATCCAAACAAAAAAGAAATGTTCGTCCCTTGTTTTGGAGGATAGTTCCTCAGGAAGACAGAGCTAGTTCGACACAGAGGACCCACGCTTAAAAGAAAGGAGTAGAGGAAGTAACGCTTATTTATATGGCCTCCTCTGGCTAATAACATCCTTAGATTCCTTAGGGGTGTGTGTGTGTGTGTGTGTGTGTGTGTGTGTACACGAGTTCAGGTTTGCTCTGATGCCCTGGAGCCATGAACGATCTGACATGCTTGGGTGCTGGGAATTGAACCCAGGTCCTTCCTTTGCAAGAGCAGCCCGCCTTCTCCGTCCCTCGCTGAGCCACTGGGTGCCGTAGGTTTAATGGAGGACAGCAGAGGTTCATCCGTGGAGAAGTCAGTGTTCCCCCGGCTCCTTCTAAGCCTCATCATTACCTTCATGTACTGAGGCCTTACATGAAAAGGGTTAGCGGGAGAAAACACAAGATGAGAAGCAGTGACTCTGTGCTCCAAGAGTGAAAATCACTCAAAGGTGAGCAGCTGCAGGCACCGGGCGCCCATGAAACTCTGGGCGCCCTAACACTGAGGGCGCCCTGTTGCTCGCCGTGCACGGTCATGGGTGTGTGTGGCTTGCACAGCCTGCCGGGGCTATCCTAAGGCCTCTGGAGCCCCCAGGACACGTAACAGCGAAGGGACCCGCCTCACCGTAAACTCTTGCACACCGTTGGTTACTTTCCTCTTTGATGTGATGAAAATACTCAACAAAAGCAACTCAGGGTCGTGAAAGTCTGTTTTGGCTCACTCTGAGGGTGCAGGCAGGAACGGTGTGGTGCACGCGTGTGAGCTGTCTACTGACATCACATCTATAGGGAAGAAGCAAGGGGAGATGAATGAATGCCTTTTCCTTTTCATTAATTCTAAGACCCCAATCCATGAGATGGTTCTGTTCCCATTAAGGTAGGTCTTCCTTCTCCGGCTAAACTTTCTGCAAACACCCCCAAGGGCACACCTGCAAGTGTGTTGCCATGGTGACTCTAAGTCTAATCAAATTGGCACCCAGGAAGCTTCTACCTCTTCTCTTACAATGGTGCCTGAAGGAGTTAGTTTCCTGGGAGCGTGGAGACAGAGGAGGGAAGACAAGCCTTGTCCTAACGCAAACAGGAAGATGTGGAAAACACATCTTGGTTTGGTTTAAATATGGCTTCTAAGGCACCCAGAAGCTCCCCACGGACAGGTAGGATTCAGAAGCCCGCTGTCAGAGAGCAGCCAGGGTGATGGTGATGCTCTCTCTTACAGTGACTTGCTACAGAGAGGAAAACAGGTTCGAGAGAGAAGGAATGTTCTAGTCCGAGTTTCCTGTGCCAGGGCAAGACAAGAAATCCAAGGAGGCTTAGGCAAGCGAGGTCAGGTTGGAGGAGGCACCGTGGCTTCCAGGCCCGCGTGCAACAGAAGCCACTGCAGACGGGGGGGGGGGGGGGGGGGGGGGAGTCCAACACTGGGACCCAGGGCAAGCCCCTAGGTTCTAGGAGGCAGATGTCTCAGCACCGGGGAGGATCACGTGAGAGTCCGTGTGGCAGGGCATGTATCCGTGGGCAGACACCTGGACGTGGCTGCGGTTTACAGGCACAGGGGTGAAGCTCTTGCTTGTGAACTGTGTCTCTGCAGCCAATCGTGCAAGCTTGGGTTTCTCCCCTGCAACATGGGATACCGCGCTTCGGGTATGCATGCAAGCAAGTAATTATATTTACCTTTTCAAGTGATTTCCAGTTAGCATAGAATATAATGGGTCTCATAAGACATTTTACATGCATGTATTTTCTACCATGTTCACCCCACACACACACACTACTCTCCTCATTTCCTACTGCCCTCTCTCACAGGTCATCCCCATCCCCTAATAACCCCTCATCTATTTCCACGCCACACGTATGTGCACATGTGTGTATGTTTAATAAATGTGCGTATTTGTCTCTAGACTCCCTGTGTGAGAGAAATATGGTGTTCACTCCAGTGTTTGAGCTCAGGTCTCCAGGCTTGGCCGCAAGCTCCTTTTCCCACTGAGCCAGCTCTACGGCTCCCCAGTGAGCGTGTGTTGCATTCAGGGCTGAGGGGACAGCTCCACAGTGCATCCCCTCATGATCACTTATAAAAAGCAGACTGATTTCTTTTACTGGGACCTTTGCAGTTTTCCCTCAGGGGGAAAAAAAAAACTGATTTGGTGTAAAATTATTTTTTTTCATGTTTTTACTTCAGATACTTTTTTTTTTTTTTTTTAACGATGACATCTCTCCTCTTCCAGGGTAGCATACTCCGGAAAATCCTTTTGAACCGCTACTTCAAAGGCGACCATGGCGTTGGTGCCAACGGACCCCTGTCAGGGGCCTATGCCAAGACAGCTCAAGGGGGAGGTACGTGCCCATCCCCCCGTGTTAGGGTTTCACGGCACATCTTCACAGCAGTGCGCTCCTCTCCTCTGTCTTACTTAAGTGACACAAGGTAAAATGTCCACTTAAAACCCCTGAGACGTGTCTGTGTAGTCATGAATCCACAGGGTGAACATTATAGTGGATTTGCCTTCGACTCTGGGTAGTTGGTCACGGTTTCTTCATGCATACACTGAAGACAAAATTTGTGGAGTATTTTTATAAGGATTTATTTATTTTCATCCTGTACATATGTGTGTCTGCACACCACATGTGTGCTCGGTGACCGTTGGAGTGCCCAGAATCAGAGTTACAGATGGTTGGGAGCCACCATTCGGGTGCTGGAATCGAACCCAGGTCCTCTGCAAGCGCAGCCAGTGCTCTAACCACTGAGCCGTCTCGGCAGCTGAGTTACGTGTTGGATGTTTCCTTAAGATTTCCATGTTCGTAGATATTTTATATTTGTAACAAAACTTTGCTGTGGCTCATGTTGTTATGACTTACGAATTTGAATACACTATTTGCTGCTAAAAAAAAACCCAATGTCTGTGTGTTCTGTTTGTTTGTTTGTTTGTTTGTTGTTTTTCTTCCCTGACCACAGGAGGCTTCTCTGGACAGGACTCGGATAAAATGGGGACTTCGATGTCCGATATCCAGTGCCTGCTGGACAAAGAAGGAGCATCCGAACTCGTCATTGACGTCATAGTGAACACCAAGAACGACAGGATTTTTTCCGAAGGCATTTTGCTTGGCATCGCCTTGCTGGAAGGAGGGAACACACAAACGCAGGTCTGTGGCTGGTGGTGTTCGGGTTGTCACTTCTATTTTTTAAAGGAACAGTTTTGTTTCTGAGAATTTCACATAACATATCTCTCCACTCCCCTCTCTCACCCTTCAGTGTCCACTCTGCCCTCCCAACTCCCCCCTAACTTTGTGTCCTCCCCCCCCCCCCGCCATCTCAGTAGCGTTGGGCGACAGTTGGTGCTGCCCTCTGACACTCCTTCCTGTCCATAACTAAGTGTCTTTGGGTAGTTACTATACCGTCTGATTAACGGGTGGAAGATGCCTTGGTCATCGCTTGCCCAACGAAGTTCTGTGGAGCCCTGGTTTGTAGAAAGTATCATTTTCATAAACAAGCTCCACGGAGTGCCACGGCATGTGGGGTATAGAACATGTGGCCGGTCCCTGTGCTTCACAGCTTTCGTCAATACCATGTGCATGCAATGAGAACGCCATACTCATCACAGGGGTTGAAAGACTCCGCGACGGGGTGGGTGTGAATGGAGCCCTGACTGCAAAGCTTTGTCTTCATGGCGCTGTGGCATCACCATGGCTTTCTCACTAACATGTTACAGCCTCGCTTCACCTTCCAGCCACGCTGCATCAAAGAGATTAGAGCTCAAACATCAGCTTAATTTGTGGGTCCATAAAGGTCTGTGGATGCTACATTTATCCTGCAAGCCATCAGAACCAGCTTGACTGTTTCAGTGTAGTTGCCATGGTTACGGTGGGCTTTTTTGTCCTGCTCCTGTGGAGTTGGTAGCTCTCTGATTAGGAGCATCCCCTAACAGATGTGAAGCTGACACTCGAAGGCTGGATAAAACTTACTGTGTATGGCTGCTGCACGCTGCACGTGTAAGGAACAGTGAGGGCCATGAGTGTCTCCTAGAGTTTAGAGTCTTCTCTAGGGTGGGGCCTGGCTCCAGGCCTTCCTTTAGGAAAAGATGTCAGCAGCTGTCAGATCCCCCAAACTGCCTGTTCAGATTTTATCTGGGAATGTGGCTGGTTCCACGTCATCTCTTCTGGAGTGTGTCCCGTCCTCCATCTTCCATAAAGTCACCAGGAAGACAGTGACAACTCAGTTGTCCCCTCTCCAGTAGAGTACATCTTACCACACTTTTGATCTTAAATCCCTTTTGAATTAATAATTATAAATTAGAGTTGATTTTCAGTCAATTTTCCCTAAACTACATGTAAAGCATCATTGCTTATGAAGTAGCTAAACAACTTAAAATCTATTTACCAGTGGGTTCCCATGAGTGAAGTTGTCATGGTAACACATCCTAAATTAAATGTCCTATCAGTTAGATACAAGAAAAATGACTTTGACTCCTAACAGGGAGCCCTTATTTATGCGGGGTCACCATAAGTCAATGGCCATGTTTCACTTTGGATTACAAACTCGTGTGGGTAGGAATCGTGCTGATATTTTTCCTCTTTGTTTTGTTTGTAGCATCAAAATAAGACCCTACATATAGTAGGCTTTCAGTAAATATGTGTTGAATCAATGCACAGATTTATAACACTATCAGACTAAAAGAATCATTTACTTAGGACAACTTACTATACTCATAATTTTAAAAGGACGTGCAGGAGTATATATCAAATAGAATATGAAAGGTTAGAATTTAGTGGAAGGTGCTAAGAAAACACTAGCTGTTGTTATTAATGTAATAACATGTGCTATTAGTACATATTAAGTGGAATGAGACACTGTCCATCTGAGGAGTGAATACAAGGAAGCACACTGTGCTTTTATCTGTTAGGCCTGTGTTTATTCCAGAATAAGCCTCTACTTTTCTTGCCTCGGGGGTTGACATTTCAAACTATGCTCTCTCTGCAGTATTCTTTTTACCAGCAGTTGCATGAACAAAAAAAGTCAGAAAAATTCTTCAAAGTCCTTTATGATCGGATGAAGGCTGCTCAGAAAGAGATCAGATCCACGGTGACGGTCAACACCATAGACTTAGGGGTCAAGAAGAGAGACGATGACGGTGACCTCATGGCCTCGGGCCCACGGTTGAGAGGTGAGGGCTCCCTGAGCACTTGGGAGAAGAAAGCAACGAAGCATTTAAATCTCGAGGAGCTTTGTCATCTTGCTCCTGGGGTTTAATTGTCTGCAGTGTTCCCAGTGTGGACTTCCAACTATAAAGGGTTTTGGTTAAAGGCTTGGCCCTAGAATAGCCCTGCAGGACCACACTAAAATGGAGTATAATTGGCGTGGAAGTAATGGGCAACACGAAGGACATTTGATTTCCTTGTTGTGTTCAGTAAAGAAAACCACCCCACACTTTCTGTGCATGGAAATTAAACTCCGAGGACAGAATTTATAAAAGTGCTTGTGTATGAAATAACCAAATTATAGACAGTTAGATACAAACTGTGGAGATGTTAACATTTTGTAATTGATCGTTTTTTTCCCCATCAGATCTTAGGTGTGTGCACACACGTGTTTCTTGGTACTCTTGTTTTTTTCTGTGTGTGCCGTGTGTGTGTGTGTGGGGGGGGGTACACACAGAGACCAGAAGAGGGTGTTGGATGCCTAAACTGGAGCTATAGGATGCTATGAATAGCCTGACATGGGTACTGGCAACTGAATCCAGTCCTCTGGTCGAGCAGCAAGGGATCTTAACGGCTAAGCTATCTGTCCTGGTTGGTCTTTTTTGTTAACTCGACACATAGCTAGACATAACTGGGAAGAGGAAGTCTTAATTGAGATGATGTCTCCATAAGAATGATCTGTAGGGAATTTTCTTGATTAATGGTTGATGTGGGTGGGCTCAGCCCACTGTGGATGGTGCCTCCCTGGGTTCTGGGTTCTATAACAGAGCAGGCTGAGCAAGCCAGAGTGAGCGAGCTAGTAAGCAGCACCCCCTCCATGACCTCTGCTTCAGCTCCTGCCTCCAGGTTCCTGCATATGTGTATATAGTGTGTGTGTGGGTGTGCATGTATGTATGTATGTATGTATCACAATATGAAATAAACGATTTCCTCCCCGACTTGCTTGTGTGTGTGTGTGTGTGTGTATGTATGCATGCATGCATGTATGTATGTGTGTATGTGTGTATTATGTATGTATGTGTGTATACATGTATGCATGCATGTATGTATCACAGTACATGGGGGGGGGAGCAAGTCCTCCCCGACTTGCTTTTGGTCATGGCGTTTTATCACAGCAATAGAAAAGCAACTAAGACCCCCATCTCTCCAGCCCTTCAGTATGTACACTTGTAAAATCATTTGTACATGTTTTTAGATATTCTTATGTGACTTTGTGATGCAGATTTATATATCAGAAAATTCTGAAATTGGCTAAATATTAGGACCTTCCCTTCTGATCACTGTGTTAACTTTTAGTTTCGGAGGACTTGAGTTGAACCTTTTGTTAGATGATTTTAAAATTCAGCTGTGGGGAAATTTGGATTCCTATTGTGGGGTTTTCATTTCCCTTTGGTTAAAAATGTAGCTCAAATCCAGCCGCCACTTGCTTTCCAGTGAGAGATCCATCACTTCACTTGAAGGAGGGAATAAAAGGGCAGCTAACAGAGGCATCTTCAGCCACCTCCAAGGCGTACTGTGTGTACAGAAGAGAAATGGACCCAGAAATAGACATGATGTGCCCGGGGCCAGAAGCAGGAAGTGCAGAGGAAAAGTCTGCAGAGGAAGTTACCATGAGCCCGGCCATCACCATCATGAGGCCCATCCTCAGGTTCCTGCAGTTACTGTGTGAGAATCACAACAGGGAGCTACAGGTAAGCCCCCCAGTGGGAGAGCTCTGTAGGCTGTGGCTGAGACTCAACCCAGTGAATTCCGGAGAGAACCCTGGAGAAGGAGTAATCAACAAAGGCAGCAGTGCCCTGTTTAAATGAAAAGGAAGGAAAGTAAGTGTAGAGATGTTTTATGCATGAAAAACAAACAAATGCACACATTGTCGTCCTGTGGTCCAGAACTCACATCTTAGTGTCGCTGGACCCCGTCTCTCTCCTCTGTGGTGTTTGCTGAGGACCATCACCTTCGCCTCATCTGCCTTTCATGGTCTTAGACTCGGGTGTTTATATCGTTCCCAATGAATAGTTGTTGAGCACAATATTGAATATATTTTCCGTTTCATTAGAAACAAAGTCATATAAAACATTTTTTTACAATAGTGAAAATTGCTTTGCAAATTAATGTAGCCCACATCCATAATATCTCCACCACTACCATTTCCTCTGTCATATGCGATGGGTGGACGAGGCCTGATCGAGACTTTGCCTCTCTGGCATTATTTGTATGCATTGTCCATGGCCCCATAGCAAAGGCACAGGAAAGGAGTTACGTTGGTTGACCTGACTCAGGGACAAAGAGGACGGTCACCTGAAGAGTTTCCATTTGGCAGACTGCTTCCAAGAAAGGCACATGCCCACCACGCCAGCCAGCTTAGCTACAAACTAGTGTAGCTGGCGAATGCTTTTATTAGCGAATTATAGTGCACTGACTGAGACTCCTGCAGTAGGTCCTGCCTGGGTCCCACCTCGTCTTGTCACTAAGTAATCTGGTTCTAAGAGCGCCTGTGCACACAGAGAGTGGCAGAGTGAGGAGACGTGTCCACTGTTGTCTAGAACACTAGGGTCCGAAAGGCAGGAGATGGTATGTTCAGACGAACCGCTGCCCATGGTGATGAGATGCTCTGGAATGAACGAGGCGTGAGCATGGCTCCTGTGGACCAGCCTGCTGCAGCCTAGGTCAAGCCTGGCAGTGCATGCTGAGTGGTTGCTCACTGTGACCCGCGTGCCCTGACAGTGTGGGTCACAGACTTCAGGGCACATGCTGTCATATCTGACTTGATGTCATTCACAGAAGTCTGGTTCAGGCATCACAGAAGGCTACTTTGATACTAAGAGTCTCGACTGTTTATTTAGTAACTTTGTGTGCTGTGGCATTGCTTATTTCCTGGCGGAGCTTATCCATACATGCGGAAGTACTTCCTAAGATGCCAAACCTACCATGCTGCCAGGGAAAAGGCTTCGGCTTTGGCTGTGACGCTTTCCGTGCTAATGGGCAGTGAGCAGTGGTTCTTTTGTGTGTATTTACACAGATCTAGGATCATTCACGGTAGCGGGACTCTTCACTGAGATGATGTTTCCCATACTGTGGTCTTATGGTCCCTGCACAGTGAAGACACAGGGTTGTCATTTGGAAGTTAGACCCCCCCCCAACACTTTATCTCCCTTTCCCTTTTTACTTTTCACACTTATTTCCACCCTCTGTATGTTTAAAATGCTGGCAACGGACCGAAGGTGCTTTCGCTGGAACCCGAGGGAATCTCTCTTTTAAGAGAGACTTAGTGCATCAGTATTTAAACGTTAATTGATTTTAAAATTAGCTTGGAAAACAGAGAGTTTTTTTTTTCAATTTTTATTTATTTATTTTACATCCCAACTGTGGTTCCCCATCCTCCCTCTTCCCCCAGCCCCTCCCGCAACCTCTGCTCTGCCTCCTCCCCTCTGGAAGGCGGTGAGCTTTACCGCCGTTCTCATCCCTGTCACTATGCTTAGACACAGCCACACCCATTGTGTCCCCTTATTTCTCCCCTGTTTGTTGGGCCCCATCTTTCCCCAAGTTGTCCCACTTTCTTGTAAAGACCAGTTGACTTCCATGCTGGCACGAATATGTTTGAGTAAAACACACATACACACACACACACACAGACAGAGACAGACAGACAGACACAGAGAGAGAGACAGACAGACACACAGAGAGACAGAGACAGACAGACACACAGACACACACACACACAGACAGAGACAGACAGACACACACAGAGAGAGAGACAGAGACAGACAGACAGACACACACACAGACAGAGACAGACAGACAGACACACACAGAGACAGACAGACAGAGACAGACAGAGAGACAGACAGACACACAGAGAGACAGAGACAGACAGACAGACACACAGAGAGACAGAGAGACAGAGACAGAGGGACAGAGAGAGGGGAACTTATTTCTGCTTTGCTCTGTCCTTCAGTAGCACATTCTTTCACCCCTCCAGAACTTCTTGAGGAATCAGAACAATAAGACAAACTACAACCTTGTGTGTGAGACGCTACAGTTTCTGGACTGCATCTGCGGAAGCACTACGGGCGGCCTGGGCCTGCTGGGGCTCTACATCAACGAGAAGAATGTAGCTTTGGTCAACCAGACCCTGGAGAGCTTGACCGAGTACTGCCAGGGCCCGTGCCATGAAAACCAGGTAACCGTGACAGCAGAGCTTCACGTGACGGGAGCCACGACTCAGGGGGGCAGTGTGCCAGGCTGAGCACAGAGCCAGCATGGGGAAGCCTTTCTGAAAATGCTAGGCTGCATTTTACATTCCACCGTGAGAGAAGATTCCCATGAATATGTTTAAGATAAAGATTACTGAAACAAGGGCAAGGTTATATTTCTTCCCGATGTTCAGTTTTTCTCCGTAGGGAATCTCTCCAGATGCGCGGAGTTAACTCTCTATGGCTTTGGATCCACTGCAGTGGGGGGTGGGGAGTCTAATACTCATGTTACACACTTGCGAGCTAGTCTAATACCTGTGTCACACACTCAGTGAACTAATCTGGTATCTGTGTTACAGACCAGGTGATCTAGTCTCATACCTATGTTAGGCATGCGTGTGAGAGGCTGGTACTCATCTCCAGCTCCTAGAATATCTTGCTCTACTTGAAGGACACATTATGGGAGAAGACAGCACATACAAAGGAGTAAAGGGGCATTCTGACGACTGTTTAGCATCTACGAAGCATCTTGGAGCCGCCTTCACAGGCAAGGTCCAGGGGCTGAGTCTCATCGTCAGCCATTTCTGGATGCAAACTTTAAAGCTGTGATTGTCACTAAGCATCGGTGGTTGGTGTAGAAGGGGAATGTGGAAAAAGGTCAGATTTCTATTGCAGATTATACGACTGTCCTCACACATACTGTGTCTGTGTGCACACATATGTCTGAATGCACACTCGATATGCACGCAACCATGGGTTCGTATTATGGATACATGTTGATCATGTATGGTTATTACCTCCTCCTCTGTAATGTGTTTATGACCCTAAAAGCATTTTAAGATCCTTTCCATTAATTTTCAAGATTATATTCTTGTTTCCTGAAACAATGACAGACATTCTTGGCTGCAGATTCAAAATCAATGCAAAGTACACAAATTCAGTTTGGTCTTCTTGATAAAACTCTATGGTAGAAAATACATACATACATACAATCTTTCTGTAGTGTTCTACTTTGTGAGAAGTCTTTCAGTGTTCTCTACTTTGTGGTAACAGTGAAGTTAGGTTTACTGAAACCCCGTAAGTTGTCAGAGTGAAAACGTATAATAAAATAGCAGGTCCTACCTGGAGATTTCCCCATGCTGTGAAAATGCATGGAAGGTCAGTTTGGCAGGTGTTTCCATGAGCAGAGTCCCCAGGACATAATGTCAGTGTTGGACAGAAGTACCTGTCCTCTGCACAAATGCCAGGCCCAGCCGTCTGTTGGCCGGGGCTGCTCTTTCTTATGTTACTCACTAAGGTGTCAGTTTTTCAAGCTACTCGTGTGGGTTAGAAGTCCTCAGACTGTTTCCATAAAAGGAAGCTTGAAAGCCTCACACAGTGTCCTTCACCCTCGGAGTACGCACACTGCTCTCTGGGGTGTTTTTATACTTTGCTCAACCACATTCCCTCCACAAATATGCAAGTCCAAGAACCCCATGAACGTTCCCGACATCCAGGACGCGCGGTCACATCTGGTCTGAGTTTTGTGAAATCCACATACAATCCCATTTTTTTCTTGTCCCCTTAGATTTATCATATCTTAAAGTTCCAGATTTTGTGTTAGTGACTGGGAGAGTTTTAACTTACCCAGTCCTCTTTGAAATTCTGAAGTTCTTTGTGTCAAAGACAGGTGTTTTTCATAATGTGTCAGTATTCTGTCCTCAGTACCAGTCGATTAATAGGCCCCACCAAAAAATACCAAACCAAACAAAAAAACAACAAAAAAACTAATTAAAACGTCCAACAGTGTCTGCACCTGGTATTTAAAAGTTTCAAGTCTTCTGTTACCATTTCTAGTGCATGCCATTTTACAAGATCTCCTTTTCTAGACCTGTATCGCGACTCACGAGTCCAATGGCATCGACATCATCATCGCCTTGATTCTGAATGACATCAACCCTCTTGGCAAATACAGAATGGACTTGGTGTTACAGCTGAAGGTAGTGTGATCCCAGTTCTTTGCTTACGTGTCTCCCTCCCGCTCGGAGTGGATTGTAAGTCCTGAAGTGATTGTACAATTCACCTTCTCAACTCAGGGTCTCCAAGTCATCGATCGTGCAACACACCGTCTCAACCCAGGAACTGGCAAGAGAGGGGCAGCCAGCTCACACGGCACTCCCTGAGCCAGGGAAAGCTCGATTCACCCGCAGGCTGTAGTTACTGTGAGGTTCTGTGGAAGAGATGTTGAGGCCGCCCCTCACCTCTTCTCCTCTGCTTTAACTTCCTGTTTTTCTTTGCAGACAGAAGTGTAAGGGTGTGGAGACACACTGGGTCATAGGTTTTTAATCTGCCCTGGCTTTACAGTTAACTAGCGTAAAGGAATGTTATATTTTAGTTTAATGTCTTTCTTCCAAGTACTGTGTTACATAATCTAGCCACCTCCCAACGCTTGTTCAAATGAAAATAGAATAAGTAGATATAAAACCCATAATAACGTACATAAAACCATACATGCTAAGAAACGACTTGAGGCCGCATTATTGTGTTGAGTGTTCACACTGGCGAGAAGCAAACCCAGAGGCTAAGGAAATAGCTCTGTAAGTACAGGACTCAAGTTTGCTCCCCAGAAACCCTCTGAAAAGGCCAAGTGTGGTGATATGCCCTCCCCACCCTAGCCCTGAAGAGGGTCATCTCTGGGAATCTCCAGCCTGACACCATAGCCCGTAATCAGTGAGCTGCCGGCCACCGAGAGACCCCGTCTCCCAAGGCAAGGTAGATAGATGGCATATGTACGCGATGTCTGAGGCCGTCCTCTGGTCTTCACATGCACAGCGCACACAAACAAAACTCATCGCATGGCTAAACACATGACTCGTTGCACTTATTTTGTATGGACAGTGGAATAAAATGTTTTCTGTTCGTAAGACAAAATACGACGTTTCAGATTTCACCTGGTTGAGAAAACACAAAGGGGCCGGTGACCTCAGTTGACACAAATGCCGGGGATTGCTCGTCTGTGACGTGGACTGTGCATGTGTGCTGACCCTGTCCTTGTCCCCAGAACAACGCCTCCAAGCTTTTGCTGGCCATTATGGAGAGCAGGCGCGACAGTGAGAACGCGGAGAGAATTCTCTTCAACATGAGGCCCAGGGAACTGGTAAGAGCATTTGCCCAGGCTGCCTGCTAGGGGCAGCATCCGTCACTGCTCAAGCACCGTGGCCTGAACTGGGGGACGGTGGTGAAGAACCATGCGACTCAGGCCTAGCGATTCACCAGGTTTTAGTTTAGAATTCACTTTCTGTTTGTATTTATGTGTATGTGTGCCTGTGCGTATGTGTGTCCCCTGTGTTCTGGCGCCCTTAGAGGCCAGAAAAGTGTGTCAGATCCCCTGGAGACGAGGTTACAGGCTGTCGCAAGCACCTGGACATGGGTAGTGGGACTTGACCTGGGGTCCTCTAAGAGCAGGAGGCATGCTTAACCCTGAGCCGTTGCTTCAGCCTGATGTTGCCTGTTTTGTCCACTTTAAGCATTTCTCTTAGCTTAATTTCCACACTCTACTTAACTGTATATAAGTGCCTTTTGCAAAAAATAAAAAATAAAAAAGAAGTGTTAATGATGCACAGATTAAGATACATGGGATGAGGATAAAATATGGGTTATATATTTTATTCTGGGAGAAATCACTTACATGAGAAACCAATGACCCTCAAGTTCCCGCTCCACCCAGGCTGCTCTCTGTGGCCCGGCAGGAAGTAAGAGACGGAGCTGGGATCCGGGACCCCAGACCCAGCCTCCCACAAGTCACATCCCCACCTGTGCCCATGCCCCCAGTGGGCGTGGTCAGTGCGCCAGGTGTGGGCGGGGTGGACATCTCACTACAAATGGTCTTGGCTTTGGTTTAATGATTCCTGGGTAGAGTTACCTATAGTGGGCTCAGCCCTCTAGATGCACAACTGAGGGCTGAACGCATTTTTAAAAAGCACACTGCACCAACACGTGCAGACTCGGCTTGTTTTCTCCTGCCAGTGCAATGATCCACGTGATACTTGCATGGTGTTACATATCGAAAGCAAGCCGGGGACGATTCTGAGCATACAGGAGGGCATAAATGGGTGCCCAGTTTACATGCAGACCACTCCAGCTTATAGCACTTATAGCACCTGAGTACTCCCAGGTCTTGGAATCCAGTTCCCCAGGGACACCCAGGAATGACGGTTTGCAAGGGAGGTCTGAAGACCATGTTTCCCACACCCTGAAGTCCTGCTTGTACATTTCCGAAAGCATGGGTGAATTTTGTGTGTTTTGTGTATCGTTGCTATAAATGAACTATCACAGAACATCTGGCCTCAGGGGAAGAGGAAGACATGATCAGGACTCCATGAATGGGAGTTCAAAACTCCCTCCCTTCTCCCTTCTGGCACACAAGCAATGATGTCATTTGTGTGTGTGTGCTTCAAAAGCAATGGGCTCGAGCCTACTGCTGAGTGCTCCTGCCCGTGGTGACGAAGTCCTGCCTTGTCAGTGATGTCACTGGTGCTGCTGGGAGTCCTAGGGAGGCTGGTACAGCATTCTCTGGGCTCGCTGGTGAAGAATGGGGTCGGGAGGGACAGAGGGAGAGAGGAGACATGCAGCTTAGCTTTTCATTCTTAAAGTCTCGTCTCAACGGGCAGTAGAGTAAGAAGACTAGGGATTGCCTGCCCTCTGGTTAAGGGGGGACACTGTATTTATTTGACAAAGCAGTGTGCACTCATTCAAAAGAATCTCCTGTGCCATTTTAACCCTTTTCTATCATCCGCTCCTGCTCCGAGACCCACCCTCAAACTGAGTTAGGTTCCTGCCCCAGACATCACAGGACCAGTCCACTGCTGACCCTTGAGCAGAGGTATTCTCCATGTCCTTGTGGGTTCTTCCGTGCCCAGCGCTGGGACCCGCACACTGTCCCCCAGCTCCCTGTTGAGTGCTCAGTAAAAAGTGGAATGTTTCTCAGGGTTCCAGATCCTCTTAGACCACGGAGACTTCAGAGTGCTAGTGTTCAAAGTGGGAAACAGGAGTGTTCACCATAAACCGGGAACATTGTCACAATATGATTCCATGTTCACTTAAATAACTGTGGTTTTCAAAAATATTTTAAGAATTATTTTCTGTTAGTATATGTTGTTGGTTTTATTTGTTTTTATGTTTTTTGTTTTGTTTTTATTTTTTTGGCACAGAGTTTCTCTGTGTAGCTTTGTAGACCAGGCTGGCCTCGAAATCACAGAGATCCGCCTGCCTCTGCCTCCCGAGTGCTGGGATTAAAGGCATGAGCCACCGCTGCCTAGCTATATCATTGGTTTTGTCAGCCACAGTGGGCCGGGCCCTCCCACATCAATTCCCAATCAAGAAAATGCTCCATAGGCCAATCTTAGGGAGGCAGTCTCCCGACTGAAACGCCCTCAGATAACTCTAGGCTGTGTGTGGTCAACCATGGAAGCTAAGACATACACCATTCCACGTTTCTTCTCCCCACATCTATCCTATTTTCCCTTTGCCGGTCCTCCCCATCCCCAGCTCAGATACCTGCTGCGTTCATCGCGCATGTATTCCATTACCCCATTCCCCTGCTTTCTCTTCCTCCAGCTTCCTTCTTCTCACAGTGCTGCCTGCCTTCATACCCTGCAGATTGGCACACGCACACATTTAAATCTCGAGTCTGCACATGAGAGGAAAATGCAGTGTTCTTTTATTTAGAGCTTTTATAATTTTTGGCTGTCATGAAGCCTCCCGCTTTTAAGTTACAGTTCACAAGCAATTTGATGTGTTGCTGCCACCGTTCAGACCCTGTTCTCACTACTTATTTATTTATTCATTGCTAGGTGGACGTGATGAAGAATGCCTATAACCAAGGACTGGAATGTGACCACGGGGATGAGGAAGGAGGGGATGACGGTGTTTCTCCAAAGGACGTTGGGCACAACATCTACATTCTGGCCCATCAGGTACCACATTTTTTTTTATCTCCATATATCTTGCTTATCTGGTCATTGTGTCTCATGCCGATTATAATATTTTTACCTTCTGACGACCTTATTTATTCAGCACCCACCTTCCTCGGTTTCAGTTAGAGAAAACAGTAAGTCCTCAGAATGCCCCATTATGCAATTCAGGATCCGCTAGGGAGCCATTAACAAGAAGAGGCTTGGGAGAAAACGTCTATGCCTGGAAGAAGAAAGTGTCTCACACCAGAGCCTCAGGAGAGGGGAGCCAGGCTTCTGAGGAGGCAGGGAGTAAAGAGGTGGGTAGGAGTATTCTGCAACTTAGCCAGGGCTAACCCAGCGGGAGCTCCGGCCTTCAGTCATAAAGTTCCACCTCTCAGTGCTCCCCACTGGATTCCCAGAATCTAAAAGCTGTCGTAAATGTCTTCCCTGGTATTTCTGTTTCACTGCTGGTAGGTACCGATGTTTGATAAATAAGCATTGCTTGGTGAGTTCACTTCCACAGACATGGTCAATTCTGAACTTTCGTCATCTAACACAGATAGGCTGCAAACGAAAAGCTCTAAATGTGCGTGCACAGACTTGATTTTTGTCACCAATGGCCCCGTCATTTTGGGAGGATAAAGTTCAGGCTTTGAAAATATCTCAAGCTTCTCCTGCTTTCCTATTCATCCTGTCTGTCGGTTAAATAAATACTGATTGATGGAAGGTCAGATTCTGAGCAGATCTGGTTTTAAAGGTTGCTCTTTGGACATTTCTTGTGCCCTTCTGCCTTCATATGGCCATCTAATGGGTATAAACTTGAATAATGTTTTCCAAGTCTTCAGGGGAGGAATCCAGTTCTAAAAGCTCCAGCGCGGGATTGTTGCTCTTTTGCGATGTAAGTCAGTATCTTGAGATTTGCAAGATTTTTCGTAGTCTGCCCATTCACAGGGTGGGGGCAGCCGAGTTAGAGCGGTGGAGACAGAAAGGTGTTTTAGGCATCGAGGGACCAAAAACAAAGGCAAGAGGCGAGTGGAAGGGAGCACGTGGCGAAGATTTAGGATGTGGGGAAGTCCCATTTCAGAGAAAGAAACGTCATGTGACAGAGCTGATTCAAGCTAGGGGGGAAATGAGTGGAGAATGAACTTGAATGTGAACAGAAAGAAGTAACTCCCATGGTGTTCTACAGGAACACAGTGACATAGTGTGTGTCTGGGGCAGAGGGTTGCCTCAGAGTCCGACCCCTTGGTGGGGAGAGGCAGAGACGATTGGGGAGGAGGAAGCAGCGGTGGCCTTCTCTAAGAGAGCCACCTGCACAGTCTTCACTGGAAGCTGGTCTTCCCCTGCCGGAGAAGGGTGTCCCTCAGCATGGGTAAGCCTGCGCACGTCAGGCCAGTCTTGTGTGTATGCCATGAGACATGAACCTACAATCAGGCTACACTTGCCCGAGAACCATCACAATTGCAGGTGTTGGATCCAGATCAACCCCTGTGTGCCCTTGAAGTCTAAAGACGCCAGCAGGGCAGTAGACAGCCGGACATGGAAGTCAAGATGCGTGCTAGCTCAGCTCCGGTTCAGTAGGAGTAGAAAATGCAGATTCAAGAGTGAAGGAGGATGCACAGTAAACAGAGGCAAAGCAGGCAAATGACAGCAGGGGATCGAAGACCGTGTAAAGGTCAGGGATGCTGATGGATTTGAGCTGGAGAACAAATCTGTTCTTGGAGAGAAAAAAATGTGTTCAAAGACAAAAGAGCAGAAATTCAAGCCATCAAAGGGTGATCAGGGGTCAAAAACAACTCTTTTGCAGAGAGGAAGTGGGGAGCAGCAGATGTGGAAATGGCTGGGGTCCTGTAGAGGGCTTTTACCAAACTTCCTCCAGACAAGACGTTTGCAGGACAGCAAGGGTATGCTATACAGCTGCGTAAGGGAAGCCGGGCTTCTGGAGGGAGAAGGGCCAGGCTGAGTAAGGGAGGACGTGGGCCCTGAACTGCCGAATGCATTGGCCTTGTGATTCATCTGAGATTAAACAGGGTCCCTCTTAGAATCAGAGATGCTGCAGGAGTGGACTCAGACACACTGACACACAGACTCACAGACCCACAGACACATAGACACACAGACTCACAGACACACAGACATAGACTCACAGACACACAGACACATAGACTTACAGACACACAGACACATAGACTTACAGACACACAGACACATAGACTTACAGACTCACAGACTTACAGACTCACAGACACATAGACTTACAGACTCACAGACTCACAGACTCACAGACACACAGACACACAGACACACAGACTCACAGACTCACAGACACACAGACACACAGACTCACAGACACACAGACTCACAGACACACAGACTCACGGACTCACGGACTCACGGACTCACGGACTCACGGACTCACGGACTCACGGACACACGGACACACGGACACACGAACACACGGACTCACGGACACACAGACACAGACTCACAGACACACAGACACAGACTCACAGACACACAGACTCACAGACACACAGACACACAGACACCCTTCAGTGGCTCTGCTGCTGTGTGTAACTGACGGTACAGCCGCCGTCTTCTTCCCTTTACTGACACATGACGTGGTTTCCTTGTCAGCATGTGTCATTTCCCTCTGGAATTAATTACACCGCTAGTTTTCCTCGAGACGTTGGCAATTTCCCCCCCGCACTGGGCTCTTTTGACTCTTACATGTGTGGGTCCCATGTCCGGCTTTCGGCTGGGATGTCATTTGGTTTCTTGGCCAGCTGTGTTCCCCGGGAACCCACTATGCATATGAAATGAGCACGGAATGGCCAGCTGTCCCTCCGAAGGGTTGGGTAGCTGTGCAGGGTGGTGCCCAGATCCAGGTTCTGCGGTTACCTGAAGTGGAAGTGAGCCACTGAGGCTCATGATGACCTTGCAGATTCGCGTCTGCCTCTGCACAGCCGGTCACTCGATACCCGAGCTGCAGCTTCCTCCTCGCTTTACTACGACCTTCTTCTGCACAGACAGTTTATTTTGGTGCCCTCAGACTTTCGGTTTTTGTTGTTAGTGCTTTTCATGGCAGGGACGAGTTTCTGCTTTTCTGCCATGACATCCCTCTGGGCCCCTCCTGTGGTCAATGTTACAAGAAACAAACAGTGCTTCTTGTAAGTGTCTCGTCTGATCTACATAAAACTATTAATAACACCAGGCAGGGAAATTCTCCGGCTTCGATTCTTGTGCGCTGCGCTGTGAATCTCCTTGCCGCTCAGCAGCATGTCCTGACTCTGCGTCTTTGCCCTGGTCTCTTGCTGTCTCGTAATTTGTTTCGTCCCTGTGCCTTCAGGTTTCTTCTGAGGCAGTTACCACCCACCGTCTAGTACATTTCTGACTCCTCCATTTGTGCTCATCGTGTGGCTAAGCTACATCACCTCTTCAGCTCCGGCAAACAATGCGTCTTGTTGTCTGAGTCTCTTCATTTGACTCTGACCTGAAATAAAGTGGATATGGGAAGGGTGGGGCATCATGGCTCGTACCTTTGCAATCCCCCGTCTCAGGAGGCTGAGCCAGGAGGATTGCTGTGAGTTCCGGGCCAGCCTAGGTGCTAGCGTGAGACCCAATCTGAAAACACAAAATAATAGGACAAATTAAAAGAAATAAATGAAGAAATGTTAGATGCTTTGTGGGCAAGAAGATGCTTTAAATAGTAAATCAGTGGAAAATAATAATGGCCTCTTTAATTCGCTACATGAAAATCTTCTCAAAAAATGCAAGCTTTAAATTTTTTCATGAGCATCTTCCTGAATCAATAAATGGCCTTTGAACATGTAATTTTAATGACTGCATAATTATACATCATTTGAATGCTCTGTAATTTGTTTAATCACTCCTCACTGTTAAGTATTTAGGTTTTTAACATATTTGATATTATAAATTATGCTGTGATTAACACCCTCATACATTAATCTTTGTCCACCATGCTGATGGTTTTCCTAGGGTAAATTTCAAGAAGCTTAATTCCTGGGTCATAGGAACCACTCTATGCCTCTTGATATACATTGCAAAATTACTTTTCACAGAGTGCAATGATTCTTATGCTGTTGAACCCTAAACTTAGTGTCATTGTTAGAAAATTCTTCGCTGCACTGATAGCGTCTGAAGTGTGTCTCTTAGTCCACAGACTCGTGTTGAGACACAAATGGGGATGTCATTTGTAGTCACATCCTAGCAGTGATTCCCAACCTTCCTAACGCTGCAACCCTTCAATAGTTTCTCCTGTAATGGTGACCCCCAACCATCAAATTATGTTCATCGCTACTTCGTAACTGTAACTTTTGCTACAGTTATGAATCGTAATGTGAATATCTGTTTCCTGATGATCCTGGGTGACCCCTGTTAAAGGAGTCATGAACCACAAGTTGAGAATTGCTGTTCCAAGGAGCACCTAAAATGGATCATGTGTCTGCACATTCTTTGATTCTTTGGCCATTTGTATTTCTCCTGTGATTTGCTTGAAGGTGTATTTATCTTTTATCAGCTCTCCTTTGTCCTACAGAATTTTAATTAAGGATCATAACCATTCATCTATCATATTGATTATATCCATTGGCCTGTCACTGTTTTAACATCCTTTCTGTTTATAACCTCATATCTGTTAAGCACACCCTGGGTTCCTTTGAGCACATAATGAGTTCAGCTTTTATATTTAATCATGTAGTTCTCTATCATCACACAAGGATGATAAGATGTTTTTCTGAATCTTTAATTTTTTAAAACTAAGGTTTTACTACACAGCTCTGGCTGGTTTGGGGCTTGTATCAATCTTCCTGCTTCAGGTTTCCAGTTGCTCAAATCATGTGTGTGTGTGTGTGTGTGTGTGTGTGTGCGCGCGCGTGTGTGTGCGCGTGTGCGTATGTGTGTGTGCGCGCGTGTGTGTATGTGTGTGTGTGCGCGTGTGTGTATGTGTGTGCATGTGTGTGTGTGTTCGTGCATGCGTGTGTGTGCCGAGCTGATAGGCTCTGGTTCTAACTCCTCTCAGTCTGATGCTCCTCTTGGGAGAAAGAAGCCCAACCCCTGGTGTTCTGCTCTTTCAAGCAATTCAAAAGAGGCCTGAAGTTTTATTTATTTTTTTTAAATCATGAAATCTAATCTTTAAAAGTTGGAAACCCGTTTTAAAAATGTAAAGGCATGGAGCTGTGTAGATGGAGTAAAGCTGTCTGACTGCAAGGCACCTTGACACCCTCTCCCAATGTAGTAGCAATGACAGATGAGCTTTGGGGCAGTTTGCACGTTGACTAAAACAGTGGAAGAGATACAAACACATGAGGGTTAGTAGACCATGATAGCAGCCATACACGGGTGGGGAACAGCGTGTGGTAAAGCGGGGGACGAGACCGCTAGAAACGGAACCGCGTGGAGGGCTTTATCTGTGGATTTGAAACTGGAGCTGGGTCTACGGTGCCGTCCAGTGGCTTCTGAATGGCACGAGCTCAGTGTGTTACAGGGAGAAAGTAAGACCTGGACAGCTGGTCTACCCCAGCCAGCTACAGACACGTTGGTATTAGCCTCAATCAGTTCAATTGGCATTCATTTATCACAAGGTAGTGGTTATTGGTCTCCTCTTGAGTCAGGCATCATAGTAGTTGCTGAGATGAAATCGAGAAACTCCCAAGGAAGTGAATTGTGGAGGGAGAGGGAGAAACTGCCATGACTAAAGATGCTGTGTTGAAATGGAAGACAAGCAAACAAACAAAAACCCATAAGATGTTTGCACTTGGGAGTCAGGAGCAAGGGAAGAGGATGCTTGAGGCAGGGAGATCTGCTTCAGTGAGAAGGCAGCATGACGTCTGGAGAGTGGCCATTGCTCTCAGGACTCTGAATAAAAATCTCCAGCATGTCCACTTAGACCTTTACGTGACTAAGGCTATAGTAACTGGAACCAAGTAGACACCATTGAAATGTAATAACCAGTCATAGGCACTTGAGAAATGTCATGCACATGGATGAATGGTTGAACAGTAAGGAAGCAACTAGAAATGATATGCTCCCAGGCTTGGGATTTGGTGCTTTATGCATAAAATTAAAATCCAAATACAAACATTTGTTTCTCTACTATCATTGTTATTGTGAAAACTCCTGTCATCCGAGTGTAACACATTAACACCCTTTAATGCTGACAAGATACCTTTTGCCTTTTCTTTCTTATTCCCACACCAGTGTGGCTCCTCACAGTAGTGGATACTCACAGAGAGCTCTGAGGAATAGTTCGTCACAGCACGTGCTCATGGTGCTTTTATGTAGTAGTAACTAAGAATGATCAATGGCGTCTTGCGTTGGGCAGTCTGGGATCTTAGCCACCTGGTACTGATGGTTTGTTTTCATTTTATGGACCACTCTTGGCCAGTCCTTCCCCTTATAAGCCTCCCCTCTTGCCGGGCACTTTTCTCGTTTGTGACAATGGCATCTCCTTTCTCTCGAGCCAATGGCTGTCACCTCCTGCAGCTGACTTTACTACTTACAACCGGCGCCCGCCTCCCCTGCATCCTGGATGAATTGTAAACAATTGCCCCTTTCTGTTTCTGCACTGTTGTATTGGTCATGATCAGCCAAGCCACATTTTTACGTTTGTGGTAGACTGTGACTTGGTGTGAAGGGTTTCACACGGGCTTGTGTGTTTGAACGCTTCATCTCCAGGTAGTGCTACTGCTTGGGGAGGCTGTGGACCTGAGGGAAGTGAGGCCTAGCTAGAGGAAGTGCATCTCTCAGGGGGCGGACTTTGAGATTTTTACAGCCTTCCGTACTTGCTGGGCTGTCGCTGTTTCTTGATCCATCCAGAAGGGAGCAAGCAGCCTCGTGTTCCTGCTGCTGTAGCTGCAAGCTACTCCAGTCACCCTGTGGACTGTGTACTCAAACCGTGAGCCAAAACAAATCCTTCCTTCAGCTGCTGCCTGTCAAGTATTTGATTGGGCATAGCACTGAAGCAGAGTAGTTAATAAACGCTGTGCATACTACTAGAATTACTTCCAGTTAGTTTCTGCATATTGAATTGTTTATGCATACTTGGTTGTGTACTCATATGCAAATATTCATACATATTCAATTGTTTGTGCTTATTTGTTTTGTGCACACTCAGCTGCTCATGCATATTTAATTGCTTATGCATATTCAGCTGTGCATGTTCAATTGTTTATGTGCATTTTCGTGTTTATGCATATTGCCTTGGGTATTTAATTAATAGGAAACTCACAAATACAGGTACTCATGAGTTCTCCCTCCCTCTCTCTCTTTTAAAGAAAATTTCCAAAACAATAAAAGTAAAATGAGGGGGGTGGGAAAGCATGGATATGTTAGATTTAAATCCTTTTCATAAGCAGCAAATACCATTCACTGAGCATCTAAGAGTCTGGGTTATCTAAATTCATAGTTAGCAGGAGCGATAAAAATACACAAAGGAGGAAGTGTGATGAAATGGGACTCTACTTTTGAGCTGGGTGGAAGGACCGTGGAGCCAGGTTCAGGAGGGGCAGTTGTGTTTGGCTTACCAGCCTCCTTTTGTTAGTCACACGTTTCTGTGTCCAAGTTATCAGAGCACTCATCTGAACTCCGGCAGTAGAGCAGCTGTGGCTAAGGGTCTGGCTCCTCTTCTCCCTCTCATCAGCAGCATCCACAGGATGCAGTCTATCTATCACAAGACGATGTGTGCCTGTAACCTCAACAGTTGGGGTGGAGGAAACAGCTCTCTAGAGCCCATTGCCTAGCCAGTCCAGCTGAATTAATGAGCTCCAGACTCTGCAAGAGAACCTGCTCAAATATAATGTGGGGCAGCAGTGGAGTAAGGCCCCCGATGGTGGCCCTTGGCTTCCACATGTGCACACGTATGTGCACACCGTAGGCATGCGTGCCTATACCCTCCATTCATAGAGTCTCTTGGGAGTGCTAGAGATATTAGAGAGTTGTATGCTGTTGTCCCCTCCAAAAGGAAAACGCCAGCACTTGGTAGCATGTTTCAGCCACTTGGATTGTCCCTTGGCACTAATCAAGGCACTCTGGGAAGGGTGGGGGTGGCAGATGGTAGGTGTGACTTTGCTGCCTCTTGCCCCGGGGACACTTTGTTATGCTGACATTTTCTAGATATCCAGTAGTCTTCATTAAGCCACTTTCCTCTTAAAAATTCCATTTCATCGTTGCAATTGCTTGAGCTGTGCTCACTTCAAGGGCTGTGCATGTAAATTATTCTAAACACCCTGAAATCAGAGGAAGTGTGTGCATCACTCAGACTAGCTTAAAGTGTCTCCCTAGGGACAGGAGCAGCTCACCTCTCCCCAGCTTATGCCTTCGGATGCTAATGTGTAGTAATCAGCGTGGCTTCATTTGCTTTATTTGTAGGAGCAGAAAGATGGGTTTGTAATTGGATCCATAACTTCCATCACTAATATCTTTGAAGGGTGTTAACTAACTTACAATTACTTCATCTCTATTATCATCACTTGTGGGAAGTGGAAAACACAGCTGGATTTGTGGATTCACGGAAGCACAAGTGGCCTGGTAATATGTCAGCAGAAATGTTGTGTAGTTACTTCTCCCCTCCCTCAGTCCCCTGCCCAGGCTGCACAGTTTTTCTGACTTCAACTTTCTCATCCATAAAAGCAGTGTCTGCGCCTGCGAGCTTTGTCTGCAGGGACCCACGGGAATACCAACTGAGTCACAATGTCTCTTCTGATGGGCTTCGTTACATTTTAAGTAATGTGTGAGTCTAACTAACCAGCTACTGGATACTTGTGTTTGTGTACACCTCACCCGCTTACAACAGGGATTTGAGGTTAAGTGAGAACTGCCTGAGTGTAACTGAACTCTTAAAATATGAACTCAGAAGCCTTGGGAGGGGAGATGATCTGTGAGTCGTGGCCGATATACTTCCCACTCGCCAGTCTTGGTGTGGAGTTATGAATAACAGAGTTAAAAATGACTCGCTGTACTGTTCATTAGTAAGCACCTTTCACTGGCGTTGGAAGGGAATTGAAAGGAGAGTGTAGTGTACCACCCCGGTGGACAGTGCTTTCCCAGAGAGTGCTGCCGGCCGTACTTGATGCTACCCCACGCATTACCATCTCTTTCAGACCTCTGACACCATCATCACCTCCCAGTTGTAATCAAGAGTAAACAGGCTCTGTTGATAACACGCTTGCTAACAAGTACAAGGAACCAAGGTCAGATCCCACTCTGCACTTGGAAAGCTGTAATCTCAATAGTGCATTTGAATGAGATGCCCCCATAAGTCTTGGCCATTTGACTACTTGGTCTCCAGGTGGTGGCCATTGGGGGATTAGGAGACCCTTGGCTTTGCTGGAGAAAGTATGCCATTGTGGGCAGGCTTTGAGGTTTCAAGAGGCCATCTCAAGTTGCTCTCTCTGTGTCCTGTTTATGGTTCAAGATGTGAATTCCTGCTTCTGCTCTGGCTGCCTGCCTCTGCTCCCTGCACCCCAACCCTCTGGAGCTGTAAGCCCCAAGTAAACCTTCCTTATGTGGCAATAGGAAACTACAGAATATGCTGAGCACTGTAGAGGCAGAAACAGGAGGTCCCCAGAGCCTGCTGGCTGGCTTACCTTGCAGGAGCACTGGGCTCCAGGTTCAGTGGGAGAGCCTGTCTGCAAAACTCTGATGAAAAGCACTGGAGAAAGAGACTTAACGTTGACCTCTCTTCTCCACACATGTGTGCATGCACACAAACACATACATACACATGCACACAAAAAGTGAATATAATTAATCTGGAGGATTGTGTAATACTATGGCCATCGTGAACATAGAAGTGTAAGACAGATTGTTCCATAGATGGACTTTGATAATGGAGGCTATTTGCACTGTATGGGCTTAAGAAAATCTGTTTAAAAGTTGTCCTAAGAGTTGGGTGTGGTGTCAATTTGGGGGGCAGAGGTGGGAAAACAGAGGTTCGAAGCCAGCTTCAGCTGCAAGAGACCCATCAGGTAAAATCATGATTGTCTATCAAGTGGTAAACACTAAACTGGCTTTGATGGTCTGCATATGCGCTAGGCCCTCTGTTCCAGGTGGTGATACGTCCTCAGTAGGCAGAGCCACCGCCTCTCCCTGTGTGAGCTTGC
This sequence comes from Phodopus roborovskii, assembly GCF_943737965.1. Lineage (NCBI taxonomy): Eukaryota > Metazoa > Chordata > Mammalia > Rodentia > Cricetidae > Phodopus > Phodopus roborovskii. The sequence goes on along the minus strand of NW_026126639.1, from coordinate 4,903,407 downwards.
ATTTTCGTCTTCTGGTCAGGATGGCTCCCCTGCTTGATGTCACATCGCTTGTTGTTCTCTGGACCTACATTCCCCCTCCTTTAGCCTCTTAAAGCTGAGGTTTGGGGTGTGGGTCACTGTGGCTGGCTCAGGTTTGAGGTCTGTTTCTTGAATGTCACTGGTGACTTGGTGGGCATAGTAACCCCTGGGGTGCTACAGATGACTGGGGAGGGGTATGGGATGATGTAACTACAGCTAGATGGTAAGGTCTAGTTGAGCAATCAAGAAGAGTTTTTATGTCACTTATGTATGAGTGTGTGTGAGTGTGTGTGTGTGTGTGTGTGTGTGTGTGTGTGTGTGCATGAGTCGGGGCACACTTGCAGAGCTGAGGGGACAGTTGCATGAGTGGACTCTCTCCTTGTACCATGAGGGCTCTGGGGACCAAACTCAGACCATCAGGTTTGATGGCAAGTACCTTTGCACCATGCCATTTGTGGACCTCAGAGGCAGATGTTTATTCCGCACAGAAACCATGTGCGGAATAAAGAATGATATCTGCTGGGCTGTGTGTGAGGTCAGTTTCCTAGGACCTTGTGCAGGAGCAGAAGTGGCAATGGGAGATGACTTAGAGGCCGCCTTACGGGCTGGCGAAGGACTATAGGCAGGGAAGGGTGTAAGCGTGTAGCATACTCATCTCAGTGTGCCGTGGCATTACATTTCACTCTTCTCCATGGCGCTCAGGGCTTACTAAGATGGCATACAGTTAATAGAACATGAATGATTTTATAAAACGCTAAGCATAAATAAAAACTGGTGCAGACGTATGCTTCAGAAAATACCCATCAACCCCAAAGCATCGTCAGTTCAAGCCTTTTCATGGTTACCGTTACTTGCATACGAGTTTATGTCTTGGCATTATTTAACCCCTATTTAAAGATAAGTCAATGATGAATGAACCCAAGATCACACTTAATTAGTCAACATATAAGTGAAGGAAAAAACTTTAATGTCAAAGCATCAGGTGATATTCTTTATGCATGTGTATGTGCGCGCGTGCGTGTGCGTGACTGCATACATACAGCAGTATTCTGTATATGTATGTGCATGCATGGATCTGTCTAGAGCAATCTGTATGTATTTGTGTGTAGGTGTGCATGTTTACGCTGTTTGCTGACTGTCTTTTGTGACAGCCAAAGAGGGTTGTATGGGTATTCCAGCCTTATTCATTAGCGATAAGTTTGCTCAACTCAGGTCTTTTGTGTCTGTTGATAAGTTTGAGTTTCAAAATTATTTTAAAAGGCACAGAAAAGTACCAGGCCATTGCAATAGAACACTAGATACTGGATGCTAAACTGTTAAAGAATGCAAACCCTCAGATTAAAAAAAAAAAATCCCCCATTCAAGTCATACCCAAGAGACTGTCTGAAATTATACAGTATGGAAAACTATGGTAAACCTGTGGTTAAAATTTCTGTTATCAGTGAAAGAGGCTTCACTTTAGAGATGTAAAATTGATTATTTCAAGGGACGTATTCCGGTCATCTGTCTGCGATACATACGCACACATGTATGTTTAAGTTTTTGAAAGCTGTGTGAGGCCTGTAGACCATGTGCTGGTTGATGTCACTGTATGGGGCTTCCACAGTGCTGGCTGGTAAATGTTTTAGGCTTATGAGGCCATGCTGTCGGCTGCCCATACTGTACTCTGCAATCCTAGTGGACACGTGAACAAGCCCGTCTGCTCGTGTTTACCAAATGAAACTTCATTTTGTGAAACAGGTGGCGGAACAGATTTTACCCAGGAGGGTTGTTTGCCGAACCCTGCTGTAAATGGCTTTTATAATCTTCATAGGTTCCCATGCCCCGTATTTGAAATAGCCTGCTCATAATGGGCTGGGCCTACATGATGGCTCAGCAAGAAAGCCTCTTGCCCTGCAGCCTGATGACCTGAGTTCAACCCCCAGAACCCACTGATGTTAGGAGAGAACCAGCTCCCACAGGTTGTCGTCTGAACACCGTGCTCTGTGACACGTGTCCCCCCCCCCTAAATAAAGAAGTATAAAGACTGAGAAAAATGGGCCTTCCCCCTCCCACCTTTTCATTTTCTTCATCCTTCAGATCGCATGCGGTCTGATCTTGCCTGAACTTGCTATGTAGTCAACTATGGACTTGAACCTCTTACCTTCTTGCCTTGGGATTGGGATTATAGCTATGTGTCACTATGCCTGGATATACGCACTTATAATTTTAAAGAGTAAAATGTGTGTATGAGTATGTGTCTGTGGGTGCCTGGGTATGGCCCATGGAGACCAGAGGTATCAGATCCCTGGAGCTGAAGTTACAGGCATTTGTGAGTCACCCCACATGGGTGCTAGAAATAAATAGAACTCAGGCCCTCTGTAAGATTATCGTGTGCTCACAACCGCTAAGCCATCTATCTCTCTGTCTCATAGTGTTAATTCTTAATTCACTTTGTCTTTCTTTTTTGTTGTTGTTGTTGATGGTGCTGGGGAATCGAACCTGAGGAGTCAGGCACCAGAGGCAAGTGCTATGCCTGTACCCTTTTCTTTACATGTGATGCCGTAACCCTCACAGATGGAGGCATACACGTGACGTTTTTAGTAGATACGGAAGGAAGACGTTAGAGGTGAGCTTTCTACTGCTGGGGTGAAGCGTGACCATAAACAACTTGTGAAGGGAAAGATTTATTTTGCTCACACATCCACGTCAGTCTTGCCACTGAAGAAGTCAGGGTGGGAACTCCAGGCAGGAACGTGGAGGCAGGAGCTGGAGCAGAGGTCTTGGAGGATGCTGCTCCCGTTTGCTCCTCCTGGCTTGCTCAGCCTGCTTTCTTATACACCCCAGAGCCACCTTCCCATGGGGGCACCACTCACAGAGCCCTCCCCCCAGCAATCACTAAATAAGAAATTGAACAGCGGGCCAATCTGGTGGAGGCGTTTCCTCAACTGAGGGTCCCAGTTTCCAAAACGACTCTCTCTGGTACCAGCTTGATGATGTGAACCTAGCCAGGACAAGGGCCTTATAATTCCATGCTCGTGTGGTTTACATATTCTATGGACAGTGGACTCTGACAGTAAATGAGGAACCGCTAAGTATATAACAGGCACACAGGTGTGTGTGACACGTTGGGCCGAGAAGTTGGATGAGTCCCCTGGGAACCAGGAACGGGACTGAGTCAGAAGAACAGAAGCAGGCAGGGGGTCCAGGCTCTGGACAAACTGAAGGCATCTAGTTCCTTACTTATGCCTGGCGTGAACTTGGGAAATGCTGCAGAGCAAACATGGGGTACTCAGATGGAGTCACCCCAAATTCATCTGCTGAGACTCAGGTTGGGTGGTAGCCCCCAATACCCCTCTTTTCCCCCATACATCCAGGGTATTTTTATTCAACTTGTTCATAAACCACAGTTGTTGTGGTTTTGTTGTTGTTGTTTGTTTTTAGACTCTTCCCTGGATTTCCGCCCATTTCAGCTTCCTTCTCCCAATGCCGGATAGGTCAATCACCTGACCGCACACAGGCTCGGCCCCTTCCTTCCCGCTTTGTACTTTCCTCTTCCTGTGTGTCTCATTTATCAAGATATTTATCTTCTAAAAAAAAAAAAAACCAAACAAATAAGCAAAAAGCTCACAGTGGAAGAAGAGAAGGAAACCTGTCTGCCATTCCTTCCCGTTTACTCCTTGGCCCCATACAGTAGCAAGACCCTGCAGCCCTGGAAATGGTCGGAGGTCAGGGGTCGCGTGGGCGGCTTCAGGCCCAGAGCAGTGCCAGTCTTACCAAGGGTTTTAGCCTCTTGCCCTTGCTGGCTTCTCCTCCAGGACCTGGCGTTTGCGTTTCCTGTAGGCAGAAAGGAAGGGAAACTGACTTGTTCTGAAGTCCCCTAGCCTCTCTCCATTGCTAGCTGAGTTACTAACTGGGAATGAGCTAGAGAGAAAGTGTGGATGCCGTGGGGCTTGGGCAGCTCCTGGGGAAAGAGTTGGCTGTTGGCAGACGTTGTCTGAGCCTGGAGGTGGAAAAAATGAGGAAGAACGGAGCAAAGAGCTTGGTCCCAGCCCGGGGGAGCTTGGGGACCAGTGGGCCACAGGGCGAAGGAATGCCAGAAGAGGCCTTTACGCTTGGGAAGAGAAGCTACGCTTGAGCGCCAAGGCGTACAGACATAGAGCATCCATACCAGCGATACGTATAGAGGGCATTTGAAATGGTATAGATGAGATTTCCTAGAAAAGCAACTGGAACGAAGGGGGTAAGCCAAGACTGAAAACCCCAGAGTGCTTTCCAGCGCTAAAGGCTGGCTAACGGGGGTGGGGAGCAGGAGGAGAAGGGCCCCAGGGAGTGGCTGGGAATGAGAGGTCTGAGACAATGGGGTACAGACTGGGGCCCCGCGAGGCTCAGCAACGGGCCCAGGAGCACCCCGCGAGGAAGTGCACGCCTGGCTTTGGCATGCAGCCTTCCTGTGACAGGCAGGCAGTCCTTGTTCCCAAAGGGGAGCATTGTGAGCAGGGGAGCGGAGGGGGCCACACCCCAAAGGGCACGGGAGCCAGAGGGGCGCTGATTTGAAGCAGTGAGGCCCTGGCATCCTCTGGGGAAACCCACCTTAGGTAGGGGGGAAGGGGGGCTCTCAGATCTAAGCCCCCACCCCACCCCTATCCCTGGGGGTCATGGTGACTAGTGGGCTATGGCTCATCGGGTTTTTCCATCTGCATCTCACAGCAGCTCTTCAGAAAGTGTGTGTGTGTGTGTGTGTGTGTGTGTGTGTGTGTGTGTGTGTGTCGCACCCATGATATTTTGTTTAAAATATCCACGCCAGGATTCCTGGAGTCAGTTCATACCCGTGTTCCCTTAGGCCAGTGGCATCACCTAAAAGCAGAAAGAGTGAAGAGTTAAGTAGTCACACTCAGAGTGTCCCGTGCTCAAGAGCTCGTCTCTGCGCTTGCCAGGACCTGTGTCCGTGAGTCTCTACTCTGTGTGACAATCTGTGCTCTCTCTCATGTATGACACATGCTTGGGACTCGCCGTTGTGCTAATTAAAATGTCAGCGGGCTTGGGAGTCACACTGAGGCCCTTCCACTGGCATGTTTGAGATAAAGCAGGAAGGGGAGAAAGAAACATGGCCCCATTAGAGCGGCACAGGGCTCAGACTCACCTGGGCTCCACGCGCTAAGTGGGTGCAGCGAGAGGACCCAGAATGAGCCGCCGCGGAGGGAATGAAGAAATGTGTCTGAGTGGCTCTCACAGAGTGCTGTTTCTGTGGGCTAGCTTTCCTCCTCCTCAACCCGCGTCTTACGGCTCTGTCCTTGATTCCAGAAGTTGCACTTAGCTTGTTTTCAACCATGGTTAATCGCTCCCACCTGTTTAACACCTAATTTAGGCAGACACATCCCGAGTGTCTCCATGCTTTAGGCTGTGAGGGGCTGGCTTCTCCCTTGGGACCTGACATTTCCCCGTTTCCCGTTCCTATAGGCGGTAGACCTGAGGTACTGAGGAGGAAGGAAATTCAGTCTTGTAATCCTCCTCCGCCTGCCCCCAGCTTACTCTGGGTCCCTCCCTCAGTGAGTGGCATGTCCTATAAGCAAAAGATCAGGAAGATACCCATGTTCTCTTGGACCAACCGGGCCAGCCTCCCATCAGCTCCACCCCCCCAGCAGCCTCTGAACTCTGCCTCTGATTTAGTGCCTTTTCAGTCCACTCTCCCTAAAGAAGTCAAAGTAATCTTAGTAGTGATGCTCCTCACTCAACATGCCCAAAGCTTCTGGCTAACCGAGGTTTGCCCCCTCTGGCCTGGCTTTGGATACCCATTATGGTTGTGCTCGTATTGCTCTTAGTTTTGTTTACTTAATTATTTTTGTTCCTGTTTAACAAGTACTTGGCACCTGCGCCATGTCTCGCTGTCTGTCCATCAGTGATTCTCGGAGCTCTCGGTAGCTCCACTTGCAGAGAAGAGAGCTGGAGTACAGAGGAGCTACAGCTCTTGCCTGTGGTCCTTGACCCTGGGACTTCTCAGCCTGTGGTGCTAACTGGACCCTCGACTCACCTCTGTCCCATTGCTCTACATACTCAGGAGTCTGACCACACCCTTCACAAGGGCTCTGCGGCTTTACATCTGCCTAATCTGTGCTCTTCAGTTGCTTCTGAAGGGAGCCTGCCGGAGGTTTCTGTGGAGCACTCACTGTAGGAATTGCCACTGTTATTTCAAGCCGCTAATTAACACAGCTGGCAGGAGCCGCTTTGTCAAGACTATGAGCAACTGGCTCACGCTCCCCAGAGGAGGGCTGTGGTAGACAGGAGCTGATAGGAGCTGGAGAGGAATCTGCTGTAGACAGGAGCTGGCGAGGAACCCTGGACTCTTTGTGAGCAAGGGAGTTTGCCCAGGGATGCATGGAGCAACAGTAGTTGCATCCTCCAGAAATCCTCTGCGGTGTGTTGTTTGTACCTGTCACAACAAGGCAATCATGGGCCTTAAGAAGATCAAGTGTTGTCATGAAAGGTCTGTGAGGCCAGCGTAGTCACTCACCCAGCACTCGCTCCCCTGCAACAGTCCTTACTTTTCCCAGCCAGGCAGAAGAGGCCTTGTGATAGGTCAAAAGTGCCAGGTCCTTCTAAAGGCAGCGTTTCCACCTCCCAATTCCTTGTCCCAGAGAAAACACAGCAATTGCCAGAAGCATAGAATCAGAGCACCTTTGACAAGAGAAGCATGCATTCATCCTCCCTGGTTTCTTTATCATCTCGAGGAGTTACTGCTTGATTCTAGAAATAGGAATTAAAATGCTTCCTAAAAATTTACATAGGTCATGCCAGTTCATCATTTGCTAAAGAGTGGCCTTTTGGAAAGTTAAACGTGTGGATCATTTTTAAAGCAGAACAGTCAAACAATGAAATAAAAAGTAATTGGGCTATCTTGTCATCTGTCAGCCATCATCCATCAGCAAATATTAAGCGCCGTTGTCTGCTGGGCACACATTTGGATATATGGTAAGGAAAGCCGAGCCTTCACCCTTCTAGACATTCTGGGTGAGGGAGACTAAGGATGGCTTCACATTCCTGTGTCAACATCTGGATGATGGTGAGGAGAGACCCCTGTGGTCTGTGCATTTGTGGTCTTGGGTATTTCCTAAGCGATGTTTGAAGAGTCCATTTGCGTGTGTGTGTGTGTGTGTGTGCGTGTGTGTGTGCGCGTGCGTGTTACACATGCTGTAGATGGAAGTTTCTGTCCCGCAAGGTCCTGCAGTCGTTTAGTCCCGAATAAACACATGGAGGCTCATATTAATTGTAAACTGTTTGGCCGATGACTCAGGCTTCTTTCTGACTAGCTCTCTCTTAATTATTATCCCATAACTATTAATCTGTGCATCTCCATATGACCTTATCTTACCAGAGAACGCCCAGGTGTCCCACCTTCCCAGTAGGTCTCCTCCCATGGCATCTGTCTCGGACAACTCACTGTCTGCCTTCCTCTTTTGAGCCTTCTCCTAGTCTGGTAGCCCGGCCTATACATCCTGCCTGCCTGCATCCTGCCTGTCTATTGGCCAACACAACTTTATTCATCAACTAATAAGAGACACATATATTCACAGCACACAGAAGGGCATTCCCCCATCACATGTGATAATGTGTGTGTTTTGTATATGGGGAAGTGTGTGTGTGTGTGTGTGTGTGTGTGTGTGTGTATCTTGCATATGTGGATAGGTCATGTGTAGGTGCATGTATGTGAGTGTCCGTATTTGTTTTGCTTACTAAGCTATTTCCTGTTATCATTAAAGAGGTTTTCTAAAATTTACTGTGACTTAAGGTAGACTCTAATAGTAGGAATGTAAACCAGCTGACAACCAAGGGCTTTCACCTGTAGTAATTAACTCTGCTCAATTCCTCAACACTTTTGCACATGACCTTGGTCTTAATTTGATCACCACTGTTATGTAAATAACAGATCTCTAAGAGTCATGGTGGATTTATTTAAATATTCTGTATATAAAACAAATGGTTTTTTTTCAAACCCTTGTAAAAAGACTATGGAGTAGCCAGTCCTGGTGGCCCCCAACATTCTTGGAGCCAGAAACAGGAGGATTGCTTCGAGTTCCAGGCCAGCCTGGTTGCATGGTGAGCTCCAGGCAAGCCCTCATTACCCAGTAAGTCCCAGGCCAGCCTAACCTAGGTCCTGTCTGAGTGAGGGAGAGAGACAGTAAAGAGTAATTTGCTAATAGTGGAGGAAGTATTCTGGACCCCTCCCCTATGCCCCTATGGTTAATGGCTAAGGTAAATGTCTCCTTGATTCTTGAGAGAATGAATGAATCACCGAGAGACACAGGCAATTTAAGCAGAAGTTTACTTAGCACAGTTACAGCAAAGGACAATACACTCCACAAAGGGGTGGGAGGGTTGGGAAGGGCTGAGCAGGAGGGCGGCGTGCACGCGCTCCCGTTCCATGGACCCCCCCCATCTTCCTTTTAGTGTATTTCTTCACTTAACCCTCTTGAGAGGACCAGAGGACCTAAAGCCACCACGCAGGTAACTCTGCTGTGAAGTCTGGCTCTTTGATAATGCAAAACTTTTCTTAGTGTACATGTTTGGTGCTTGGGAAAGGGCCCCGGGGTGAATCCGTTTCTGTTATAGGAAGAGCCTGCAGCTTCAAGGATGTTTGACCACAGGGGATTTCTGACCTTCTGGAGAGGGTCACAGGATGCGGCTGCCATTTCCTTGGTTACCTTGGCATTGGCTCCTTGCCTATCCTGTCTCAAATGGACTGATTTCTTATTTCACTGTAAGGAGTGGTGTGTGTGTGTGTGTGCGCGCTCATGCACGCACACGTGTGGTGAGACATCACCCTGAGACATCATACTTTACTTTGGGGCTCTTGTCTTATGGCCTGGAGGTCTGTGTGTCTTTCTGGGTGCCCAGTCCTAGTTTGTCAAACTCTGTTTCTCAGAAATGTCACCCTCATCTGCTTGTTTTGCTGTTGCCAACCTTTCCTTTAACTCTGCTTTCTTCGGGTTCTCAAGAGCTTATTTTGTGTGTAAAAGAAAATACTGATTCTCTAACTTTCTTGTCCAAATATGTTCTAGACAATGTGGGTGCCAGTTTTGGCCTAGACAGCAAGGATGATTGGGAAAGAAAGAGAAACTTTGTAAGAAGTATGTTTTCCTAACAGCCACTGAGTGGTTGGTGAGTTGCGAGGCTTCACCTGCTTCTAGAAGCCTGCCTCTCCTTCCCCTCACTCATCTCCGATGTTCTCGCCTCTCCCTTTCGGCAACTCTGCCCTTTTCTTCTTGAGGGAAGAATTCTTCCCCATGGCTGTCCCTGAACCCTGTTCAACCTCAGAGTATGCTGGGAGCCTACCCCCGGGCCTGGGCTCTGTGGACAAGGATTTGTATTTTACAGAGAAGAGCCTGCTCTTCCCTGGAGCCTGCTCTCTCCGCTGTTTCAGATGGGAATGCTGCTTGGTGCAAACACATCATTCACTTATTGACCTAAACACAAAGACAGTCATGTGACTTCGGGCTCTTCAATCTGGGGAAAGCCAACTCCCTGTCAGTTTTACCAGTTAATAATAGCTGAACTGTAGAAGCCAGGCACTCACCTTTAATCCCCGAAGCCGGAAGCTAGGAGGTGGTGGCACACACCTGTAACCCTGGGACTCAGGATTAAGAGGTAGAGGATCTCTGAGATGAGTTCAAGGCCACCCAGGGATCCACGAGATTGAATCATTCTGAAAGAGTAACGGGTCACACGCCTGTAATCCCACACTAGGGTCTTCAGTATTGAGTATGAGGCATTCATTCTCCAGCCACGCTGAGGAGAGGCAGCAGTCTCAGGCTCGGTGAGAGCTCGTGGAGACAGGACCAGCCCTTTCAGCCTGAGCTAGAGGTGAGAGCTAGTGGCCGACTGCTTTGCTTCTCTGATCCTCAGCTTGAAGTTTGAACACAAACATCAATCTCTGGGCCGTTTATTTTTCATGTTTCCCAGCTTTGCTCTTCCCTGATGTATTTCTGTATTGCTCTGTAGTACTCGGCATCCCTAACCGTCCATCAGTCGTTCTGGACTTCACACTAAGCAGATTTTCAATACTGTGACAAAAGAGCTGATCAGGGCGAACAGCTTACGGGGAGGGAGGGCTGATTTTGATGCGTGGTTTCCGAGTTTTGTGGTCGAGGCGTGGGGGGGGGGAGAGCGTGGTGGCGGAAAGCCGTCCACCTTGTCATCTAAGGAGCAGGAGAGAGGAAAAAAGGCGAGGCCAGGACTTCCATATACTCTTCAAGGGCCCCTCCCCAGTGACCCTAGATACCCCCGTGAGGTCCCCTCACCTGCTCCCCATGGCCTTCAGCTCAGCCGTGGGAGGACTCAAGTTTGAAGCCATAGCGTGCCCTCCCTTCTCCAGGCACTCCCGATTCCAGTTCGTGGGGCCCCGCTGGTTTCAACGCCAGAACTGCCCACTTCCTGCCAGTTGTTGCTCTGCCCAAGTGATCACAGGACTTCCTTTCTAAATCCACTTAGACCTTGAGGAACACCCACAAGTCACAGCAGGTTCCATGACGCTGGATGGTCATAAAAAGCTATATAACTCACATTTTAGTTGAACATAAAATGTAAGTAAAACAAGACATCATGAGCCTGAAAGGCAACTCTAAAATAATAATTTCAAAAATGATGTGTTCTGGAGTCGGTGGGATGAATATTTAATGGATCGAACTGCCACCTCCCAGGGTGTTGACTTGGTTTTATAGGTCTGGATTGTTGCTTGAATTTGTGTTGATTCTTTATGGTCCCATTTATATTAAGACTTCATGGAATACAGGGTGATATGTTTGCAGCCTTGTATCAACAACAACATACTGACCCTGGAACTGAACTGTCTAAGGTCAATACTTACTGCCTTTAACCTGTTTTGGCTATGTGATTGTAGGCAAGCTCCCTGTGCCTCAGTTTCCTCATCTGTAAAATGGAAGTGATGCAAGTGTCTATTCCAGATTTCTGAGCAGGATCTAATGAGACCTTGTACTTAAAAGCCTGGAGGTGGGAGGCAGACTCCTCCTGGAGTAGTGGGCTTGTGTGGCACAGTGATGCCCCCTAGAAGTCCCCGGAGAACTTGGGGCACAAATAGAACATTTGCACTTGAGAGGTTAAGGAGATTGCAAGGTTTCAGGAACTGCTCAAGTCATCTATGGAAAAGATATTTAAAGGGGATGTGTATAATTATCCACAAAGTGAGAGGAATGCCCAACAAATGGCTTCAGTGTTCAAATGAGGAAGATTACTTCCACTGACTGACAGGAAGCAGTTTAGGATGACTTCCGGAAGGGTGGGGAGGTGTTCCGCTGGGGTGCATGAGGACCTGAGCTCAGACACCCAGCACTCGCGATACACTGCAATTTACAAACACCATAGCATGTTGCTGCCGAAATCCTAGTGCTCACTTGGATACGGTGGATACAGCAGATTCCCCGGGGGTTTCGGGCCAGCCAGCCCGGCCAAAATGGTGAGCTCTACACTTGCTGAGAGGCCCTGTCTTCACAAATGAGATGGACAATGATAGAGGTCCGCCTGATGTCGCCCTTTGACCCCCACACACATGCACACATACATACATACATGAAAAGGAAGTCTTTATCATGAGATCGTTGGTTTTTAAATGCCCAGTTTCAAATGCAGTGAAACTGAAGTCTATGACCGTAGAGCCAGTTTTTGAGCCGGTCATGTGCAGAAGAATAGGTTGGTGAGAGCTGCTATTGTAGGGCTGGGATTCCACAGGTGAGAGAGAGCCCTCTGGGTACAGAGCCCCGCTTATGTGCCTACAGCAGGACAGCCTTCGTGTGGTTTCTGCTGCCCACTGCCCTGCTGGTGACAGTAACCTACGTGCACGTGTAGTTTAAAGACGTGTGTCACAGAATTAAATCTTCCTGGATGCCACTGCGACATTTCTTCCCTGTGACACAACCTTACAATTATTGGAGATAAAATTATCCAACCACTCTCAGTGACTGGTTCGGTTTTTCTCAAGGGTTTCTCTGTCCTCTCTGTATTCCTGTAAACCAGGCTGGCCTTGAACTCTCAGAGGCAGAGCCTCCGCCTCCCAAGTGCTGGGATTAAAGGTGTGCATCACCACTGCCCAACTGAACGACTGATCCTTAGGCTTCTCAGAAGTAGAAACGCCTTCCTAGAACGTGACTAATTACTGTCAACCCAGGACTGTGAAAGACACAGGCAGGAATGGACAGGGGAACTTCAAAGTCTTATCCCAAGGAAAAGGAGAGACGTGTTAACCCTTTAATTCTCTTCCCTGCAGTTGGCCCGCCACAATAAACTGTTGCATCAGATGCTCAAGCCTGGCTCTGACCCTGACGATGGGGATGAAGCCTTGAAGTATTACGCCAACCACACTGCACAGATTGAGGTATGTGCTTGCGACTTTTAGGAAGAATGTGTTTGCGTTCCAGCTAAGACTGTTAGAAAGAATGTGTTTGCTTTCTAGCTAAGACCATGATTTTTTTTCAGCACTGTGAAATAATACTTGATGATTTTGGTGGAAAATTCTGTCCCATAAGCTGGTGGTCAAGGGTCACGTGTGGAATCTGAGTTCCTTGCAAAGTCTTTTCTCTCCCCAGAACTAGTCTGAAGTTTTCTGTTCTGCCTGGTCCCACAGCCGTTTATCCCCAGATAAACACAGAGGAGCTTATATTAACTATAAACCATTTCACTAATGGCTCAGGCTTCTTATTGATTTGCTCTGTCTTAATTATTAACCCATTTCTATTAATCTAAGTATTTCCATGTGGTCTTGGCTTACTGGAGAATGCCCAACATCCTATCTTCCCGGTAGCTACATGGTGTCTCTCTGGGGGCTTCTCTCCAGAATTCTCATTGTTTGGTAGCCCCGCCTGAAATTCCTGCCTGGCTACTGGCCAATAGTGTTTTATTCATCAACCAATAAGAGAAACATATTAACAACATACAGAAGGACATCCCCCCCCCCCCCATGACTGAAGTTTTCAAAATGGAAACTAAATTTTTCTCTTATTTGGGTCACAGAAGCAGTCAGGGCAGATCAGATCAGATCAGTGATATTTTAGAGACAACGTAATTACTAGAGAATCTGTCCCTTAAAAACTGTGTGAACTTCTTATATCGAGCTCATGACTTAGCAGAGTATTTGAAGCCAGCCACGGCGGCGTATGTCTTTATTCCCAGCACTTAGGAGACAGAGGCAGGCGGATCTCTGTGAGTTCCAGACCAGAGTAATGTCTGGTGGCAGATCAGGAGGGGTGTGGGGACCCCTCTGGCTGTCACTTTTAGCTGGGGTACCGTTTTGATGCTTCTGGGCAGAACTCACCGGGCAGAAGCGGTTGGAGTGGCGAACACTTGTGGCTCCCGATTCAGGACAGCACACTCACTCCTCCTGGCAGATGGGTGTTAAGTTTTAGCAGGGAGCATCACAAGCACCGTTGCTCCGGGGTGGGCCATTTCTATGCGGTTTTGTTTATCTTTGCCAAGTCTTTGAGCATCGCTAAGCAGTACCATTTCACGGTAAAGGCTGACGTGTTATGTGTGAGCAACAGCAGAGTCACAGCTTGTGTCACATCTGCCTGTCACACTGACCCGTGTGTTAATGAGAACAGTGGCTAGGCGTGGTCAGTGTAATAGCTCTACAGAGTGGGAAGGAGCTTAGGCCTTATCACCATCTGAGAAAGAATCCCCCTTGATCCCTACATCACTGCCAGCTCCTACAAGGAGTCTCACTGTTTCAAAAGAAAGCAGGTCCAATTTTAATCAGTTCTTTGGAAAGATTTCATGCTGCATCTGTGGAGAGCTCACACTAGCTCGTCGTAATTATCCACCATTTCTAGTGTTCGCTCCCCTCACCATGGTAGCTTAGGGATGTGTGTGTGTTGTGTGTTTGCATGTTTTCGCATATGTATGTGGTCACGTTCATTTGCACAGGGGGAGGCCCAAGGTTGATATCAAGAATCATCCCTGCCATTCATCAACTTTATTCACTGAGGCAGCAGAACCCAGAGGCTGCTAATATGGCCCGGCTTGCTAAACAGCTTGCTCTGAGGATGCCCTGGCTCTTTCTTCCATGGCTGGAATTACAGGGCGGCTGCCACACCCAGCCAGCACTTAGTGGGTTTGTGGAGATCTGAGCTCTGGTCCTTATATTTGCATGGCAAGTGCTTTTAACCAGCAAGCCGTCTCCTCAGCCCTTGGCGCTAACGTTTGAAGACCCTCGTGGATCTAAATTCATTCCTTCTGCATTGGGGACCCTCTTCTTCTCCTTCCATTCAGTGCCACAGTATTTCTAGCACCGACTGAGTAAGTGTTTATTAAATAATCTGGGGGAAAATTAACCATATTTGGCTTTCTTCAGTTAATGCATTTCCTTCAGCGGTGTCTCTGGTTTGTCACCGCCCTTTGTAAAATGTGACAGCCAGAATTAAACATGTCATTTTATGCAGGGACTGGATAATTTGGCTTATTAATCAAAGCTTATTTTCTTTAGTAAACCCTAAGAATTAAAAAAAATATATACTCGACACTCTTAAAATTCTTTTCATGTGGTTGCCTACCATACCAAATATATCTAAGTAGTTTGTACAGTTGGTATTCTAATTTTTTTTTAAGTTAGCACATAAAGGGTCTGGAGAGATGGTCCAGTAGTTAAGAGCACTGGCTGCTGTGGCAGAGGCCTGTATTCAGGTCCCAGCACCCATGGGGCAGCTCACAACCATCCATACCTCCAATTCCAGGATCAAAACCAACTTAGAGATTTATCTTTTATTTATTTATTTTGGGTTAAGGTTCCCGAGGGAGAGTCCGTCAGTCCGGGAAGGCCTGGCACTGTGATAGGAGCATTATGCTGGCTGGTCATAATTTATTCCTATGCAGGAGGGTTGGGGAGAGAAAGCAAGATTTTAAACCCTGGAAGCCACCCCCAGTGACACATTTCCCCAGCATGGCTGCACCTCCTCAAGGTTCCATGACCTCCCCAAACTGTGCCACCAACTAGGGACCAAGAGTTCAAATGCATAAACCCGTGAGGGACATTTCTCATTCCAAACACCAAACCGTAGGTAGGACAACACTTTAATACCTCTCTGTATATGGAGAACTCAGGACACACAGTGCTAACTGTGTCATATCACCTGTCTCCCAGAGCCCCTCTTAGGAAGAACAGGGCACAAATGCTTAAGTAGTAGGTTCGAGGTCACCCAGCTGGTTTATCTTTCCCATATTTGGATTCATAAAATTATCATTAATAAACTCATTCTTCTAGTTTCATGTCTGGCCACATGCACAAACAGTCTTGCCAAAACCAACCTGGGGAGCAAAGGATTTATTTGGTTTACATCTACAGGTCACAGTAGAACACTGGGATACGTTACGGTGGGAACCTTAGCTAGACACCTCAGAAGAATGCTGTAGGAATGTTGTGTGCTGGCTCACCTGGGCTTAGGATCAGCATCCCAGGACCACATGCCTGGGGATGGCGCTGGCGTGGTGGGCCTGACCCTCCCATATCAATCAATAATCAAGATGCCCACAGACCAATCAGATCGAGGGGCTTCCTCAACAGAGTCTCCTTACAGGCGACTCTGAGTTGTGTCAAGTTGACAAGTAGAGGTAACTAGGAAACTTATCCTAAAACCAAAAGCTGGGGAAGCAGAGCATCCATTTGTAGATCCACCAGTGAGCCTACTGGCTGCTTCCGGATAATTTGGAACTGGAAGTCACACAGATGGTCCTGGTTAAAACCCAGGGGGTAGAGGTGGGGGCCAACCAAAACCCAAAACCTGGAAGTAAGGACAACAGGAAGAAGCCGGCATCAGGGGCGGAAGGGGAATAATGGGATAGTGGTGATGGTAACCAAAATGCATTACACGCTTGTACTAAACTGTCAAACAGCACGATGTGATAATTAAGAAAAAGGAAGTTGAGGGCGGAGTCCAAGACTGAGGTGTGCAAATGGGTGACAACCAATCCAATTGTTGCAGATTGTGCGGCATGACAGGACTATGGAGCAGATCGTCTTCCCGGTCCCCAATATCTGCGAGTTCCTAACTCGGGAATCCAAGTACCGAGTATTCAACACGACGGAGAGGGATGAGCAGGGAAGCAAGGTGAACGACTTCTTCCAGCAAACAGAGGACCTCTACAACGAGATGAAATGGCAGAAGAAGATCAGAAGTGAGTGTGAAATCAGAGGCATGCTGGCCCGGTTTATTGAAATCATGACTTGAACTTCTTATCAGCTTAATGTTCCTGGTATCACTTGCAGGGTAGGGAGTGTAAGCCCAGCTGTCGCTGGAGCTGAGTGGACTGCCGCTCAGTGGACGTAGAAATCCCAGGTTAATGGGATGGCCTGCAGCTCCTGAGCATGCAAGGCTGCAGCTGTACTGTTGCAGTGCAGGTGTGAAATCCTGCACCGACTCCTTGCCCTCAACACTCAGGCTGGGGAGATGGCCTAGAAGAGCATGTGTTCTTCCTGTAGAGGACCTGGGTTATATCCCCAGCACCTGTATGGCTGCTCATAATTACCCATAACTCCTTTCAGGGGGTCTGACACCCTCTTCTGCCCTCCGGGTCCACAAGACATTCGTATGAGCAAAACAGTCATGCCCAGAAAATTAAACCCTTAATTTGAAAAATCATTTTAAGTTGTTTTTTTAAAATATCAGAAGTTGAAGGGGGATTGAAGACCTCTTGAGGTTAGATCTTCATTGCCTTTGGAGACTTTCCTAGACAGGGGGGCAGGTGTGTTACCCGTAGTCCACCACTCTGTTTTCTAGGCTCTTTACTGAGAGAGATTAGGGGTATGACTGGAACCGGTCAAAGGCTCCTTTGGGTATAAGATGATGTCACACAGGTTTAGTTTTCTACAACACTGTTGCTCTTTAGAATTTTGCCACATAGAACTCAGAAAAAAAAAGATTGGGGCATCTAATATTTATGAAATATTCAAAAATTTTATCTGAGGTATTTGAAAAACATTAATTTTTCTTCATGTAAAATTAATTGAATAGCAAGCGCAAATTAATTCAAAGTTAATTTACTAACAAACTGGGACTCTGTTTTATGACAGATATTTTTTAATAAAGAAATAAACCTTAAAATAATTTCCAGTGGAAAGTGTCTCTTAAATTTTAGAAGCAGGCTATAGAACAAGGGCTTAGGCAGAATCTAAATGATTTTGTGAGCTGGTAGACACCAAGGCGTGATGTCACGGTGGTGTGGACCTCTACAGTTCTTGATCCATTGCCCAGGGAGATATCGTTGTCATCACAGCCTCTGTCACTGAGGAATGTCCTCTCCAAGATGAGGAAAATGAGCTGGACTCGGGAGGAGACAGTTTGTGAGTCAACAGCCCAGACTGGGGCTTGGGCCAGATCCAAAAAGTCCATTTTATTCCCTTTTATATGCCTCACCCCACCGACTCTGATATTTTACCTTTAAGGTTTTAATTCTAATTTTTAATTTTTTATATGCTTATTGTGGGCTTATATGCACATGTGTGTAATGCCTGCAGGAGCCAGAAGAGGGCGTCGTATCCCATGGATCTGGGCTTACAGGCAATTGTTACCTGGTGACAAGTTGAACAATAGATAAGACCCAGAGGAGCAGCTAGGTGCCCAGAGAAGGCTGACAATTTAGCTCCGCCAACGGGCCCCTCCCCGAGCTATGTCAGTTATTTAGAAGTGGAAAGAACTGTGTTTCTAGTGAACACTCTCTAGTAGATCCATTCACTAATTCATTTCTGATGACAGACATTGATTCCCTTTTCTAGAAATTCCCACTTCCTTTCAAACTCATAGCCTCCATCCCTCTGCCGCAGCCTCTCAGACGCCGAGATTTCAGGCCTGAGAAACTGCACTGGCTGGAGTATTACATTTCTCTAGCTCCCATGCATGCTGTACTGTAGCAATGAGACTCAGGTTTTAAAGACTGACTGTAATGAGCATTTCCAGTGAGGGCGCCCCCGCTGGACTGAGTCCGCGGTCCTGGCTTTTGTGACTTTACGTCATAAGGGTAAGATCAGTTTACACATCAGTATCACCAAGGCCTACAGCACATATGTGCATACTCCCTTTAGTAAAGGGTCCCCAGAGCCACTAGCTGCCTTCCCCTTAATCTGCACGGGCCAGATGTAAAGGATTTACTGCACCGTCACCTTCGCCGACGCTCTTGAAGGATAGAAAAGGAACCAGCTAGAAAGTGCCTTTACCATCTAGAGTGTTGCAATGAGCGTCCTGAAGTTAGACCCACTCACGTGCGATGTGCTTCTGTGACAGTTCATGGACACTTGTGCACCCCGTTGTCTTAGGAGGGTTCCCGCTGATGGGGGCGAATACTGGCCTTTCTCATTCTTGTTCTTGTTGCTTTCTAGACAACCCCGCCCTGTTCTGGTTCTCCAGGCACATCTCCCTCTGGGGGAGCATCTCCTTCAACCTGGCTGTGTTCATCAACCTGGCTGTGGCTCTCTTCTACCCATTTGGGGACGATGGTGATGAAGGCAAGTGCTTGTGTTTCTGCAAATAACGACTGCCTGCAAGTTCCCAAGTTACATGCACTAGCTCTCTGCAGCTTTAACATGAAGAAGCTTAGTTCTCATTAAGTATGTTTTTTTTCTGTATTTATTGCAAGTGTAGAGATATTAAGTGGAGGAGGAGACAGAGAACTGACCAGTAGAAGTACTGCTTTATGTAAAGCTCATAACTATTAGAGGACCAACTTCTGACATCTTGCAAAGTATAGAGGAATTCCTTAAAAAATCTTCCCAGTAAATATAATACAGGCTTATTAAGGAAAATTAATAGCAATATGCAAAATGTTAAGGGGGAAGAGTTCCCACTTGGTGAGTAAGGGTCGGCACCAGTGCTGTATGTTGTTTTGGTTTTGGTTATTTGTTTGTTTGAGAGACAGGGTCGCACTGAGTAGCCCAGGTTGGCCTAGAACTCACTATGTAGTGCAGGCCAGCCTTGAACTCAGAAGTCTTCCTGCCTCAGCACCCTGTGATTGGATACAGGCATGAGTCACCACACCCCACTGAGATTGCCGTTGAAATATCCTAGCACCTGTCTCCAGAGTATCAGAGAGTTTTATTTTATATTTTCCCAAAGCATAAATCCTCAGGTCAGAACTAGCCTGATGGTTCTCACAGATGGCCACGGAATTCATCCTTAATTAACCACATTAAATAACTGTCCATCTTATGTTCTCATTCCACACAGATGTACTCAATAGTAAGCTGTGTGTAAGGTCCCATGCTTTACAGTCCACAAGTTACTTGCAAAATGCATAAAACACAGTTTTAGGTGCATGGATGCACCTTCTTGTATGTCAAGGGAGAGCCCAGCGGGCCACTCACGTCTGGGGCAGAGTAAAGGTGTGGTTAAATCGCCTGGCACTGGTTGTAAAGAGTACGGTTTTCCTCCCGCTGCTGGTCTTGTCCCGCCATCTCGCCAGCCCCAATTAACACACCGAGACTCTGTATTTGATATAATTCTGTTGGCCAGTTACTTGTTTCTTATCAGCTAGCTCTGTCTTAAGTATTAACCCATTTCTGTTAATCTAATATTTCCACGTGGTCTCCTTACCAGGGAAATGGGTCAGCGTCTCGTCTCCCCGGTCTCTCCATGCTGACTCCTTACTTACTCCTTCCTCTTTCCTCCTTGTCTCCTAGTCCCTCCTACCTTCCTTTCCTATTGGCCAACAGTACTTTATTCATTAACCAGTATGAGAAACATATTTACATAATGGCATCACCATACTCCTTACAACTGGTGATAATATGCAGAATGAGCATTTGTGCCAAATCTCAGAATATCATACCAGACTTTATTTATGAGTTAGCCTAACGAGTCACATGATGAGAAGAACAGTGTCATATGTTCACTGAAGATGTTGTCAGTTTTAATGCATCCTTAAAAGAAAAGCTGGGGGCGGGTGCTGGAGAAACATCTTAGCAGTTAAGAGCACAATTTGCTGTCTTGTCTGAGCAGAGTTTGGGTCTTAGCACCCACATAGAGTGGTACACAAATGCCTATGACTCCAGCTCCAAGGGATCTAGGGTCCCCTTCTGGCCTCTGTGGGCATCTACACACACACACACACACACACACACACACACACACGCATGCATGCCATGCGTGTGCACATACACAGGACACACATGAAATAGGATAAAATACTGTTAAAAGAACAAAGCCAGGGGCTTAGGAAATGGCTGGGTCAGCAGAGTGATTACCGCACAAGCAGGATCGAGGACCTGACCGTGGATTCCAGAGCCCACATGGAAAGCCAGATACAGCTGCGCCACCTGGGAACGAATAAATATTTAGTAGCTTGCTCGGTATGAGCTCCCTGAGCATATCTTGTCTGCTTGATTTATTGCTGCAAGGCACACTGCGGCAGGCTAGGGCTGCCTTACACCCTGGTAGAGTTTTTGTTTTCATGGACTCCCGGAGAGTCAACACACATGCAGTAGGACATTAAAGGTGCTCTCCCTGTACTGCTCTGGGAGAGCTGTCAAATCAAGGCAGATGGTGGCTGGACGTGCTTTTGCTGAGCAGAGCACGTGTAAGCCAGTTATCAAAGTAAACGTAAGTGAGGCTATCCATTTTGACAATGAGGAGGGTGAGCTCTTTCCTCCCAATCTTTTAAAACTCATTTGAAATTGTATTTATTTAATGTGTGGGAGTTCTGTCTGCATGTATGTCCATGGACCATGTGCATAGTTGGTGCCTGTGGAGGCCAGAAGAGGGTGTTGGATTCCCTAGGACTAGAGTTGCACACAATTGTGAGGCACTATTGGATTCCTGGGAATTGAACCCAGGTGCTCTGGAAGATCAGCAGGTGCCCTTAACTACTGAGCCAGCTCTCTAGTTCCATAACTTTATTCTACTGTTTGTTTAGAAGCCATTGTAGCAACAAAAATGTTGCTATAATAAAATGCCTGACTCTGGGCATTTCATAAGACAAATGTTTATTTAGTCCCTGTTTTGGATACTGGAAGCCCCCATGGGTATCATCATCTGTCCAGTCCAGGTGGGGACCCCCTTTGTTATATCATGATCTTCCGGAGAAGCAGAAAGGGATGTGGCTGTGGGGGATGGACCATGTGAGCAGGGGAGCTACACGTTGCCACATGCTCTCAAGCCAGTGTCTGGTGCCTGTCCTGACAGTGCCAATCCCTTCCAAAGACAGAACTCTAATCTAATTTCCCTGCTGCAGGATCACATCTTAAAAGATTCTGTCACCTTAGTAATATTTCACAAAGACCACAGTTGAAGTCTGGAGCCTTCGGGAAAACAGTCACACCACACCTAAACCACAATAAATAACATGTTATAGAGCTGGGATTGAAGCCTATCCAAATTAGTGTCGTTTGTGGGTTGTTTGAGGGTAGTTAAGAACGTCTGACAAACTACAAGCATCTTTATAATTTTTAGATGCATTGGCCATCGATGAATGCAACATTTATTAAAGGATGTATATGGGTCACCTCAACATTGTGATGCGAATCCAAAGCTTTTCCTGTGAAAGCACTCAAGGTGTTTTGTGTCAGACATCAGTTTTAGGGTAGAAAGACGTGGCTGAAAAAAATAAGCATCTTATGGAGTTTTTGACACAGGATGCTGGGGAGAAATCTGCAGTTTGTCGTTTCCTTCTTCAGGTCCTGGTACCCTTTGGTGGAGCCAACAGCTCAGTGCCTAAAGTCCCTTCTGCAGATGCCACACACGCCACCCTCGAGAGGAGATTCTTTGATTATGCCATGTACATGTGCCATAGAATTGCACTTCTTTTCAAGGGAAAATTTTAAAACCTCCTTTTGTGAGAAATTTCTAAGGAAACTTGTTTTTTTTTTTTTTTTTTAACATAGTTCATTTAAAAACCATTGGAGATTGTTCTTATGCTTATGTGTGCGTTCATGACTGTATGTGTGTATGTGCATGACTTCATGTATGAGTATTTGTGTGTGTGCATGACTGAATGTGTCTATGTGCATGACTGCATTATGTGTATGTGTGTGTGCATGACTACATGTGTCTATGTGCATGACTGCATGTATGTGTATGTGTGTGCATGACTGCTTTGGGTGAGTGTGTATGTGCATGACTATATGTGTGTGTGCATGTGTGTGCATGACTACATGTGTTTATGTGCATGACTGCATGTATAAGTGTGTGTATGTGCATGATAGCATATGTGTATGTGTGTGCATGCACAATATGTTTTTGTGCATAGGTATATGTGTACATAGGTGAATGTATGTGCATGTGTGTGGAAAGCAGAGGTCAGCCTCAGGTGTTATTTTTCATGACATCATTCACCTTGCACTTTGAGACAAGGTCCTCCAGTGGCCTGGAACTCACCTGTTCAGCTAGGCTGGCTGGCCAGCAAGCCCTGGGGGTCTGCCTGTCTCTGCCGCCTCAGCACTGGAATCCAACACATTTGGCTTAATCCCTGGGGCTTTGGAGATCAAATTCGTATTCTTGTGCTCATGAGGCAAGCACTTCCCTGGCCTGGCTGTCTGCCTGGCGCCATATTTCCTGATGATTAAATATTTTGGGAAATTGAGTCAGTCTTCAAGTGTATAGACACATATGTACACTCATGTGTTTTAACACATAAAAATGAATGTACATGTGTTTTAACATGTAAAGCTTTCTCACATGTAGTCATATGTATGTGGGTTTTAACACCCAAAGCATATCTCTATTTTATAAAATGTAAGTGCTCTATAAATTGGGTTCTTTTATTTTTTACATTTACTAGTTACTCCTCTATCTGTCTGTTTACTGTATATGTGCATGTCTCTGTGTGGGGGTCAGAGGGCACCCTGTAGGAGTTGGTCCTCTTCCTCTGAAATGTAGTTTCTGAGGACCAAATCCGAATCATTGGGCTTGGTGGCAAGTACCTTCACCTGCTGAGTCATCTTGCTGGCCTGAACTAGGTTCTTTTGAGGACTCCGTAATGGCAAAACTTGATGCTAATACAACAAGGAAATGATGAGTTGATGAAGTACTATACCTGATTTCCCACAACCACTAATCATCAATTTGACTTGAGGTTTGCAAGTGAAGTGTACTTAACAAAAGCGTTTCACAAATCACGCCCGTATGAAAGTAGAGTTCATGGACTTGATGTGAAGGATGTTGCCTGCACTTGGACCTTCTTGTTGGGGCCTCCAGCTCCTCAAGGACACCGAGACTGACTAGTCAAGAAAGCGTGGCCTTTGCCCTGGGCTTGTCCCCAGCTGCTCTTATAACTCAGAACAGCCTATTTCTATTAGTATTCCTAAGGCCATGTGGCTTTACCTCTCCCCATTCTGTATATCCAACTTGTTCTGCATCACACTGGTGTCCATTTCTCCTCTTCCCAGAGTTCCTCTCTCTCCCTGAAAATTGCACCTGTTTTCTCCTATCTATCCTAGGTCTCCTATCTAGCTAGGTCTCCTAGCTATCATTGGTCATTCAGCTCATTATTGAGCCAATCAGAGACATCCCATAGCGGTGGACTCTCCTGAAATCAATGCACAAGTCTTCTGGGAATGTAGCGAAGAGTAATGCATCCTAAGACGTTTCCTGTGGTAGAAAGTTGACTGGGCTGTGCTGAGATTTGTGCACCATGACTCTGTTTGCACGTAAAAGCACGGAAGCCAAAACTTTGGTGTTTTCTCTCGGTGACAAGTGACCCCTGTGCCTTTTCCAGGCACGCTTTCCCCTCTGTTCTCCGCCCTCCTGTGGATGGCAGTGGTAATCTGCACATCTGTGCTGTTCTTCTTCTCCAAGCCTGTGGGAATCCGGCCGTTTCTTGTGTCCATCATGCTCCGATCAATATACACCATCGGGCTGGGGCCAACACTGATCCTTCTTGGTGCTGCTAATGTAAGTACATTTCTTAACTTTGTATCTTATGGCATTCAGATGCATAGTTAACTACTACATGCTTGTATTTGTATGTGTACACAGTGAATTCTGGTTTGGTAAGAATTTATGTGAACTAGAGTATCATGCTTACACGCTTTAATTTAGAGAGAATGAAACGATAGTAACACATTGATGGATTTAAGTAGCCCTTGCAGCGTGACCCAAGTCTGCTGTCCCTTTCATCAGGTTTAATGTCTCCTCCGTACCTTACCTGCCATTACTGGAAAAAGTGACCCAGCTCCTGTTAACCCCTGAAAGTGGGGTCTGAGTCATCCCAAAAGACTACATTACGTTCCGTAGAATTTAAGAAGTACCTTCTGTCAAATGGCTTTGGTCGGGGCAGAGAAGACTGCTCCTTTTATATGACAAAGTCCTAAAATCTTATAAAAGTCATGTGTGGTATTCTTTTAGTACATTAGAACAAGAAAACGCCTTTTGACATGTTTTAAGTGTAGAATGAACAAACTGGAAGTACCGTGCCAGGAAGCAAGTGAAAGATTTGTAGATGTCATTTAAACAAACAAAAAAGAAAAAAATTAAAACCTTCAGTGGACTCTGTGCCAATTTTATGCAAGGGATATCTGTAAATGGATACGAAGAAAAGGTAAATCATCAAACTGACGAAATAACAAATGGTCAGAAATCACATACATGCCATTGGAGCTACATATCTAATATCTAAAGCACTGCTTGTAGATTTATCGGGTTCCTAACTCAGTGTTCCATAATCTGGTGCCTTATCTGGGATTATCTCCTATACTACCTTATATAGTTATTAAGGTTAGTAATTGATCGTTACATAATTGGAACGTCACAGGGAGTCTATAAATATTTTGGAATAAATGACTAATGAGTGGGTGAATGAATGTGTGGCCAATATGGCTTGAAAATAAATTAGTTAACCAACTTTTAACGGTTAACAAGATGAGACAATATAGTCAACTCTATATTTTCGAAAGTGTTTCTGACCGTGGTTTTATCACAACTCTCAAACGTTGGACAGTATCACACAGCTCCCAGTCGTTAGGATATTCAAAAAACCAAATTCTTAGTTAGTGCATGAAATATCTGTGAGCTGAGGGTTTTGAAAGTTACCAAATGCACCGTTCTCTGGGTTTCTTAGGGGCTGAGCTGTCACATGAATGCATGGATGCAGTCCTTGCTCAACCCCATCTCCATGTTCCTGTGTAATCGGGCCCATGCTCTTCCCCATAAATGGTGCTATGTGATTCATTCCCTTGGTCCCCCCCCCACCTCCATTCCCCTCCATCCCATCCTTGGCATTTGAACATTCAGAGGTGATTTCATGACCCGAGCTCGTATCGTCTTTGCTTTGAAAATAAGCTGACGTTGTCCTATCATCAACCAAGATGATTATAGAATCATGAAGTGTGTAGACATGCCTATACCTCTGTGTTTGCCTCATTTTGTCTCTCTAGAAAACATGTTCAGCATGAAATTGTACTCTTTGAGGAAGTAGACGTTATTCATACACTGATCATTGACCAAATGAGAAAAAAAATCTAAGTTTAAGAACGTGAAGAATAGCCAAGAAGAGTTGTGCCCAAAATAAGAAACGTTTCTGTACTTGTTATATAATATGATGGGCATTTAGACCACCAAGAGGCAGGCAGTGTGCAGCTTGCCATCTAGAATTTATGTGCCATTTTCTGTCTCTTTCTTTCTGTTTCCTTTTCAATCTCTCTGGACCAAGACTGTGTAGACAGAGGTAAGGAAAACATTTTAATGTTTGGGGTGGGCGCGAACCAAAAACATCTGGTGTTCTTTTCCTGCCTCTTGTAGGACACTATAAAGTGATAGCTTCCACGTGTTTTGCTGAAAATCATTTCACCATAAAAAATATTCTCTACCAAAGCCAAGTTTATATTTAACTGCTTCATGAGAAATTATTATGCTTGTAGACATGTCTGTATTACTAATCCCATGAATTTTCCAGTATTCCAGCATAGAACATGTTACTCAAGTAGATACTGCCACCAGTCTGAGGTCATTTGACCAAAGAAAATAATCTATGTTGATTTGACGCAAATTTAATGAAACTACTATAGCTTGACACTACTTCAGATGTTAGTGGAAAAGTTTATATTTGCAATTTAAAGTTATATTTGCTATCAACAGGTTAATAAGATTGCTTTAATGAATTACTATATATTTTCTTCATATAAATTCATTACACAAGTATCTTGGTTTATCTTATGAGACAGGAAGAATAAAACATGAACCCTATACTAATGTACCTTAGTATTAATGATGTATTATTAATAACATAAATTAATATGTTACTTATTTTAATTTGCACATAGGCACTTGCAATGTGTTTATTTGCAATGTGAGGCTGTTGATGCTCAAATAATAGATATGAGAATAGAAACACCAGAAGAAAATGTTAGCCTGACAGTTTAGCCATAACAAGAGGCAGAGTTTGAGACTTCAGATATCAATCAGCCAGTCTCTGATTCCTGTCAGTTGGAGTTAGGTGTGGATAACTGGTCTACCCTCATCTGGCTGCTGAGATCAGTTGAGAATCTTGGTATGGAAGATCCAGAAAAGAGCAGTAATTGCCATATTGATACACTGGTGATAACACCTGCCATTTACCAAGTATCCACTGTGCAGATCATTAAATTAGTCAATCATAAAGTGTTGCCACCATGATGTGTCTGCCTCTTACCTCACACAGTAACTTGTCTCTAGACTCTGCCCTTCATAATGTTAAACAGGTGTGAAAAGTCTCCTTTATAAGAAAGGGAACATCATAGAAGAAATACCTCAGTATTTATCAGTTTCTAGTTCATTATGCTAAAACTGAACTCATTTGTAAAGTTTGAAGCTTGTCTACATTTCAGGTAGATTTTTTTTCTGTCATGGTTGTCTCAGAAAACTCAGTAATTTTGAGTGCTGTGAAATACATCTTACACAGTTTTCTTCTCATGCACAGTGTGGCATCTTTAGCTAATGCTGGTATAAATTAGCATTCCGAATGATACAGAGGCACATTCTATAAACCTGGAACCATAAGGTTTGCTCATATCACTGAACATTTTTGCAAACCTCATTTATACAGATGTGGTATTTCCTGTTTTTAAAGAGTTTTATGATTCATTAATATGGATATTAACTCCTCCTTAATCACTCCATTTATCTGTGTAGCTCAGATTATTTGTAATAAAGAAGAACACAGTAAATTATCAGTAAAGATTTTCCTTCTGACGCTAGGAACTGAACCTGGAGCCTCACACATACTAGGCAAGTGCTCTACCACTGAGCCACACTCCAATCCCCACAGTGAAAGACCAAAGCTTTCAGTCACTGTAGATGGAGAAAACATGATATCCCATAACAAAACCAGATGTAAACAATACATATCCACAAATCCAGCCCTACACAAAGTTTTGGAAGGAAAACTCCAACCCAACAAAGTTAACTACACTCACAAAAACATAGGCAATAGATAATTCCACTTTACCAATAGCTACACACAATACCACCACCACCAACAAATAAAAAACAAACAAGATTTAACAATCAATGGTCATTAATATCCCTCAATATCAATCATTGGTCTTAACCCACCTATAAAAAGAAACAGGCTAACAGAATGGATACAAAGACAGAATCCTCCATCCTTCTGCTGCATACAAGAAACACACCTCAACTTCAAAGACAGATGTTACCTCAGAGTAAAGGGTTGGGAAAAAATTTTCTAGTCAAATGGACCCAAGAAAGAAGCTGGTGTAGCAATCCTAATCTCTAAGAAATTAGACTTAAACTAAAATCTATCAAAAGAAATGAAGAAAGGCATTTCTCATTCATCACAGGAGAAATCCATCAAGATGAAGTCTCAGTTCTGAATATCTATGCCCCAAATACAAAGGCACCCACATTTGTAAAATAAATAAATAAATAAATAAATAAATAAATAAATAAATAAAACATTACTATTACTCAAATCACATATGAAACCTCACACACTTATAGTGGGAGACTTCAACACTCCTCTCTCACCACTAGACAGGACCACTGGACAGAAACTTAACAAAGAAACAAGGGGACTAATAGAACCTTTTAGCACTTTACTTTTCTGAAGACATCTATTTACAGCATTATCTTGGAGTTCTATTGCTGTGAGGAGACATCATGACCATGGCAACTCTTATAAAGGACAGCATTTGATTGGGCCTGGCTCACAGTCTGGAGGTTCAGTCCATTACCATTACTGCAGGAGGCATGGCGGTATGCAGGCAGGCATGGTGCTGGAGAGGCAGCTGAGTGAATGTCACACTAGACCTGGCCTGAGCATTTGAGACCCCAAAGCAAACCCCCATAGTGACACACTTCCTCCAACAAAACCACACCCACACCAACAAGGCCGTTTCTCCACGCCCTGTGAGCCTATGGAAGCTATTTTTATTCAGATCATACACACACACACACACACACACACACACACACACACACACACACACACACACACACCTTCTAATAACGACTGGGAATCTGTGATTCACTTAATGGTGCTAGCCTTCCTCGCGTTATTTTACTGTGAAATGGTAGACTTTGTCCTCCCCACTTTGCACAAGGGAAAAGTAAATAAAGTTTTAGTGTTGAGCCAGGCTATTAACTGTTAGCAAGGCTCAGCTGAATGGGTGGTGTTCTTAGCGGTGTGTGGAGTCTCAGGCCACGCTAATCTGTGGGACAAGTCCTGTGATATAGTCACTAAACACGCAGGTTCAGTTACATGTTCTGATCTGAAACTTCCCTTTTGTAGTATCTCTGTCTTTCAGATAAACACACGGTGTGTTACTTAATACGGTCCCTGGGTACCACTATTTCTGCCTTACAGCAGGAAGGAAAAAAACAAAACAAAACAAAAAGTCAAAGTCTCTCCGGGCTGTGTTGAACGTCATGTGAGGGTGTTCACACTGCCTGTGTTTGTTATATGTTCTGCTGACAGTTTAGATTTCCAGGGTGATGTTTGACGGTGTGTAAATTTTCATTTACATAGTGACCTTAAGATTTTATCCTGCCAGGGTGCAAAGCCACGTACCTGGAGATTATTGAATTAAATCATCTCATGTCTTGCCTTCCAATTCATCAGCAGACAGTCTTTGGTTTTTCTACTTAACAATTTATCCTTGGAAAATAGGCCGTGTTTCCCCACAGTAATAGCATAAGGGTGGGCTGGATGTTCTGCTCAGGGAGAGAGTCCTGAGTAAGACCAAAGGAATAACACTAGCACCAACACTCAGCAGTGGTCAGTTTCTGCGACCATGTAAAGCAGCAAAAAGAGATGTCACAAAAATTATGGAACCAGGAGGCATCTTTAATGGCTTCACTCTGGGGCTGGAGATAAGGCTCAGTGTTAAGAACATTTGCTGGGTTTTTGTTTTGTTTTGTATTATTTGTTTTTTTTTTTTTCTGAAGACCCAGGTCAGTTCCCAGCACCAAAGTCAGACAGCTTGCAACCGTCTTAAAGAGCTCACCTTAAAGGCACCGCGCACACACACGGGTGACGCACACGTTCATATAAATAAATAACAAAGTGAATTCTAAGTAACCATTACCTTCTAGGCACGCATCATAGACGTGAGCAAAGGCCTCTAGAAACAGAGGATGCGTCAAGAACGAACTCAGTGCCCTAGATGACATGACCTCTGCCTTTCACTTTAGCGCGCCACTGAAAGGCCTGCAAAGACGTGACTACCACTTGTAAGCATATATGAAGATGTCACACTACCGTGTGACTTACTTACCAGGGAGCCATGGATGCTCTTCCTTCACCAGACACTAACTCGCAAGCAAACATTAATTTCACCCTTGCTGTGACAAGGAGAGCCCCCAGTAAACCGTTTGGTTTACATGCTGATTTTGAGGAAATAAAATGTGGGACGCTGCTGGCATCTGTGTTGCTGTTTCCAAGCTGGTTCCAGCAGCTCAGCAGAGCAGGGCCCTGTGGCCCTCTCATGCCACCACTCACCGCCCACGGGGATGCTTGCCACGGAATTGACTGGCTGCGGCATGCTCATGAGGCCCACATAGAAGGACTGGCTAAAGGTCGATGGAGTCGTGACGTGAGCAGGGAGAATGTGATCGCAGCTCCTTATTCCTCGCCAACAGTCCCAGCTCTCATGGAGAGTGCTCCACACACACGCGCACACACGCACAGATATACAAATCTCTTCATGCCACAGAAACTAGAGTTTCAGTCCTTTCCTGCCCTTTATTCTTGCATTCAATTGTCCTTGGCATAAACACCGCAAACACAAGGTCGGCTTCCACCTCTGAACTCTGTGAACCCATGGGGGCGCCACTGCACCCGTCAAACTCACTTCCAGATGTCCACAGAGCAACAGTTCTCATCCTGTGGGGCACAGCCCCCTTGGGGATCGACAGACCTTTTCACAGGGGTTGCAATATTCCGTATATCAGATATCTACACTGTGGTTCATAGCGGTAGCAAAATTGTAGCTATGAAGTAGCAGTGAAAGTAGTTTTATGGTTGGGGGGGGGGTCGCCGCAGCACGGGGAGCTGTATTAAAGTGTCGCAACATTGGGAAGGTGGAGAGTCGCTGCCCCCGAGAACACAAGCATTCATACCCAGCTACAGGTCAAGGGTCATGCAATGCCACCTTGGTAAACAAGCAAAGCAAATCTCTTTATTTTTTTCACATTAGCATGACCAAGTCCCTGCTCAGGCAGAAATGTGTCTTGTCTTCTACACTGTGTACTAAAATTTATTGATCGTTTGGAGAATCCAGTTCAGACTGTTGCTCCCCAATGTGTCTGCTTCATAAATAGCTTCCCCGCATGGTTTTATAACTCATCCTAGAAAATCAGGAAATGACACACAAAGCCTATGTCAGTGTCATACAATTTGCCCTTGTGAGGGTTTTTTTAATTCCATGTTTGTATAATCCCTCTCTGTCACACTGGCGAACCTGGGTAGGCAAGTCCAGGTAAGTTGGTAAGTTGTTTTGAACAGGGTTTCTCACCCTTGTTCTGTATGGAGCTTGTGGCCAGACACAGGACCTTTGTTGTTTATTCACTGCTCGGGTTTTGAGCAGTTTCCTTTCACACCTGCTCTTAAACAGTCACTCCGAAGCCTCCATCATACTGAGTGAGAGCATAAGCTGCCGATCAGGGAAATAGGACTCCTGCTTGACGGCTGCTGAAGTTCAAGGGGGCGAAAGGGGCCCGAGATTATTGACTATTGAGCGTATTACTGATTATTGAGAAGATAGACAGCTACTGATTATTGAGAAGATGGACAGGAGGAAAGATTCTGTCCTTAGTGGCTGTGTTGTTGGTCTGATTGGACCTTTATAATATGAAATAATTACCAGTTTTTTAATTTTATCTGTATCGATTCAGACCAGGATGTTGATGGAAAAGAGTTCATATTCTCTTAAGTTTGATAACATGTATATGTGTGTATATGTATGTAACATATGTGTATGTATAATATACATGATCAGCGTTGCAAAGAGCATCCTATTTTCCTAAAGGCATAGATATAAATATAGAGAGTTGTCAGCATCTAAGGAACATTTGAAGAGTCCTTGTAATAATTGCTCTGACCATGTTATGCCATCTGGTCTTCTAAGGGGTCGGTGAGGTGGGAGGTTTTCCGAAACCATCAAGGCTTCCCATGGGAAGAACTAGGTCGTCCAGGAATAAGGAACGGCCAGATTTACACTCATCTGGGTTGGCAACAGAGCTAGGGTCTATCATTCTCTGCCCCTGTAGCTATGAAGGGAGCCGTTTCTGTGTTGTTTACGTGTGATTTGCAGACTGCCTGAAAAACACCCCAGGAGGAGCTGAGAAGGGAAACCACAGGCTTAGGAATTGATATCTTCCGGTGCCTTGATCTGCAGATAACCTTGAAGCTCTAAAATCCCACTCTTTCCTCTCTCTCTAGCTATGTAACAAAATCGTGTTCCTGGTGAGTTTTGTGGGGAATCGAGGCACATTCACCCGCGGTTACCGAGCGGTCATCCTGGACATGGCCTTTCTCTACCATGTGGCATATGTCCTGGTTTGCATGCTCGGCCTCTTTGTCCACGAGTTCTTCTACAGCTTTCTGGTGAGTACAGCCAGAGGGCCAATTGCTGCTAGGCACGCGATGGGGCGTCTTGCGCCCTAGACTTCCAGTTGGTTTCTTTTGGTTTGGTGTATTGCTGTTTCTTTCATTTTACTTTTCTTCTCTTTTAGCAAGGCACACGTTATGCTATTTTTGGAATTTCCTAGGAGAAGTGTGGTTCTTTTCTTTGGGAAGTACATAGGCAATGGAGTTCTATTCCTTGCTGAGAAGTAAGCAACTCCCTTGCCTCTTCTCTTGGCCCAGGGTTCGCATGGCCAGCTTCTTTGGGTTTTCAGCCCAGGGACATTTCCTTAATCCACCGTTAATCCAGCTGCAAAGGGACACATAAGGAAGTATATTGTATTTATAGTGTCAAATGTTACATTGGTCATTACAGTCCCATGTAAGCAAAAACGAGAAGGCACAAAAGCCACCCTAGTAAAAGAGCAAGCTGTTTAAAGTGTAGCCTTTCAGCTCATGCAATCGCCATCGCCGTTAGTTATGATTTAGCTTATGACGTCATCTTTAACTTACAACACCATCGTTAGCTTATATCACCATCATTAGCTTATGTGGCTAAGCTTAGCTATTTATATTTAAATGTATATTTAAACCTTTACACGGTTCTTTTCAGATTCCTTTTTTTTGTTCTGAGATGACTTGCTTCTCTGTGTAGCCCAGGCTGGCCTCTAACTCACAGTCTTCCCCCTCAGCCTCTGAGCTGGGGAGGTGCCTGTGTGTCACTCCGCCCAACCATGCAGCCTTCCTAAAGATGCCCTCTCATTCTTAAATGCCAGCCGTTTTCCTTTCTCCGTTTACACTGCCCTGTAGCCATGGATGGGGAAAAGAGTAGGTGTAAAAATATGCTAAGTTTAAATCTACGAGTGATTTTTGAGTGTGGACATTTGCGTGCCACCCACAGTGTTCCGAGGACCTGCTTGGGTGGCACCCCTCGCCCGCCACCTGGTTTGAGGCAGAGTTTCTCATTTCATCACTATGAATGCCATCTACTCTGTCCTCTGTTGAGTTAAAATAAAATCTCCTTTATGTCAACCTAAGTGGTTAAAAAGTTGAAGAAGCCAGATCATTGACAATCTGGGGGTTGTTTGCATTAATTAATTCATCTTTATTGAAGAATATTGACCTTGTTTCTAACAATAGCTGTAATTCCCAAGAGATAAAAAGCAAGGTAGTGATTTTTTTTTTTTTTTTTTTTTTTAAGAAATTGACTCATCAAATGCTAGTTTCTTAAAGACAGGCTCTGCATAGCAGTGATTGGCAAGGAGTGATTACAGTAGAAATTAATGTGTAACTCTCTGCACACAGCAGACCAGGGAATTTTATTTATTTATTTATTTATTTATTTATTTATATTTATTTATTTGAGACAGGGTTTCTCTGTAGCTTTGGAGCCTGTCCTGGAATTTGCTCTGTAGACCAGACTGGCCTAGAACTCACAATGATCCTCCTGCCTCTGCCTCCTTAGTGCTGGGCTTAAAGGCATGCTCCACCAACACCAGGGAATTTGAAAGGACACACACACCTAACTGATTGTTCTAGGCAAACCAGATTGTAGTTCTTATCCCCAGATAAGAACACAAGCCCCAAGTCTCCAAGTTTTGAAGATAGGATTTGCTTTCAAACATTTCTGGACATTTCTGGAAATGAATATAATTATTTTTCTTTTAAGTACCTCTGTATAATAAAACATGCACTTGATAATTTATAATTTCAGTTTTATGATGTAGCAGTGTGTGAACTGGTTCTCGGCATCAGCTGCAGGGAGCAGACATGGTCTTGGGTTCTTGACTCATGTTTTGATTTCCTACTGTTAAAGACCGAGGACAGTAAGTAATCCTTTAGAAGGAAGGAACTGAACAGTTACCTTGTCTGTTTGTTTGTTTGTGGCTCTGCTTGCAAAAGGATGAGCTGACACAGACTTTCATCCTAATTTATGTATAACTTTACTAAGGAAGAGTGTCTGCATTTCCAAAATACTTTAGATTCAGACATTTTTTAATGGCACCAGGCTCATAAAAATTGTCTTCTGCATTTCGTTCTGAGTTCCTCGATTGAACAATAAATTTAATTAATTTTTCAATTGTCCATAAGCTACGTGTGCCTGATATTATAAAATTTCCAAGTCCAAATGACAGTGTCTTGGCAAGTGCTCTACACAGATGATGTACTCTTTGACGCAGTACTGAAACCTTGTTTCCTTGTGTTCTAGTTTAAGGGTTTGCTTCACTTAAAAATGTTATTTGTTCGAAGGCTACTTTGTAACTGTTATTTCTGTAGCTCTTTGATTTGGTGTACAGAGAAGAGACCCTGCTGAACGTCATCAAAAGCGTCACCCGCAATGGCCGCTCCATCATCCTGACCGCTGTGCTGGCTCTCATCCTGGTCTACCTGTTCTCCATCATCGGCTTCCTTTTCCTGAAGGACGACTTCACCATGGAAGTGGACAGACTGAAAATCAGGACACCAGTCCCAGGTAGCCACCTCCGAGCTCCTTCCGGCAGTCCAGGCTTGTGGTTCACACCTTGCTTGGGGGATTTCAGACACACAGCCATAGGTAAAAGTTTTACTCTCATGCTTTTGAGATGCGGTCTTGTTTACCACCGCTGCGGTTCGAGGGTGAAACATCTGGTCCCTGTGTGTTGGCACTGTTTGAGCTGGTGGAGCCTCTCTGGAGGAAGTGGTGGGCCTTAGCTTGGACAGTCTGGCCTCACTTCCAATGTGGCCTCTGCCTCCTGACCGCTAACAGTGTGACCAGCCGCCTTGGCTGCCGCCATGTCGGGCTGTATCTCTTTGAACCGTTAGCCAAAACAAACTGTTCATCCCTTCCTTCCTCAAGTTGCTGGTTGTTAGGTGTTTGATCCTGGCAAGGATTAAAGTAGCAAGACAACTTCTAAGAGTTGAGAGTTTGAAACACTGTAGCCTGTATGCTGCCAGTGTGTGTTGGGAAATACACAAGAGACATCATCTGCACTCCGTCCTACAGGGTTTCCTAATGCTGACCACACTGCAGGAGGCAGCCGCAGCTTCATTGTGGCAATTCCAAGATCCTTTGTTCCCTCTTCTTCCCATTTCCCCAAAGAACAGCATCCGGCACCTAAGAGCCACCACTCCGCCGTTTTTTTTTTTTTCCCCCTACACGCATCACTTTATATCCAGATGATGTAAAATGATAAGTGGGAACTGGAAAGCGTCAGGTAGTAAGAAGAGTGTTTTGGAAGACGTGCTCAGAGGCTGGGGCTAAAGGACCCACTCCTTGTCATGTGACTGCTGGGGTCCCTGTGTGATGTTTGCCACTGGGCCACTTAGACATCACCTGGCGTTCTCACTGAGAGGACCCCGCATGAGGAGTTAGCCTCCCTGGCACTTTGGACTTCGTCACTTTCTTTTGCGTTCCTACCTCTCTCTCACACACTTTGTTGCTGGGTTGGATTCCGTAGTTAACCTTCCCCCAACCCGGCTTTACTCTATAGAAAGCACAGTTCTCTATTGTACTGTTTTCTAGGTTCCAGTAACTACTGTTTATAGAGACAGGAAATCCTAAAAAGACATGCTTGCTTTCTCCTCAAACCACTGACTTTAAAGCTAAAATATAATTAGTGGAAACATATGCAGTATTCCTTCTTGCCTTTAACAGATAGTTCTTTTCTAACTA
The DNA here is from genome assembly GCF_943737965.1 of Phodopus roborovskii. Classification (NCBI taxonomy): domain Eukaryota; kingdom Metazoa; phylum Chordata; class Mammalia; order Rodentia; family Cricetidae; genus Phodopus; species Phodopus roborovskii. The sequence goes on along the minus strand of NW_026126639.1, from coordinate 4,867,724 downwards.
ATTAATTTATTTTATATTCTGGACCACATTTCCCCCTCCCTCCTCCCCACCCACTACCTCCAGGCTAACCTACCAAAAGGCTTTAGGATCACATATATATTTAAAGTCAGACACCTCTGTGGTTGTGTCCATTTGTCATGTATGTGTGTACCCCTCTACAGTTATCTGCTCTGTGTTCTCCCAGGTAACCACGGGGTTCCTACCATGACCTTACCTTCCATGACGGGGGCCTGTCAGAGGGAGAACTGCTCACCCACAATCCCCTCTTCCGACACAGGTGTGTACTCACAGCCCAGATCTCTACTAGCCCCTCTAGCATGCAATTGGGTATGTTTTTATGTTCATGAGAGTTGATCTTGGCACTTTATAATGTGTTGAAATAGAAAACAGAGAGCAAGGGACCAAAATAACTCAAGCTAGAGAAAGGATTCTGTGTTTGCTACCCTGAGATATCTTGGCTCTCAGGGTGTTTCTGCTTTACCCAAACCTGGCAGATTCATCCTGTGGAATGTGCTGCTCCCAAACAGCAGCCCACACTAAGGGATCTGCTTCTGACTACTTGACTGCCAATAAGGGACGTAGATCAAACTGGCCTTGAACTCACTGAAATCCACCTGCTTCTGGCTCCTGAGTGCTGGGATTAAAGGCATGGGCCACCAATGCCCCCGGTGGATTTGGCCTATTAATTTTGCCGATATGAGTAAGTTCAGTAATTAAAATGCATAGATTTTATTTTCAGGGCCTTATTTTCTCTAACTTTAGCTGCAGTTTGATTGACAAACCTATGAGTTTGATCTTCTGGAGTTCTTTAAATTATGGCTGTGTGTTTAGCCATGTAAGTAGAGAGAAAGCTGAAGTCTGGTGTTTGTTGCGCAACACCAGTCACTTAGACTAAAAATAGCTTTCCCCTGTCTAGGGCTGGGGTGCAGTTCTAACTCGTGAGCTGTGGTGTGCATTTTTGAGGGCCTTGGCTGCTCTCGTGGGACCAGCAGGTGCACACCACAGAAGGCTCAGGCAGGCAGCACCTGTGTAAGAGGCAGGGCATTGCTGGTGGGCACTGTGTTGGCCCTGGGAAGGCTCCTGCAGATTCAGGTCTGGGCATTTTCCCAGAAGCAGGGGATTCACATGACAACTGGCAACTAATTTGACTTGAAAAACACTCCAAAACCTTTGTATTTCATTTGCTTCAAACCTTCTAGAACCTCAGGTGAAAATATCTATATCCTTCCTCCCCCAAAACTGACTTTTCCAGAAAAGCCAAGCCTTGTTAAGACAATACTAAGTCTAATCACGGGTATTTTGTGAGTCAGTGCCATTTGCACATTCAGGAGAATAAAAAGTTCACATGTGTTTAGCATTTAAGAGACCAATTTTAATCTCCTGGTATCCTACTTTAATAGAAAAGGTTGGTAAATAGCAGAATTTAGTGAGATAACACATGCTATGTTTTGGATTACCATTGGATATCAGTGTTTTAAAACATTTTCCTAGGTTAAAAAAGAAATTAAGATCAGCATCTCTATAATAGATGGATTGTCAATTAAGTTTAGACGAGAGGGTTTGAGTTACCATCAGACTTTCAAATGTGTCACAGCTCCAGGCTGCTGTGTCCACAAACAACAAATAATTTAATTACTAAAGCACAACAAGAAAGAGGCATCAATAAATATTTATGTTCAAGCATTGTGTGTTTGTGTGAGTATATGCCAAGCCAGGTAAGGACATTGGATTCTCCCCCCCCCCCGGGGCTAGAGTTATAGGTGTTGTAAGCCACCCCACATGGGTGCTAGGATCTAAACTCTGGTCCTCTGGAAGACCCGCAAGTTCTTCTAACCACTGACTATCTCCAGCCAGTGTCTAATGTTTCTAAAATATATAGACTAACACTCTGCATGAAAGAATGGCTTCAGAGCCTGGGGGATAGGTTTGTTTTTTTAATTCCTTTCCTCAAATAAAACTATTTATCATCATGTATTAAGAAAAAGGTTTTTCTGGTGGTCAGCTGAAGATGGATAGATAAACTCAGATCACTCAAGTGTCAGATTTGTTACTTGTATTAAAACAGCTTTTCATAAGATGTAACAGCTACCGTGTGTGGGTAATTGATAACTTGTATCCACTGAGCCCTAACTATGTTCCTATTGTATCTGAGGGAATGTCTTAGACCTGACTGTGCTGGCCAGGTCTTTCATCTGATACTTATGCAGAGGCCACTTCCTTCAGGACAACTCAGCTGCTTCCTGTTTGCTCATCTGCTGGCGGTTGTCTTGGGGCCCATAAGGTTCCCTAGGCTGTGGCCCTTTTCCTGTGTCTCTTCCCCTCACACTAGCCTGTGTTGTATAAAGATAAGCGCGTCTCACAAGTGACCACAAGGTGGCACTCACCTGCGGGAGGCCTTTGACTTGTTGAGAGTAGACTCATGTCACACAAAGACCCTTCTAATAAAGCTCCTAGAGGCTGCTGTGTGACCCCAGCATGCCTGTGTAGCTAGTATTGAGCAAAGTGACTGGGCCAGTGCTGGGCTGACGAAACTCGGGCTTCCTCCTTCTACCCAAAATGTTATATTCCAAAAACTTAAGTAGCCCTGCGCTGTCACGCCTCTTTGCTTAGCTCTTGTCAATCACACTGCCGTGGACTTCATTAGGACACTGAACGAACTTGGAGCATATTCAATCCCCATCGCCCTTCCTTGGCCCCTCCCCCTCCCCTCCCTTCCACAGCCCTGATAGTATTCCACCCTTTGAACTTTCATGGAGGCCTTCTAAGTTATGCGTGTGAGAGAAAACACACGGTTCCGTTCTTCCTGAGTCTGGCTCCATCCACTTTCCTACAAATATCGTAACTTTGTTCTTGTTTATGAATGAACGAAACGGTTAAGTATACAAAGCACGTGTTCCTTCTCTGTGGGGCCCTTCATCTGTGATGGATACGCAGGCAGGGTGTTTCTGACAGTCAGTGCCTCAGTAGACAGGAGCATGCCGGGTTCTCTGCAATGGGCCGCTGCCTTTGACTCTTTGGAATCTGAACCAGAAACGGGATGGTTGGATCGTGTACTGGCTCAAGTTCTAATTGTTTGAGGGACTTCCATGCTTATTTTCATGCACTGGCTTACATTCCCACATGCCCTCCAGCTGTGTGTAAGCGTCATATTCCTACACACACACACACACACACACACACACACACACACGCACGCACGCACGCGCACACACACGCACACACACACGCACACGCACATGCACACATACACACACTTGTGCTCTCACTAACAGTTGTTGGATTTTTTTGTTTTGTTTTTGAATTTTGATGGTAGCCATCTGATATGGGGCGAGAAGGGAAGGGACGTCAGTGTAGTTGTGATTTGTGTTACTCTTGTGGCTGGTCATGGTGGTGAGCTCTTCTATATGCTTTTATTTCCCGACGGCTGATCACATGGTGTGGTGTATGCGTTTCGTATGCATTTCCCTAACTCCTGAAACAGCCTCATTTCCTGTTACTCCCACGTGCCCACCAAATTGGCAGAGTGGTCTTCCTGGCATCTGCTATGCTACAGCCGGACGGATACCGTTTGTAAATGAGCGTCTCTAGCGCCCCACGAGACTCGTTACTCATTTGCTCTGATTGAAAGTCGGTCTTTTGCAAATGAGCGGTAGCTGTGCTACTGTGACCTCCTCCCTGGAACCCAGAAACCCTCTGCAGCAATCTCGTTCCTTCTTTCCTTCTTTCCTTCATCTGCCACCGCCACGAAGCCGCCCCAGTCCCTCTTGCTCCTTCCTCACCAAATTTCCACATCAGAAACCTGGTTCCGCTCTAAGGGGAGGGACTACACACAGTCTGCCTGTCTGTCTCTGCACGCAGCCTTCCTGCCAGCCGTATTCCGGCGTGCTTTCAAAGGAGCAACCTGGACGCATGTAAAAATATCAGTGTCTCCTTCCTTAGAATATAAAATAAAATCTGTTCAGGAGAGAGAAAACAGCCTTCTCCTGACAGGAGACCCATGACCCTGGACCCTGCAGTGAGATGAGATGCTTGCCTTTCCCACAGCCTGTGGCCGCTTTTACATTCTTGCCTTGACGTGCAGACTGCAGCCCCAGGCCCCCAAGGGCAGTTAACTTAGTAACAAAACAGAGCCTTTGCCTTTCTGCTCATTTACTAATGTGACAGAATCCTGGTTCTCATGCTCAGCTGAGCAACAACCCTTGCTTTAAATGGTTTTATGTTTTCTGTCTGGATCTTTCAGCATGGGGTCAAGTCTCCGGACTTTTCTGACACATTGGATCGTGTACTCTCTTTTCATTCCGAAGCAGGATTTCATCTCTAGCCCCTGGGTTTCCCTCAAAAAAAAAAAAAAGCTCTCAGACTTACTCCAAATAATGACTGAACTGTGGCTAGTGGAAAGCTCCTACTGTGGGCAGCTCTAACATGCCTTGCGTGGTCCTTGGACGCCCCTCCAACCCACAGCATTCTCCCTGTTGTGTGTGAGGCTGCTGAGGTCAGTGACGTGCTCCAGTCCTGATCGCATCCTTGGCCTGAGTGGGCCAGCTTGGGTGGTGCAGAGCTGCGTTGACCACAGTGTCCACTACAGTCAGGTGCATGCGTCTTAACCTTGCCAGGCTTTACCTTTCATGCCCTGTCATTTTCCACCAAGCCAAGCGACGCAAAATCTCCAGCTATTATATGTGTAGCTAGCTCTCTGCACGTGTCAGTCACGCGTGATCACATGTGAAGCAGAGGTCACGTGACTTGAGAAAGTTGTGCTTGGCACTGTAGAAGCAGACTCTTGGGTGTAGGTGACAGTGTGTTTTCAAAACTCTTTGTGTTTCTGCAGCCGATGAGGGGAGTGAGGATGGAATTGAAAGGACATGTGATACCCTGCTCATGTGCATCGTCACGGTGCTGAACCAGGGCCTCAGGAATGGCGGTGGCGTTGGGGATGTGCTGAGACGACCATCGAAAGATGTGAGTGGGAAGGAGACCGTTTGGTTTAAGAAGCACATGGTTATTTCCTTCCCTGCCTCTGCCCCTCCCTCCAAGTCCTCCCTCCCTCTCTCCTCCCCCTCCCTCCCTCAATGGGGGATCAAACCTAACAACGTGACTTATCTCCAGCCCTCTTCTTACTTTTTAAACCTTGAGATTAGAAGTTTCACTACATTACCCAGGCTGGCCCTGAACTCACTCTGTAGCCCAGGCTGGCCCTAAAGTTGCTGTTCTTTTGCCTTTATCTCCCTGAGTAGGCCTCTCTGTGACAGACCCGCAGCACACAGGCCTGGTTTCTTTCTTGCCGCCTCCCTTGCCAGTATTTATGGTACGGTTTTGATTGTCAGGGCTCCGGTATCATTTGCTTTTCAAGAGTACACCGGTGGCTGTAAGAGCAGTTAATTGCACAGTGGAGTCGCACGAGATGGAGGTGAACTAAAAGCCCATGGCTCGAGTCTGCGCTGCACATTGTATCACAGCAGCAAAGTCATGACCACAGACTCCATAGCAGCTCATTGTTAAACAGAGCACAGCAGCTCGGCTGCCTGGCTCTACAGAGCCCCCAGGTGCAAGGATTCACTCTGCTTTTGCTCAGGACGAATGCAAAGTGGGGATGAGCTCTAACGGAATTTCACGCATTAAGGCAGCAAAGCGAGAACATTTCTCAGTAACTGTGAACGTTGGGTCACCAGGCAAGAAGCATGCAGTCCTCTTCTGCGGCTGGCCTGTTAGAAAATGTCCAGTCATCTTGCTAATAAGCTCAGCTTGCATATAAACAGCGGGACCCCATGGTCTCTGGTGTGGGTTTTAACACTGCAGGCCGGACAGGATATGTATACGTGAGCTGTGTACACTTGACCTCGTCGGGACTAGCACAGAACCTACTGCAGAAGTTGAGAAATGTCCAGGTCTCTCTCGGCCAGCCTTGGGGCTGTGTTTGACAACCCTCTGCTTGGAGCCTGGGAGAGAGAGAGAGAGCTGCACAATTGGATTGTTTTTCTCACTGCTGTCACAAAACTAAGAAAGCAAGGACTGGTTTGGTTCACGGTTCTGTGGGATTATTCCATTGTCCTAGGAAAGATGCAACTTCTGTTAGAGCCGGGGTGGCAGAAGGGTCGGGAAGCCAGCTGGCCACGTGGCTCCCACCCTCAGGAAGCAGAGGTCTGGTCTATAAGGCCTCAAGCCCCCTCTTCCCCCCAGCCCCTCGTGATGAAGACCAAGTGTCCAGATGACGTGAGCCCGTGCAGATGTTTTGTGTCCATCACTAGTAAAGCACCAAGGCACCAAGTGTTTTCCTTGGGGAGAAGTATCAGCCCCAGAGAAATGGAAGGATTCTGAGAGCAGGCGTCCTGCACTCCCTCAGCTGGAGGGAGGGTAAGGGCACAGAGAGGTTCACTTCCCTAACCGGGGCTGTGTCCACTCAGAGGACACCTGTTGGGTGTCCGCATCATGCCGACGGTGTGAGCATGACAGCCACGAAGTAAGTGCGTTTCCCATGTGTGCTTTGTGCTCTCCCGTTGCAGGAGCCCTTGTTTGCCGCCCGCGTGGTATATGACCTCCTTTTCTTCTTCATCGTCATCATCATCGTCCTGAACCTGATTTTTGGGGTCATCATTGACACCTTTGCCGACCTCAGAAGCGAGAAGCAGAAGAAAGAAGAAATTCTCAAGACAACGTGCTTCATCTGCGGTAGGAGCCCCCCTTCGCCCCTGGGTTACCAAGAGAGATGGGTAAATTGCCCCCAGGATAACGGATGGGCAAACTGCCTGGCAGGGAGGAGAGATGAGGATGATTTCCCTTTTTCGTGCTTTAGGAAAAATTATTTTAACGTGAAGGCTGGACAAAATTCAGGTTACATAATGCCACACGAGACTGACATCCTCTGCTTCCGTAAATAGATGCAGGAATCACCCCCAAACTCTTCTGCCGTTGTTTCTGCAATTTGTATGGTCCTCTGACTGTAGCGTATGCTGCCAGATGCCAGGAGGTTCCACCAACTGGCAAATGGGCTTTTAATCACAACAGCATATTGAGTGGTATTACAGAGTGACTTTTATTTTGCTGGATTGCAAATCCAAAGGTTCCACTCATTGGCATCACCATTTTAGATTCAGAACCGGGCATTGTCCCACGGTTACAGCTACGCACATATACACACACATGCATATGACAGACCATGCAACCGCTATAGAACATACCCCACACACCCACACTACACACAACGCGCAGCAGGCTGCATACACACACACCGCATGTTCTGCACGTGTGCACACGCGCCCTTTTCTTCTGTCCCATCCTCCCCTCTCAGGCTGAACCAGCTTCCCCTTCGTGATCACCCTCTCTGAAACCCTTCCCTTTTCTCTCTACCCATCAGCCCTCCCTGGCTTCCCTTGCCACCATGGCCCCTACCCTGAACCCCAGACTCACACTCACCCTCCATTCTCCTTGCTTTGGCCTCCACCACAGGGGCGTGGCGTCTAACTTAAACGGGGCTTCAGCAAAGCCTGTCCTCTGCCTGCCCTGGCTTTTCTCATTTGCCGCCTTCCCCTCGGTGGCTCTTCCAAGATGTTTCATCGTTCCTCTAGCTGGACGTGGGCCTGGGAAGAATGTGAAATAGTACACATGGTCTGCGGGAGAATGTCCGTTAGCCATGACCTGTTTGAGCATTCATGATCTGTGCTCAGACAGACAGACAGACACACACACACACACGCAAGCGTGCACGCACAAGCAACTGTGTATCAAGGGCAGTGGCAGACATTTCTGGGTTACTAAAGGTAATAAGAGGATAGACACTTCCGAAGGACACAGTGGGCAGCAGTAACAGCCTGCGTGTGCCTTAGGCATAGGGCGCAGAGATGATGACCAAGGACAGAGGGGATTAATCAGTTGCTGAGTGGATAGAAGCGGAACAGCCAGGACCAGAGGTGGTGTGGAAGCAGCGTCGGCACAGCCTGGGGCCAAACACTGGGGCTGAAGGGGTGAAAGGTCTGTCTGGGCTCTGGTTTGAAGCTCTGGGCCACCATGGCAGGGCAGAGATGGTGGTGATATCGAGCAGCTCTCCACTCTGCAGGGGGAGCATCAGGCTGCTTGTCCACGTGTTGACTGGTCAGGAAACGGACATGAGCTAGGTACCGTACCTCAAGACCTGCTGCACTAGGAGCTGGCCTCCTCCAGCTAAGCCTACTTCCCCAAGTTCTCAGACCCCCAAAAGCACCGCCACCTGGGGGCCAAGCGCTAAAGCCTGTGCCTACGGGGCTTTCCTAACACACGGTAGCAGGGGGCCACGGCGTTGTTGGTGTGAGCCTGAGCGTCTCACCGTGCGTGGAAAAGCACCGGGTCTAGTTATTGTTCTAGAGCATCGCGGTAGTTCTTAAGAGTCCTTCCTTCATCAGGGGGTTGTCCTGGAGACAGAGTAACTAACTAGTTATTACCACAGCCCGATGACAAGTAAGGAAGACCAGATTGTGACAGCCTGTGGTGCAGTGTTAGTGGGTGCAAGGCATTGTCAAGAAAGGTAGGTGATAGAACCTCAAAACCTTTTTAAAACATGGGCCTGTTCTTATTTGTGTGTCTGACTGTTTAGCTTGTATGTGTGTATGAGGCCAGAGTTGTGGACAGTTGTGAGCCACTGTGGAGGTGCTGGGAGCCAGACCCAGGTCCTCTGTAAGACCAGCGAATGCTCTTAACCGTGGAGCTTTGAAACCCTGATGGTTGGGAATGGAGGTGACAGATGGCTGGGTGCATGGGCGATGCCAAGTGGCTGAGTATGGTGGGGTGGGGTACGAACACCCCGGATTTAACTTGGGGAGTACTAGCCTTGAGAGTCGGGTCTCTTCTCTGCAGACAGTGGCAAGCAACCCCCAGCCCACAGACTACAGTGAGATCTGGAGACTGAAGGACAGCTGCCATGTCAGATGTGGCACAAGCGGCGTGTAAGCAGGATGCACGCCGCGAAGAGTCTGGAGAGAGAACAAGGGTGCAAGGGATGCGTGTGCACGCTCTGCACTGCTGGCTCCAGCACGGCGGGCTGTGCCGTTGCCGCTGAGGCCAGCAGGGCAGATGGATGCCGGCCTGTGTCCTCCGTGCCCCTTCTGGCCGCTGGATTCACAGCATTGTGTGGTGGTTTCCTGAGCAGCCCTTTGGTGTTCCACCTGGAGGGTGGCCCAGACAGAAGCAATTCCAGAAAAGGAGTAGACAAGCCAAGCCGTGCAAAGACATGCATGGTTGACCCCAAGAACATAGTGGGAGTCCCTCTCTGGGTGGCTCTGGGCAGATCCAGGTGGAGGATATTCTCCTGAGCGGTGTCGCGGTGCCAAAAATCCCGTGCCTGTGAGCTAAGGTGGTGGTGCATCAGGTCCCGTGCATTATGGCAGACTCCCCGAGTCTTCTGTTTATGAAGGTGGCATGATCGTTGATCGTTGACAAACCATTAGGAAGAGAGCTTCCTTCTGCCACCGGCATGAAGAGAAGCAGCTGCACCAGAGCTGCATTTTCTGTCTTTACAGCTGGCAATATTGCCTCTCTTCTTCTTCCCTCTCTCTCTCCCTCCCTCTCTCTCTCTTCCTCTCTCCCTCCTTTCTCATATTCATGTATACATATATGTATGCACACACACACACACACACACACACACACACGTGTATATAATTTGTGACCGACAGTCAGAGCAAAGAAGACCAATAACATGAGTAGAAGTCCCTTGCCCTTCGACTTTGGCTGGCAGCTTGGGTGGTTTACAGGGCTGGCTGCCCAGTGCAGAGCTCAGATTTGCCGGAAGGAATTGAGGCCAAACAAGAACGCACTGTCCACGTGTAGACTGCATGAGGAAAGTGAGGCTGGGTGACACAACCAGAGACGCCATGCAGTCGCGCAGGAGTGTGGAGAAGAAACGCGTCTGGACACCTGAAGGAATGCTGTCTTCTGTCCTGGGAGAGAACTAGATCCCATGCATATCGCCTCCCAGAGGACAGGCCTCTTTCTGTGTCTTTGGCTCTCAGTGATGTCCCATTCCTTTATACTAGCTCTTTGGAAAAGAGGCTTTGATTTTGCATGGACCACCATTCCCTCACCCCTCATCCCCCATCCCCCATCCCTATCCCCCACCGCCATCGCCATCCCCATCCCCCATCCCCATCCCCCATCCCTCACACCCTCATCCCCCATCCCCATCCCCCATCCTCATCCCCCATCCCTATCCCCCATCCCTCACACCCTCATCCCCCATCCTCATCCCCCATCCCTATCCCCCATCCCTATCCCCCACCCCCATCCCAATCCCCCATCCCCATCCCCCATACCTCACACCCTCACCCCCATCCCCCATCCTCATCCCCCATCCCTATCCCCCACCCCCATCGCCATCCCAACCCCCCATCCCCATCCCCCATCCCTCACACTCTCATCCCCCATCCCTATCCCCCATCCCCATCCCCATCTACCATCCCCATCCCCCACCCCCTCATCCCCCATCGCCCATCCCCCATGCCCATTCCCCATCCCCATGCCCATCCCCCATCCCCATCCCCATGCCCATCCCCCATCCCCATCCCCATGCCCATCCCCCCATCCCCATCCCCACTCCCCACCCCCATCCCCCACCCCCATCCCCTACAGTCTCACCACACTTTTCTCCCATGCCCATTTAACCCCACTTTGCTGAGTGTACATCACCAGCACCATACTTCCAGACTTCCTTTTTCTATTCCATGTTTACTAGACTGAAGCCGGCAGCCTCCTGGCAGCCACATGGACCCAGCCCAAACCCAGTGTCCCGTGTCTTCTCTGCCTTCCTCTGCTCAGCTCCAGACCCTGGCTGGCATGTGGTAGCCACACACACGCATGCAACTCTGCCTTCAGTAGGCAGGGCTGGAAGTTCTCACTCACATCAGTAACTCTGCTCTCTCCCTCCAGCACTCCAGCCACCCTGAGCTGACAGAGCTGCTTCCACAGGTTCCTACTACATCTTGTCACAAATGCTCACAGACACGTGGGCCTCTCGGTGCTGCCAGACTAAGTTTGCTAGTACGAAGGCCCTCAGTAATGTGGTGCTGTCCATTACTGTAAATTTCTAATTTTCCTGGCAATGAGACGCTTTACAATCTAGACCCCCTTCCTCTCTCTTCCCCCTCCCCTCCCCCCTTCCTCCCATAATTTTGTGTATCTCATCCATTTTCTCTCATTTATGTTTCAAATCCCAGTCCAAGTTTGCCCCTCACAGCTCACTTCCTGGACTCTATTCACCCTAGTGAGAGTATGTTCTGATTGAAATACCAAACCCCCGTGAGCCATAGAACTCATCCAGTCTCTGAGGCCCGGCCCCAATACTAGGATTCATGAATGCTTTTTCAGGCTCCCTCAGCAGCATAAACATGAATGGCTGTCATCACACCATGCTCAGGGATATCTGTTTGCCTCTGCCTGATGCTGTGCACCCTCATATTGTAGAGAACATGTAAACCCCCTAGTCAGATAGACATTGCCTTCCACAGTCCCCCACCCTGATGATGTAGCCTTGGCCAAGATTCTTGCCCTGAGCTTTTCTTTACTTCTCGGGAATGAGGAGAGTCTGTGGCCGTGCTTTAAGGCTGTGGTAGCTGTAATCAAGCTCTTGTTTGTAAAATTCTCTACTACTGTGCAAAGGTGAGACTCAGCTCTTAGTGAAGTGAACTGTTCTTCTAGAGAAGTAGACCCACCTACTAACCCTTTTCATGTTTCCATGTTTGACGTGGGGCTCATTATCAGTATGTGTTAACGAATGACAGTAAATCAGCCCCCACATCCACATTGTCTCTACACTCACATGACTTGTCAGACACACAAGGAAGGTAAGGAAGGGCAATGCTGAGTTGATGTGTACTTCATATCAAAACCAATCGCAGGCTGGGGAGATCGTTGTGAGTTTCTGGCCAAGTATCAAGGCCTGAGCTCAGATGCCCACACCCACACGGGCCAGCAGTGTGAGCCTGTGATCCTTAGGAGGCATACTGGTGCTCACTGGCCGCCCACTTAGTACTCAAGCAAAGTGGAGAAGGGATTGAGAAGATGCTTGTCATCTGCCTCTGGCCTCCACGGGCATGTATGTGTACACATGTGCATGTATTCAGGACATGAGTGCACAGACAACACCTAGTCTACTGACTACAGATGGTCCCGAACTTTGCCACAAACTTGGTTCTGTCTCAGTGGCGTGACACCCCGGGTACAGAAGACATATCCAGAGGGTCGGGGTTGATACTATCTCAAAAAAGTCTCTATCGACTTTCCTGGAAGCTTCACGCTTATTCAAAAGACTGAAGGGCTAATTGGTAATTTACATTCAGAGCAAATCTGAACAAAATTTTTGTATTATAATAAATAGAATGTCATGGAGTAGAACAAGTTAGTGTGTATATCTGAAATAGAATTGAAAATTTGAAAAAAAAAAAAGGTAGTTGAGCATTTGCCCACCATATGTAAAGGCCCACACTTAACCCCTTTTACCGAAGGAAAATAGTGTGAACTGGGAACAGAGAGATGTCTCAGGCATGAAGAGCATACACTAAGCATGTAGAAGACCAGACCGGTTCCCAGCATCCATGTGGGTGGCTTCCAACCACCTGTAGCTCAGCTCCAGGACTCTCACGCCCTCTTCTGGCCTTTGTGAGGATCTACACGCATGTGTGCATATACTCCAAAACCGTACAACACACACTCACACACACACACTCACACTCTCACACACACACACACAAGACAAATAGGACTGGATGAAAGGTTAGTTCCCTGGTAAGGAGGAATCCTGCTGTGGTGGATGTTACCAGAAACTCAGGACAGGAAATAAACGTCATTCCTGATTTCTCTTACTCTCTAAGTCTGTGTGATTAGATTTCATGACCTCTCTGGTTTTCACTCTGAAATGTTTCTTCACCGACATTTATTCAGTTCTTCCATCAAGTTCAGCTGAATTCCTGTGGTTGTTTGGGTACTCTGTAGGTGGCGTTCAAAATCTAGGCAGGCAGCAAAGTGGAGGCTAAGAGCTAAGGCTAAGTTGCAGGCACAGGGGATCAGCCATCTGGCGGTGCCAAACGCTGAGCTGAGTCTTGGAGAAGCTTCTGCAAGGGGGAAGAGGCAGCCGGAGGCAGAGTTTTCCTCAGAACGTGGAAGATTTGGAGGGTGAGAGAAGGTCTACACGGAAGTCAGAACAGGAGTCCGGGGTGGCCTCGAGTGGCTGACCTTGGGACACCCTTATGGTTGTCAGAGGTGGACAGGGCGTGCAAAGAAACTACTTTTCAATGAGCTACATTGGCCAAGCCCAGCAGCTAGCCCAGTGGGGTTCTCTAGACGGAAGCTAGATAAGGAAATTGAACTTGGTGACGAAGTCAGTCTTGGAGGTAAGGATTCAGGAACCTCCGGTGTGGTGAAGGCTATCTTTGGAAGTGAGTGCCACACTCCAGAGAGCAAGAACCTGTGAGTTTGAAGATGACATGACCCCCGCCCCCCACACATTCTCCTCCATCGTCCCGGCTCCTTGCCCTCTCCATCAGTCCTTCCTACTGTCCCCCAAGCTCTGCCCCGAGAACTACTTCAAGCATAGTTCTGAACCTGCTGTTTCCACCCAGGAGTCCTCAACACCAAGGGAAAATGCCATCGATTTGAGTTTAAAGCTCTCTGGGTTTTTTAAATGCACATCCCGTTTGCTGTTTTTGAGCACTGCAGTGGAGGGCTGAGCTTCCCCACACCGGGCCACCCACGTTCGTCTCTAGCTTTGCCACGGCGAGTCCTTCGCTCATGTGGACCTTCAGGGTCACCGGTGCCTTTATGCCATGCTGACTGACTCTCCACGTAACTACAGGGGTTAGATTGAATCATTCTGGATCTATTTCTTGGTGCAGATAAACGTCATGTTGGATGGTAGGGTATTTACACAGCTTTGTAGTTGTCAGCAGAAGTAGGTGCTCGGTAAAACCCAGGTGGTGTTTAGAAGCATTTACCTCTCCTTCGCCCGCTGATGTCATCTTCTGAGGGTCTGTAAAACTGTGTGCCTCCCTGAAGACTTTCGTCATTTTGTCCTCTGTGTCCCCTTCACGCTGCTTCACGCACGCTGCTTCAGAGCATTGAGTGCGTTACCTGGTTCCGCTACCATGATCTGGGTTGAGTGATGATGGATCAGTACTTTAATACTCTTATTACTTTGCAAATGGGGGGAGAGGGGCTTGAATTTAATTCTGAGGAATTCTACTTTAATACTCTTCTTTTTAATTAGTAGCTCTATCGTGATGTAACCCACACATCCTTAAAACCAACCCACTTAAGGTCTACAGCACCACACCTTTAACGGATTCAGAATTGGTACAGAACTTTACGATCCATTCCAGGACATATTACTGCCCCTAACATTCACCATCCATCATGTTCTCGGCGGCCTCCCGTCACCCTGCGCCCTGGCTGACCTCTCGTCTGCTCTCTGCCTCTGTACCTTTTCCTTTTTTTTCCAGCTTTGGGGTAGTGGGGGAGCTGTGTTGTGGTGCCCATCCTTGAGCAATTGCTGGGCGTGCATTCCTCGTTCCTGTATGCCTGGGCATGGTCTCCTGAGTCAGGCTGTGACTGTGTGGAGCCTATTTTACAATTCCTTTTCATTCCCCGAGGGCCCAGAATCCCCCCCCCCCACACACACATTGTCATTATGTGCCTTCGACTTTAGTGGAAGTACGTTTTACTACTGAGTACTCTTAACTCATCCAATCTCAGTTTTGATGGGTGTTGACCGAGTGTCAGCCGCAGTTGTAAACTACTGAGGCCATGGTGAAGAGCAGAGGCAGGGATATCTGTTGTTGGGAAAGCATGGTAAGGAATAAGTACCAGGCCAGGCTTGGTAGCACATGCCTGTAACCTGCACAACCAGGAAACAGATGAACTAGGATCATACTACTGAAGCCAGCCTTTTTTCCATGTCAAGTCCCAAGCCAGCCACTGTCTCAACAACACAAAATAAGACAGGGAAGTAGCAAGTGTAGGTGTGTGTGCACATCCCCAGGGGAGCGCATTTCTTCCTCCCGTGCCGGCCTGCAGCAGGCTCTGCCTGGCAGGCATGGCTACCCTGTTACCTCAGGGTTGAGAGCCTGACAGGCATGGCTACCCTGTTACCTCAGGGTTGAGAGCCAGCATCATTTAACAATTTCCACACTGCTATTGTCAGTCTGGTAGGAAGTGGTGCACAGAGGACAGATGGCCCAGAGTGCCAGGCAATGGTAAGGAACTGCCTGTGTGCTGGACACTGCGTCACCGTAGGTCACCTGCCAGTCAGAGTTCTGCAGAAATGTCCATGAATGTGTTACTAAGGACACCACAGTGAATGAGTTCTGTGGCCAGAGGAAATGCCTAGCCAGGGCCCCTAATAGAGGGAAAGAGGCCAGCATGGCTGCCTATGCAGCAGCAGGGGGAGGCGCGGAGGTAAGGTCGGGGCAGCAGAGGAACCAGGCCACTTGGCACAGAAATGTTGTGTGAGACAGGGGTGGCGTCTCCCACATTCAGGGGAGGTTTCCCCCTATCAGTTAGCCCTCTCTGGAAACAGCCTCATGGACACAACCAGACCTATTCCCTAGGCATCACTTAATCCATTGAAAACATTTTAGAGCTAGTGAGATGATTCAGTGACCAAAGTTTCAGGCATGAGACCTTAGTTCGGAACTCAGCATCAACATGAAGAGCCCGGCACAGCCACACACCGGTTTGTTAACCTCAGCCTCATGGAGACAGAGACATGAGCATCTCTGGGTTGCTGGCTGCCAGTTTGTCTCCAGCTTCAATATGAGAACCTGTCTCCGATGAACAGGTCAGAGACAGATGGAGTAGGGCACCCTGCCCGCCCCCAAGTGCTGTCATCCACCATCTATATGGAATTCAGCTGGCACTGGACACTTTAACGTCTATATTTTAACTAATGTTATGCAAGCCACTTTCTGCAGCTGTCGAGAGGGGCTGCTGTGAGGGCCGTAGCCAAGGTGAATGCTCCATATTGTTCAGGCTTTCCAAGAGTCACTTTAGCTTCCCTGCCGAGAGTACAGGACACAGGTAGACACAGGCAGGCCTGGGCAGCTAATGAGATGACCCACGCGCACAGGAAGGCAAAAGCTCAGACCGCAGCATCAGCAGAGGAGGTGTTAACACAGACACAGTGTGGATTGGGAACGGCAGAGAAAAGTCAAGGATGATTCCTGGGATAATGGCTTGGACAGCAACACTGGAGTAAGTAGCCACTAATTAAAGAGAGGAGGCTGTGAAGGGAGGGAATTTGGAGCTCATGCCGGACATGCTGAACTGATCGGTCAAGTAAAGTGAGGTACAATCATGAGATGGCTGTATTCTATATCATTTTCATTAAAAAAAAAATCCAATAACAATTTTAAAAAGTCAACCCATCACCGGGGACAGATATTTTAAAATGGACTTGTTTTGTAAGTGTTTAAAGGTTTTTCCTGTCCGAGTGACCTTTGAAATGTGCACAGGGAAGGAGCAGCCAGGATTGGAATTCAGTTTCCTGGTGTCTTCTCCAATATCGGAATAGCAAAGACGTACTCAGCCCTGTCACCCTGTCTCCATAGCAATAAGACCCGTTTCCCACAGATGTTTCCCGTCCTCTCCGTTCACGCTCTCCATAGCTCCTCATTGCAATAAAAAAAGTCTGACTACTCAACCCACCCCTCCATAATTCCTCAAGAAGGCCTGTTAGCCATACTCCTCCATGGCCCCTAGAGCAGCCCCCGCCTCCGGGTTCCTGCCCTGACTCTCTTCACTGTTGAAGTGTAAGCCAAACCAACCCTTTCCTTCCCAGTCTGCTTTTAGACATGGCGCTTCATGGAAGCAATAGGGTTACCGAAAAGGACAACATTGGTACAGGATGGTAGGGTACTGCTGTGACGGGCCTGACCTTGTGTTTTGGGGAGGATCATGGAAGGACTTTGGAACCTTGGGCTAGAAAAGCCACTGAGTGTTGAGAGCTGGGTGGGCTGGTCTGTGGGAGCTTGGGAGACAAGAATCCTGATGTCACTGTGTATGATGGAAGCCCGGCTTAGGAAGTTCGAAGGCTGTCAGAGCCATTTGTTAGTTTGATTTAAGATGTTGTGGCTCTGGCCAGCTGGGGCTGACTTAGTTGTGATTAACAAGAGACCAGCACCATTGAAGGGAAACCTTTGCTTTGCTCGGACAACGGATGCTGGTTAGGGGGGGGCTGAGGAAATAGCACCCCTGGGGCGGAGCCTTCAGCAAGTGCGTCAGAGAGCACACGGAAGGCTGCACTTGGTAATGCAAGAGTCACCCGGGTGTTACTGATTTGAAGGCACGAGGGGTCATGGAGATCAGCTGAGGC
Source organism: Phodopus roborovskii (assembly GCF_943737965.1). Lineage (NCBI taxonomy): Eukaryota > Metazoa > Chordata > Mammalia > Rodentia > Cricetidae > Phodopus > Phodopus roborovskii. The sequence goes on along the minus strand of NW_026126639.1, from coordinate 4,850,401 downwards.
TTGGCAGTGTGAGAGGCCAGAAGTGTGTTGCAGGTGACCCAGCTCACACACTCCTGGTTTATTAAGGACGTTAGCTCCGCCTTTGTACCCCCTCCCAGGGTCCCATTGGCTCAGGCGGCTGACCCTGCTGCATGTCCTTTCCTCATTGGCGGCTCTGGTCAGGTGTCTCTCCACCAGCATCTCTGGGAGTAGAGGCAGGCGTGGCAGCTTGGCTCAGGGAGGAAGTGCCTGATGCGCATGCTCATACGTGCTGGCCTGGGCACTGGGGCCAGAGAGACCGCGGCTTGGGCAGGCTGACCGCAGTTTCTCCTACACCGAGGAGGCCTTTGGTAACGGTGCAGCTTCTGAGGCAGTGGCAGGCCTAGGGTTGAAGTGGCTTGTGGCCATGATGACATCCCAGAGTTTGGAGATGCCCGTGCATGGGATGACCTAGACCAGCAGCGACGGTGGAGTGGACCATGGCTAGCTTAGGGTATGGGCTATGCGTGGCGCACAGTGTGGAGCTGGAGATGACCCGCGCGCCCCGTCAAGGAGCCCAGAAGATAACAGATGAATCCCAGGCATGGGCCGTTGAGTGGTTCACACTATTGGAGCCTGGTTTTGCTTTGATCTGACTGTAAGTGTGCTCTGGCTCTTCCCTCGTGAAGTAAGAATTTATTTACCTTACTTCTTTATTTTATAGGAGCCCACAGTTTAGAGTCATTTGATTTCAAGAGAGACTTCAGGTTTTTTTGTTTGTTTGTTTGTTTTTTGAGGCAGAACTGTTTTTTGAGTCTGAGACTGTGGGACTTTTAAGATTGTAAAATATTTTATAATGTGATGTTTATATTAATGTGTGATCTTGGGGATGAACAAGAAAGGGAAGGTGGTGATTTTACAATGATGTTTTTGTGTTGACAAGGGATCAATTGGGCTGTATAGTTTTATTTCAATTTAACACTAGCTAGAGTCGTCAGAGAGGAGGGAATGTCAATTAAGGAAATGCCTCCATAAGGTGGGGCTGCAGGCAAGTCTGTAAGGCATTTTCTTCATTAGTGACTGATGGAGGAGGACACAGCCCATTGTGGGTGGTGCCATCCTGGGCTGATGATCCTGGGGTCTTGAAGAAACCAGACTGAGCAAGCCATAAGAAACAAGCCAGTAAGCAGCTCCCTCCATGTCCTCTGCATCAGCTCCTGCCTCCAGGTCCCTGCCCTGACTTCCTTCAGTGATGAACTAAGGTGTGGGAATGTGAGCCACACGAACTCTTCTCCCCAGCTTGCTTTTGGTCATGGTGTTTCATCACAGTAGCAGTAACCCTGGCAAGGACACCTGAGAATTGCAGTGGCCATAGCAGCCCCGGCTTCTCTGACTATCACAGACTAGGGTCCCCGAGGAGAGTCCTCACTCTACACAGTGTGCCCAGGGCTGTCTCTGATCAAAGGCTTTGCTGGCTGCAAGTGGCTGAAGGCATGACTCAGCCGTTTTCCTTTAACCCACGGCCTTGAAAGAAAGGAATCTTTCTCTTTCCTGACACAATTAGCCAGCATTCCGTTTGTTTGTTTTTTCTTTCTGAAATCTGTGTGTGTGTCTGTGTCTCTGTCTCTGTGTGTATGCATGTATGTGCACCAGCCTGTGTGAGTACCATAGTACATACATGTGGAGATCAGAGGACAGCTTTGGAGTCATTTCTTGCCTTCCACCTTATTTTGAGGCAGGGTCTTGTGTTTGTGATGCCTGTAAGTTTCCAGGCAATTCTCTGCCCCCCCTCCCCCCTCCCCCACCCCACGCAGTAGGAGTGTTAGGGTTACAGGTGTGCTCTATGGAACTGGACCTCCTGTGAACTCCAGTAATCAAATGCGGATCACCTGGCTTCTGTGGCAAACGCTTTTCCTACTGAGCCCTGTTTCCTTTTCTTGATCATCATTTTCTCTTGCCATTATACTTTTGGCCTGGTTGAATTCTAAAGTTCTGATATGGCTACATTTAGGATCACCTGCAGCTCTGACCTCTGTAATGGAACTGCACATCCCCAAGGGTCGTGGGGAGGAAAATAAACTGTAGTTGGGAATGATCTATAAACCACAGCCTCTTTTATCTAGAGCTTTTCTGTATTGTTGTTTTTAATTATAACCGTATTTTTAAAGTGGCACACGCTTCCAGAGAGCAGGTTTATTGTTGATTTTCAATAATGGTCATTTTTATTACTCGAAGAAGTCCTGATTAACGGAAAAGTTACATGCATAGCGTTTCCTGTGTTTTGCAGGCCTGGAGAGAGACAAGTTTGACAACAAGACGGTGTCCTTCGAGGAACACATTAAGTCAGAGCACAACATGTGGCATTATTTGTACTTCATCGTGCTGGTGAGGGTGAAGGACCCGACAGAGTACACAGGGCCTGAGAGCTACGTGGCTCAGATGATCACGGTGAGTGAGGGCTGCCTCTGCCCGTCCTGATTCTCCAACTGTGAGATCAGAGGCCTGTCTCTCTCCCTGCCCCTCTCTTAGGTGAGGGATGCTCTAGCTCTGTTTTTGTTGTTGTTTGTGTGTGAGCCTTTAAATAGGCTATCGGTCTCTGGAGAATTTCCACATTGTTGACATCATCCTTGTTATCCAATCGAATCTGTGTCTCCAGTGCACAGATAGCATCTTCTCGGGGATCATCTGTGTAGTGAAGTTTCCCACCAATGTCTCTGACCTCGGACCCCTTAACCCTGACCCCAAACCTCCAGTCATCACTGGACCTCTCAGTTCCCAAATCTAGAAGTTTCGTATTGTCACATGCAAACAAGAGTCATGCTTCAAAAGATTCCTTGAATTTCCCAAATCAACAATTCAAAACGTCTTGTGTGGGCATGTGGGTGTTCTAGGGGAGCCTCTTGGGAGAATGACGATTTCTGGCTTTAGAGGACAGCTGGCCCTTCTGTTCAGTCCTAAGAATGGTGTAGGAGAGTGAGGTAAAGAGCGAGGTGAGGGGAGGGAACTAACAAGAGGGGGAAATGAGGGACAAGGAAAGGGGTTAAGGAGACTGGCTCTTGATCGGACCCCGAAGGAGTAAGTCGCCTACTTAGATAAACAAAGACATAATACTGGCCACAGTCTGCTATGCATTCATCCATCCAGCCTTCATCCACCCATCTACCTATCATCCATCCATCCATCCATCCATCTGGGCACTGTCCTATTAAAAGTGTGGGTTGACACAGTGTTGACTTGCTTGCCTGTCGGTAGCTGTGTGTCTCCAGAAGACTGTGCGTAAATAGAGCTTTCATACCTTGGCAAGTCTTTAAGACATTCTCATTTCTGACTTCTGATTATGGCTGCTTGCTCTTCATTCTTCCTTTGAGATGGGAAGAATCTAGTATTTTGTCTGCTCCCCCACATTTACCTTTCTAAATGCAGGGGAAAGGTAAATGAGTCCCCTTAGGAACTCTGCCGTGGCTGTGGTTACACATTCTGGACAGCATCTGTGGGAAACATTTCCCATCTGCTCACCCAAAGGACAGCATCTTAGGAGCAGCAAACAGAACAGAGATGACTGGACAAAGTGTGCAAGGGTTTTAGCCACCCCCCAGCAACTGGGGGACATTTCCCAGTGTCATCTGAGGAGATGTATTGGGGGCTTTGGTGATATTGCTACTTAATTGACAAAGGGCCCACACCAAACCAGAGCTGTATGTAAGAGGAGGTCCCTGTGTATTCAGGAGATGGCTGTATCCTGGTCCCTGGGATCCCTTAGCTACCTGTCCTGTGACCATGGCTTTGAAGGGCCACCCTGATAGTATATCACACCTCTACACTCCTCTGTTCATTCAACCTTTAATGACTACTTCCTAATCTCTGCAGTATTGGTAAAGACAGTTTAATTAATGTTTTTGGTAGCACAATAGTCTATTTTAACAGACACACACATAAATTTATAATTTTATGGAAGACCTTTGTAAGGTATTGCTGACTCTTTGCTGTGCATACAGCCTAGGCAGTTGATATCCGAAATAAATATTAGAAGCAGTTCGGTAGACAGGGGTTGTCCCCAACATGCTAAGGACTATGCTGAAAGTTTGATGTTTACAGCTAAATAAGAAGTTATTGCTTCCTTAGGGAAGCTTACAGCATTTACTGAATGAATAAGTAAAACAAAAAAAGTGAATTAATGAATGAGTAATTTCCTTCTAGCCCTTTCATATCTGGACATAATTTATAGAACTATGCACCAAAATAGCCACTCCGGGAGGGTGAAATTGGAATTTCTCATCAGGGAAGCAGGTTTTCCTTTCTTTAACACCAGAAGGTGGAGACGCAGCTCAGGATGCTGTCGCCCACGCCATCAGACCAGTGCCTTCATTCACTGTGGCCTGCCCCTGCTGTGTGGCCACCAAGCACCCCATTCCACACATCTCAGGAGGAGCCTGGAGAGAATGCATGAGGCTTTCAGTGTAACTCAGCCTCAAGGGTGGATCCTGCCCTGATGCCGTAGGCTGACTGGAGAAAGAGAGTTTGTTAGTTTCCTACTGCCGTGGTAAAATACCCAAAGGGCAGCTTGAGAGAGAGGGGGCGGGGGAAGGGTCTTCCTCAGATAGACCGCTCTGGAAATGTCCTCAGAGGCACACCCAGAGTGTGTCTTCTAAGTCCTGTCAAACTGAACGTGAAAATGTGTGATCGCAAGTGGCATCTTCTTTCGCATGAGACATAAGAAAGCTGATCACTCGCCGCTGTACCCACACAAGGAACCAAAAACCAACCAAACAAAAAAGTACCGTGTTTCCATTTTCCAGTGCTGACTTCTGAGTCAGCAACTTGAAATCGGTCTTGTTTAGCTAAACCGTATTTATGAGCGGTAACCGGCAAGGGCAGGGGATGTTTGGGTTCATGGAAGACATCAAATCGTCTGAGATTGACTTGCAGTTTGCTTTGTCCAGTGCCGTTTCCAACTGCATTTTTGCGTTATTGTTATGTGTTATAATTACAAAATTATATGCTCCGATCCTGTTCTTTCTAATCTGCACTGATTTTGTAAATTGGATCTAATGAATCCAATTTTGTAACTGCTTCATTTTTAACTGAAGCCTGTTTTAAAGATTCTGGGGGCTTTAATAAGACTCTCTTTAGAAATGTTTCTGTGGCAAGACAAAGGGGTCTTTGCGATTCAAAACACATTTAAGTCGGTGCGCACGTTCCGACAGCCACCGCCTTTGCTGCCCACAATGTAAGTGTCCTCAGTTTGGAAGGATCTGCTCTGGTTCCGGCCTGGGGCTGCACTGGCAGTGCAGGAGCTACCCAGTGCAATGTTCTTTTCTACTTAGCATGCGTGTGGAAGGCCCATAAATTGCTACCTTTTAACATGCGTGTTCACCCCTGTATGAACCCCTTCGGCTGTTGTTGGAAAACAGAAATTGAGGATGTAGCGGCGTGGCTACCTCCCACCGTGTGGACCCATCATCACCCCACACTCTGTTCCAGTAGTAGGTGAGGGCAAAGGGATTTGAGCGGCACAGTGTCAAAATGCCTTTGGTGGGTGGAAGTGGGCTGCGGGGGTGGGGGTGGGGGAGGGAGCAGGGAGGAGTGTGCGCAGCTCCAGAGTACTAGCTGAGCGGAGTCCAGGAAACAAGCCCGTGGGAGTGGGGTAGAGGCACACGCTGTACCCCTGCTTGTGAATCGTGCCGTTGATAAAATGCGTATAGAATCAGAACACAGGACAGAAGCCAGGTGAACTGAATTAAAACCCCAGAGACCCCCCCCCCCCCACTGTCCCTGGCTGTCCTAGGGCAGGCATTCGTGGTGGGGACGCCTTTGAGTCGGGCTCGGAGGGAGAGGTGACCTTTGTAGGTCTCGAGATAGTGGGTAATTTGTTGACAGGGTGTTGTTCTGTGTTATCTTTGTATTCCCATGGTCCTGTTCCAAAAGCCAAACGTGTTCTGCACATGAGCAAAGCCCCCTTGAGGAATTGCAGTGTAGTCCAATAAAAACATCACAAGCTAAAGATACCACAGAGACAGATGACCTTGACTGTCTATCAAGGCTGCACAACATCCAAGACAGCACCGCCCCCGTTACACATTGAAGGAGGCCGGAGCTTAGAGATGGCCTGCCCAGTGTAGCACAGGGAACCCAAAGGGCTGCCGTGACCACAGTATACCACACGCAGGAACCACGCAAGCCTTGGTCAGGACCCCTGTATAACCCAGAAGCCCTGCTTCCTCGGAGAGCAAGCCAGCCCAGCTGCCCCTTGTCACCCAGCAGCACTCATGGTCCCCTACAGAGGAGCAGTTGTAAGAATCCAGTCCACAGGGCAGGGAGTAGACCTGGCTGGGAGACAGGAAGTCAGATGACAGTCCTGCGGTGGCCGGCAGGGAAGCTGAGAGGAATTCTAATAGGAAGAGCGAACTGGCTAGGAGCTGGCTGGCGAGGGAGGGCTCCCCAGGCCGACAGGCGCACCGTGCCTGCAGAGGCTGCCTCTGTTAACCTGACAAGGAAGGGTTTTCTGGGGGACACGCCGCACCAGACCCTCCAATGATCTGTTCTACAGAGCCCCGTCTGCCAGGGAGACGTAAAACAAGTCACATGAGTCATTGTTCCCCCGGGGTGGAGTCCCCCCGGGGTGGAGTCCCTCCGGGACCTCCCGCACAGGCTGCTCCCAGCCTTCCCTGGTTCCTTTCACCATAGCCAGCTACACTTCAGCTACCTGGCCTTTCAGGGCTTGTTTCTTTGTTCAGAAAACACTCTGTTCGCCTGGCCACGGCCTTGGCACTTGTAGCCTGGCCCGTTGGTGTTGCCGGCACTGCCTGCCACCCTCCATCCCGTTGCGTCATCCCCCACCCACCCACCACCGCCGCCACCTCCTTTTCTGGGTTTTGAGACCAGGGCTTACTCTGTAGCACAGGCTGTCCCCAAGCTTACAGTCCTCCTGCCCAAGCCCCACGCATGCATGCCAGGGTCATAGGTGCAAGCCTCCATAATGGGCCCCATCCTCTAGCGTTTCTGTTGAAGCCATGAATTACTGCACGCACGGGTTTCCTTATTCTTTACTGTTATGGCACACTCCGCTAGTACATTCACAGGATGGTTTTGTGCTCTGGTGTCTTCCGAGTTAGTGTTTGGTGCACCGTGGCCACTTTGCTGAACAAAACAAACAGGGCAGACAGCCACTGGCGTAGAGAGGGTAGAGCAGTGACTTCTGCACCAGAGACGGTTCACAGACGTGACTGTGAGTGAAGTGGAGCCTCTAAATAAAAATGGGGATTTTGACAGAAGGGACGGCAGGGAATATTGTCCAGGCAGTATATGCACTGGGAGGGAGGGAGGGGGAAGGAGAGAGAGAGGGAGGGAGGATCAGAGGGAGGGAGAATGGGAGAGCTCCAGAGAAAGGTGTCTAAGCTTGCAGGGTTGTACATAATCTTATTCACATAATGCACCTGTCACAGGAAAACTGAGGCTCATTCAAGGCATTGAGCAAATAAGGACTTGAAGTAGAATTCAAACCTCCTCCCAAGGCCAGTGTCTGTGACTTAACTAAGGCCAAACACACACATCAAATGTTAAAGGAAGGGGAGGCTGAAGTCAGAAGACAAGACAGCCTTTGCAGGGGACATCTGATCTCTCCCGTTTCCAGGAATAGGGATTCTTAGTGTCTAATTTACAGTCCTGGAAGTGCCACCAGAAATGCCTTGAAAATGCAGTTTTCTGTGTCTGAAAGATAAATTCACTCAGCAAACACAGGTGAGTGCTTGCTGTGTTCCAGGCACTGGGCTGGCCCCAAGGACTGGGAACAGAGGCCAATGCTTCCATTTTCCTCGAAACTGAGCTGAAAGACAGAAGGGGAGACTGGAAGTCAGTAATAATGCAGTGACAGCCCCACACCAGGCAACACTGCAGAACAGGGTGGAGCCTGCTGCAAAGCACAGGGCCTAGAAAGGGAGGCTGCCTTCAGGTTGGACCTGGGAGCTGGAGGAGACTGATGGGTAGAGCTGGAGGAGCCACAGGTTGTGTCTGGGAAAAGTGATGGTTGAGAGGTCAGGAGCCTAACCGACATGCAATTCCCAGACCACACTGTGGGAGCAGACAACTGATCTTTGCAGTTTGTCCTCTGACCTACACACACACACACACACACACACACTCACACACGCTCATACACACTCACACGTTCACACATACATGCACACATACACGCTTACACACTCACATGCACACACACGTTCACACACACACACAGAAAGACACAGAGAGAGGGACAGAGAGGGACAGAGAGCGAGAGCAGGATCAGGAGAGCCAGTTAGGGGTGGGGTGGGGACAGTGAATGCAATTTTAAGGGAAAGCAAACCCATGACCTATAAGCAATGACAAGATATCTTGGAAATAAAAGAAAAGTCTAGAAGGATTCATTCTCCAGCAGCAAGAGTAAGAGCACGCACTGAGGAAATGGCTCGATAATGAAGAGTTAAAGGGCTCAATGACCATGGGGCGTCTTTTAGTCTTCAGGCCTGTGTAGTTGTGGGTATTGAGCAAGAGACAGGGATAGGGCTGCAGGGCTGGTGGCCGAGGAGACAGGGCCTAAGGAGAAACTGAGGGCATGAGTCTGGGTCCATTCGGGAACTCAGTGGTATGGTTTGTATGCGAGATGTCTGTTAGGCTCATGGATTTGAATGCTTGCTTCCACCACTGGCAAAACTGGAAAGGCTCATACAGTGCTCTAGAGGCCTTGATGGAGAAGGCGGGTCCCTGGCGCCTTGAGGCTCTTAGCCTAGGGTGACTCCCTGTTGTTAGGTGTGAAGACTCCCTGTTCTTAGGTGTGAAGACTCCCTGTGACATGGTGTTGCTGCCATGGCCGCCTCCACCTTGAAGCTGTGAGCTAGAGTAAATCCTTCTTGCCAGACATTTGACCATACTGAGAGAATATAGTGTGTGTACCGTCCACAGAGGTAACTTTTACCACTGTCTGCTGTGTAGTAGATATAACAAAGTTTCCCTAGCCAGAAGAGATGGCTCAGCAGTTAAGAACACACTTGCCCTCGCAGAGGACCCAGGTTCTATTCCCAGCACCCTTGAGGGCTCACAGCGGCCCATAACTGCAGCTTCATGGGATTCAGTGCCCTCTGTGAACATCAGGAACACTTCAGTTAACATATATACACGCAGGCAAGTGCTGACACACATAGAAATAATAAACGAGGAAGAGTCGTTAACTGATGATAGTCATATGTCACTCAAATGTACTTGGTGACTGGAGTCACAGATTTAGACAGGGTTCCCTTGGAGGCTGTGTGGAGTGAGTGAAGATGGACTGCTAGCCCTTCAGAGGCACGCGGCGGTAACAGTGACTTGAACCTGATTATGGTGTATTTGCCCTGCTCAACAAAATGTAGAGAGGAGAAACCTTTCTCTAAGAGTATAACTTCGACGTGGTCTGGCTGGTCAGTAGACACCTTGTGACCCAAGACAATAAGGTTTTCTGTGAAAAATGAAGCTGCAACCCCAGATGGTTTTTTTGTAGGGCATATAGACCCTCCGTCATTTATTTTCAGCTTGCAGAGGGACGTTCACATCTCTCATCACCCCAGCGAAGAGCTTTCTCCCTGCTGGGCCAAAGAAAATCCTCATTTCCCAGTTCTGGTCGTTACTGTAAGATCTTGTTGAATCCTCAGTTTGCTTTCTGGAATAATAATATCCACATTGTTAGGGCGGATACGTTTTACTCAGAAATGCTGGCTTTCTTCCAGTGAGTAGCATATGCCGTGAGTTGTGGGAATGGAAACGGAGTACGGTAAAGCCACAGGACCCTCGCTAATGGCTTGTAATAGGCCAGGCCAGCCCGAGCCCCGTTACCAGCAATTAGTTAAGACAGCAGTAATTCTGCACACACTGCTTGCATTAGATAAGGTTATCTGGCAGGCTCATTTCCTTGGGGTTTGGGAACTAATTATATCTTTTAAAAATCTTGGAAAAATAGATGGCTGATTTTCCAGAAGTGATTCGGCATCTGTATATGAGAGACCAGCCATTCGATATCACGCTGGTGGGCTCCCATACTTTGAGAGGTTTAGAGATGAAGGCGTTGTGAAATAATAGCGTCTTAGATAAGCGGCCTTGGCTTCCTGGCTGAGTGTCCTCACCTCTGAACAATGAGTCTCATGTTTGCTGAGGTCCCGGGGGGGGGGGGGGGGAAGGGGTTACATGCATCAAGGCGCCAGCTGAGGTGAGTGGCTCTCGGACATTGCACATGTGCTTCACCATTCCACTCCTACTGAAAACATCGGTTTAGTTCGAATAGCATGGCTAGACTGAAATACTCCTTTGCATATTTAAAGTGTCCTTGAGCCATTTAATGTCCAAGCACTCACTCTGTTCTGAGGAACGTACTATTCATGCAAGAGGGTGATGCTCAACTTCCCTGTGTTTATTAAGACACAGAACCATGTCTTCAATGGCACGGTCCTTGCAGTAGCCCTTGTCATAGGAATTCAGGGTTAGAGCAGAAGAGAGACCCTAAACCCCGCCAGGGTTTCCAAATGATTTAATGGTGAGCGTGGCCACCAGGGGAAAGTCAGGCCAGAGGGACCTCTCTGTGTTACTGTCTGATCCAAACTCAAATTCTTATAGCACACGAGCCTTTGATAAGCTGAAAGTCAGGAACTCTGTAAATTCCGTATTGCCAGGAACTCTGGGTCCACCTGAGTTTTCAAGGTCTCAGGACAGTTTTTACCAGGGTTGCATAAACCAGTCTGGGGTACCCAGGGAGGACATGGGGACAGCGGTACCTGAAAGGGAGCAGAAGTTTTGATGCTGAGGTTACGCAAGATGGAATTCTGTGTGGCCGACATCTTTACCGTGAGGGTGAAGGAGCCAGCCTTGTTAGTTCTCTCTGTGGTGGGGGCACTGTGGGATGTTTATTCATTGATTTCTCCAGAGAATACCTTCATCGTCTGAAAAAGTTCCAGCACACACGTTTACTTTAGAAATCACACTGTGGCTCCTGGTGTGTCTCTCCTGTAATTTTAGTGTAATTATGAGCTCCAAAGGGAGGCTTCGGGGTGTGTGGTATTGCAACGGGACTATGGGAGTATTGATGAACCCTGAAACATGCCTGGCACAACAAACAAACAAAACTCTAGTTCTTGGAGACCCATTCCCAGAAATAACAAGTCTAGAGGTAGCTAACTATAAAGGAATGGACACCGGGCTTTTCCTCTGGTTGCCTTGCTGTGCCAAGCTGTGCTCTAGAGATCACAGGTCCCGCTGACACTGAGTAGGCCTGTGACCGTGAGAAAAGGTGGATTCCAAGGATGTCGTGGATGGGAATCTAGGTGATTTCCAGGGACTCTGCTGGCTTTCTTCTAAAATTCTGATAGCTCCAATACGTGACATGTGTCTCTACATCTACTTTTGATGTTTATTTTATATGATGAGCATCTGTAGTGGAGAATTTGAAGTGATTGAAGCTTCTTCGATGTGGGGTGGGGTGGGTGTGTCATGTGGGCACCGTTCCATACTGGAGTCCGGAGTCTGGCTGTCTAGTCACACTGGTCTGTGCTGCAACCACAGAAGGACAAACTGAATAGGGACAGACCCTGAGTTCCTCTCAAAGACCTGGAGCCAAGCCTTCTAAGAGAACATCCATCCTAGTGTTCTTCTAGTGGGGTCGGAGAACTGAGGTGTGTCCCAGCTCCTAGAATCTACGCTGCAGGACCCGAGAGCCCCGCCCTCAGCCAAGTGCCCTGTCCACTCTGCATACTTAACTTAGAAGACAAAAACACCACTGTATCGACAGGCATAGTGTGAGGTAGGTAGCTCATTTTATTCAGATAAGTGTTACTCACTTGGGAGAGTTGTGACCGCTCAACTTTGTTTCTAACGTAGGACTCGTTTGTTCCCGGGAACCAAGAGTGAAATTGAAATCTAGACTTGGAAGGGGATCGGTGCAGGAGTGTTGGGCGTGAAGCACAGAATGGCAGGGTGGGTCATACAGCCTGAACCTCCAGAGCCCTGGGAAGGCTCCTTAACCCTGTGTCTCCATTCCTCCATTTGAGAAGAGGAGAAGAATCCCTACCTACATAGTAGGAGAATTAAACACTTTGCTATTTTTCATTATCTGATGTGTAACTCGTGCGACAGTAAAAATTAGTTATGGATACTCAAAAGTCAGAATTGCATTTCATTAGTATTTAGTCAGTGTTCATCTAGTAGCTTTCATGTTTTGCCCAGTGCAAGGGAAACACAAATATTGATGATGGAGTGGTGTCCTTCAGGGATGTTGGGTTTAATAAGAGAATGACATTGGCTGGTAAAACAATAGCAATATCTGGTGAGCTGGTCCCCAAGCCTGCGGGGCAGTGTGTGTCAAGGATGAGCAGGGTGAGGGTTGTACTCTCTTGTGTTTGTTGCATAAACAACAACAACAAAGACAACACCGAAAGCTGCTCCGAGACCCCTGGGGATGTCACTGTCCCAATACCAGCGAGTCACTGTGCTAACCACACTTAAATGGGACTTCAGAGATGAAGAAGGAGAGAGAGAGTGTCCAAATTATTTCACTTGCTCTTACTGTGTTTTCACAAAGTCAGGGTATTAAATGTGTCAGACGACCTTTGGGAGGGCTAGAGTAATAGCTTATTCGGTAAAGTGCCCTGAGTTCGGTCCCCAGAAGCCACACACCACCTCCACCACAATCCAGGCGTGATGTTGTCTGCCAGTAATCCCAGAACTGGAGAGTTAAAAGACAGGAAGATCTCTAGAGCTTGCTATTCAGCCAGCCTCGCTATAACACTGAACCCCTTGCTGGTGAGAGACCCTGCGTCAAAAGACAAGATGGATGGCTCCTGAGGAAAACCAGGTTAACCTCTGGTTCTTCACATATGTGAATACATGTGTACTTATGCATGCGTGGGCACACACACACACACACACACACACACACCCCTATCTACTTTTGAGCTGTATCATAGGGTCAAAACTACAAGTCTAGGCAGATGTGAAAGCCAGAGGTTATAAGAATGTGATGAACCATCACTGAGGAAGAGCAGAGTGGCCTCTTACTAGAAGGTTCTCCTCGCTGAGTGGGTCTCAGGATACTCTTACGATGTCAGCTCAGCACAGGAGTGACTGGTCTGGTCATGGTTAGGTTATCATCCATGACCTGCCTAAAAGGCAAGAGAGGTAGACTGGAAGCCGTTCAGGGTTAGGTCAGCAATGCACCCTGAGCCCCTCTCTTCTCTCGTCCATCTGCTGGAGTGCTTACCTGAGAAGGAAGAGAATTACGTTCCGCACCATGAGTACGGACAGACAGGGCACACTAGGCAGGGGCAGTGTGATGTGGACAGTGATGGAACTATGGCTGGCAGGTGAGTGTGGTTCCTCTGGTGATCTGCGCAGACTGTAGTGTGTTAATCAGCTTTCAGTCACCATGGGGGCTAAAATACCCTGAAACAAATCCATTAAAGGAGAGACGGTTTGCTTGGGGCTTCTGTTTCAGGACTGAGTCCTCCGTAGCTTGGTCCCTCTCACATCGTGCCTGAGTGGATGGCGGGGGCGGGGGGAGCTATGACAAAGTCACTCAGGCCATGGCAGCTGGGAGGGACAGGTTCTGCGCGTCCCCTTCAAGGACGTGCCTGAGTTTACTTCCTTCAGCCACGCCCGGCTTTCACCACCAACTGGACACTGAGCCTTTCTGAGCGTTCCGGACCCAAACCACAAGCCACAGGACAACAGGCACTCCTAGAATAAACAGGGCGCCCTTCATCCTTCTTTCTCCACAGGTGCGCCTCAGTTCTCTGTTGCCAGCCCTCCTCCCTTGTATTCTCCTATCTACATTTCATGAGGTTTCTTTTCTCTGATTTCAAGTTTCAAGCAAACCTGCCTGATGAAATAGAATCCCTTCTTCCTATCGTCATCCGGGTCTCATTCTCCGTGCATGGTGGGTGAGATGTAATAAAAGCTGAGATCAAATCATCTTTGATAAAGAAAACGCAGAGCTTGGGGAGCAACAGGTGAACGGAGAGGAAAGGAATCCATCGGGCTTGGAAATCAGAGTGCAGAGCTCTGCTCTCACACAGCGCCATGCTGAGCCAGCTAGCGGCGGTGGTTAAGATGCCATGGTGAAGTAAGAGCAGCTTCGATTGGCTTAAATAACACTGATGCATTTGTCATATTGTCACATCTTCTAGCTCCCAACAACAGTTTTTGATAGAGAATTTCACGCAGCTTACTTGAGGCCCTTTAAAGGTTAATAGTCCCCATCCAAGAATGGAAGGTATAGTCTACATCCAAGGATGTGTAAGTTGGGTGAATCCATCTCTAGTATATAGTTCATTGCCATCATGCAGTAGGATTCAGTTGATCAAAACTGCTTTATTGGTTGAGAATTTGGGGGAAGTTGAGGTTTTAAATTACCTTCCAAGGCCAAGTTCACACGTCACTGTTTTTGGTTAATCGGAACTCAGGAAAGATTCATTGTGCCCTTCACAAATGGCATCGGGTGACTTTCTGTAGGGCCCAGTAACCATCTGGAGAAAAGGCCCAATGCTAGCTTACAAAACTGCAAAGGTTTCCTCCTGGACTTAGCTGGAAAGTTTTGTCTTTTTGTGGCTGCTGGAGCATCAGCATTGGCTCCTTTTCTAGAAAAATCCCCTGTAGGTTGACGTATTGTAGCTTTTCGGGGGGGGGGGGAGCATACTCTTGTAGGTTAAGTGCACCATTTCATCCTGTGATAGACATACATGTGGAGGGTATAGCTTGGGTGAGTGGGACAGTGATCTCCCCAAACTGACTTTCTGGACCAGGGATGTGAACCAGGGATGTGGATCAGGGTACAGTGCCTGCCTGACATGAGTGAGGCCAGGGTTTGGCACCTGGAACCTGAAAGCAGCTAAGCATGTTTTCCTTCTAGTCTCCTGATCTTAAATCCTAGAACAGCATTGAGAGGAACATGGTGGCTTGTTTGCATGTTAATCCAGAAATAAGAAGGGAGGTTTCATTGTGAAGTTTAAGCACACAGAGGGGTGTGGCTGGGTAACCTCGCTAAAGATAGCCTGCTAAGAAAAGCTCTGAGCAAAGATGAAGGAACAAGCTCTACAAAATAGGGATGAATGTATCAAATTCAAATTGATGAAGGGGACCAATGGCAAATGCTTTGTTGAGGACAGTCACGCTATTACGGAATTGTGGCTAAAACTTACACCTTCATTACTTCTAATTTAGTTGGTTTTCTTATGTCTCAATCCAGTGGATGCAATTAGGCATTATAAATCTAGCATTTTCTGTATCACATGGGAACTGCCTTTTAAGTCTTCAGAGGGAACCAGGTGAGTAGCCCACACTGCTTTGTAAGGTGGTTGGAAATAGGAACATTGTTGCATAGCCACCCACAGCATGTGGGCAGCAAGAGAGGATGTTTATCTGGTAATTACATAAAGAGGATTTCTCTTGCAGTTTTTTTTTTTTCCCAGAGATGTCCTATGAATTGTTTTCATGATCTGGCTTAAAATGCTTTACACTTTCCACGGTAAATATGGCCGTGTTTGAGATTACTGTAAATATGGCAATGAGTGAGGTTACCCATTCACTCCAGGCATGGTTTCCAGGCTGGCATCCCTGTGGGACGCTGCTGCATGCTCAGGGCTGCCCCGTTGTGTGCTCCCTGGCTTGGTGAGCACAGCCACCTCATCTCATGTCTCACGTCAGTAGAAGTGCAGGTAACTGCATTCCTGTGAACCTTGAGAATGGCAGAGCTGCCTTTACCAAGAGCACCCATGACTCTAAGCAGTCGACAGATTTATCTGGTGTGGTTTCCACAGCCAATCATGGGGCAGGCAGGGTGATAGCTCAGCCAATAAAGGGCTTGCTTTGCAAGCAAGAGAACCTGCCTGTGAGTCCCAGAACCTGCATATTAAAAGTCAGGCATGGTGGTGTACTTGTGTGATCCTGGCACTGGGGAAGCAAAAAACAGCAGGTCCCTGTGGCTTGCTGGACAGCCAGCATTCCTGACCCAGTGAGCTCTAGGCCAGTGAGAGACCCTGTCTATAAACAAAACCAAAAACCAAGGTAGATGCCACAGGAGGAATGGTGGCTAAAGTTGATCTCTGGCCAATGCACACACTTACATGCTCTCACCCCCACACACGTGAGCATGCACACATACAAGACACACACATGGGCATGCACACATACAAGACACCTTAATTTGTAGGATAAATGTGTGTTGGACTTTGGGGTTCGGAAAAGACGAGCTATTCCCAGGATGCTCTCTGCCTCCTGCTTTTCAATCAAGATGCGAGCTCTTAGCTGTTCCCGCCACCGTAACTTCCCTATGGCATCACGGACTCTGACCCTCTGAAGCCATAAGCCCAATTAAGTGCATCCTTTTATACATTGTCTTGCTCATAGTGTTTTGGCACAATAACGAAAACTAATAAAAACATATGCACATTTTTATTTTCAGGCACAAAACATTACAAATTTACATGTGTGGCAGTAAACAGGCCTGAGCAGTTTCACATGTTAGCTTAACATGTGTGCACTGAACAAACATCCCCTAACATGATAAGTTTGAGGGCTGTATGCCATAGGGAAAAATTTCAAGTTTCTGAGATGGGTAGATCGATAAGTGTGTGACACACTTGCCACCCAAACAAGAAGAACCCGAGTTCAGATCCCCAGAGCTATGTGAATGCTAAGTGGGCATGGGGACCCAGGTAACCTACCTGCAATTTCAGCCTCAAAAGATAAAGAAGGGAGATCCCCAGAACATGCAAGCTGGGAAGGAGAGCCACACTGGTGAGAGAGAGAGAGAGAGAGAGAGAGAGAGAGAGAGAGAGAGAGAGAGAGAGAGACCCTGCCTCAGAGAATAAGGTGGAGAGCGATAGTGGTAGAAGATCTCCAACATCAGCCTCAGGCCTCCACATGCATGTACACCACACATGTGAGCTTTGCACGTGTCATACAAGAACACACCATACACATGCACCCGTAAAGAGAAGAGAAATTAAAAATGTTTAAGTGAAAAAAAATCACTTTCAGGAAATAAAAGATTTGTCTTATCCAAGATTCAGGACCCAAAGCTTCCTGGCATGGACTGGGATATCCGCTGTTCTCCCACAGAAGCAAAACTACTGTTCTGTCATTCTCTGTATCGGCATCGTTCTGGCTTTCTCTATCTGACATGGAGATGGTTTGGCTGGCTTAGAGACCGTACGCGCACCTTCCCAGAGAGCCCTGACGTAAAGCTGAGGCACGGGCTTGTGTTCACACTTCCAGGGTGCCTCAGTTCACAATTCACGTTCCTCACCGTTGGCCCCAAATAACTGCCGTGAGGACACAGGCTTCCTAAGAACAGAGCACAGTGATGCTCAGGTACCACCCAGGGAGGCTGTCACTCAAGGCAGCAGAAGGTCTCCCTGGAGCAGCACCATGCCGCCACAAGCTCTCCCGGGTGACAAAGTGCAGATACTGTGCCAGCCTTTGCCAGCTCCGATCCTAGACAACGCTATCAGGCACACAGAGTGTAATGGATAGGGATCCCCTAGCCAACTTGGAAGGCAGCGTGCATATATACCAGAATGTCCCTGCTTCGGGGTGGCAGGTGATCCTTTCCAGCTACTGCTCAGGCAGCTATTGTATGTTGTCTTCCCGAGGAGCCAGAAAGTTGCTTAACGAACAGAGGTTGGAAGCTGGGAATTCATCGGCCGTGTGACTTGCATGTTGAGTGGACCAGACAGATAAGTTGACATGATCTCCTGCTTCAGCACAGGTCCCCATTAGCATGTAGACGAGGCCAGGAGGCTGTACATCCTGGCTATGCTGTGTCCATTCTGAGGCCACTGGAAACTGCCCCGGTGTGGTGAAATCTAGTGCATTACTCACTCGTTACCAACCACACGCCGGGCATTGTGTTGGGCGCCTACCTTGGATGCAGCCATCACAAACCACTGGTGTCCTATAGAATAGGCTGTGTGTAGTGTGAGGGGGAGCGTAATAGGAGGTTCTGTTTCAAGTGGTTTTGTGGGTAGGTGGGTTTTG
The DNA here is from genome assembly GCF_943737965.1 of Phodopus roborovskii. Taxonomy (NCBI): domain Eukaryota; kingdom Metazoa; phylum Chordata; class Mammalia; order Rodentia; family Cricetidae; genus Phodopus; species Phodopus roborovskii. The sequence goes on along the minus strand of NW_026126639.1, from coordinate 4,832,416 downwards.
TGCGTGTGACATCACCTATGTGCAGGAGAATGGAAATCCAAGGTCTTCCTAATGTCACTGCTTAATCTGATGGCATGCATCAAAATAATTTGTTTCACTTTCTCCTCTGGCCTTATTAAATGTCACGCACACACATGCAGTTTGTATTGCCAGGCAAATCTCCCTTCCATTGGGCCTGACGAATTTGTTAATCAGAGTCCCGTGATGACTTGTTGGTGGCTTGGTGGTAGAACACTTGCCTTGTGTGCATGAAGTCCCCGGCTTGAGTCCCAACGCGTACAAGAAAAGACACAAGGGAGGAATGGGAGAGAGAAGAGAGGAGGAGGAAAAGGAAGACACTTACAAAATCAGAATAGTCCATATTTTTACCGTGCTACCCTAAGCAGACCTATATGTAGGGATACAATGATTGAGTTACCATTATTCCTGAACAAATCAGTAATTGTGTGCCATTTGTATGATCACAAACCGGGCGTGTAGTTGAGTCATCCAATCCTTCACCAGGACTTTAAACAAAGTGAATTATGAGGCAAAGGGCAGGACAAGGTGAGGTGAACAGAGGTTGTTCTGGAGAGGGGAAATTGCATCGTGGGCGATAAACTCCCTAAGCCCTGACCAAGGAGGAGTCCTGTAGGCCTGGCAGCTGTTACTGAGCTGGTGTCGTCATGATTCCAGCAGACACGAAAGCTTCTAGTCCAACACCACGACTTCCAACATAGTTAAGCAGAGCTTGTTGGTGGCATTGTGTAGGATAAACCAACACGTTAGTTATAAAAAAAAATTTTTTTTGAAAGGAAGAAAAACTGAAAATTAATTAAAAAAATCATTTTATGTATATGGTTGTTTCATCTGCATGTAAAGCTATGCGTCACATGTGTACCGGATGCCCGTGAAGCCAGGAGCGGGTGTCAGATTCCCCCACAACTGGAGTTACAGTTGGTTACCACCCAGCAGATGAGTACCCGGGAACTGAACTCGGCTCCTATGGAAGATCAGCAAATGCTCTTAGGTGCTGAGCGCCATCACTCTAGGCCGGCAAATTATCAAATTTTAAAGTGCTAATTACAGTGTCTTTTTAAAATGCACTGTTGATGGTCGCACAAAGATGGGGTCAATTCCAGCGAAATCTCAGTGGCAGAGTGAAGCAACAGACTCGTCCTTGTGTGCCCAGTGAGGTTCATGGGCGGAAGAAAAACCTGCGCTCCACGGGGCATGGGAAGCCTTGGGTGCTAACACCGAAGAGAGGATCCATTTCCCATTCTGATGATAAAATTTAAATCCTGATAAATCCTATTTTCGAGGCCAGTAAAGAGCCCCATCGGCTCTGCGGTGGGCCTGCACTCACGGTCTGCACACAGAAGCCACAAACGGGGGCCACAGTGCAGGCATCTCCTAGAATCTCATTTCCAAGCCTGATATTATGGCAGAGCCAAATGTGGCTCCAAGGAGGTCTGACCTCCAAGGTGTGACGAGAGCCCAGAACACAGGGCTCAGACTCCTCTAACTTGGTGACTGCAGACAGAAGCCTCTCAGAGGCCCCTCTGGGTAGCCTGAATGGTGCAGGGGGAAGTACAGGCAGACTCCTGACACGTGCCTCCGAGCTCCTTCAGTGCAGAGTCCCAACATGTGACTGGGTCAGGTCTGACTGACTGGGCAGGCAGCCCGCGTTCCTTAGGAAACTGAACCACAGACAACCCATAGAAGAATGGAGACGGAAGTCGAACCCTTCCATCCCATGGTGGCCTTCTCCAGAGGAGATTTTGAAAGTGTAGCAATGAGGAATTTGTTTTCAAAACTGGTAGACGACGTATGTAAGGGACACAGAAGGAAGGGCAGTTTTTTGAGTTCAATACCAAGTTAGCAAGCGGAGGGGTGGGGCAGGGCGGGTGAAGGGAGGGCCCTCTGAGAGCCCCAAGTTGCAAGGGGCGTGGGGAAATCGCTGAGCACATGCCAGGGTGACCCCTTGTTCACATCCCTGAAAATGTGTTAATTTCGGGATGTCTTAATCCCCCGAGGCAGTAACGAGGCACACCTCCCACTCTCTGGGGACTTTGCCCTAACCATATGGTGCCACATGACATACGTAGGCTGCAGGCTTCCCCTCCCACCAGAGCCATGTGAACACAGGCTCCCCCCCCCCCCCCCGCCCCTGCATGAGCCTCTCCCAGCGCATTCGCATTCTTAAGTCCTGGTAGGAGCCATTTATCCACTGTCAGAGACATCAGTCGCTGTCTCCTATTAAACACATGAAAGTGGGAATCACAGTCTGCCTGCCTCTCCTGTCGCCAGCAACTCTCTTAGCTCTGCACACCAGACAGCCCTCCGTCTAGGGACTGCTGGTGGTGGCTCACCTTGGTCAGTGTTAATGCGGGGCAGGCGGTGGCTGGCATGTAGGAAAGGAGAGAAGCAAGGACCGAACAGGCAGCTCATTTGCTCCCCACACCCCGTCAGAAAGAATGAGAGACCAGGACGTGGATACGCACACCGTCTTCCTGTGTGTTTGTGTCTGCTGACGCTTTGATTTTTGAGAAGTACCAGCACCATCAGTTATGTGTAATACAGAAAATTCAGTCCTGACAAGAAAATGGGCAAAGCACACAAGAGTAACTAGCTTAATCCTCAGAGCTCTGGCAGGCTAATGGATTTCAAATTGGCCCTAACTCGTCAGGCACAATGGAGAAGGGATGGGAGGGACCATAGTAAGCCCGAAACCCAACAGCACCCTGTTCCTGTTCCAGATTCAGGAGGAAAACAAACTTGAAAAGATAAACACCCATGGAGGAACCCCTATGCTTTGTGTGATCATGTCTGGGCTGCAGAATCTGCGGCTGTTGGGTCCCATCCTCTGTGGGTCTGGGCAACACAGCCACTTATTAGTTCCTGCCTATGGGTGTCCGACCAGCGACTACAAGTAAAGGACGTTCCGGGCCAACTCCGTGACCTGAACCACCTCTCTCCCAGATGCCCCATCCCTCATGCCTGTGCCGTGCGGGACAACTCACAGCCAGAGGTGGTGAACTGTTTCTCTTTGGGTACAACCACCTCTAGTAAACGCAGCCCCCACAAGTCAGAAGGGGGAAGACATCCAACTCCAGCTGCTCTTTGGGTTCCCAGGCTACCTACATCCTGCAAGGCTGACTGTGAAGTCTGTTGCTTCCCGAAGTCAAGTTTGGCAGTTTGCTGTAACTGCTCAAAGAACTGAAAGCCTACTCTTCTGACTGTGTCATAAAGGATGCAAGCAAGAATGGCCAGCCATGTGTGAGCACCCACGGGTGCCGCCTAAGGAAGCACAGGCATCAACTGTCTCCGCATCTTTACTTCATCCACCAGCATCCAGTTTTACTAGCGCGTTTGTACATAGACCTGGTTGAATCATTGGCCACAGGATTGAGCTCAGTCATATTAGCCCAGAGGTTGGATTGCCTCAAAATCCTGATTCTGGGACAGTGTGTACTTTGTCGTTTCTAGGAAGCCACCTTGAGTCAGCTCACTGGGACAAAGCCAGGTATAGCTCTGGGGCTCCTAAGAGCAAACTCACCTCTGTCACCTGGGAAATTGTAAAGATTTGTGGTTCTCCTCCTGTTGACCAGAAACAAAGACCTATCAGGTTGTTTATTGTGTGACCGTATCTCAGCATCACAGGGGAGACTGGGGTGGGAGGAATACATGGAGAAACTAAAGCAAAATGATGGAGAAATGTGTTTAGGAAGTGGCCATGCCCTGTGGGAACTGTGATGTGTACGTACACACCCTCAGTCCTAAAGATAGGCAGAGAGTTAATGAAGAGGCCATGTGCTGGGCTTCATTAGAAGCCAATAAAATCCTGTCACTCAGGTGGGCTCTGCTCTCTTACCAACACAGAGTACTGTGTCCAACAGCCAATAGAAACAGCATTACAAGACCTTGTCTGACTGGCTCCATCCTGTGTAAGAAGCAAGTTTTACGTGTAGAAGATACTTTGGCTGTGTTTGGATTTTCAAAGTGTCCTATTGGGTAGATGATCTTCCATAAAATCAAAGCAATGGAATGATTCAAAACAACAAAACAAAACAAAAACAAAACCACCAGATAAGTCTGTCAAGTATATGAAACCTGAGTGATCTTAGCTTTAAAATGGAAAGCTTATTTGTTAAATTGTACCACAATTGGGATCACAGAGCCTATGGACTATTAGTGGACACTCCCATTTGGCATGAGTACGGAACTGCTCTGTGGCATAGCACATGGCTGTGATTCCTGTCCACAAAGCCTGATGACTCTTGTGACTAGGAATATTAAAGTCATGTCCAGCTTGAGGTCATTATTCAAAGACAGCTTCCTGCTTCTGGAACGTATACACCACCCCTTTCCTCTGCCTCACCCGTGCTCAGTGAAGCCCAGAGCTTGGCTCCACCTTTTGAAGTCTCTCCTATTATCCTACTTGGGGGTCCTCTTATAACCTCCTGCCTTATGACAGCTGCATGCTGTCACCTGAGGATGCTGGGTTCACTGCGTCCAAACCATGTAGTCTAGCACCCTTGGGTCCATCTGTCACTTCATTCGAACTGTGGCACCTTTCTCTTCGTTCTACGAGGCTCTGCAAATAAATTTTATGATGGCAAATCTAGTTAGAAACACAGAGCCCAGTTAAGGGTGGCAACCAAGAAAATGGTCTCATGAGAGCCCCACTAAGCGCCTGCCACCTTAGAGTGTGGAAGCTGGGGGAGGGGGGTCGGGTGGCTAGTTGCTACTGTCGCGGGTAGTTGCTACTGTTGCGGTTAGCTGCTACTGTTGCAGTTAGTTGTTACTGTTGCGATTAGTTGCTACTGTTGCAGTAGAGTTCATTCAGTGTTGTATCTCCTGAGCCGTATTTGGAAGCTTGGAAGCCCTCTGACCTCCAGCGCTTTTTTCCTCCTCTTCTGCATGTGTCCCTGATCTTCGGCCAGTGAGAACCTGTAGCCACACCCTAGAAAAGTAGCCCGAGAGACTCCATTTCTAATAGTCTCTGTGTTGTTTGTTTAGAAGCCAGACGTTTTGGAGCTCGGGGCTGAATCTAGGGTCTCATGCTTGTCAGGCAGGCACCTGGAAACTGAGCCACTTCCCAACTTTCTGTCTCTTTTGAGAGTCTCACCAAGTTGTCCAGATTGACTGAGATCTCATTCTGTAACTGGGCCAGGCCTTGAATCTGCAATCCTTGTTCCTCAGCTTCTGGAGTAGCCAAGTGCCAGTTTCTCTATCAGACGCGGAGAGCCATTCAGGAAAGGTAGAGGAACAAAAGATTCCCAGAGAAGCAACACTTGGCTCAGCACTCACCCTTCTGTGTGCTCAAGCAAAAAATCTTGACTGGTGCTGCAGGCTGTGGAGTGAGATTGTAGCAAGCCCTGTTCTATGCAGTTGTGTGCATCACATGACTAAATGCCAAGCTCTCGGAAGGCAGGTGGGACCTGTTGTTCTGTCATAGATGGTCAGAACTTCTCTCCCTTTAGCTCACATGCAGGCAATGTTTCATAAATGCTTTTCAAAAAGACAAATTCTAAATGTTTGGTTGGCCCAGGCCTTCTCATTGCTTCTTAGTCTCATTCTGACATGGCAAACAAAACATGCTCTTTATATGGTAGCAAGATTGTGGTCAATTCTGAATCAGGAGGGCTGGGAGCTCTGAGCCCTCCAGGCACATCCAGAAATGGAGTGAGTTCCATGACACCTACCATCATCCACCAGGACACTCCGCCTTCTAGTCTGAGTCCTGTGTTCTCTCTCTCTCTCTCTCTCTCTCTCTCTCTCTCTCTCTCTGTCTCTCTGTCTCTCTCTAGGCTTGAGCTTTGCGATTCAATATTGCTTCTAGTCTTAACTCTGTGCACTTGCTTATTGCCAGACTCAAGACTATTTGAAGCAATTTGAATCTTAAAGCCTTCTCTTGCATTCACAGCTCATGAAATGCAAGGCTGGGCCAGGTGTGGACATGTCTAGAGAGGCTTCTGGTTTCACAGATGAGCAAACTGAGACTTGGAGAGTAAGGAACCCATTTGCCAGATCAAAGCCCAGATGTCCCATCTCTTCGTTGGGGGCCCTTTGTTGCACAACACTAGCTCTGCTTCATAAATGGAAACCTTACTTGAAAATGTCAAATGTGGTCTCTAAGCGACACTAGCAGTGTATGATTGAACGGCTATCAACATTAATGGGTCACACTGACCTACTATTAAAAGGACTCAGAAAGATTTTTTTTGTTTATTCCTGTCTATTGCTCCTCCAGTCTCCTAGACAGACAGACACACTATTATAAAAATTAGCCATAGCATCCCAGAAAAAAAGATCAGTTCATCTATGAGTCTTGCATTTTAGAAACCTCCAGAAGATCTGCAGGTCACTAAGTCATTGTGAGGATCAACCTACAGCCTACCAGTCTGGCAGCTAATGTATGTCCCAGACTTTAGGCTACCTTGTGGTCACATGTCTCCAGTCTAGTGAAATGAGGAAATGATTTCATGTTGACTAACCAGCATCAGCCTGGGAATGTAACAGCCATGTGCATGACCACAGATGTGCTGTGTAAAGTGAAATCACTGGGCAGGTCCAGCACTGGTGAGCAGGATCAGGAAGCTGCCTGGGCTATCAGTAGGCCTGCAGGTCTGGCTTAGGGTCAGGTAAAAAAAAAAAAAAACCTGCCTTTCCCCCTCCCTCCCACAAAGAGAAAAGGAAACTACCTTGCCCAAAAAAAAAAAAAAAAAAAAAATAAAGCAGAGGGAGAGAGACAGACAGAGAGAGAGAGAGAGAGACAGACAGACAGACAGAGAGCGATCTGGCTGCTCTGCCACTAACTGCTTTCAATAGAAAAAAGAAAACCAGCATTTCAGTATCTGTGTTTAGGGTCATTTTCATGGAAACTGCAAGCTGCATTGGTTTTTAAAAGCGTATTTTTCAATTCAATGCTCTTAAAAAATTTTTGTATCAGTACTTTGAGAGTTTTCCTAGACATCACAAGTGAGATACGCAGTCCTCCCCAGGGATGCCCAAGACTGGTCTATCAGGATAATATGGTAGACCAGTTGGCAACTTTTTGGAGGTACCCACACTGAATTCCATGTTGGCTGCTCCTGTCTGCAGTCCTCCAGCAGAGAATAAGTGTCCCCACGCCCAATGTCCATGCCACCATTTGTCAGCATTTGTTGTTTTGACCTTGGCCCTTCTGACTGGGCTTAAATGAAATCTCAGAGTAGTTTTAATTTGCCTTTCCTTGATGGCTGTGAGTATTGAATATTTTTAAAAGTTTCTCGGCTGTTTGTATCCTCGTTTGGTTTTGGGCCCTCCTTTTAAAAATTATGTTTTCTTAATGTTAAATTTTTGAGTTATTTACATATTCTAAATAATTAACAGTCTGTCAGATGTATAGCGGGTAAAGACTTTTTCCCCCCAAAATCTACAGATTTTTGCCTCTTAATTTGAGTAATAGTACCCTTTGCTATATAGAAACGTTAGTTTTGTGGGGTTCCATGTATTAATTGTTGGTATTAAGGCCTTTTACTATTGGGATGCTATTTAAAAGTCTATTTCCTGCTTGCTCCCCTGTCAGATTTAGGGTGTCTGGTCCTGTGTCAAAGTCCTTAAAGCCTTTGGAGTAGAGTTTTTTGTTTTTTTGTTTTTTTGTTTTATTTCTGAATCTATGTGAGTCACTTTCTTTTTCTTTTTTTTCAATTTTTATTTTACATATTGATCCGTTTCTTCTCCCTCCCTGCCTCTTTCCTTCTTTCCCACCCTCTCATGCCCCCCCCCCGCCACCCCCACTCCACAGGTATGGTGATGCCATCCAGGAGGGGTCATCCGAATCTGTCAAGTCATTTGGAGTAGGGACTAGGCCCTCCCTCCTGCCTCTAGGTTAAGGGAGTATCCCTCCGTGGGAAACATGCTCCCAAAGTCCTTTCGTGCACCAGGGATACATCCTAGTTCCAGTGTCCAAGGTCCCTTAGACTGTCCAGGTCTTCTAGCTGAGACCCACATTCAGGAGGTCTGAGTCAGTCCCATGCCGGATTCCCAGCTATCAGTCTGGGGGTCCAATAGTTCCTCCTTGTTCAGGTCAGCTGTCTCTGTGGGTTTCTGTAGCCTGGTCTTGTCCTCCCTCTCTGCATCTGGATTCCAGTTTGGCTCAGTGTTTAGCTGTGGGTGTTTGCTTCTGTTTCCATCAGCTACTAGATGAGGGCTCCATGATGGTGGATAAGTTAGTTGTTGATCTCATTATCAAGGAAGGGCATTTATGGTAGCCTTTCCACTGTTGCTCAGATTGTTAGTTGGGGTCAGTCTTGTAGGTCTCTGGACATTTCTCTAGATTCAGTTTTCTCTTCAATCCTATAATGGTTCCCTCTTTTATGGTCTTTCTCTCTCTCTCTCCCTCCTTCCCTCTCTCTCTCTCCTCTCGTCTATTCCTCCCCTGACTCAATCTTCCTAGTCCCACATGCTTGCTTCTCCTCCCCTCCTCTTTCTCCTAGCCCCTCTCTACTCACTGCCCCCCACTCCTAATATGCTGAGGAGATCTTGTCCCTTTCCCCTTCTGTGAGGGACCTTGAATGAATCTCTTAGGGTCCTTCTTGTATTCTATTTTCTCTGTTGGTGTGAATTATAGGCTGGTGATCCTTTGCTCTATGTCTAAAATCCAAATATGAGTGAGTACATACCATGTTCCTCTTTTTGTGACTGGGTTACTCATTAGGATGGTTTCTTCAAGTACCATCCACTTGCCTGTGAATTTCAAGATTCTATTCCCCCCCCCCCACAGAGTAGTATTCCATTGTGTAAATGTACTACGTCTTCTTTATCCACTCTTCAGTTGAGGGCATCTAGGTTGCTTCCAGGTTCTGACTATTACAAATAATGCTGCTATGAACATGGTTGAACACATGTCTTTGTTGCATGGATTTGGGAGCATTTGGGTATATGCCTAAGAGGGGGATTGCCGGGTCCTGATTCCCATTTTCCTGAGGAACTGCCATACTGATCTCCAAAATGGCTGTACAAGTTTGCACTCCCACCAGCAGCGGAGGAGTGTTCCCCTTTCTCCACATCCTCTACAGCATAAGTTGTCATTTGTGTTCCTAATTTTAGGCATTCTGGCAGGAGTAAGATGGTATCTCAAAGTTGTTTTGATTTGCATTTCCCTGATAGCTAAGGATGTTGAGCACTTAAGTGTCTTTCAGCCTTTTTGATTTTCTCTATTGTGATTTCTCTATTCAGTTCTATACTTCATTTTTTAATAGGATTATTTGGTGTTTTGTTGACTAGTTTCTTGAGTTCTTTGTATATTTTGGAGATCAGCCCTATGTCATTTCAAGGTCAGTGAAGAATTGTGCTGGAATTTTAATGGGGATTGCACTGAATCTCAAGATTGCTTTTGGCAAGATTGCCACTTTTACTTTGTTTATCCTACCTATCCAAGAGCATGGGAGATATTTCCATTTTTCTGGTATCTTCTTTGATTTCTTTCTTTAAAGACTCAAATTTCTTATTATATAGGTCTTTCACTTGTTAGGTAAGCATTACCCCAAAATACTTTATGTTGTTTGTGGCTATTGTAAAGGGTAATGTTTCTCTGATTTCTTTCTCAGCCCCTTTGTCGTCTGTATATAGTAGGGCTACTGACTTTTTTTTTTTTTTTTTTTTTTTTTTTTGAGTTTATGTTGTATCCTGCTCATTAGCTGAAGGTGTTTATCAGCTGTAAGAGCTCCCTGGTAGAGATTTTCAGGTCACTTATGTAAACTATCATATCATCTGCAAATCGTGACAGTTTGACTTCTTCCTTCCCAATTTGTATCCCCTTGATCTCCTTTTGTTGTCTTATTGCTTTAGCTAGAACTTCAAGTACAATATTGAAGAGAGATGGAGAGGGCAGCCTTGTCTTGTTCCTGATTTTAGAGGAATCATCTTAAGCTTCTCTCCATTCAGTTTGATGTTGGCTGTTGGTTTACTGTATATTGCTTTTATTATGCTTAGGTATATTCCTGTTATCTTGGATCTCTCTAAGACCTTTGTCATGAAAGGATGTTGAATTTTGTCAAAGGCTTTTTCAGCATCTAGTGAGATGATCATGTGGTTTTTCTTTTTCAGTTTGTTTATATGGTTGATCACATTGATAGATTTTTGTATGTTGAACCATCCCCGCAACGCATGCCTACTTGGTCATGGTGGATGATTTCTCTGATGTGTTCTTGGATTTGGTTTGCCAGTATTTTATTGCGTATTTTTGCATCAATGTTCATGAGGGATATTGGTCTGTAGTTTTCTTTCTTAGTTGTGTCTTTGTGTGGCTTGGGTACCAAGGTGATTGTGGCCTCATAAAAATAGTTTGGTAATGAACCTGTTTCTATTGTATGGAACAATTTGTGGAGTGTTAGCTCATCCTTGAATTTCTGGTAGAATTTGTCCGTGGGCTTTTTTTTTGGTTGGGAGGCTTTTGATGACTGCTTCTGTTTTATTAGGGGTTATAGGTCTATTGAAGTTGTTTATCTGTTTTTGATTTAATTTTGGTAGGTGATAGTTATCCAGAAATTTGTCCATTTCCTTTGAATTTTCAAATTTTGTGGAGGGAAGTATAACCTGAAAATTGCCTGGATTTCCTCAGTGTATGTTGTTATGTCCCCCTTTTTGTTTTTGATTTTGTTCATTTGCATGTTCTCTCTCTGCTTCTTGGTTAGTTTGGATAAAGGTTTGTCTGTCTTGTTGATTTTCTCGAAAAAACAACTCTTTGTTGCTGGAGTAGAGTTTTTTAAGGGTTTAAATATATGGGTTAAATTTCATTTGTCTGCTATGGCCATCCAGTCTGACCAGTAACATTTGTTGTAGATGCTATCATCTCTCCAGTGTGTATTTATTTGTTTACTTTTGCCAAACACCGGGTGGATGCAGGAATATGGGTTTATATGTGAGACCCCATTTTTATTCATCAGTAAGTGTCATGCTGCTTTTACTGGAGTTTTGATAGAGATTGCATTAAACCTGTGGGTTGCTTTTGGTAGGATGGCCATTTTCACAATCCTACCACTATATAAGCATGGGAGGAGATCTTTCCACTTTCTGGTGCCTTGTTCAATTTCAGTTTTCAGCCTCTTAAATGTGTTTGTTGTACAAATCTTTCACTTCGGTTAGATTTAGTCTGTTTTATTTTTCTTGAGGCTCTTGTGGATGGCATTATTGCCTTTATTTCTTTCTCAGTATGTTTGTTGTTTGTATATATGAAGTTTACTGATTTTTGTTTGTTAATTTGCTGAATTATCTGGATCTTTTACACACAGAATCATATCTACAAATACACTTTGAATTCCTTTCTTATTTGTGTTCACTTACTGTCCTGCTCTAGCTAAGACTTGAAGCACTGTGTTGAACAGGAGTGGGTAGAGGGGACCATGTTTGTCTGTACTGCTGGTTTGGGTGGAAATAGAGTTTTTCCTCTGTTCAGAGTGATGCTGGCTGTGGACTGTTTGTTGCCTTTATTATGTTGAGATTGTCCCCTGCATACCTAGTTTCTCCAGGAATGGATATAGTGAATGGATGGTAGATTTTGTCAAAGACCTTTCTACACCTGGAGAGGTGATTGCATGATTTCTGTTTGAGTGGTGGATTAAGTTCATTGAGCCATCCCTGCATTTCTGAGATGAAGCTGATTTGGTCACGGTGGACAATCTTTCTGATGTACTGTTGAATTAGCTTTGTTTCATGTCTGTGTTCATCAAACACTCTGGCCTTAATGTGGTGTCAGAACAATGTGGTTCATGAAAGGAATTCAGAATGTTTGCCCTTTTCTATTTGGTAGTTTTGTAGGACAGTTTGAGGAGTGTTGGTATTACCTCTTCTTTGAAGTCCTCATAGAATTCAACAATGACTCCCTCTGGCCTGTGCTATTTTAGTTGGGAGACCTTTAATTACTGCTCCTATCTCAATGGGGGATGTGAGTCTATTTAAATCATTTACTTCATCTATATTTAGGTCAGTGATACACACACACACACACACACACACACACACACACACACACACACACACACATACACACACATATATATAGAGAGAAGTTCATCAATTTCCCTTACATTTTCCAGTTTGATAAGATGTTGATTTTTAAAGTATATTTGAACAAGTCTCTGGGTTTCTTCAATGTCTATTGTAGTACCTCCCTTTTCTTCTTTAATTTGGATACTCTCTAACCTTTTGGTTACTTTGACTAAAGGTTTACCAATCTTGTCAATCTCTTCAAATAACTCTTTGTCTCATTTACCCTTTGTTGTATTTATTTTAATTCTATGCCATTAATTTCAGCTGTGGTTTTAAGTCTCTCTTCCAGTCTGTTTCTTTTGTTGTTTATTGTTTTTCTAAGAATAGGAAAATACACCATTAGGTGATCTTCTAGAGATCTCTTCCAAGTTTTTGATGTAAGCACACAATGCTGTAAACTTTCCTCTTATAGTGGCTTTCTTTGTGTCCTATAGATTTTGCTGTGATGTGCTTTCATTTTTATTCAGCTTTAATTTCCTTTTTGATTTCTTTCTTTGCCCAATTTAGATTCAGACATGTGTTGTTTGGCATCCATAACTTTGTATACTTTGTCCTTTCTATTATTGATATGCAGCTTTGTTTAATAATTAGATAAAATTCAGAATGTGATTTCAATTTCCCCATATTGTTTCCTAATATGTGGCTACATTATATTCTTTAATTTGTAGATAGGATGTTCTGTAGATGTCTGTTGGGTCTATTGATTTATGATGTCATTGAACTGGAGTTTCCTTCTTTTGCCAAATGACCTGTATGTCCATGAGTATGGATTTGAAATCACCACCATTATTACTGTGTTGGGGTTGATCTGTGGTTTTAAGTTTAATAGTTTCTCTTTTATGAAGTTTGGTGCTCCAGTCTTAGTTCATATGTGTTTAGGATTGTAATACCCTGTTGGCTTTCTCCTAAATGAGGATAAACTGTGCCTGTGTAGCTCCTCTCATTAGTTTTGACTTGAAGTCTGTTTTGTCAACTATTAGAATCACTATGCTGCTTGACTGTTTATTCCGTTTACTTGGATACTTTCCCCCACCATCTCACCTTGACGTGGTGTCTATAACTGGCCCAGAATCCTGTCTCTTGGCAGCAGCAAAAAGATGGGACCTGTTTTCTGATCCAGTCTGTTAGTCTGTTTCCATTTATTGGGGAATGAAGACCAAATTAATTTTAAGTTAATATTAAGAACTACTATTGAACAGTGTATATTTATGTCATTTCATTGATTTTTATGGTGTCCTCTTTTGATTCAAGGTTATAAAATTGTTTTCGTGCCTTCCTGCACGTGTTTACCCTTTTCTTCACACATGAGTATTCTTTCCAGTATCTTCTATAGAGCTGGATTAGTGGTTGTAACTTAAATCTGACAGTTTTGCTGGGTACAATAGTCTCATACGGGTACCCACTGTCTTTCATAACTTGTAGAGCATGGGTCTAGTCCCTTCTGGATTTCATAGTCTCCATTGAAACATTTACTGTTATTCTAATAGGCCTACCTGTCTTTGTATGAGACTTGATTTTTTTTCTTGTCGTTTTCAATATCCTTTGTCTTGTGCATTTGGTTTTTTGACTATTCTATGATCTGGGGAATTTCTTTTTTGGGTTCCTCTATGCATCTTAGACTTTGATAGGCATCTCATTTCTTAAATTAGGTATTTTCTTTTCCTTCTATACTTAATGTCTTATAGGGTGAGCTCCCGCATATTCTGTTCCTGTAGTTGAGTGACCCAGTTCCTTACTTTGTCTTCAAGAGTTGAAACTCTTTTTCTGCTCTAATCTATTGGGGAAACTTTGCTCTGAATTTTTTGTTTGCATTTATGAATTTTTCCATTTCAACCTTTATTTCATTTGGCTTTTCTTTAGAGATGGTATCTCTTTACTAAATTCTGTTTTCATGCCAACTATATTTTAATAGTCTTTGATTTGGCATTTATTGTCTTTTTGAATTCTTGGATCATTTTTTATTTGAATCCTTATCTTGTGTATCATCATCTAAGTCACTTTTCTCAGAGGACATCACAATAGCAATACAACTTTTTTGTTATTTATGATGGGATCTAGGCATCTAGAATAAGGTCATTGGTAGTGTTTGTTGCAGAAATCTTGTATTGTTGCAGAAATCTTGTATTGAGGGGGTGGCTGAAACTCTGTCCTATTATTCCAGTTTGTCAGATGATTTACCACTGAATGGGGCTAAGGGATCAGTCTTTGGCAATTCAGTGTGGAAGTTCAAGTGAGGCTTCAGAAAGTATACTTGGCTCAGCTGGAGCTCAATGAGATTTCTAAGCCCAGAGCAGACTTTCTGTAAAGTTAGAAAATGCTCAAAGCCAAGTTTTAGGCAACAGGTTACTGGAGTTGGACATTCTAGTCTTGCAGTGTAGCGCCCGCGCTACGATCTGTTCCACGAATAGGGCAAAAGGCCTAGAGATTGAAATAAAGAGTCAGACAGCGGGCCATTCGTTCAATGGCAATGTCCGAATGCCATTTATTGAGTGGATTGACCAGGCTTAAATACTGACTTACAGCACAGTGGAAAATAACAGGATTTTTAGGCTTAGCTCCTCCCCACGAGGTGTGCATTATCAAAACAGGAAGAGTACCAGTAACAGCTCTGGGGCAAGGAGTTCTGGCCAACAGCTTCAGGCTTGCTCGAGGTGCCTCGGGGGTCCATGCAGGGCCCTACAGGTCCCCCTTTATTTTAATATAAACTAATACCTGTCTCAGGTGGCAGAGGACGTCAGCATAATTCCTTACCCGTCATTGGAGAGGTCATCCATGCCTATAACCCTCCTGTCTTAGGTTGAATATTTGCCCCCTTCTGCCTTACCCATCTCTGTTGGATAGTTTGTCAGCCACACATTTTTCTCTTAGTTGGCCTGAGCCTGTCTAATGCTATGGTGAAGTAGCACTAAGTGCAAGGGCTATGAGCCCCAGTGACAGAGAGCTTGCCCAGTCTCTAATTAATCTGCCCACAAGTTGAAGTCCTTGTAAAAGGTCTTCCGCACTGGCAGGTGGGACCCAGGTTCCATTAATGTTAATGACCTGCATGGCTAAAGCATGTATATAATTGAAAAACTGATCATTCCAGGATCCCTGGAGAAAAGTAACTACAACTGATACATTCTTAGCCTTAGCGGGTGTAACACGGATATGTGTGAAAGAGAACATGAAGCCATATGAGCCTCTCACAAAAAAATCCAAATGTTCATGTAAGAGGATAGTTTGCAGATTTAGTTTAAAAATGCCAATTTGTACTAGATAATCAAGTATGTTTTGGGTGGCTAAGGCTTCAGCCAAATCACCTGATAGTTGATCCACTGTGCGTGCAGTATTTACAGACTGGGAGAGGCTATCATAGAAACTGTTGCTTCAGTATCAGAGACAGCACTGGCAGCCATGATCCCGAAATCTCCTTTCCTCTCTGCTGCACAAGTTGGTCATCTGTAGAGGTCTCCGGCATAGGTACCACCTGGGGTATGTGGCCCACAACAGCTGTTACTTCATATGTCCAGCAGCTAACCAATCGGCAGACCTGCTGAGAATAATTGAGACTTCCTCCAAAATTAGTAGCATTAGTTAACAACAAAAAAGAAGGGAACCAGAATACAAGTGCCTGAGATGAAGGTGAAATTCTTATCCTTTGGATCAAAGTGTAAATTTATAGCTGCTTGACCCAAACTATAATTATTGATCAGGAAAAAGGGGCCACACAGGGCTACTCAGACCCACAGGCATCAGAATGGGTGGATCCTTGATGAAGGCCCATCGGACCTTCTCCTTGGCTGCCACAATCATGTGGCGAATCAGATACTCAGGCACCCAAACACGGTCATCTGCCTCTTGTGGAAAGATACAAACTGACCCTTGGGCCCATACTAGAACTGGGTCGGGGCCGCACCATTGTCCAATAGTGACATTCTTCCACATAACTGAGCCACAGTCAGATGGCCAAGGGCGCCAATGCCTGTCGGTCGCAGATTAAACAGCTCCATCAATAGTTAAAACAAGAGAAAGGTGATTGTGAGGAGACCTGGTAAATTCCCCCATTTTTGTTTTATGAAGATAGGCTTTAATTGTGGGGTGTGCTTGGCCTGACCTTGAGGATTATAAAGGATGCCCACCTTATGTGAGATAAAAAAAAAAAATTGCAAAAATAGTTAACCCTGACTAGAATAAGCGGGGCCATTATCAGCTTTTAATTGTCTGGGCATTCCCATATAAGCAATGTCTTGTAAACAATGGCTCTTAGCATCCTTAAGCCTTTCTCTGGTATAGGCAGAGGCCACTCCAAGGTGAGGAACAGGTAAGAACTCTGCACACAGAGGACAAGTCTTTAACTATATTAATAGCTTGGTCTCTAGTAATTTTAAGATGGAGTTTAAGTGACCCTGCATTAAGGTGGAAGGTTGTATGAGCTTTGCAGGCTGCTTCATAACCAGACTCATCATCATAATGGCACTATCTGTTATAGTATTAAAATCCGCAATGGCATTTCCTTCACTCAAATGGCCAGGCAAATCAGACTGTGCTCATAGATGCCCTACAAAAATTGGATGAGCGCCTCCATAGTAGGCTTTGTATGGCTAGTAAGTGTTCCTGTACACAAGAGATCAGAACTATATAGGCAGCAGTTTCTAAGGGGGTCAAACCAGATCGAACCTAATTCATATGTCCCAATAATTTTTGAAAATCATTAAGGGTGGTCAGTCTATCCAGCCTTAAAGTACTCTTTTGAGGGAGGATACCAGACTATAAAATTGATGACCCAGGTATTGATAGGGAAGTTCTTGTTGTACCTTTTCTGGGGCTGTTCTTAAGTCACCTAGTTGAAGATTATGTTGCATTTCCCCAAAACCTTGATTTACTTCCTTAGGATGGATCTGGGCTGGTTAAAAGAATATCATCCATTTAATGTATAATATACAAGGATTGAGATGTCTCCCTAATGGGGACAATGGCCAAAGGTACATAAATTTGACAAATAGTGGGACTATTGGCAATTCCTTGAGGCAACACCACCCATTGATTGATATCTCTTATAGGGCTCTTTAAAATTAATAGAAGGAATGCTAGCAAATCGCTCGCTATCCTGAAGATGCAAGGGAATGGTAAAAAACAAAAAGCAGTCGTTTAGGTCTATAACTAATAAATTACAGCCTTGAGGAATACCTACAGAGGAAGGTGAGCCAGGTTGTGTGGCTCCCATCATTTACAAACAATCATTAACAGCTCGGAGATCTTGTAGGAGTCTCCATTTTCCAGATTTTTTTCTTTATAACAAAGATTGGGGTATTCCATGGGGAAGTGGAAGGAACAATATGTCCTGCCTCTAATTGTTCCTTTACAAGTTGATGTGCAGCCTGTAATTTCTCAATAGGTAAGGGCCATTGCTCCATGCATACTGGGTTATCAGTTTTCCAGATAATAGGAATGGGAACAGGCTGTCCAGCAATAGCCCCTAAGGAAAATTGCCCAACCCAGAGCAATCTCTGGCTCTTTTGATAAATTTTTGGATGCAACAGACTGAGGGTCACCTTGTAGGAATTTACCCAGTCCTCTTCCTTGTACATAACCTTGGTCAGCCAGCATATTTTTACAGGTTCAGTAGTAGGGACTGCTCCCATGGCCTGAAGCACATTTCTTCCCCAAAGATGTGACTTAACACAAAAGGTAGAAAAAGGACTGTATGTCCTTCATCAGCTGACCATTTATGAAGCGGAATGCTACATTCTGGAGACACAGCAGTACCCACTCTTCTGCTAACGGCTATAGAATCATCCATACAGATTCCTTTGGCTCTCAGGCCATGCAGGCTTTGGCCATTTCCCGCAGACCCGCTCGGGAGGCCAGCTGTGGGAGGTGCAGGTTGCCAACCCTTCTCATTAAGACCCTGACTAGTGTCTATTTTTTTACTATATCCCAAGCAATTCAAATAGTACCTTTTGTTAGGATTCACACTTCACATACACTTTTGTGTAGCCACACCATACATACAAGATGGCATTTGTGCTTCAGAAATCCTTTGTTTTAATTGTTCAGATTCTGCTTTCAAAGTATCTTCTCCATCAGTTACAGTAGAACTGTCATCTCCTAGTTGAGGTCCCTCTTGTCCTGATAGCTTTCATGGATTCTAAACCTTGTGCCTCCTCAAAAGTCCTAATCACCTCTGCCATCTTTTCTTTTTACTTTATGGCAATGAATTCTTTAGCTGTCTTGTTTTAATCCTGGTGCCCTGTCTTGTCACTAATTGCCCCTGAGCATTCCCCCAAGAGTCACTGGCACCCATCCTTCAATCCGCCCTCATTCACTTACTTTGCTGCCTGCCTCTGAGGGCAATCTCTTAGGTGATTCTTTCTTTCCCGATCTGGATGGGACCTCCACTTGTAGCGCCCCCGCTAAGCTCTGTTCCACGAATTGGGCAAAGGCCTAGAGATTGAAATAAAGAGACAAGACAGCGGGCCATTCCTTCAGTGGCAATGTCCGAATGCCGAACACTGTATGCTGTTTATTGAGGGGATGGACAGGGCTTAGCTCCTCCCCATGAGGTGTGCGTTATCAAAACAGGAGGAGTACCAGTAACAACTCTGGGGCAAGGAGTTCTGGCCAACAGCTTCTTAAGGCTTGCTCAAGGTGCCTCGGGGGTCCGCGCAGAGCCCTACATTGCAGGACTTGCCTATGTGGCCATGGTGACGCTACTTGGGACAGGGGAAGGCTTAGGGTCATGGGTAGTATAAACCTAGTGCTGCCTAGAGAAGAGGCCAGGTGCAGCAGAGGGGTGGAGTTGGAGGTGAGAGCCTAGACTCCCCGCCTAGAGATGGGGGACAAGGGATCTCAGCATTTCTTAAACATTGGAAAATTGCCTATCCACATATACCCATTTCTGATCGCCCAAAGGGGGTAAAGAGAGAATGGAAGTCAGGGTAGGAAGTGAGAGGCCCCGGCTGGGTGTTGCTTACCATTGTCTCCCAGTGCCTAGCACGGGCCCAGGAGTCACAAGCGGGAATTATGAAAGCAGTGAGTGGACAAAGGGACTAATGCAGACACAGAGTGGAGAATGAGTCCCGTGGCCCAGGCAGCTCCCACAGAGAGAGAGCGGCCATTGTTTCCTCAAAGGCCGGCAGCTGGGTGCCTGCAGGAGCCTTTCTGGAGAGATGGTGTCACAAACACAGCAGTCTGCTGAGGACATCTTCACCTTCCCTCCCTTATTGCTGTGTCTCCTGGGCTCATGGGACCTGTGTCACTGACGCACCCCAACACTTCTGCCCCTGGGGAACTCCCTTTCTTTCAAGTCACATGTGCCCAGTATCCTCTTTTATGCCCACCCTGCCTCAATGTCTCTTCTGACCCTCTTGTGGTTCCTGCTCTACTCTTTACCTGACTAGATTCATCATATAACATACTCATCTTTGAATGTATTATCTCTGTAATAGTCTCAGTGCACCCCTTTCCCTGAAATGGCATACATTGTTCTCAGACACAAAGAACAATGGCGCCATCCGCCTTTATTTTGATGCCCTGAGCTCCCTCTCTGTTCCGTCTCCTCTGGCAGCCACCTGTTTCCTACCCCTGATAGAGAGCTAGTGCATGCTGGGACTCAGACATGAAGAAACAATCACCTTTAGCCTCCAAGCAAAGGGCAGTTTTCCAGCCAAGCTCTCCTGCAACGGTTGGTGTGGATATCACTCTTGTACATTCACCTCAGCTGTTGGCTGGCTCTGACTACCCAAAGGCAACTGAGGGACCCCAATGATTAGCTGGGACTCTGGGATTCACCCTAAGAATCACTGCTGCAGAAAGAGGAAGATTTGGATGTTACTCTCTCCACCGTGGCAGTAAAAAGGTCATTCACATAGCAGTGCAATATCCATCACCCCCAGCTTCAGTGCAAAACTACCTATCAGGGCAAAGCTGAAGATCTGAGTTTGATCCCCTGACCCACACACACACATACACACACACACAGCTTTGATCCCTGAATACCTGACTGTAGATGTGTACAGAGTACTGAATGAACCAGTCCCACTGAAATTCAGAGAAATTGATTACCCTCTCGATTGCTTTTCCTGCCACGGACCAGTAAGGTCAAGATGGGAAAGGCAGTACAAACATCTCCTCACTGCACTTTGGGGAAAGAGAGGGCTCTGATGGCCCTGGGGTTGGGAGCCCCAGTCAGTTTTCTCTGGACTTAGCTGTGAGGGGAGGAGTTGAAAGCAAGAAGGTATTGTATTCAGAAGCAGGCCCGTAGGTGGGGATACACCCCCATGTTCTGTGGTACAAAGACTTCCAGTTCCCAGATCTGACATGGGTAATTAATCTTCTGGAGGTGAGGGACACATTACATGCTAAGTTACACACACTGATTACAGTGAGATGTCCACCCTGCCCACACCTGTTGCACTGACCATGCCCATTGGGGCATGGGGACAGATGCTGGCATGACCTGTGGGGACTAGGTCTGGGGTCCCAGACCCCAGCTCGCTCTTATTTCCTGATTGGAGACAGAGCATCCAGAGGTCATCTGTTTCTGGTGTAAGTGATTTCTCCCTGAATAAACATTATCAGCCTGTCATTCATTCCCAGATTCTTATTTACCATGCTTTACACTGACTCTATGGTGTTCACCACTTAGAGTTTTTTGAGACTCTGGAGGGAAAACACACACACACACACACACACACACACACACACACACACACACACGTGCTGCCCAGAAAATAGCAGAAGTGGCACCAGCTATTGCCATCTGGAGCAGTCACAACAGTGTAACAATGCTTCCAAAGGGAACAGACAGTATGACCCCAGGCCACATCCTTCCCCTCCCACATGGAGCTAGAGGCCACCTAACGGGTACAGAACCTTACTTAGCAGAGAACCTGGGCAGGAACCAGGCATGGGCGGCTGGAACTGAAACCTCCTCCCAACCTCCTACTCAGGGACAGTTCATGCCTGCACTCAGACCCCACCCGCCATCAGGATCTCTGAACACCTACAGGCTGCTTCATCCAGGACCTCCTGGGAACCTGGAAGAAGGCATTGCCGAGGTCCTCCCCAGTCTGTGAGGACCAATCCTACCTCTTCCTACCCCTGGCCACACAAGGGTCTTTGGTGTATATGCTGAGAGATATTGAGGTTTTGTTTGAGACAGTCCTGCTTTGTAGCCCAGGCTGGCCTGAAATTAGCCCATACCAGCCAGTTCCTGCCTCTGCTTCCAGAGTGGTAGGACCCTGGTTTAAATTCCAATAACAATAAATAACCAGAAACATTCTTTGCTGCCTCTGGCTCCTGCCCACACTCACTGCCTGGCCCCTGTATTTCTTTTCCTTTAGGAGAAGAATTTGGACTGGTTTCCTCGGATGCGAGCCATGTCACTTGTCAGCAACGAAGGCGACAGTGAACAAAATGAGATCCGGAACCTGCAGGAGAAACTGGAATCCACCATGGGCCTAGTGAGGCAGCTCTCTGGGCAGTTGGCGGAGCTGAAGGAACAGGTCAGTGCGTGGGGGCTGGAGCCATCTGCCACTGTGAGCGAGGGGACCCAGAGGCTCCAGGGAAAAGGGAACTCCCCAACTGTGCTGTGTCTGGGCTTCTCGACAAGCAGGGACCCCCATCCCCACCTCTCCTGTGCAAAGACAGGGACGGACCCATTCGCTCTTGGTGAAGGATCTCATTTCCCGCCTGGCTTTGGATTTCCAAGTTCCTTGGAAAGGCGGGCATTTGCTAATAGCTGCGGCTCTAAGGTCCTGATCAGCCCATTTATCTATCATATGTCAGACATCCCTAGCAGCCATAAAACATACTATCACCAGGCCCCTTGGTAGCTATTAAATGGTTCCAGCAACAGTGATCTGTTCCCCACAAAAGCATGGTCTTTCTTCTCACTTCTGTTTCTGGTAATTTACTTTTTAAAAGCAAAAGCTCTTGTGGTGAACATATTCTGCGTGGAAGCCCACACTGGGTTCCTGGGGTGGGGGAGGAGGGGTGAAGGAAGCGCAGCTGAACACAGCCCTCTCTCCCCAGATGACTGAACAAAGGAAGAGCAAGCAGAGGCTGGGCTTCCTGGGATCAAACACACCCCATGCGAACCATCACATGCCACCACACTGACACCACGGGGGCACGCCGCCGACCAGCCTGTCATCACATGCCTGCCCCATCGCCGAAGGACGGACGGAGATGGAGGGAGCAAACAGTGGCTATTGTTGAAAAGCTAAAAACAGCCAAGTGCCGAGATGCTGAGCCATTTAGCTCCCAGAACAATCCCTAACTGTGTTTTCATGCTTGAGAAGACTCAGGCTCAAAAACAGCACAGGGCACACAGACTCTCTGAGCAGCAGGAAACAACCAGGCTGAGAGAGGGTGGAGAGCAGCAGACCTCCCCCCTGCTCAATCGCTATGCCCCGGCCTTGTCTCACATTCTCACGGCAGCCTGAGGTCTGGTTGGGTTTTGTTTCTTCAAATTATGGCACACAGGTCAGAGTCAAGAAGCCACACGCTGGTGGCCGAGTCTGACTAAGAAAGAAAAAAGAACTCATTAAGCTTCCGAACATTACGTGTAACTGGACAGCTTCTACATGACATGAAACATGACGGGCTCGGAGCTCTACACACTTGGTGCGTTGGAGTTCACACCCCACACATTGAAAACGTAACTTTCTCCCAGACTCTGTGCACAGCTGCACCAAAGGGAGTTTTCATAGAACTGGCTTAAAGTCACGGGAATGCTCAGATCATGAAAGAGGAAACAGCTTTGAGAGTTGATGCTATTAAATTAAATACTGCTATTAATAAAGGAAACACTCAAAAGGTGGCAGAAAACACTGAGAAACTTCCTCTGGTGGTTTTGCCTTTTGTAAGCATGGAGTGAAAAAGCAAGTTGATTTGTATCTGTGGTGCTTGAGGACCTGAGTGTTTGCTATCCCCGTAGCCATGGGAGGGAAATCTAAGAAATATATTGAATATACAAGAATGTGCAGACTTTCAATGGCAATAGTTCCTTCCCCCAAACAGTTTCCATGTTGAATCTTTTGACCAGAATTTCTCGAGGGAGAGAATAACCTGGGTGGATAGATTATTTTTGGAGACTGTTTGAGGCATAAGCGTGAAAACGGCTGTGTGGCGAAGGGCCAGCAGCCATGACACTACATTCTGAGCCGGGCCCTTCAGATGGACCCTCAGGGTCTCCAGACTCTTCAAACTCTCAGCCACCGAGGGTCACACGGGGTCTGTTACAACAACGTTTAACGCTTTAGGGTGTTTCAAGACAGCTCCAGCTGTTGGCTCCTAATAAGTAAAGTCCTGGGTCTATATAGACTCTGCAGATGGGAAGCCTAGTAGGTCGAGCCTTGGGGTCTAGTGAGGTGCACTAAATTTACCCAAGCGGCACACGCTAAGACCGTACTAAATTATGACATGTCCTTAGACAGGACCATGCATGCCCCACTTAGCCTGACCCTTGCCAGGGATCTGCTGCAGTTACCTTAATTCTTTGCTAAAACTTTATAATGACAAACTCTCTTCTAATGACGTCGACAAACTTAGACTAAGGCAGCCATCTTTAAAAACCCAAGGCCATCAATGCTGTGACAGCCTT
This sequence comes from Phodopus roborovskii, assembly GCF_943737965.1. Taxonomy (NCBI): domain Eukaryota; kingdom Metazoa; phylum Chordata; class Mammalia; order Rodentia; family Cricetidae; genus Phodopus; species Phodopus roborovskii. The sequence continues at coordinate 4,808,814 of NW_026126639.1, read as the reverse complement.
CGATAAAAAAAAAAAAAAAAGACTGGTCAATCTTTTTGAAAGGGGTGGGGACTGCTGTGGGGTACGTCTGACCCAACGCCCAAGCCGTGGCGGCAGCTCGCGTATTCCTCCTGTGGGAATAGCCAAGAGAGGTTTTCCCCTGATGAGACTCTCGCTATGTGACTTCTTTTCAGCTGCATTTTTCTTTCCCCTTCTCGATTAAAGATTATAAAACAAAATTTATATTTAAAAAAAAGCAAATGAGACAAAGGGCACTTTTCTAGGACATAGAATTCATAAAGATATTAAAAAAGGAAATTTGATGTCTGGTGAGAGTTTACATTTGTCATGTGTGTTTCTTAACGTAACTGGATTGTTTGAAGTTGAGCATACTCGGTATTCTCTTATGTATATAGCAATATTAAAAATGCAGTCACCTCTGGCTTCTGTGCTAGGTTTTTTTTCAATATTTAGGTTATTAAAATCCATATTGATTAAAAGTCGCAGCTCCCTCTGAATAATACGTTTAATTTACAGAAGGGTTTGCTCCCCTGTGTGTACCATTCTGAGGCTAAAGAGTTCAATGAAAGATACCTTCTAAATTAAAATAATCATTTGGGAGTAGAGATCTTGCACTGTCTAGAGATAATATTGACCAGCGGTGTGCGTGCAAAGACAGTATTTTCTACCCTCTAGAAAGTTAAGTTAGAAAAGGGCTTATTTTCCTCAACCTGCCATTTTCTTTCCCCTGTGACTGCCATTTAATTACAGACTAATGTGGTGTGACTCCATCCCTGGGACTGAGTGTGAATAGGGAGGCCTGGGAGTTGGTGATGAAGACTAAAGATGGGATTTCACTCCCAGCATGCCATCTAGCGGGAACGCAGCAAGAAGAGCTTACCTTCAGGGAGCTTGGGTAGGAAAACAATGCGTAGGATTGATGACTTCACAACTGAGAGACCTTAAGCAAGCAGACAGCCACACTGTGTGGAGGAGTAAGCAGAAGACAGCATACCACTGGCAGCTGTTTTACAGCTTTATCACAATATTCTGTCCTGGAGATCCCTTCCAAACAAGCAAGATGCAGTACAGTTAGCACCAGAGGGGGTGGGCGTCTTAAGCCCACACACAGATGGCTGTGGGAGCCGGGCAAAGAGCTGGCAGAGCTGTGCACATCTGAGGCTCTTCCCCTGAGCAAGGGCGGGTAGCAATGTGCGCCATGCTAAGCTGTCTATTTGACAGCCAATTCCATATTTCAGAAAATGCTGGAGGCTACCCAAGGCCCTTTACTTACTCATCTGCTACCATCTCTGCAGTAAGGGTTTCTATGACTCCCTAAAATCAAACAGACTGAGTGTGTGCGTGCGTGTGTGACAGAGCTCTACAGACAGCTCTCGGTCACCTCTGTGGAGATTTTCCACAGATCTGAGCCGTTTGTGAAATGACTGCCAATACTCACTTTGCCAAATTATTCTCTTTCCTCTAGCCAGAGAGAATGTCTGTCTTATCTTTTAAAGGGGTGATTTTAACATACTGTTGGGGGCAGGATAACTTATTAGTTAATATTAATAAAATGAATTTGCATCTGATGTGTGCCTTATTCATTTCTTGTCATGTTGCTGACACGTTACTGTATCTACACTTTAGGCTCCCAGAAGCACCCTGTGGACTCAGACCCTTTGGTCATCTTGGAATCTCTGGCCTTCTTAGATCAGTGGTTCTCAAACTGTGGGCTGTGACCCCTTTGGGAGTCAATTGACCTTTCCACAGGGGTCTTCTGAGACCATCCCTCAAATCAGATATTTGCATCATGATTTATAACAGCAGCAAAATTACAGTTATGGAATAGCAAGGGAAATGATTTTATAGTTTGGGGGACACCACACCATGAGGAACTGCATTAAAGGGCTGGCCGCAGCCTTAGGAAGGCTGAGAGCCACTGCCCCAGAACAAAACTCAGCCTCCTGCCGACTGAAGTCCACTCGGGTGGTGTGAATCACGTGGAATCTATGAATAGGTTTCTCTGCTGTGTTGTCCAGTTCCTGGAAGCAGTGTGGCAAGCCCTGCTTCCATTTGCTCCAGTCAGAGAAAAGGGGGCTGGGGGAGGGGTGGGGGGTGGGAGATGGGAAGGGAGAGTTCCTCGTCCAGTGAGTGGTACCCACAGTAGGGCTGCATGGAGAGGGACATCCGGCCAAGCTCCAGGCCACAGCCTTTGCCTGCTCAACAGCGTGTTTTGAGGAAGTCTCAGAGGGGCTTGTGTTCAGAAAATAACCCTCAGGCAGAAGCTACATGACAGCCTCTCCTGCTGCCCTCCCCTCCACTGGAGAGGCCACAGCGTGGCAAGATTCTGTGGCAGACAACCATGACCAGAGCAGGCTTTACTGAAACCCTCTGGTGGGCTTTGTTGTTTTGTTTTGCTTTTGGTGGGGGGGGGGCCTGAAACTCACTCAGATCCAGCAGCATCTGCTTCCGGAGGGCTAGAATTAAGGGTGTGCCCCACTGCACCTAACAGGATCTGTCTCCGTGGTCCTCAGGCGAATCCAGCTTAGAAGCCTCACGAGTGAGGATTGCTCTGGTCCAGCACCTTCATCCAGGATTGCTCACTGAACTTATTCACAACAGAGACAGCTACTGAAGCTGATTTCTGCTCTAACACCTGCCGCTGGATTTGTATTATTATTATTATTATATTATTATTATTATTATAATCTTCATTTTGGACAATTGTAGCTCCTTTTTATATGCGAACTTTTTTTTCACTACTTTCAATGTAAGTCAAAGGTTTATGATCTCATCTTCTCTGCTTTATATGCCATAACATTGGTTGAGTGTCAGACTGTAAAATAAGGCCTGGAGATTTTATATATATATATATATATGTATATCAATTATTATTTCACCAGAGAATCAAAATAACTATGGATCTCATGGCCTGAGAGATTTACTGTAGGGGTTGGACATCATAGCTAGTATGAGGAGGAGGGTGACAGCCTTTGGAGCAGGCTGCCATGTCTGCCTCTGACATGGGGTCTGAAGCTGCTGTCAGTCAGTGAGGCTGGCAGATGGCCACAAAGCCTGGGTCTGGAGCAGAGGAGATTCAGGGCAAGCTACATACCAGGGCAAGCTACATACCAGGACGGCAAACTGGGGGGAGTGTAGTTGATAAGAAAATGAAGCTAACACCCTCTCTGTAGAATTGCACATTTTTTCCAGCCCAGGACTAGAGAGAGTTAAAGGAGGTCGTCCACTAAGGGCTGGAGAGCCGAGGGCCAGCATGTGAGCTAAGAGAACAGGGTAAGCCATTCACTGTATCAGCTGCCACCTCCTAAGTGGCCTTCATGCCATCCATTACCCAAACCTCATGAAAATATCTTCTGTAAACATAACATACGCAACCATACAAACAAGAAGATTCTGTCAAGTGTTAGCTAAATTCACATAAATTCACACCATCACTCTGCTGGACTTCATGTCCACTAACAATGGCTGATGCTTAGTCTCAACGAAGGAATGTCTAGATGAGGTTGGCAGGGCATGTCTAAGGGGGTTTCCTTGGTTGCATTTATTGACATGGAAAGGTCTGCTGTGGGTGGAACCATTCCCTAGGCTGTGAGAGCAGAAAGCATGCATGCAATCATTGCTCTGTTCCTGCTTATGGACGTGGTACGACCCACTTCCTCAAGTCCTAACCGCTGTGACTTCCCTGCCATGATGGCTTAGAACCTGGAACTGTGACAGCAAGCACTCCCTCCTCTAAGTAGCTCTGACAATGCAATAATCACAGCAACTGGAAAGGAAGCGAATACAGTAATACCACTCAACTCCCAGCATGCAACTTGGCTAATTCTGACCGAAGGGTTACAGGTGAAATGAACAAGTTATGGCAGCAGAAAGTCCTATACATTCCAGTTCCTGACTACCACGTCAACCAGAGACAAACCAGCCTAAAGGCCATAGGGTTCTAAACAAGAATGGAAATCAGTTTTCATGCACTGAGTGTGGAAATGCAAGGGCTTTTCTCTTTCGTATTTTGTTGTTATTGAAGAAATTATATCATGCTTTAGCTTGTTATGGTTTCAAAACCCAGCCTAGGTAACTGTCTTAGTCATGGTTCTACTGCTGTGAAGAGACACCGTGACCACCACAGCAATTCTCTTAAAGGGAAGCATTGGATTAGGACTGGCTCGCAGCTTCCGATGTTCAGTCCATCATCTGCACGGCGGGAAGTGTGGTGGCAGAGAGGCAGGCAGACACCGTGCTGGGAAAGGAGCCAGGAGTCCTACATCTGGATCCACATGCAGCAGCAACACAGAACACGCAGCAGAAACACAGAGATGGTGTGCCTGGCTCGGGCATTTGAAATCTCTATCACTATACTTCCCTACTCCAACAAGGCCACATCTCCTAGTCCCTGGCAAGTAGTGCTACTTCGCTGATGATCAAGCACTCAAATTGATCAGAGTGAGTTCTTGCCTTCGGTGGCTATGGGATTTGATCTTACAAAAGCACACACTTCCCAGCAGAGTGCACAACACCGATACTCGTCGTGAAACAACTACACCATATTGTCTTTGTTTTCTAGTATTTTACAGATTCCAGCTTAGTAATATTTTAAAAGAAAATAAAAGTTGCAATGTCTTAAATACAGCTAGCATATTCTAAAAGTGAGCCGGCACACCATCATTTATATTTTCATGGGGTCATGGGAGTGCTTATGAATGAACACCATAGCCAAGGTTCCTATTACCTTCAGTGCTGTAGATAACTGTGCGTGAAACTTCTGTCCACACCAAAGAGAAGATTTTCAAGGATGAAATTCTAATTCTGCAAAATTGCATGTAGGTGAGCGGTTTTACTGAAGATGGGGCCAGGGTGAGACACCCGTGGCCGCCTTCTCCTGAACAATGTTGGTTTCATTGTCTGACATGAAGAACCAAACAGCCGCATAGAAGAACCAAACAGCCGCATAGAAGAACCAAACAGCAGAGGGAAGGATGTCGGGCTAACATGATGGATGGGAGGGCAACACTGACTTCAGAAAACAGGCAGAGTAAGTGCCCCACCCTGATGGGCCTCCCAGAAAGGCAAGGGTCGGCTCTGAGAGCTCAGCTGGAGAAATGTGGGGTAGGGGAGTTCACGCACCAATCACACAGGCATTGACATTTTTTTTTTTTTAAATAGCCTCTCCTCCCATGCCTATGTCTTCATTCATTTCAGCATTTATTTAGTATTTGTTAGATCCAGGAACCCTGAGCAAGACAGGGGAGGGGCCAGCTTGTGGGCTGGTGGGCTCCAATAGTGGAAGGAGAGGATGGTCCTGTGGGTGCTCCAAACAAGAGAGCTGCACATCACTAGCTGAGTGGGGGAAACGGGGAGAATCCAGAATGTTTCTTTTTCCTTTTTCCTCAGTGGCCAGCTGTCCGTTAGACAGAGAGGACAATTCTACAGTGGGAAGAAGAGCGAGGAACAGAAGGTCGGTTTACCTGGGAGTAAAAGGGTTCTATCTGCTTTAGAGACGTGGGGGGGGGGGCGTGTTAGTATGGATGTCTGGACTGCACAAAAGTCAGAATTAGAAATAGCTGGTGTAAGCATCAGTAAGGCATGGAGGCCAACCGGAAGAGGCTAACACAGTGAATGAGAGTAAAGCTGGGGAGGTCCAGGACAAACTATAAAGAGAGTCTACAGGAGAAGCCACAAGTGGAAAGCTCCCAAGTCAAGAGCAAGGAGCCTCAGGTGAAGAGGGCTCTGACGTAGTGGCTTGCCAGAATCTTGTATGTCTGCTTCCTGTTTTGAAACACACGGTAACTACAGAGTAAATAGTATATAGCATGCATTAGGAAAGCAGACTGGCATAGCCACACGCAACTAACATCATGGTTAAAACCAAGAACACTATTATTACTGAGCTTTCTAGGGGAGGAACGATGGGCCAAGCTGTGGAGAGCACTGGCTGCTCTTCTAGAGGATTTGGGATCAGTTACACACACCTGTAATTCCACTTCCTGATCACCCGATGCCCTCCCTCTGGCCTTCCCCTACACCAGACACATAAATAGTAGACATATATGCAGGCAAAACACAGAATAAAAGCATCCGGCGCTTTCCAACTGCACCTTGGGTGACACCTGAAATAGTCTCCTTCCAGAACAGATTACCTTAGGAACAGGTTAGACAGCAGAGCTAGAGAAAACTTTGGCTCTCCCTTCAGTTTGTCCTTAATTCTAGAACATGTACTGCACCCATCTGAAAGAGAGGTGGCTGCCGCATCTCAGCAAGGACCCTATTCCAATCCCACCCATTCCAGCGTGAACTTCTTCCTTCCCCCACCCCCTCGGGCTGGCTGTCTTGACCTCTGGGAACCAAGGAAGCAGAGGTGAAGGGAAACAAGACCCATCTTGTCACAATTAGGCAACGACTGGCCATCAGGCAACAGTCCGTAGACCTGATTCGCTTCAGCCATGGTTACCAGTTACACACGCTTGCAGCTATGTTTTCAGATACGCCGCCATAACTCTGAGTTGTGTGAGCTTTAATGGGAAGTTAGTGGCGGCCAGTGCGATGGCTCACCAGGTAAAGTACTTGCCAGGGAGCCTGATGATCTGAGTTCAATACCTGGGGCCAACTGGAGGAAAGGCAAGAAGTAACTGCTGGAAGGAAGGCATTCTCTGACCTCCACTTACACACCACAGCTTGCCTGTGCACACCTTCCCCAACACACACACACACACACACACACACGCACACACACGCACGCATGCACGCACTCTGCTTAAACAGGAAGTTGAGGCCTCTGGTACTTGATAAGACAGTTCTACCTCTTGCCTGGAAGAGCTCCGTGGGTGTAACCACTGGGTACCGGGTATCTCCACACACTGAATAAAAACCTTACAGCTTCACCTGACTCCCAGAACCTCTAGAACAATGTGGAAATGGTACACGACTCTACAGTTTGGCATTCTAGACGCTGAATGTAGGACACCAGGCACATGGCAATGGGAGCACAGAAATGAGGGAAATGGTTTTCCACCAAGACAGCCCTAATCTAGGACAATTGGGCGGTGGCCCTGAATGGAACCTCTTAACAGGAGCAGGGGGTAGTAGTATAAGGAGTCCAATTTCCGACACACTTAGAAGCCAGTCAGTCTTCCCGTGGTGGGTACGCCATCCAGGGATAGAGAGAAGGTTGCAGAAGGCCTTGCCAATGCCTCCGCTGTGCAGTAGACCACAGACTTGAGCTACAGTAAGGGTTACAAATCTAAACTCAGACATCTCAGGTGAGCACACATTACCATCACGAATGTAAACTCACCCACAGGCTCCCGGTTTTTGGGTTTCAAGACACAATGCACAGACACTTCACTTAACAATCTCAACAGACGTTACCATGTGTCCCTTTTCTCTCTCAACTTCAGAGAGTTGAGCTGTCCAGTGTGTGGACACACACCCAGATTCATGTAACTGATAAACACTCCGCATTTACAAGGAGTTGGTGCTGATCATATTTACACCTTGTATGTATAATCTTATCACTGCACTCACTGACAGACCTTGGACCACTTCTGTGTATCAGCCTCAAGGTGGCCACAACCAGGGGGTGATGCTGATTCTGGGAAGGTCTTAAGTCTCTCTGATTGTTCAGACACACCACTGTCTGAACTGCTCCATTAATTGTCATTTCCTCAAGTTAAACAAAAATATTAAGTGGACGATATACGGAGAATGGGAGCCAACTCCAAAACAACCGGGAGGGAGAGGGGGAGAAATAAAGCGCTATTTGGAGAACAGTGATCGTGCTGGGTTATATTGGCTAATGGTCAGTGATGATTGGGGGAAGGGGTTATTTCACCTTCAATATAACAGCTCATCATCAAAAGCAGGGGGGGGGCAGGAGCTCAAGTTGGACAGGAGCCTGGAGGCAGGCATCGTGGAGGATTGCTCAACTTGATGTATTATAGAAGCCAGGACCACCGTCCCAGGGGCAACACCGCCACAATGGGCTGGGCCCTCCTCCACCAACCACTAGCTAAGAAAATGCCCTAGCTTGTGGAGGCACTTCCCAGTCGATGGTCTCTCCTTCCCAAAGACTCTAACTCGTATCAACTTGACATAAAGTGACCTATCGTCAGCCTGACACACAAACTCGGAACTGTTAAGCCACACCCTTACCTTTCGTGTTTATCCCCAAGCTCACACGTTAATAAAGACATCGAAATACAAAAATAAATAAATAAATAAAAATTTACAAACTGAAAAGTCCCACTCTGTCTTTTGGGAAATCTCAAACACCTAAAGAGTCAGTATCTTTTGAAATCAAAAGTCTTTTAAAATATAACATCTTTCAACCCTAGACAGGCTCCTATATGAAAATAAGTTTAATGATTTCTTAATTCAGGGAGGAGCCAGGGCACAAACACAGTCAGATCGAAGCAAAAACAAACTCCGATAGTGTAAATAACGTAACACCCCATGTCTGGGGTTGACTCACAGTTTTCTGGGCTCCTCCAAAGGGCTTGAGTTCCCTGGCTCTGCCCTCTGTAGCGCAGTTTGTTTCCTGGGCTCTGGGGTGAGCTTCCCCCATTTCTGGTGGTCTCCGATGGTCCTGGCATCTCCAAAATGCTGGGATTTCTGCTGCCGCTGGGCTGCACTTGCACCAACAGCCTCTCTCGGGCTCCCTTGATGGTGCCACGCCGGGACCTCACCGTGACCTCTCCAGTCCTGGTTTTCAGCTGCTCCTGAAGCTGCACCTCCCACGGCCTCTCGTGGCCCCTCACGTGTCCGGCTTCAGCTGCTTTTCCCGACCCTTCATTGCCTTCAAAACCAGCACCACCTGGGTGACTCTTACGCTCCCAAATTCAGGTGTCAGCGTGACGTACAAGCTTGGCTGCCCTTTGGAACACACCCTTCTGTGTACTCTCTCCCAGAAAACCCTCCCCAGAAGATTCCGTCTCAGTAAGGCAGGGGTATTCTTAATCACCATTAATTTCTCAGCTCCAGCCAACCAGCATCATTTGTACGAGGGCTTTGCTTCAGTGGGGTCAGTCTCTGGGCAATCACAGCCCATTCTCAGCGCCAGCTGATCAGAACCACAGGATGGAAAACAGCCCGGAGAGAGTCCCTCTGCTACTTCATGGGCCAGGTCTCCCCATGCTCTGGGTTCCTCTCAACATCGTATCGTCCAGACTCTCAGAACAGCCAGTTCGCTGAGCTTTGAACACTCCGTGACTTTTCCAGCCTCACATTGCACAATACTCCCCCAAAACAACACGGTCAGTCCTGTCACAGCGGTACCCCGTCTTTCCCGTCCTAGTTAGGGTTACTATCACTGTGATGAGACACCATGTAGGAAGGGAAGCGTTTCTTGTGCTCACGGTTCCATATAACAACTCAGCACAAAAGCAGTCAGGGCAGGAACTCAGCACAAGGACCCGGAGGCAGGAGCTGATGCAGAGGCCGTCGCAAGGGTACTGCTTACTGGCTTGCTCAACCTGCTTTCTTATAGCACCCAGGACCACCAGACCAGGGATGGCACCACCCACAATGGGCTGGGCCCGCCCCCATCAATCACTAATTAATAAAATGCCTACAGGTTTGCCTGCAGCCCCAATTACGGTGGCATTTTCTCAATTGAAGCTGTTTCTGGCTTGTGGCAACTTGCCGTAAAACCAGCTAGCATGGGCACCAGTTTTGTGCCTCACATCATATTTGGATAGAGGGGAGGAATCATGGGATGGAAACGTCAGAAGCAGTAGTAGAATATTGGAATCTTTTACAAGAACTTTGTAACTTCAAAGAGGTACAGATTTGGGGACAGCTATGAAGCCAGGTGGTGTTATGGCAAGACACGGATTCTGGGGCAGAGAAAATGTACTGGTCAGAGAGAAGTTCACAGAGGACTCGCATCCCAGCGCAACCAGCAGCAGTAGGCATGGCCTCTGTGCACACTAGGCCAGGCCTTCCTGGAAGTACTGTGCAGCCGGGCACACCTTTAATTCCAGCCCTCAGGAAGCAGAAGCTGCTAAATCTGAGTCTGAAGCTGCTTGGTCTACACAGTGATTTTCAGGCCAGCGAGGGTTGCAGCACAAACCTCTCCACCCCCACAAGACTCTTGCCATGCCCTGGCCTCTCCCGTGGTGGGGAGGGCCGCAGGAGAGAGACACCATAGCTTCTATCCTCTGGTCCAAGTGTGAACGTTAACAGTGTGTGCAAATATGAATATTTACAAACCATGTACCAATGAGTGCAAAAAAAAAAAAAAAAAAAAAATTAACGACTGAAGCTTCTTTCTCCCGGAAATTTGTAGCCTGAGGCTCCTGCTTGAAGACACCCACTGCCAGTCAGCCACCCCCCCCCCCACGCTGTGCATAATAAACTCCATCAGAGTACAACCTGCCTGGCCCCAGCTTTCCTGGTCATGTGTCTGTGGTTTCTTCATACCCAGTCGGGTTTTAAGGTACAAGATGATTAGTCCACACACAAAGGTCCTTCTGAGGAGGATACCTTGCCTTGTTCCAGAGCAGGGATGTCCTGCTGAAGAATCAGGGGTGCACTATGCAACACTGATAAGGCAGAATTCTGGACTTTACTGGGGAGGGGGGAGAGTTTTGAACACCACATCAAGATTGTATTCCAGCCACTCTCCTCACGGCTGTAACACGGAAGCAAGGGTCGTCTGCTTGTTCTCACTCTTTGAGGGTGTTGACCTATCATGCGTGGGAAGACTTGGCAGGGAGGCGTGCGTTACGTGCACTTCCCTGCCAGCCTGGTCCCACAGCAGCGTCGGCCCCAAACAATACATGGAAACACTGAATTAATTATAATGCTGTTGGCCAGTGTCTAGAGCTTCTTATTGGATAGCTCTATCTAAATTATTAACCCAGAATTACTAACATATGTATTTCCACATGGTCTTATCTTACCGAGAATGCCAGACTCAGGTGTCCTCTCCTCCCAAGATCACATCGGGACCCTGTCCTATGTTTCCCAGAATCCTCCACCTCTCCTAGTCCTGCCTATCTTGCTGCCCTATTGGCCGACGGTGCTTTATGCATTAACCAATAGGAGAAACTGACTCTGGAACTGTGTCACTCACAGTTGAGTGGGTCTTCCACCCGCCTCAATTCCCACCCAGTCTAGAAACCCTCACAGGTGTGCCCAGGAGTCTGTCTTCCAGGTGACATCGATGCTAGCTATCACAGAACCTACCCTTGGGAGAGATGGTAAGCATCCATTTCCAGGCAGAGAACATTCTGGACTGGGGAGCCTGTGACCTGGGAGGAGTAGTCACATAGAGCCTGTGACCGCAGAGGCAGACTATGTCCTGCCTCAGTATTGTCAACGTCAGATGGTTCTGACATATGCCAGCAGAGGGGCCACACTGAGTCACAGACTAAGCTGTGTGAGCGAGCTCGGCAGGTGGAGAAACAGCCATCACAATGCACCCTGACTTCCCTTAGGGCCAAGATTTCACTGAGCTGCAAGAGTTTGGACTAACAGCGTCACTCACCGTAACTACCCTGGAAACCCTAAAAGTGGGCGCTACAGGACACGCTGCTTTAAAGACAAGGAATCTCCATGAGCCCAGACATTTATGTACCACATGGTTAGTGCATAGCTGAAGACTCAGCCACCGCCTGCTGCTACTGTTTCCTTCACAGAGACTCTGTCCTCTCTATCTGCAGACCTACCAAAGCCAGGGCTGATGGCTCAATAGCATAGACTCTCACTGTGAAGAATAGACAGGATGTCCCACCCTCAACTCCAGAATTCCTAATCCAGTGACAGGAATACTTTCCAGAACAAAGGTCTCTGTGGAAAATCAGAGACACCAGTCAGAGCCCCCGTACTAGTGTTCACATTTAATCCTAGCACCCAGGAGGCAGATGCAGGGGATCTCCCTGAATTCAAGGCTACACAGCATGTTGCAGGCCAGCTAGTGTTCTATAGAGACCCTGTTTCAAAACAAAAGAAGACACTAGCCAGAGAGTTGACACTTGGTGTAAAAGAATTTGGGAGAGTGGGTAGGTTCCCTGAGGGGAAAGGATCAAGCTTGGTGTGGTGACATGGGCCGGTCATCCCCAAAGTGAGGCTGGGACGGGTATTTCAGGACGTCTGAGGACAGTCTGAGTGGTATCGTGAATGCCAGGTCTACCAAGGAGTCACAGCAAGATTGTCTTAAAGAGCAAAACAAATAAACAGAAAAACAGGGCTAGGGATTTCTCTCCACCAGCTTGGCGTGTGAAAGGCCCTGTATTCAATTCAGCACCAAAAGTAAAACTAAAACAACAGCAAAAAGCATGGGGTTGGATGCTTTGGAAAGGTATGTGTAAAAGAGAGATGATTTCCATGCTGTCCAATCTACTTCCCAAACCGCCGACCGAGTCTGCTTCCGGAATCCCTTCTGAGCCGGTGGCCTCGTGGCACACATTTTAAGCCAGCCGTCTACACTGCCAGCACTCCCTGCCACCCCCACCCCACCCCACCCCGTCTTCCTACGACATTTTCATTGAGCTATTAAAGCTGGATGTGTCAGGGACAGTCCGAGCAATCGCACTGGTGGTAAGTTAGTTGATATATTTTAAAATAAAGCAAGGGGACAATGTGGGAGTCAGGGGAATACATTGCTCTGTTTAACAACAAGTGATTTATTGAGCCCCTGTAGGCAGGTCCAAGGGAAGGCTGCACACTCTGTAGGTGGGCAAAGCTGAACTGTTCCCTCAGAAATCTTGCACCTGGGATCCGAAGGGGAACAGAGGCTTATGGGAAGAGTAATTAAATTCTTGATTTGGAATGACCCTAAGGAATGAATTCCATTCCCACGTGCTACAGAGGCGATCGCGTGGTCTTCTTCCGAAGCAGAGGTATTAGCAATTACCCTGCCTTACAGCTTTCTCTCCAACCACAGCTCAGCTTTTCTCCCCAGCATCTCTGTGGGCAGAGTGTGATGTTTCCAAGACAGCAGATAATCTGGCTTTCACACCCCCCCCCCTTAGCTTCTAGCCTGGCTGAGGGACTGAGTGACAGGCGGGTACCAGGCAATGCATCCTGGGTGTGGGTCGATTGCATTCTCAAGTGACAGCTGTGAAGTCACAAACCTCACTCGGTTGGCCCTGTCCACAGATGAGCGAGAATACTCCCAGCATGCACCTGATGCAAACTTGAAGCAGTTACCACAGTCGAGGAAGACCGCCTTCTAGCTCCCTCTCTGACTGTGGACCTGTGGGTCTGTTCCCTAACAAGTTGAGTACTGCATGGGTACTATTGGTACCCAGCCTGCTCCAGATGCCCCCCACCCCCTATCCCAGTCTCCCAAAACTGGAGGTCCATACTGGCCACCACACCCACCCAGCATGCGCATGGGTCCTGTGGCTCCAAACTCCGACCCTCATGCTTGAATGGCGGCCATTGAGCTGCCTCCCTATTCTTTCTGTTTGCACCTTACTATTTGTCTCTCCTTTACATCCACGTACCTGAAAAGCTTGCATTTGTACCTTCATAACTTCAGTCAGACCTTGAGCTCTGTCATCACCACCAAGCCCATGCTACCTCACTGAAACGTAGATCCTGACCCCCGTTAGATTCTACAACAACATTTGACCTACTCAGGCCCTTCATTCTTCTGTCTTTTTTTGATTTTTTTTTCCCCCTTCATTCTTGAATCAACTCTCTTGGCCCATTTCTCTCTCCCACCATTCGCTGTGTCTGTCTCCTTTGCTGGAACATTCCGAAGCCCATCCCCGGAGCCCATCCCGGAGGTCCTCCTTCCCTTTCCATTGTTTTACATTTTATATTATTATGTTTTGTTTTGAACTCCTGAGATGCCACGCCTTAGTTATACACAGAGATCAAGGCGCGCGGCCATAATCGCCAAATCAAAACCCCCAGAACTCCCCTGGACCCCGTTCTATTTTCAAACCTCCACACGCACAGTTCAACGGCTCTCACGTCTGAATCCAGCAATTCCCCATTACTCATGCATTCCACATTTGCAAACTTGCCTGCTCACTACCATGCATTTGTGACCCTAAACCGAGACCCATGACAGTCTCATAATCATCTTCAGACACGCACGGGGCTGCCAGGACATTTGCACCGTTTGGCCTGTGCGTCCGGGCCGTGGTTCTGACGGGCAGCGTCCCGCCTTAATGCTGCCGCTAGCTGTCGTCATGGAAGCCTCCTCCCACGCTGACTCCATTTGTACTTAGCACACTCTCGTGCTGCTGGTTGGTGGCTTCGCTGTCTAAAGCGCTCCCTAGACACTGAACCGACGTGCTGCTTCATGTCCCTAAGCTCAAGAAAATACGTTATCTACCGGGCACACCTCCTTCAGGCATGAGCCGCAGTGGCGATAAATCAACAATGCATACTAAACAAAGTGTCTTTAGACAGAAACACACATGCAGTAAGTGATGGACAATCTGACCGAGAGCCGTGGGGCCTGCCTCCCTCCCCCGTGTATCCGCTAAGTCAGTTTTCTACTGACTTTGTAAGCACCCCAGCAGTGAGGGGCAACTGCAGACCCAGCGCCAACCGCCACGGCCTCCCGCCCCATTCTCCCTCATCCCCGAGAGCAGCTTCGGTCTTCCACTTGTGACCTGGAAGCTGCCATGTGCTGTCTCATCCCACAGCCAATACAGCGGCTGGTCCCCTTGTGGCTCTCCCTCTGAAATCACTCCCTACATCCTCACCGTTGCAAGCCTAGTCTAGCCACAACTGCCTCAGTTACGGCAGTCACATCCCAATCGGTCACCTGCAACTCTCCACGGTCTTGCCAATCCCTAACACACAAGTAAACCCCAGCGCTCAGCACAGGAAGAGCCCCTTGCTACTCCACATCAAACCTCGACTCTCATTCCCTGCCTTTTCCCACCCGGGGTTCCCTTCACAGCAGCCATCACCCAGCACAATCCAACCCTTCTCGGTATTCCCTACAAAGCGTCAAGGTTTTGAGGGCAAGGACTGTTCAAGTCCGTGCAGCCTTCTCTGTACCCCACTAGGGCCCCAGATATGAAGTTGACATTCAAGGAAACTGATGACGGGGTTTGATTTCTCTTGTGTGAACGAGAGCGATCACCTCGATTGCACACTGCAATTTGTTCTCTGAGAGTTAAAATGCTCCAGACTGCCTTCATGCTGACGCGGGGCTCTGGGCCACCGTCAGCATCTGCTGCTCAGTGGAAGCAGGAGGCAGCATCATCCCATCTCTGAGCAGATGGGAAGGTTGAGATCAGCTGTCTCTGACCCTTGGTTCTGGTTAAAGGGATTGTGGATGTCTATGTTCTTCCTTCCTCCCACAAACAACCTGTCCCCTTTCCAGGATGGGCCGTGGGGGAGGGGCATGGCAAGGACTGCTTTCATCTCCCAAGTCTGCTATAGAAAGAGGGTTTTCCCCTGCTGTCGTGGTCTCCTTCCTGTTGCTATGATAAAACACAGCTAAAGCAACTCAGGGAATAGAGGGAGTTGCTTCACCTTAGCCATCACAGTCCAGAGACCTCAGGGCAGGAACTCCAGAAGAACCTGGAGCAGAAACCTTGGAGGAAGACTTCTTGCTGGCTCATTGGCAGTCACCCTTCGCTGGCTTTCTTACGAAGACTAGGACCACCTGCCCAGGGAATGCCTTGGCCCCACTGGGCTGGGCCTGCCTGCAGCAATTAGTGACAAACACTGTCTCACAGACATGCCTGCAGGCCAATCTGATCTAGGCAGTTCCTCTTGAAGATGACTCTAGGCTGGGTCAAGTTGATCGCTAATGTTACCCAGGACGCCTACACAGGACATTCCCCAGTAAGCTTGGCTCATCCTTTGATAGGGCACAGCGGAGTCCAGTGTGGGTATGTGGTTGAGGCTCACACATCATCTCATGGACCAGAGAGGACAGGACAGGCCTGGCACCCAGGGACCAAACTCAAAGGCCCACTCCTAAAGACTCACTTCCTCCCACTCCACTCTATCCTCTCAAGGCTCCAGAGCCTCCCAAAATAGCGCCCCCTGCTGGAGAATCAAACACTCAACCACGTGGAAGACAGGTTCAGACCTTCTCTGGCTCTGCCAGCCGGGTCAGGTGTTGTCTAACAGACTACCC
The DNA here is from genome assembly GCF_943737965.1 of Phodopus roborovskii. NCBI lineage: Eukaryota > Metazoa > Chordata > Mammalia > Rodentia > Cricetidae > Phodopus > Phodopus roborovskii. The sequence continues at coordinate 4,792,757 of NW_026126639.1, read as the reverse complement.
AGATGCCATGGAGTCATCATCGAATGATGGAGAGCCGGCTGCTTTGGCAAGCTTGCTGTCAGCCAGCCAGAACTACAGGAGTCAGGCTGGAGGCCACGTGCATGGAGAATCTAAGAAGCCACCCACAGAGGCATCATTCTTCAGGGTCAGCCTCCTCCTCAAAAGAAATAAAATGTAAAACCCCCACTCCATTCTCATGTGGGACAGCCTCCAGGCCTGGAGTTGCTCAACATTCAGTTCACAGACGTGTCTCTGTGTCCCCGGGCTCTCTGTAGGTGTGCTGCTAGCCGGCCGGCTAGTCCACAGCAGGCGGTCCAAGCAGAAATTGAGAGTGTTACAAAATGGATTTCTATGAGGGGAAACACACACACACACACACACACACACACACACACACACACACACACACACTCACACACACACAGGAAAAGAACTTAGGAACCAAAAATCCAGAGATTAAGCACCTGGTCACCGAGCATTCTGTCTCCTCCCATTTTTCATCTACATGTGTGGGAGAAAATAGTTTTAAAAGAGTTGGATCATTCTAACAATAAATACTTTTTCCTACTTACTGGGCAAAATTCCAGGTCATTAATCTTTCCTTGCCATATTGTTTTCCCTCAAGGCCACACAGCATCTTAAGGTCTATACGTACCACGGTTTGCAGAATCATGGCTACCGGCTTACCACTTAGACCACTTCATTACTGAGGTCACCCCAGGTGAGCATGATTGCATACAAACATGAGTGTGCCACCGACGGCTTTCCAAGGCTAAAGATCATTCAAATGAAACCATGGGATCAAACTGACTTTAAATTTTCCTGCGCTGTACTGAAACCCAAAGAATGTGAAACTGGAGCTTTTCCAAAGACGGCTTAGAGTTGAGACTGCTCTGAGGCCTGTCCTAGGATCCCTCAGCCACTGGTAGAGCTAATCTGTGCCCCCAGAAACTCCAAGGGCAGAGGCCAGCGCCTGCACCCCAGGCCCTTCCGGGCTGTGTTTACTCACGTCTACAGCTGGGGCTAGCTGGAGCATGTGGCCGTCAGGTGGTGTGTGGGGGGTCTTTCAGTCTGCAGTGACTCAGCCAAACCCACTCGCTCCTGGACCTCACTGCGATCACAAGGATGAGGGCACTCTCTTCCCCGAGGCCCAGTATTCCCCTGTAATTAGAAGAGGCTGATTACACTTGAGTGTGTGGATATGGAGGATTTGCGACTCGTGGTTCAACCTTGTGACTTCGTTAACTGTACCACTCCGTGCCCTGCCTTCTTTTTCCCCTGCTGGAACCGTTCGGAGTATGACGTGTGCTCAGACTCAAGCCTGGGTGCTCTGAGAGCTTCCTGGAAGGCAGAGTTTGCAGAGAGACTTTGGGGTGCATACGTCCAGGAGTCCATCTCAAGTTCTAAGACCCAGAGACAGGACTCCTAGCTGTTTTAATTCACGTGACTCATTGTCACTCTTACACACCCAGGGCGGTAAGGTCCAGAATACACTGGGCATTGTAATCAGTTCTGGAGAATGAAGACCGACCACCCCTTGGGGATTCTTATTCACTTCATCCACGATGAGGTGAATTACATGACCTTGGTTCAGCCAATATTCGGGGACTGATATGGAAGCAACGGTAACTAATCCCAGCGAGGCTGCGTTTCCACAGCTCTGTGGTCCTCAGATGCTCTCTGGGTCAAAGGTCTTCACGGACTTTGTGCCTTTATTATGGTTTGGATGTGAAATGCCCTCATAGTGTCTCAACACTACTTGGTCACCAGTTGGTGGCGCTATTTGGGGAGCCTGTGGGCACTTTGAGAAGCGAAGTCTCATTGGAGGAAGAGAGCATGAGTATCAAGCCTTTGAAGGGCAGGCTGGCTGTACCTGCTCTCTATCCCTACTCCACCACAATGTGAGAAGCCACCGCTGCCCTGTGCTCTGTGCTGTGAACCCCACCACACCTCCTGAACAATGACGGACTGGAGCCCGAGGTATTTGTGTGGAATCACGGCTCTCACGGATTACTGGTCGACCTTGCTTCCCATTCTGTATTGGCTCCCTGATCCACCCGGATACGACAAGCAGCTGCACACATTTGCTGCCACCACCACAAAGCACCTCCCACCGCTGTTTGTCTCCTCAAACCCCGAGTCAAAATAAATCCTTTCTCCTTCCGTTGCTTCTTGTCAGGAGTTCCATCAGCGATGAGGACAGTAACACAAACAGCTGTGCTCTGATGCGTAGGCAGCCATTAACCGTGGGAATCTGAGCCCAGTGTCCCCTTCTGGCACAGGGGACTTCACATACTAAGAGGAAGTAGAAGAGCACCCATCTGGCTTCTCAGAACAGAGGTGACTCCCTGGAAGTCTCTCCCTGGAAGAGCACGTTGGGGATATCTCTGTCAGGAATTCACAGATGAACTACAGAGTAAGCCACACTTCTACCTTAGGGGATGGGATGGTACACCTGTGCAAAACACCAGCTACTAAAAGTAGCCTGTGAAAACACACACAAAGTATGAAGAAACTCATTGGAGTTTGGGGGCCAGGAATTCTGCTCAGTGCTTCTGGTTTTAGCTGAAGAATATGAGAGGGATTTGGTTGATGGTGGCTCTGGGACAGGAGGGGGTTGGCATGATGCTTGCCTTCTGTAAGGACCGCAACAGTTTTGCTGGACTCAGAGGAAAGCAAAGATGACAGCCGTTTGTCTTGAGACTAGGCACTGGGAACACTCTGAAGGCCAGGTGAGTGTGGGACTCCCTGAAGGTCACTGGACTTGAGAGCAGGTGAATGCGGGGACACACTGATGGTATGTACAGATAACACTGTCAGACATGCTGAGTGACTCACGGCTCATCCAGGAGAGGACGGAGGAGTCTTCTGAGGATGTGATGAATAAGAGGCACTGGGAAGGAGAAAGGGACAGCCGGACTCACGCGTTCCCGAGGGAGAACTCTGGAGATAAAGGGCAGAGCAAGAAACCAGGCTGTAAATTCATGTATGGAACCGTCCTTGCATTCCAGGGGGAAAACACTCCGTAGCCTTGGTATATGAGGATTCATGTCTATGTTCACTAGGAATATTAGTCTTTGGTCTTCTCTCTTACAGCGTCTTCATGAAGCATGGACATCAGGATAGTGCTGATCTCGCAAAAGGAGTTTGGAAGCGTTCCCTTCCCACCCATTCTTAGGGGAAGATTTCCAGGAGCATTGCTGCCTACTGTTCAAGCGTGTGGTAGAATCCAGCAATGAGGCCACATGGTGCAGGCAGGCTCTCATGTGTTGTGAGGTTTCTGGTGATGGGTTGACTGGTAAGAGCCATGCTGGGCACCTCCAGTTCTTCCTGTGAAGTCTGGGTAGGCTCTGTCTCTAGGAATTCATGCCTTCTGAGTGTTCCAGCTTGCAGGGTCCTGTTCACAGTACTCACTCATTTCTATGGCATCATTGTCTATTTCCTCTCTCATCTTTTCTTAGCTCGCCAGTTATTAATAAACTGGTTTACCATTTATGAAGAATCCATTGGCTGGGCCAGAGAGATGGTTCACAAGTCAGCACTTGCTACTCTCAACAAAGACCTGGGTTTGGTTCCCTGCACCCATGTTAGGAAGTTCCAAATACTGTAACGCTAGCCACAGAGAAGCTCATGTCATTTTCTGGCTTCTGAGAGCAACATACATGTTCATAAAATGATTTTTAATCTTTAAAAAAGTGTAGACTGTTATTTTACGTGTGTGTGTGTGTGTGTGTGCGTGCGCGCATTTGTGTATGCACACCATGTGTGTTGTTGGTGCCCAAGAAGGTCAGAAGAGGGCACCTTATTCCCTAGAACTCAAGTTATGGATGGTTGTGAGTCACCATACAGGTGTTAAGAACTGAAGTCAGGTCGACTCAGTTTCATCTATTTCCTGTTTTCTCTGTGCTTATTTCTGTTTTAATGTTTGCCATTTCTTTCCATCTGCTAACTCTGGGCTTCATTGCCTTTTTTTTAGTTCTGGTCCTCTGAGGTAATTTGATATCTAAGAATCTGCCAAGTGCTTCCCAAAATTGTCATACCATTTTGCTCTTCGACTGGCAAGAGGACCATTTTTCTACAGTCTCACCAAAAGCAAGAATTTCTAGTTCTTTCATTTGTCACAATTCTAACGTGTGGTAGACATTGTTGCGGCTTTAGCTTCCATTTTTTTTCCCCTGGAAAAATGAGGGTGGACAACTTAGTGGCCACACACAGTGCTTCTTTATGAGCAGCGGTGTACATTTTGCTTCTGACTCATGGCTGAGCTTTGATGTTGTTACACACTCAGGAGAGGATGATACATTGAGCTTTGATGTTGTTACACACTCAGGAGAGGATGATGCATTGTGTTTTCAGCTTGTCCTTAGAGTCATCGCTTTTGGTTTTCGTCTTTGAAAAGAAAATGATTTTAATTTCATAAAATTATATATATATATATATACATATATATATATATATATATATATAGTTTTACAGTGAACGGAATTAGCATTTGTGTGCAAGACGGGTCTATTGGTTGTTAAGGCTCTAAATAGCTTTGAGTTTACGACTGTTCACTTTATGAACAGCAAAGAGCAGAGAACAAAGACAAACACAAGTCCTAACTACAAAACAGCTGATTGGTTTGTTTTGTTTTGTCTTTTCAAGATAGGAAATACGTAGGCCAGGCTGGGCTAGGACTCACCATGGTATAGGCCTGGGATGTCTTTAAACTAATAGCAATCCTCTTGCCACAGAGCTACAAGTGTGTGCTACCATACCCAGCTAAAATAGCTTTCCTAAGCTGATGGCTCTGGGTTTGGTGAAGCCTTGGAGTACTCGGTAATAACACCCCAGGGCACAGTACAGTGGGATCCAACCCACATGCTGATTGTGTGCTGTTCTGCACACACCGTCTGGACTTTGGATGTGTGGATATTCTGGAATTCTCTGCTAATGTTTTTTTCTTTACCTGCTGACTCCTTGACTGAATGAAACTGGGCCCTAATCTGCAGCAGGGTGCTTCCCACACATAGCCAGGCTATAGGTTGACAAGGTTTTGAAAGAGTAAATAGTTTTGTTGCTATTACTTGGAAGCATAATTGGATCTGTTTCAAAAGATAGGTCCTTGAATTCATTGATGTTGGGAAAATGAAAAGCATAGAGTTTGCACAGCCTTGCAAATGTACAGGTGGATGAAGACAGACAATGGAGATCTACTGTCACTGACACCCTGAGCCCTTGGTGCTGGCTGCCAGGACTTGAATGGGTTTTCTTTGACTTCCAGAAAATTAATCCCATTTCTGTGGTTGGGTGGGGTGTGCTGTTGTTTGCTTTTTCCTTTTCAAGCCTAGATGCTAACCTAGATGGTTATTGTAATTACTAAAGGATACACACGCAGGCATGTGGCACTCCCAAAGTGTTCTGTAGCTTCTGGGTGGGACTTGACCTCTGGAGCCAGTGTCACCCTGGGGAGCAGGGGTGGATTGTGTGGGCCACATGACCTGAAGGAGGGTGTGAACCAGAGAGATGGAGAGATGCTAATGAACAGGAAGCCGGGTGCCAGCCACAGAGTTGACACCTTCCTCACTTCTGGCCCATGTCTAAAATCATTTCTTGTTTCAACAGAGTTTTCAAGTCATAACAGCCCCCTGGCGTTCTGCTGAACCCTGTAGATAATTCTGAAAACAGTGCGTACTGTCTTCAGTGAGAGAGCCCTGTAGGGACTAGGGGCTTAAGTGATTGATACAGACCCTGACTGTTCCCAGGGGAAATGAGCAGCCTATGTGGTGGCTCATGCCTGCCATACCAACCCTTGGGACCTTGGGAGGGAGACGGAAAAGGATCGCTATGAGTTGTAGGTCAAGCTTGTCTACACACTGCATTCCAGAACAGCCTGGGGTAGAGAGAGACACATCCTCCCCCCACCCTCTCTCCCTCCCTCTCTCTCTCTCTCTCTCTCTCTCTCTGGGTGTGGTGTCTCACATCTGTTATCCCTACACTAGAGAAGTACAGGCAGGAGGATCAGAACTTCAAGGTTCTCCTCAGCTGCTCAGTGAGTTTGGAGACAGCTTGGCTACTTAAGACCCTGAATCAGGAGAGAGAGAGAGACAGACAGACAGACAGCTTACAGAGTGTGTGGACAGCACAGGGGGCTGATGCTGGTGTTGTCACAGAATGAGTTCCCGGCTTCACGGCTCAGCAGTTGGAGAGTGTCAAGTGGGGAGATTAAAGCCCGAGAGAGGGAAGAAACTCAAGGTTTGGGAGTTTGCAAGTCTCAGTGTAGCGCTTGTCCATGGCTATTGCTGTGGCGATAAGAGGGACTCACTGCACTCATGAGTCACTTTTTTTCCAATAGAAAATGGTAAACACGATTCCAAACCCTACACCAGACTCTGATGTCTCCAGCTAGCCTGAATGTTCTTAAACTTAAAACTACTATTACAATATTTTTAATGCATTCTTTCCCGCAGCCTTGGCTTAAGGAACTAGATCCAGAGTCGAGGAAGTAGGAGGGAAAGGATAGATACATATCACATAATTTCAGCAATAATGACTTTGCTGAGCTGAACATTGCTTGTCACGTGACCCCGACTCCCTTGTCTTGGAAAAGCATCCCGCCTGCTTTCCTAGGGCTGACTTACAAGTGAGATGCCCATCTTTACCCCAGCTTCCTTGACCACCAGGCTGCAAACACATTGCAAAATTCAAAGTCTGTGCAGCACAAAAGCACAGCCTGGAAACCCCCCCCCAACACACACACACACATGCACACACACACACACTTCCCCAGGAGGCTATCAAGTAGCAGGGAGCACAAGGCTGTCAGCTCTTCCCAGAGCGATCTCTTGGGCCATGAGGTTTTTAGTGGAATCATGACAAAGGTAATAATGGGTTGGGAATGGGCAGCGTCGTAAGTGATTACACTTTCAAGGGTGATTGGGGGAAGGGGAGTAGAAAGTACGAAGGAAAAGAGACTCAGTAAGGCACAGGCCAAGACGACACCAGGAAATCGCCTACTTGGAGCCCTCTCATTTCTTACGAGCCTTCCAGCTTCCTCACGGGCGGGCACCATCTGCCCGACCACCCTACCCGTGGGACACTCCCTCGTTGCCGGTACAACGGGCATCTGTCCCTTTGAGAACCTGAACTGGATGCAGCTACACAGACAACAACAGAATGGGATGATGCCCTGGCTGAGATTAGCAGGGCCTTCATTTGATGGTCGGCTCTAGGGTCTCAGAGGAGAAACTCAGTCACCTTTGCATCATGGTGAGGAACAAAAGGAGAGGCTGTCTTGGGTTCCCGGGCATCAGAAGGCTTAGGCTACCACGGGAGGGAAGGCCTGTGGACCAGCTCAGCTGTCAAGTCAGGGAACTGGGGAGCAGAGCTAATACACCCCCGTGACTTTCAGTTATAACCCACCTGCCAAAGTTGCCAGGACATCCCCCAAACTACCACAACAGGGGACTAGGTGCCTAAAGCATCCGCTGGTGGGCCATTTCAGATTCGTGCAACAAGCCAGGAAGCAGCTACGCACTCTTTACAGCAAAGCCACGTGGAGGGGAGGGACAGTAGCAGGTGAGGAATCGGGCTGAGGAGCAGAGGAGAAGAGGCTAAGCAGAGCAGACAGGCTGTGAGGCAGGAAAACGCTTCCCGGGAACTCGTAGCAAAGGGGGAAGTACAGACCTAGTGGAGTCTATAATCCCCAACAGCTGTGCAGAGGCAGACCCTCCCGAACTCAGCAGTTTTCCCCTCGTGGGAGACTTTTCCTGGGTTGATGGGTAGAGAAGACACAGATGACAGAGAGGCCACAATTAGTAATGTGGTGAGAAAATTAGAAAGGTAAATTAACAATAAAGTTATGATACTGGAAGCGCACAGACCAAATTATCTGCATCCTAATTATTCAGGGCCCAGGTGTCTCCAGCCAAGACGGTAGGAGGTCTGCTGCGTGGCCTGAGCGGCTAGACATCTTTGACGTCACTCGGATGACCGGGACCAAGAACCTTTCCTTACTTGCAGACGAGACTGTGTGCAAGCAAGGAGCCCTCTGGCTGTGAGACTCACCTTTCCACTGTCTTCCCAGCTGTCTGTCGCCTTCCACAGAGCACACGGATGACCATCAGCAGGAGTTGTTAAAGGTCAGACTGCTGTTGCCTGGAGAGCGATGATTTCCTCCTTGCGCCTCAGTGACCGGATACAGCACATACTCCAACTCAGCACCTTCCACCAGCACACCTACTGGTGAGTGTTTAACCACAAAATCAGCGTCCTCCGCTAGGGGCCGTCTATCTGTCATCTCCCTCTCCAGCCGGCTTCTGCCATCTTCTGAAACACTCCGAGGAGGCACTAAGGCAAGGTGTGATATGGTGTATTCATTACCAAGAAGGCTCCGCTAAGGAAGGATGGAGACTTGAGTTAGACAAAGAAAGCAGATGGGGGCCGGGAAATCAAGAGTGTCAGCAGTGACCCTGCAGCTGCCTGCAGCTCAGGACTCTAGAAGCACTTTCTTCAGCCATGGACTTGGGCATTGCTGTAAGATACAGGCAAGATGACACTCCACATCAAAGGAAGACACTGAAGAAGATGAACTCTGGGGTTGTTAGCTGATCACACTGTCCACAACTGGGCATCCAATCATCTCCTCAAGTGAAATTGGATAGATGCTTCATGAAAAATGATAGAAAGATGAAGAGATAGATGTATGAATAGGTAGATGATAAATAGTAGATAGATAGATGAATAGATGAATGATAGCTAGATAGACTGTAGAGAGATGAATGATGCATACATGCTAGGTAGGTAGAGATATGATAAAGGCATGGTAGATTATAAATAGATGATTGGTAGGTAATAGATGTACAGTGTAGCTGGCTGTCTTGAACCACCAGCCCACAGATCATGACATGGAGATTTATTATTAATTATGAATGCTCAACCTTATCTCATGCTTGTTTCTCGCTAGCTCTTATAACTTAATTTAACCTATTTCTCTTCTTCTACATCTTGCCTCGGGGATTTTTACCTTTCTTTCACTCTGTGTGTTCCACTTTCCTGCTTCCTCTGTGTCTGGCTGGCTAGCAACTGCCTGGCTGGCGACTGTCTGTCTGTCTGGCTGGCTGGCTGGCTGGCCCCAGGTCTTGTCTCTTGCTCCCTTATTCTCTACTCCTGGAAGCCTGGATTCTTCCTCCTACTTATTCTCTCTGCCTGCCAGCCCTGCCTGTCCTTCTACTGCCTAACTATTGACCATTCAGCTGTTTATTAGACCAATCAGGTGCCTTAGGCAGGCGAGGTGCAACAGCAACACATCTTTACATAGTTAAACAAATATTCGATTTCATCTCAATATAGGTTAGAGATAGGTTGGCAAACTGATAGATGGTAGATTGACAGATAATAGCTAGCTAGGTAGCTAGTTAGATGGTAGATGACTGATAGCTACATGATAGATGTATAGATAAATGAGAGATATAATCAATAGATGGTAGATAAGTAGATGATAGACAGATGACAGATGGATAGATATGGATAATAGTTAGGTTGCAGGTAGATAAGATAGACACATGATGTATACATAATAGGTAGACAGACTACAGCTATACACGGATACTAAATGGCTGGCAGACAGATAGGTTATAGATAGATGGTAGATAGATAATAGATAAATATGTGATTTATAGCTGGATGATAAAGAGATTATGACAGATAATAGATAGATATGTCCAGACATATGTATAACTTTGTGCACACATACAGAGAAGGAAAAAAGGGGGGAAGAAAGTAGATTACAGATTAGCCTTAATATTGTGTATGAATCAAGAAGACAAATGAATTTTCCAAAGCCCATGTATCGTGTGGATAGAGTTTTAAGGGATACAGAGTATTTAGAAATGTCATCGAGGAGAAATGTTTGCAGGCGTGTGACAACCTTTACATCACCCTGCTACTGCAGATCAGGGTAAATTTGTAGAAAGCCAATGCCATCAAACTTTGAGTCTTTATCCTGCCATCAAGGGCAGGTTTAGAGAACACAGCAGAGGTAGAGCGGGGTGCGGGGTTGACAGGAGAACAGGAACATGAAGGATGGCAGGGCAGTGGTACTGTGGCTGACCAAGGCCCCCACGCAGCTCCTACGAGCAGCTGCAAAGGGAGGTAATGCGATTTAAGACAGCACGAGGGCAGAAGAACTTGCAGTTCTCGTGCATGTGTAGAAGCCGCAGAGGAAGAGGAAGTAGCCATGGGAGCTACGGTCTTGCCTGAGAGAGGGCCTATAAAGAGACCCAGGGCGTTGTATGGAATGGGAAGCTAGCGCAGAATGACAAGGACGGCTGGAATAAAACAGCAAGGCGAGAGAAGGTAAAGATGACTGCTGTCCAAGGAGGTTTTGGTGACACCGCAGAGACCAGACTTGAACTTGTAGTTCCACAAAAAGCAAGGCACCCGAGGCCATGGCTTGGCCACTAGGATTTTAGACTCCTCTGGGCGAAGATGGAAACTAGACTCTATTCCTAGAGGAGAGACCCTCCACCACAGGTTAGCCAGGTCTGTGTTGTAGTGACAAGCATTGTTTTAAGTTGCTAAAGTGTGTTGAAATTTGCCCCGGCAGATGGAGGGTCGGAACACGCCGTTAAAAACAGACACAGGAACCTACTTCCCCTTTCACTTTCTGCCACAGCGTCTGCTCAGCGAGGAGCATGATTCATTAATAAAATTAGCACCAAAGGCCTGACTCATTCAGAAACTTCAAAACACCACCTCAGCCCATCTTACTACACTTTAGCAGATGATATTTCCCAGGCACAGCCGTCAGAAGGAGCTTCACACATGAGTGATGGCTCCTACAGTGTGCTATGCATACTATAAAAGTATGCATGCCATCTTAGAGATTTGTCAGCTGAGCTCAGTGTCACCTTAGGGCAAGCACTGAACATGGTGGGCACAGACTGGCCCTTCTGGTCACCCAGATCAGCACAATGTCTACAAAAAAAAAAAATGCACCGAGTCAAGGCAGATAGCAGTGTGATTTCTGTCCCCATGACTTCACAGAGACAGAGGTTACTACTAAACATGAGGAAGTTACTGCATGTCCATTAATGGGCAACTTGAGTACAAGAATAATTTCTTATACACTATGTATTTACTCCCTAGCACAGTTTGGTAATAGGCATTCAAATCAGATGTTTGTTGGTGAATTGATGAGTGAGTGAGTGAGTGAGTGAGTGAGTGAATATCTTACTTGGTTTTGTTTGTTTTACAACGGGATCTTACATAGCCCAGACTGGCTCTGAACTGGCTATGTAGTTGAGGCTGGCCTTGAACTCCTGATCCTTTTGCCTCTGCCTTCCAAGTGTTACTATTACATGCATGAGCTACTAATCCCAGGAGTGAATGAGTATCTTAAGCACAATTTTTGTGTACTATAATCACCTTCCCTGGGAGGAATATAATAAAATGGACACAGGTCCAAGTCTCAAGGATGAAGACATCATAGGACAGCATCTCTGCCTCCTTGACCTTAGGTGTAGGCGCTGGCATGTGATGCTAAGACTGGGTAGTTCCCAGAGCTGAGGAGCCAGGATCAAGGAGCATATGATCCCAGGTTCCAGATCTTTGCCTTCCTAGGGTTTTATCCTTTTATGCTTAATTCCTGAGCCTCAAAAGCCTCAAGTGTGTTTCGTAGTCCTGGTCAAGGAGGACTGGAGAGAAGGCTCAGTTGGAAGAGTGCTTTCCATGCAAGCATGAAGACCTGAGTTCAGTCTCAAGGACGCACGTAAAACAACAGATGGACACAGGAGGATCCCCGGGGCTCACTGTTCAGCCAGCCTCACCTATGTGCAGAGTTCAAAGCCAGGGAGAGGCCTGTGTCCAAAATTTAAAGCAAGAATAAAAACAAACCCTTATGCGGATGGTGCCTGAGGAAGAATACATGAAGGTGGCTTTTGACCTCCACACACATGCTCACACATGTGCACCTGCACGTATATGCACATGCTTACACAGGTGTGCGCACACACGTAAAGAATGTCACTGAACCTTAGAAACACCAAACCAACCCAATGATGAGTTCCGGATCTAACTATGAGACAGTCATACGTCAATTATAAAATGAAAGCAATTATAAAATGTAAGGATTTTGCAGCTGACCCGAGAGGAAAGGAGATGGAAAGGGTGAGGGGTTGACGAACAGCAAAGTAAGAAAAAAGATAATTATTTCAGGGCAACATATATGGCCCTTGACCCTGCAACACCCACCTCCCCCTGCTGACGCCTACCAGACCCAAACTTGACTAAAGCATTCCCTCCTCTTGGGTGACAGAGAAAGGGACGGTCCCCTTCGTAGGAGCATGTGTGGGTCCCCTTTGTCAGGGTTGGGGTCCAGTGGTGGGAAAGGCCTGTACTCACTGCCTGGGGCCTGAGTTCCCATTCTGGGCTGTTAGGTATACACAAAGGGGAAATTGGCTTTTGGCACTCGCCTTAGGACCACGAGAAAGCAGATGCTGGGTGACAACTGGGCAAACGTGGCTTTCCAAGGAGCTTTTTCAAGTCCCCATATCTTTGTCGGAGCCTGCCCTGACTCAGGACTTCCTGCTACATGAGATAATAAATTTCCTCATTGCATAAGCCAGCTGGGTGGAGGGTTGGTTTCCAGTAGGATCTCAAGGAGACGGTGACCATCTGCCAAATACGTGGGCAGATAATAATTACTGTGAGAGCTCCACATGGGAAGGGTTCACATCAGGCAAGAGGTGGTCAGGACAGCTCCAGGGACACAAGGGTGAAAATCCACACAGTCATGGAGAGCAGGGAAAAGCATGCTAAGCAAGAGCCAGATACGGGGGTGGGGGGGTGGGGGGGTGTTGGAAAAGCAACAGGGGCAAAGAGAATGCAAAGCTGTGGAGGGAAGGTCGGAGGGCAGAGGACCTGGCATGGGTCACATTAAAACACCTGGGCGGGTCCTACTTAGGCAGTAAGATACCCACCGGAGATGGAGGCTTTGTTGATTTATTGCTCTTAAGGTTACCTTTCTTTAGTTAATGTAACTTAATTATCATTTGTGCGCATACCGCGTGTGGCTGGGTACATATGACCTGTCACACATGTGGAGGCCAGAGGGCGTCAGTTCTGTTATTCCACCCTTGGGCAGGTTCCAGGTGTCAGGGTCAGGTGACCAGGCTTGTGTGGGCCGTGACTTTAGCTACTGAGACATGGCAAGGGTCACACAATAAAGAATTCTGAACAAGGAAATTATCTGTCCCTGTCTCAGTTCTGAGTATTCGAGCCATATCCACTCACCACAAATAAACAATTCTCTCCCAGCCTGATCTCTCTGTCTCTGTCTCTCTGCCTCTCTCATATACACACAGATAAAGACACAAAGAGAAACAGACATACAGGCAAAACCATGGATATATACACAGACACACACACATAGACACACACACAGAGTCACATACACAGACAAACACACACAATAGACACATACAAACACACAGATGCACAGAGACATGGACACAAAATCACACACACACACACACACACACACACATGCACGCACACACGCACACACACGCACACACAGAGCAGGGCAGAGGTCTTGAACATTAGTGGCTACTTGAAATGTATAGCTCTGAACTCTCAAACTCTCACCTCTGACCCTTTACCCCGACCTGCCTGCATTTCCTGCTTGCCTTTCTAGTTTCACATTCAAGACTCTAATCTTGGCTTACATTCTTCCCTTCTACAGGTTCGCTGTCATGCCGTCTGTCACATGATTTGGCCCTTGTTTCATGCGATCAAGCCAGCCCCAGGAGGGCTGTGGGTGAAGTCAGGAAGAACCGTCAGAATCAAAGTTGCAGACAGCCTGATAGGAAGATGAGTAAATAACTAAGCAACTTGACGTTTACTCAGATCCCAGGAAATTGTGGGACCGCGGGCCAAAGAACAAAGGAAATATCAACTACTTCAGCAGAAACTAGAAGTCAGGGGCCTGCCATCGGTGGGAATGTGGGAGACGTGTTTTATACAGATTTGAAGACATAATGACTTTATCTAATGAAGGCGAGAACATCACTGCTCTTCAAATTAAAAATACAGGTCCAAGGACCTAGCTCAGCCAGTAACATCAGTGTTCATGCATGCACGCACACATGCAAGCACACACACCCATACGGGAGTATACAAGTGAACACATGCATAAGCACACATACACATGAACGCACACATGTATGCACTTGTCTTGAAGCGGTTTTCAAAAGCTGGCAACGTGGTATCGCATGCCGTTCAGACAGGGCTACTGACGGTGGAGTTGGGATTTTGACTCAATCCTATGTGGCTTTGAGAGAGTCAATGACTTTGCTTAACCCTTTTCTTCAGTTGCATCGTGGCAGCTTTCAATTGTCCCCTTAACTGGACTGTGAAACATATAAGCCATTTTGAACCTTTCACTGGGTGTCTTCAGAGAGGATCAACTGAGATGGGCACATTTACATCCCATGAACCTGGGTCAGGGAAAAGGTCAGGGAAGAGGACGCTAGCAGAGCCTCAGAATCTATCTCTGTCATCCTTACGGTGGATGCAACCTGACTAGCCACCTCATATTGTCCCACCCACTCTGTGATCTCCTCAAATTATGAGCCTGAATAAGCCCACCCACCCCAGGTTGCTTCTTGTCCATGATCTCAATAAGGGAAGTAGCTAATAAAAACCACCAGGTTAAAATAAAAGTTCTAGTGACTGAATAGAATATATGTAATATAAGTACTCATGCAAGTGAAATTCAGTGCTTAAATGCTGGTTTGGGGCCAGGCTGTAGTTGGGAGAACTCGTAGGGGGCCACTTAGATTGACAATGTGCTTCCAGAAACATATCTGGTTGGCTAACTCCATGTCTTTTTGTCTGCTAGCCTTGTTCTCCGGGACTTCTTTCATTCCAGCATAAACTCTACCTTCTTAGTGAAGCCCTTTTGTCTATTGCCAATGTCATTTTATTTTTCAAAACTTCACAGAATCCACTAATAATGGGTTCAGGTCTCACGAACCACAGAAAATGCAACTCATTTGGGGCAGTTAAGGGAATCAAGCAATTCTCTCACTTCCCACCAATTTCACTCCCACAAAGATTTTCTTCCCACCGAAAGCAGGGACCCCCATCTCCCCGCTCTAACTGACTGATGATTCTGTCGCTAGGGAAAGACAAGAATCTGTCGGTTGCTCTACTTTTAGCCAAATGGGACTCCCTGTGGACGCCCTCCTGGTTGGACAGAGCTTCTAGCTTGCTTGAGATTTAGGTCAGCAAAGAATCCATTCTGCCGTTTGGCCTCTCACGTGCTTCCTAAAACCTGGCAAACATGGGTCTTTGCTGTTCATGTTTCTGCACAGATGAGTAGTTTCTGAGCATGTGAGCATGCTGCATCTTCTCCATGTTTAGTGTTTTTTTGTTTGTTTGTTTCAATCTGCACCACCCAGCCTCCTCCTTCATTTTGCCCCTTTGCTCTTCAGGTCAGGTTCCATCCCTGAAACAATCTTAGACCTGTCTGTCTTCCTCAGCATCATCAGAGTTCTGACTACCCTCTCTTCTGTGCCTACAGTCTGCTGGGGGGGGGGGGGGGTTACAGACGCTTGGTGAGTAGACTTGCAGGCCTCAGAAGGACTCACAGCACTGCCTGTCACCAACAGCTCGTCACTCCAAGAGTTGGTTTTCCACCGTCTCAAGTGAGGTTTTCACACGTCTAGAATGCCCATCCTACTGGGTTCGGATACCCGTGTCCTAACAACCATCCAGAGGTTGCTCCTGGTTTTGGCTACATAGTCACCCTCTTCCATTCCTCTCCAGACAGAATGTTTCTCTCTGGTTGTACTTTTCTTTGCTGGAACCCAGCCCTCCAGCCTCCCAGAGCCCAAAGTCGTAGGACCAGAAGCACGACTGCATGGTCATCAAGGTCACGGTGCATGGGACGGCATGGTCATCAAGGTCACGGTGTTCCCGCCCCTTGCTGCCCAGACCCATTTATCCTGCCTGCCGGGAGCACAGCGTAGCTCAGTGCCCACTGAATGATGGCAGCCATTCCCAAGGAGGCCTCTCTAAGGCAATGCAAGTCTAATGCCCTAAGGCATCCACTGTAGTAGTAATCTTAGCATCAGTGCCTCCTGGAAGTTGAGGATGCTATCAGCTAGGGGTCATCCTTTGGAGGGTGGAGGTCATAGTCACCCCAGTCCCTCTCTGTGTGGCTTGCATCTCTGCTGGACCTGTATCCTACGCAACAGCCTCCTGTCTGTGCTGAGTAGCATCTCTCCTTTAAAACACCACTCCATCACTGACCGGCTAGGGTTTCTCGAGGGCACACTGAGTGACAGTTTAGCCATGTGCCCGCTACATGCAGCATCTCCTTCAGTATTAAGCAGTGGTTCCCTAACTCCTCTAGGATTACCCAAAACGGTACAGTTTGGGTCTGCCTCAAAGTTCCATTCAGTAAATCTGGAGCAAAACCTAAGGATTACACTTCTACGTCTTCAAATGGGGTCATTTGAGTTTCCTGGCCCAATGCATTGTTTTACAAGATCCTAAAACACTTGAACGGGTCAAACACACCATGAACCTTCGCATAGTGGTCAAGGCACTGCAGGGAATAAAGACATACCTTTGGCCAAGCATCACGGTAGCATCCTTTCAGGAGGAAGAGTTCCAGTGTCAGCATCCTATCACACAGCTGACCTTACGGGTTCATATTAGGATCTTGATGTTGATGTCTGTGGATGGTAAGTTGGACATTAATGTAGCTAGAGTTTGTTTTCAGCCCATTAGCCCCAAATAAACACACAGAAACATATTAATTATTAAACTGCTTGGCCGATGGCTCAGGCTTCTTATTGGCTATCTCTCTATTATTAACTCATTTCTATTAATCTAAGTATTTCCATGTGGTGTTATCTTACCAAAGAAGGGTCCAGACCTGCTACTCATTCCTCTGCTACATGGCGTCTCTCCGGTGGCTTCTCTCTCTCTCCTCTCCCCAGAATTCTCCTCATCTGGTCCCTGCCTACACTTCCTGCCTGGCTAGTAGACAATCAGGGTTTTATTTATTAACCGATAAGGGAGTCATATATACAGAAGGACGTCCCCCATCGCATTAAGCCTTGGGAAGATATAAATCACACTTGGTGAGTGGTAACCTGTGCTGGTGAGATCATGAGTAGTCTCTGTCACACTGCATGAATGTTTGTTTTACACACAAACATGTATTGTGCCAGCACTGGTCTGGCCAAACACAAGTATGCTGATGCCATACAGCGAAGGCATTCTGGGTACTTTTGTGGTTCATGCTCTCTGGTAGGTAAGAATACGGGTATAGACATTTTTACACCTCGTGTTCAATTCCGTAAAGCCCTGCATTTCTTACCTAGGAGTCCACTCTTTCTCTTTCCAGGCCCATGACCAAAGAGCCACACCATTTGTCACTGCCCTAAAGCCCAAATATTCCTACAACGTACACCTCCTTCTCTGCATCAAACGGTTGACCAGGGTCAACCTTCACCCACCCCAAAGTTCTGCCCATTGAGACTATCTCATGTTATTCTGGGTTGGCGGTAGGTATTGTGTGTATGTTTGTGTGTATGTGAATGCAGGTGTGTACATGCCACAACATATGTGTAGAGGTGAGCAGACAACCTGGGTGTCTGTCCTCACCTTCCACCTTGTTTGGGAGACAGGGTCTCTTTATCAGCTGCTGTGTACCCTAGGCTAGCTGGCCTCAGCATCTGTTTCTACCTCCCATCCCACCCTAGGAACCCTGAGATAATGGGTACGAGCTGGTGTACTTGGCTTTGCATGGGTTCTGGGGATTCAAACTCTTCCAACCTGGGCCCCCACCCTAAAGCGGGGAGTGTTGTGCATGCTGAGCCATCTCCCGTCCTCACGACGGAATCCTGTTTGTTTGGTTTGGGGTTTGGGTGGGGGTGGGGGTGCCCTCAGAGGTGTGAGGCAGCACCCACTTTTGGCTTCGTTATATATGAGCCAGTTCCATCTTGGTGTCACTCAGCCCTGCTCTTGGTCGCTGTCACTGGATCCTAAGGGACTCTCAAGCAGTCAGAGGCACAGATAGGGGGACAGGGCATAGCCAGACAGCCTTGGTGGCATGAGGGCCTGCGTCACCAGTTCTGTGACTTACTCATGTGCCTCCGGCCTCCTTTAGGCCTTCCGTGTGTTTTGCTGAGTCATTCTGCCACGGCCCTGATCTTAAAAAGCAGCTTCGGTCACTAGCTCACTCTCGCATCTCCCGCTCAGTCAAGGACGACTCAAGGTGCTGGGTTTTGAGTGCTGTGCACCTTGTCCAAACAGAAGGGAAGCCTGTGCCCTGGTACATAGATAGAGCCCTTCCTTGCTCTGGGCCCGTCTTAGAGCTAAAAGCCCCATAACAGCCACTGAATTGGTTATACCAGAGTTCTCCAGTGTGAGTGAAATGTGCTTCCTGAGAAACTACTTGTTAATACTACTTTCACTTTTTTATCTTTATTCCATGGATTAGCACCGGTATGTGAGTGCACACGCATGCACTCCATGTCTGTATGCCCGTGGCGTGTATTATGGGCACACGTGCTGTAGCGCCCACATGAACTTCAGAGGACGACTCTGTGAAGTCGGTGTTTTCCTTTACCTTGGCTCCGGGGAGTGATCTCAGGTCTTTGGGTTTCCGCAGCATGCGCCCTTTCCTGCTGAGCCATCTGTCTCTCTGCCTCACAGACTGTGTGCATCCTTCCCGGGTGGGGCATGCGAAAGGAACAGGTGTGTCTTTTCCCGTGATGTGAACCTTGGTATACTCCAGACCACATAGCTCTGACTCCCTCTCTCAGGGAATGCCTCTCTCAGGGAATGCCGCTGCCCATCCAGGGTGGGTCTCTCCTCCTCCAATAAGGCCCCATGGACCACCGGGAGGCATGCCCGGAGGTACGCCTCCTAAGTGAGTCCAGACCCAGGCAGGCTGACAGTGACGGTGAACCACTGCAGCCTGTTCAAGCAACACTCTGTCGTTAACTGTATGTATGAATCAAGGTGCCATTCCCCAGAAATTCCAGAACTCTCCATGGCCCTCACTCCTGTCATGTCGGGAGACACGACACTTAAAGTAGCACCTGACCTATATAATTAGTGCACGTAGTCATCTGCCTCGTGTGAATGAGAGCCATTCCGGGCCCCAGTCAGCAGAAGAAGAAACTGTTTGCACAGCAACGGCCACACAGCATGTCACTGGGGTCATTTAATATGGCCTGAGAGTCATACTTGCTTAGCATAAGTGCTGTAATCAGAGGCCCCAGGCTGTCTGCTGGCTGTGGCAGGGTGAGTGGCCCACTGACCTCTGTCGGGACATCTGTTTGCCTTTTTGATGATTTGATGAGTTCGATGGGGATTTGCTGGGACGACTGTCCCTGCAGTATACTCAGTACTTTGCTGCTGACACCTCTCTGTCCATCAGCCGGCTCATCAGTGTGCGTGCTTGGGGACCAGGAAAGGTCTCTGAGAAGATCACAGTTAAAGAGGTGTATGGGGTGACAGCTAAGGCACGTGAACAAGATGAGGAGGTTTGTTCCCGAATTTTCCACTTCTCTTCCTGAACTCCCTTGCCATCCCAGTCCTGTGACCACAGTCAGCAGACTGCCCACTAGTGATCCATTTGCATAAACCGCCCCCCCCAAAAAAAAAACTACAGCACAATGCTCTTTCCAGATGCAACTCAAATGCAAGTCATCCCTGCTGAAAGCCCTGCTATGCTGGTTGTTTTTGTTGTTGTTTGCTTTGTTTTTATCAATTCGACACAGGCCTAGATATATCTGGGAAGAGGAAATCTTAACTGAGAAAAATGCCTCTGTGAGGCTGGCCTGTAGGCAAGTCTGTGGGGTGTTTTGGGTATTGATTGATGTGCAAGAACTCGGCTCACTGTAGACAGCACTACCCTTGCAGGTTCTGGCTGGTATACAAAAGCAGGCTGAGCAAACCGCAGGAGCAGCCAGCAAACCACGCCCCTCCCTGGCCTCTGCATCAGTGCCTGCCTCCAGGTTCCTGCCCTGACTTCCCTCAGCCAGAGCTGTGAGCTGAAACCCTCACCCTCACGGTTTCCTACAGATCCAAATTCCCCTCTGGTGTCTCTGGCCAGCCCAACTTGCAGCCGCCTGCTCCTGTCTCAAGAAGCAGGAAGCAGAGAATGGGGCTGGGGAGCAGTGCTGGGCCCCACCAAGGTTAACAGCTTCCAGAAACAGCACAGGCAACTTGGGTACCGAGGCTTCAAACACACGAGTCCAGAACAGCAAATTCTAACAGCTTTCCTGGTTCGCTGGTTTCTTGGGTTTCTTTCTGGGTATCTATCTGCCTGCCACGCCCTTTGGTTATGAGTCAGATGCCCCCTACCCACTGTTTATAGGTGGAAGTATAGCCTTTCATTGAACACATGCTTCTCACGCATGTAAAACGGGGAACATGTGTGGCCACGAAGCCGATATTCCAGCATTGCAGCCAATGGGCCCCAAATCCAAATCCATTCTGTCAACACTGTCTGCCAGGCAGTGGTCCCCAATTCCTTCCGCTTTTATCTCAAATCCAGAGTTGTGGAGGAGCTGAGTGACAAGTCAGCACCCATATTTTATGCACTTTCATCCATGTCCTTAGATCGGCTTTTTTGTTGTTGTTGTTTTTGTTTTACATTTTTCAGATACTATCTGAACATAGCGTCTCCATAAGCTACCTTTAAGACCCGAATTCTGCCCTTTCTGTCTGCTGTTTGCAACAGCCAGATTTCCTATGGGCACGTCTAGGCTTTCTACAACCAGCCCGATAGACCAATACTTTCTTAATTTTCATTTCCATGTACATCAGAGATCTTTCCATCAGATATATAGAAATGTCTCTCATGACGGAGCCCCAGCCTCCCAGCAGGAGCCACACATAATGGAAAATGAGTGAGGAGAACAGAAAGATGGCAGAGGGAGATGAACCTGGCATCTAGGCCATCTAAAACTTCCAATGGCAGGAAAAGAATCATAGTTGGGAGTGGCCATGCTCACCTGTACCGCAGCACTGGGGAAGCAGTTGGGAGGGTCACAGGACTTGAGAAAAGGCTGTGAGCCATCATAAGTTCAAGGCCACCCTGAGCTTCTGGCTGAAACCCTGTCTCAAAACAACAAAAATGTTAAAAAACATACCATTGGATACCAAGAACAAACAAACAAACAAAAACCCCAAAGCAAAAAGCCCAGGGCCTTCAATGGGCAACACTGGGAACTAGATCCCTCTCTCTCTCTTTCCATGCAAAACTCTAGCACTGGAAGAGGCTAAACTCTGAACCCACAGACGAATGCACAGGGAGACAGACATCCCAGCTTTCTGTGTGGCTTGAGCCGCACAGATCCGACACATGGGGTTGCCTGAAATTCAAAACTTTCCCCGAAGAAACGGAAATACACAGGAGTGACAAGCAGCCTGAAGAATGGTATAAAATTCTCTGCTAGCTACAGTCTGACCGGAGGTTAATTGCAGGCACATAAAGAACCCCAAAAGTTACATACACGCCCCAAACCTCCAAAAATTCCCACCAATAAAGACAAGGGAATAAGCAAGCAGCTCTCAGGAGGAGGAAAGACAGGAGACATCTGAAGGGAAACAAGGATCAACATCTTTAGCCAGCAGGAAAATAATAATGACTGGACAAATAAAGGGCATTGGTTGGTCATAAAACGTCACTGTTACATTTTCCACGGTGACTAGAAAGGAGCACCTACCTCATCGTCTGCCTGCAGAAGGGCGTTTGACACTGTGACACCTGTAGATCCACAGAATCTGGTTTTCACCCTAAGAGCAATTTCAAGCTTCAAGCCAGGGAACTTTTAATCCTACTTGTAAAATGCACGGAAAAAAAGAAGAAAAGCAGTAGGCGTGAGCATCTTCATGAAGCCGGTGCAGTCTCCAGGTGAAGTAACACCCTTACTAATCAAAGCCACAGCGGCTGCTTTGCCTGCGTCCACAGCTGATGTCTCCTCCGTGGCCTCTTCACCAGTGACCCTGGAAATGGTCTTAGAAGTGTAGCCAAGTTTTCAGGGCCCAGAAAGAGGAAAGCCATGTAGTCACAACTTTCCCCAGCTGTGCAGGTGTGCTGTCTGCCATGATGGCTGTGGGCGGGGCTCCTTCCACAGGATGCAGAGTCAGTCTGTCAAGACTGCTAGAGCATCCCTCACCGACAGGCAGGCTCCAGAGGACTGGCTTCTTTTGGGCTGTGGAAGGGGTGGCTCTGTGGGTAACAGCTCTTGCTCCTCAAGTATGATGACATGAGTTTGAATGCCCAGTGGCCTTGGAAAAACTTAGATGTGATTGCCATGTGTCTGTCACACTGGTATCTTACAGGTGGTGATCGGTCAATTCTGAGAGCTTGCTGGCCAGTGGCCAGTCAGCATAGCCAAAAAAATGAGCTTCTGGATTAGTGAGAGGCCCTATCTCAAGGTGATAAGATTAAGAGCAAACCCCGCCCTGTTGTGCGCCGACTCCTCATGGTGTGCAGGGCACGTGAACCCACCCACTCGTGTGCACATAGCATACGCACACCACAGAGAAGAAAGCAATGCCTGCTTCTCCATGTCTGCTCATTTACCTCGGAGATAAACATGTGGGGGCGATGGGGAGGGTGGCTACTTTGTATTGGGTGAGCATGCACGTGTGCGTGTGCCTGTGCGTGCTTGTAGAATCAGGAGGACTCCGGTGCAGCCCACCCACCACAGGGATTTTGTTTGCTGGCTCTATTGTTTGAGGTAGGGGCTCCCACTGGCCGGAAGTCACCACTCAGCCCAGGCCAGCTGCAGTATGAGCCCCAGGGAGTCACCGCTTTCTGCCTCCCCATGCTTGGAACTACACGTGTGTGCTATGTGCTGCCACACCCAGCTTTTCCAGAGTGAGTTCTGGGAGGCCAGACTCACAGGGTAAGCACTTTCCCCCTGAGGCCAGCTTGGACTTTTGACCTCGGCTCTTTGTCTTGCTGCCCTGAATCCCAGGACCACTTCTGTGTAGAACAGAGCTCTGCTTCTTCTCCGCACCCACAAAGGTCTGGCTCTTACTTCAGACACCCTCTAATCCAGGTGTCTGGAGCGTCCCTAGAAATCATGTGGCCTTTGCTGCTCCTGCTGGGCAGAGCCTCTGTGGCCTTCCCAGAAAAGACTCTCTCTCTTCTTTGTCCTTACAGGGTTTGGTCGGCCCACTTCTGGGAAGCAGCCCAGGGAGAACCAGCCTTGCTCGCAGTCCCCATCTGGGGTTTGGCAATGGGGAGTCTTTTCTCAAGGGACAGCCTGTACCTGAGCTGATTCAAGGCGGAAAGGGTGGCCTGGTCTTGCCTCTCCAGATCTGTGGTTCGATAGATGGTTATTCCTCAATCCTACCACAGTCTCCTTGGCAGCAGTAGCCCCTGAGACCTGCCGGGAAAATTCCATACTCCAATTTGGCACCTGTTCCTGGTAGAGACAGGCCTGGACTCCCGGGGAAGAATGCAGGCATGATAAGTTAGATATCGAACTGGTTGGGGCAATAGCAGTCCCCCGTACACAAAAGGAGCCTGCAAAGCAGAGAGAAGGAAATGGCTTTTTTTGTTCCTCTGTGAGCAATAAAATCCCTGCCCCTCGGGATGGCCCCCAGCCTGGCAGGATGGTGTGCAGATGATTTCTGGTGGCCTACCTGCCAACCGCAAGGCAAGCTTGAGCGCTGCCAGCCCAGCTGCCACAGAGAATCCCTTCTTTGGGATGAGAGCCGCCGGTCCAAACCCCAGCGACCTGGAACCTATCCATTGCCTACCCTTTGCATGTAGCCACACTGCCAGCTGAATCAGGAGACAGGAGCAATGGCCTGTCTGTGTGGGAAATGTCGGTCCGCTCCCTCAAACCTGAGGTATAAAGAGCCAAGCCCTGTGACCATGCAGGAGCTCGAGTTCCAAAATCTTCACTGTCATGCTTGATTCCCTCAGTTGTTTAGAATGGCAAACAAGCTTCCATCACTAGCAGAGGATATACAGATGAATCTTGGATTTCTGTTTCATCCTGTTCATAGCAAGTGGCCGGTTCTAACCGGTGAAAAAATGAAGGGAAGAACCTACTGAAATAGCACTCCATGACTGTCTCATTTGCTGTGGGAAAATCTCCCGAGGCTGGTGCTGCTCCTCACGCTTCAGAGCATGTGTGTGTCCCATGCTGGGAGCTGGGAAGCTGTTCCAGACTGACTCTGGCTGAAGCAGTGCCCAGCCAAGCGGGGAGGAAAGGGAGACAGGAGGTGCAGACATAAGCTTTGGTAAACCATTGTTGACGTCACGGTTTTGTCCACAACTAGAAGACACATGAGTGAGGAGAGGGAGGGAGGGAAGGAAGGAGGGAGAGAGAGAGAGAGGATGAAAGAATGAAGAAAGAACCCTGTTTCTTCACTGGGAGGAGAATGGAGTAAGGGGTAGACAATCACAGTGCCCTCAAGGCATCCCAGGGGACACTACAGCCACTGTCTTCCTCCAGGCATGCATCAGGTTCCCAGAACAGTTGGTACCTAGTAGCTTTCCAGTGCATGCATCCTGACCGAATCATCTGCAGTGGGGAGAAAGGACAGCCCGGAACACACCGAACAACACTGCAGACAATCTAAGGGGCTATGTTTCTGTGTGATCTAAGAGTCCTCAGGCTACAAGGCAGGGATCTCAAGCCTCACCCAGCTGTGTAAGCAAGGACCCTCGATGCCAGGGGAGAGCTCTAAGGGTCTTACAAATGTGTAGCTCCTTTTAATGAGGGTGGCCACAGAAAAGGTATGAAGTCACCATTACTCCCAGAGAGGCAGAGATGCAGGAGTGCAGTTAGCTTTGTGGCCAGCACCCTTTGATGGTGAGGATGGCTCTAAGAAGCCAACCAGGGAGAGAACAAAGGTCTCAGAGGGTAAAGACAACGGAGAGGGCATGGGTCTAGCATGCCCTCCCCCTGCTAGGCCCAAGCTCACATGGTTCTCATGTGAAAAGCTCAGAGGCTGGAATCTGGCTGTTTGCTGATAGTGGGCTATGTGCCCAGATACCCTGTGACTCACCTGCAGAAGGACTCAACACACTCCCACCTGCTAGCCTGTTCTCCACCCTCAAAGCGAGCTGGTAGCTGGAGATGCCGGGGACCTTCACTTTCTCCCCCTTCCCCACCCCACCGATCAGAAGTGACTCAGCTCCCATCACTAGCTGTCCCACGGGACTTTGACAGCTATGGCCCTGAGAGCAGTCCTATGTTAGCTGACTAGGGCTGCTGGGGGGAAAAAACTTCAAACTGGTGCTTCCCACAGTAGAAATGTGCTTTCTCGCTGCTCTGGAAGCCGATGACGAAGAGCAGGCAATCCACTTTTTCTGAGGACTCTGCTCCTGATGTGCAGAGATCAGCCTTCTCTCAACATCTCCATATGTGCTCCATCTGTGATCATGCCCAGATCCATGGACACCGTCAAAGCCTTCTTTCTGGTCTCATTTGGGCTTAGAGTCCTCTGTCAAGGTCTCCAAAGACTGCCCTGTGGGGGTTTACAGCTTCACACATGAATCTGGACCCAAGGGCACACTGCTCTGTCCACAGCACCCTTGGTCAATTCATTAGCCTATGAATGACACCCGAAGAGTCTGCTTCCGACAGAAGGTGAACTAGGGGCTCCAGGGCCATCGCCCCAACCCTACGGCACAGAGGAGTGGGGGAAGAAGCCCGTGTGCTGTTGTGACTGGGCCGGGATGGCCCAGTCATGGTCAGTAGAAGGGCTTTCTTGTTAGCGTATCTTTGCCATTGTGGGTGCTCTGGGGGCTAACTTCATGTCCTGCTTCTGTTCCTATTTAGGTCCCTCACCACCACAATTTATTTATGGACTCCTGTATCCTTGGAGACACCAGGGACTCCTGGCCGGCACTCATGGTCCCAGAGTGTGCTCTGTACCGTGGAACCATCCAGGACACAGAGATGATCTTAGCACCGATTCATCTGCCTCCCACGGCAGCATCTGCCAGAGGCCCCGAAAAAAATCTCACAGATGAAACAAACCTCTCCATTAGCAATCATATGTACTCAGACTCACAATACTCAGAGGAGAACAGGGATGACTTCTTTGAAACCGAATTGATTACTGAGTCACCAATGAGCTGGGGTGTGGAGAGATTTGTGACTATCCTGAGACACTCACCCAGGAGGATTGAGTTGGAGCATGTGCCCTCCCAGCCTCTGGTCAGTCACTCTTACCACGCTGCTGAAAGGAATCAGCAGTAAGACGTCTGATTTTAAAATAATATTTTTGAAATATTTTAAAGCAATGCGCTTTAAAGAAAACACACATCTATCTGACTTGGGGGGAAAAAATGTCCATCAAATTCCCAGGAGATTTGGGTTCCGCAGAATTAGCTGCTCATGCAGTTGATGACAAAGTAGGCGGTGAAGCATGCATGTGACGATTGGTTGTTGTGGTGCTGTGCTCAGCAGGAGGCCAAATGGAAATCTCAGGGTGAGAAGGCTTCCCAGAGAATCAGAGCCCCTTCCTTCTCCTGGGGTGAGGGGGGCTGGCTATGAAGCCATTCCCTCAGGGGTGGATTTTGCTCAAGAACGAGAAAGCAATCATCATGTTCCATGTTGTAAATTCTGTCGGGAAGACTCAGGGCCCCTTCCTAATTGATCTCCCTCAGCATCTGTAGCATCGGGAGTGGCAAGTGTGGCATTCTCTCATCTCACTCCTGGCAGACATGGCTGAACTGGCTCCTCCCCCTTCCCTATGGACCTGGGACCTCTGACGTGAGCTTTCTCAACAGAGCGGAGGGCAGGGCGTTGGCCTGTGAAGGGACCTCAGGAGCAGCTCAGATTTCCTGGCTCCTTGACTCAGGGGTAATCCCACCCTTCTCTTCAGTTTTCTCTTCATTTTTATCCAGATGAGGTCAAGACGCGGACTTACCCCGGACTCAGCAGGATGCGCTGAGTGGGATAATGGGAAAGGGTCAAGCCGTGCTCCTGGACCACAGACCAGCACATGTCATGTTTAATGTGCATAGCGATCAATGCAAAATTCAGTTCACTGAGTGGCTAAGAATGGAGCAGGTCCTGAGAGTCTGCTTATGGCTTTGCTCCTTTTCAATTTAGCAAAACTACATTTTTGTCAATGTGTAATTACAGTTAACAGTGCTATACCATATAGTTCAAATTAGTCAGAAGAAAGATTTGGTTTGTTTTTAAATGTTCTATTTGAAAGACATTTGGTGTAGCTTTTGGACAATAATCTTGTATTGAATCACCATTCAAAGCATCCCTTAGGGCGGTTGTTTTGTCCCAGACGCAGACATCTGGCTGTTGTCAGTGGTTTGGGGCTTGCAATAGCCCTTAAAGGCTCCTGTATTGTTCAACTGCTCTTTGGCTGTTGTTGCCATGTTGGGGAATTGTGGGACTAGGAATTTCAGAACTACAGGTGAGCCTTGAGGGTCAACGTCTTGGCCCAGCTTCCTATCCTGTCTGTTACCTGGTCAGAGTCCTGGGAGAACCCTTGCTGCAAGCTCCTGCCACCACCACAGATAGCCCCATTCCAGCTGCCCCGCCTTCTCCACCAGGGTGACCTAGATCTTCTGAGACTGTAAGTCAAAGTAAACCAATCTGTAGATGGAAGTTTCTGTCCCGCCTGGTCCTGCAGCCATTCAGTCCCAAATAAACATACAGAGGCTCATGTTAATTACAGACTGTTTGTCCTGTTGCTCAGGCTTATTACTAACAAGCTCTCACAACTTAAATTAGCCCATGATTCTTATCTATGTTTAGCCATGTGGCTTGGTACCTTTTCTCAGTGAGGCATTCTCAACTTGCTTCCTCTGCATCTGGCTGGCAATTGCATCTCTGCCTTCCTCTTCCCAGAATTCTCCTAGTCTGTCCGCCCCACCTACACTTCCTGCCTGGCTACTGGCCAGTCAGTGTTTTATTAAACCAATACGAGTGACAAATCTTTACAGTGTACAAGAGTGTTATCCCACATCACCACACCTTTCTGAGTTTCTTCTATCGGTTATATGGTCACAGTGATAAGAAAGGTCACTAATGCGGCTGTTTGGAGACCTGTCCCTGTGCCAGCTTCTCTTAGAGATGGTGTCTAGGATTATGAAGAAAGGCCGTACGCTCAGAGGCCTCATGGTGGAATGGAAAGATGAGGTCTATGAGTTTGCATGGAATCTTCTGGAACATCCCTAGTCTTTGTTGCGAGGTGTCTGCTCTGGGATGCACATCCACAGGTGACTCCAGTCAGTAGGTTTAGGAGTTAATCTGGTAAACTGATCTCAAAGGTTATTAATGGATGAATGGCGTAGACCCCCTGTGTCCACACAGAAAACCTCAGCATCTCGATACTTGGGATCATGATGGCCCTGCTGTTAGGGTCCCGTCGGCTCATGCCACAGCACTCAATTTTCCTGGGGTGCACCCAGCAGGACTGGCGTCTCACGGAGACTGCAGCCAGTGTGACACCCAGAGCATCAATTTTGGGTCCCATCTCAATCCGAGCAAAACTTGAATCTCGTCAAACTAAAAGAGGGTGGCCAGAAACACCGAATATGTGTGTGTGTGGGGGGGGGGTCTCTGACCCGCAATCTTGAATATTCTGGTTAAACTCAATTACAGAATAAAACTCCAGCAGAGTCAGTCTCCTTTTCTCCCTGATTTAGGCATCCATGTGTTCATATAACCCGCCACACGCACGTGTGAGGCATTTTAAATACGTGACACACTGAGCAAAACTCTAGAGGCAGGCCAGGCTTTTGAGGCAAATGAACTTCTGAAGTTCAAGACCACAGTTTAAAAACACACATTTCCTGTTGCCTTAATTTGCAGAGGAGTATAGCTTAATGTCTTTCTCACTTGCTGCAAGGAGTCCTGCCCTGGGTCCTACTGAAAGCCTCTTGAGTTGCACCAGAAAGAGGCTGGGTCAAGGGCAGAGGCTGCTGGGAGCTCCCATTTAGTTGCAAATCCATCCACTATCAAAAGTGAACTGAGGAGAGCAGCCAAAGCCTCCTAAATGGAAAGGAGTCATTACTGTGCACACGGAACCAAGTACCCAGCTGATGAGTTCTTCCAGCCCCTTTCAGTTTGCTTCTGAGTTTGGAAGGAAGCGGCGGACAGATTGGGTGACTTGCCCAAGGCCACAAAATATGCCACCAGTAGGGTTTGGAAGGACCTATTGACTCATTCCTGGCTCACAGACCTTCCCCTAATGGGCCTACTTTTTTTTTCTCCCTTAACTATAGGGATATTATGGTTGCTATGAAGAAAACAAAGAACAAGGAAGAGGAAAAGGAGGAACAGGAGAGGGGGACATCTATATCACACAGATATTCAAGCCCCATTGTATCCGATGTTTGTCGGATGCTTCCATGCTTCACATGGATGGATGGATGCTGCAGGTTTAACTACTCAGAGAGCGTGGACCAGTCCTGGTGGGAGGGCTGCCGGCTCTGAGTCTCTGCAAAGGAAATGCAGGCTTCACATGGAGAACAACCTTGACTCTAGCCAGCCATGCTCAAGCTCTGCGCATAGAGAACTTTGATTTGTAATCAGTAGTCCCGGTTCTGGAAGGATGGGCCGATGAGGACACTCAAGGACAACTTATTCTTGAGATTCCCAGACCTCCCCAATGGTGACCTCACTCACACACACACACACACACACACACACACACACACACACACACAAAAAAAAAAAAAAAACTGAGATAAGTTTCCTTTCCCACTCTCTCCTGACTCACCAAGGCAATCCTAAACCTCAGACCAGTTCTGGCTAACTCCTAGCTCTTGGGGTTAAAGTGTGTAAATCTTTGCCCTCCGCCAGACAGCAGCTGGATGGACTGAGTCTTGAACAGACAAACAGAAATCATGCTGTCCTCCATGTCCCTGTGCTGTGTGGAATGTCCCATGTAAGCACAGCTTGAGGGATGGCTTGTCTCCGCACAGGTGCCAACCCCTCTGAGGTTAAGTGTCCATGAATAGCCCAGAGCTCCCCATGACTCTGGCCTGACTAACTTGGCAGAGACATGAAGATGAACCCATCTGTCACGGATTTTCCCTCTCTCCCACACCCAGCTAGTTAGTTCCTCCCCCTCCCACAATAAGAGCTGAGGCAAATTGAACAAGGGTGCTCACTTCCATTATGGCAAGGTCAGTGTGGAGCTAGGTCCTAACCACAAGGCAGACACTGCGGGGTAAGTCCCAGGACAGCAGGATGAGTGAATGACCTAGAGTCCTTTCCTATGACCTTCAGATCAGACACTAGAGCCATGGCCTCTGTCACACACACACCCATGCATGTCACATGTGCAATGCTACCTTTGTGTGTACCACCAAAGGTACTTGTCTGATGGTTCAAGCTTTAAAAGTTCCAGCTCTGGTATCACCTGGCAAGAAGCCCTCATCTAGGCAAGTGAAGAGTCTGCAGTCTTCAGGGATGTGGCGGACCAACCCATAAATCATCCCCTTACACTGTGTTCCAGATGTCTGTGGCTCTGGGATTCCTGTCCAAACAGGTCTGATTTCCAAGGCCTGAGACTCTGTCCAGACTCGTTGATGAGTGGTAGTCAAGGGGTTCTCTTTGTGGAGGGGGTGATGGGGCTGGAGGCATGCACAAGCAGGCTGGGGTCACCACACGTGTGTGGGTCAGACCCCCATGTGTATTCTTCCCCGGCCCCCATGCAGGACCGGGTGTGAGAAGCCCCCAACATTCTGCATTTAGGGAACTCACCGGTTCCCTCTAAGTCAGAGCCTGGCTTCTCTTGGGTCCAGTGATCAGCTTCATGCTATCACTGTTTTGTTCATTTTTTTTTTTTTTCTGCTGAACTCTAGAAAAAAAATGCTTTGTTCCCACCTAGAGGTATCAGATCATCTCAGACTACACATGATGGGAACCTGCTCTTAACCCTTTGCCCGAAACGCCACGCCTCTCTCCTGCCTCTCCACTCCCAGCGTCTGGGATCTCCGCCTGCCCGGTGGCTGGAGCTGGAGGACCCGAGAACATCATCACTTCATCACATTTGTTCTGCCACATCAAGCATATCCACAATTTCTTCACTTCTCACCTAAGATGCTTTTGCTCTTGCAGTCCCTTCTCAGCCACCACTGTCCCTTCTGTCCCCACTGCTGACCTACAATCTACTTCCCCACAGCTCGTGGGCATGGCCCCTGCCTCCCTCTCCTACCTCATCCCACAGTGCTCTAGGACTCTGTCTCAGCAGGCGGTCTCCCCCCCCCAGGTTGACCCCCGGCTGCCCCCATATTCCAAGGATACCTGAGGTTTCTCCACTCTCCACTCTTTGCATGGCCAACACGCCTCACCACGAGGTTTCTGATTGGCTGTCAGTGAGGCCCTCATCCGTGCACCGAGTCCATTCTCCTCCCAGCTGCTTCCCTGGTCCCTAAATGAGGCCTCCTGTGCTTGAAATCATTTTAAATGGTACAGCTTGGGAAGTGTCTGTCATTCTGGAATACCCTCTCTAGACACAAGAGCCATATCTATCTGGCCCAGAGTTCTCTCCCCTACACCCGGGACAGAGCAGTCCACACAGTGAGCACAGGGATGGAATCCGTCATGT
The DNA here is from genome assembly GCF_943737965.1 of Phodopus roborovskii. Classification (NCBI taxonomy): domain Eukaryota; kingdom Metazoa; phylum Chordata; class Mammalia; order Rodentia; family Cricetidae; genus Phodopus; species Phodopus roborovskii. The sequence continues at coordinate 4,761,176 of NW_026126639.1, read as the reverse complement.
GTATTAGACTCCAGGGGGAAACTGGTGGATATGACAGACAGCTAAGTAAGAGTGGCATCTCCTGTGTCCCTGGGGGACTCCGGCTCCGTCTTGTTCCCATACTCCTACTGGCGTTTAGCTGTGTCTTCTCTCCTGGCCACGTGTGTTAGTATCCAGAGCCTGTGTGCGCCCTCAGAAGCCCCTGGAAATCTAGTTCTATAGAGAGATTATAAGGCTCTGGCTGGGGCTTGAGCAGAGACATTCTGCTGGGCCCTGGAACCAAGAGAAATTGATTCCCACCTCAAGAAGTGACAGATCCCAGTCCTGTTCAAGGGTTCAGTCCTACCCTCAGAGCCCTGTGAGTTGATTTGGGCACAGATATTACAAGAACCACTCTGTTCCCGGTAGGTTTCGGTCTCTGTTTTCTTGTGTGCTTGGTGGCTTGCTCCTAACTCACAGCCAATCACCGCATGGCCAGATGGTGCGAAAGAGTTACCGGAATTTCATTTTCAAATAAACCACAAGCTTGGATGATCTAATGCTGTTCCACATTAAAAAAAAAAAAAAACCACAAATCTGGACAAATTAGTGTTGTTTCAAGAAAAGAAACGTGTCGAAGCCATCGGCTACTCCTGTCTGAAATGACTGTCCTGAGACCTATGAGCAAGGGCTCCTTCCTGTAGGAGTCCAGCACACAAAAGGCCAGGGAGCCCTCTGCCCTTCCCCACTGGCTCTGCAGAATAATCTGAAGGTGGATCCCTTCTCTGCCCAGCTAAGATGTTTCTGCCAAGTTCACATCTGCACTCTGGGGCCCCAGGGATGTCAGCTCTCCTGTCCATCCTGTCAGCACCACCATCCTTCACAAATGCTGACTGCTGCCCGGTCTCTAACCCACCAACTCCTCCCTGGCAGCTCAGCAGACGTGGACAGTGCAGGAAGAGTAGCTGGCCTCACTCCCCACAGCAGTGACAAGACATCTCAGCCAGTGCCCTCAAGACCAGAGTCCTAGACTACATTGTGTCACAGCTTTGGGACCACAAACAGGTTGTCTGCCTACCAAGAACACGCCTCTCCCAGCCTTCAGATGGAGATGGCGCTGAACCAATGGCATCATCGTAAGGGGAAGCCTGAGCGTGAGTCAACTCCTACCGCACCGTGCCCAGCGCGCAGTGAGCATTCATTCCCTACACATGAGCGTTACGCGGGGTGATGACTGTGACGGTGGTGAGGTCATGTGTGCAGCTGCCGCAAGCTCTTCCTATGGCACACGTCACATCTACCTGGTGCTAACGGGCTCAAGGGCCAGTCTGAGGAGTGTCCTCCACTTCTGTGGCCGGTTGATAGAAATCAGTCACTACAGCAGAAACTAAAAGAGCCACCAGTAAAGAATCCAAGAACAGTCCTGCCTCGCCTCCTTCCTTTCCTCCATCCACCACCAGGGTAAGTGGCTTGAGACGTCTGTGGACTGAGCTGCTTGCTCGTGCCTGTGCCATTGGCGCAGGTGGATATCTGAGACTCACCCAGGAGTTGAGGCTTGGACACCTGGGGGAGGGACTCCAGGATCCACGTGCGCCGATTCACCACACAGAGTTGGCGGCTCTGGTCCTGATGCTCACCGTGTCCTGGTTGCTTTCTGAGCTCGGCACGCTGGGTTTTGTTGAACGTTCACTGTACACTGATAACCATATCGCCTCCCGCTCTCTGAAGGAGAACACTTCTGTTAGCGCTAAAGAAAGGAAGCTGCGCCTTACTGGTCACAGACCTGCTTGCGTGTCCTCACGTACTTTTTACAGACGTCTCTAATAATGTAAATGACGCTAACATTAAATAATGGTGGTGATGGCTGGGCAGTGGTGGTGCAGGCCTTTAATCCAAGCACAGGCAGATGGACCTCTGAGCGCAAGGTCTACAGAGTTGAACTCCAGGCCATAAATAAATAAAATAATGGTTATGGTAGCAAGGCTTAAAAGTACCCCCAACTCTAAATACCTTACGAATTTTACCTCGGTCTTCAGAACTTCGCTGGGAGTGAGAGAGAGGCTCTCGGTGTCTCATGACCCACAAGAAGCTGAGTTGGGATAAGGAGCTGAGCAGGGCCGCCTTGACCTTTGACCTCTGGCCACGCTGCTTCTGGGAAGGCAGGCTCGGCTCTCAGAGGTTTGCACACTGAATTAAACCTTCCCTAGTCCTTCACTGCTTCTCACTGCCTGGACAAAGCGTTTGACAAAGGTAACTTAAGGAGGAAGGATTCCCTGTGGCTCCCAGCTGGGGGACAGAGACCCATGCCCTAGGAGTGTGAGGAGTGTGAGGCGGCTGGCCACGCCCCATCTGCAGTCAGCAAGCAGGGAGCCGGTCTGGGGCGAGGGCCATCACAAGAAATTATTGGCTGACACACATTCATAACTTTTAGTTATGCGTTTACCTGTGTGCCGTAGGGTGTGCCAGCCTCTCCCTGTGCCTGTGGAGGGCAGAGCTGACTTTCCTCCTGCCGTGACCGTTAATGTCATCAGCCGGACAGGCTCACCTGGGAGCCAGACCCCTGGGACTGAATACAGGCCATCAGTCCCATGGGCAAGTGTTTTCACCTGCGTCCGTCTTGCTGGCCCAGAAACTGTGTATCGTGATTGGACTTCTCAGAAACATGAAGGGAGACAATCCGCAGCGTTACCTTTTAGTCCTGCGTGGATTTCACCTCACAATGTGGATACCAGATGTCTCCCAGACCCTTGACAGACTGAACCTTTTGACCTCTTAGTTAGCATTGGTGTGCCCCTCCCCCTGCCCTCAGACACACCTCACCTTTTCAGGCTCTTAATTCTATTTATTCCAAGGGTTTCTTTTCACCCCATCAGCCTTGGACCCTGGCTGAGGACACAGAGCCCTCGGCAAGTCAGACTCAGTGCAAGACGGACGTGGGATTCCTCATCGAGTGTCCAGCCTGGCTCCCCAGCCCAAGGCCTCCTTCAGCAGCCCTTGGGGATCCCTGTGGGGGGGACCTCCCTCTCAGACCCACCCCACAGCGATGTTTCCCTGTCTCCAGCAAGCTCGCCAGCTCTGATTCACTCACCATTTTTATCAGAGGTTCCAATGAAGCAATACAAGAGAGAAATATGCTCTCTGCTCCCTCTGTCTGACCATGACTCACTATTTAGCACACACCAAATGGTTCCCCGCCTCCCAAGGAGGAGGCAGGGAGTGCTTTACATAAGTGGCCTCCACAGCTGCTGCCCATAATTGAAAGCGAAGCTCTTCTGACTACAAGAAGCCTGCTGGGAGCTGGGAGCAGGATGACTTTTTCCTCACCCCGTGATAGCATCTTTATGGGAGAGAGGTCCCCAGTGCCGGGGTGTGGTGTGTGTGTGTGTGTGTGTGTGTGTGTGTGTGTGTGTGTGTGTGTGTGTTGGGGGGGGGGGGCGTGTTCTGCACAGTAGGCCTGACTTCTGAGTAGCTTGTGCTTTCTGCCTTGTAAAAGTGTGGCCCTTCCACAGCAGTCCCTGATTTTATCTCCCAGATGAGCTGGGGCTGAGCTGCAGGAGGCAGGACCTGCTGGGGTTTCTATGCCCAGAGACCCACCCAAGGAGGACCACCCAGGAACACCGTCTCTGGGCAGGCAGTTGCAAGAGCTATGCTTATGTAATGATCCCAGGAGAGGGAACCTGGACAAGAGAGCTCACTTGCAAGGCCCAGGGCAAAGGAGACCGTGTTGATCTGGTTCAGAAGGGACGTGACTAAATGGCTCTTGAAAAAAAAAAAAAAAAAAAAAAAAACCTAGGGGTTCCTGTCTAGACCCCCACAATACAATCCTGTCTTCTCCACTGGCGTCACCAGGGAATTGCTTTTAAGGAGTTATGGGAAGCCAAACAAACTCTGACATCCGTCCATTTCCAGTATCTATTTAATGCAGAGACGGCTGGCTGCAGAGCCCTTGGAAACACATGCCCACAGGGGATATCTGCCTGCTGGGATACCAGGACGAAAGGTTAGGTCACTAGGTCAGGTGACATTTCTGGTTCCCTGGGCCTGTGTCTGCTCCAGCTGAACTGGGTAGCCAGCCAGGGGAGACGATTTCAATAAGAAGCACATTAGACGAGAGCTTGTCAATGTTGGAGTCCCCAAGGAGAATGTTCCAGAAAACATCCCAACATCCAGGAACTGAGTTCCTATCGCTGACTAGCCCATGACTCTCAGAGAGGCCAGTGGGATGGGCATTTTTGTAAGAAAGGGGCGTGGAATGGCACTCCTGGGTTATTCAGGTGTTGCGTGGGCTCCTGGGTTATTCAGATGCTGCGTGGGTTGCAGACACCATGACATTCTAGCTCCAACGCCAGTGCTCTGGGCTCCACGGGTTCTCTTCTTGATTGAAATCTGACCCCGCAGCATCACAGGTTCAGGTTCACTAAAGAGAAAGTGGCGTTAAGATGAGGTCACAAGGCGACCCTCGTGCAATATGACTGGGGTCCTTACAAGAGAAGACATAAACGTGGAAACCACGGAGAGGGAGAGGGTGTGGCTGCCACCTGCAGGCCCCTGCAGAGAGGAGTTGCCAAAGAAGCCCGCTTGCTTCTGGCTCTCAGAACTGCAACCTGCAGAGCCCCGAGGAGTCAGGTGTAGGCCACTGGAGTGTGGCCCTTCATCTGGGCAGCCAGAGAGGACAAGGGCACTTGGTGACGCCTGTTCTTGTGGGCATGAAGCCTAGGCCTCCCACAGTTGTCCTCAGGAGACACACCAGGGGCTTCCCAGAGTGGGGGGAGGGGGGACCGGACAGCAGGGCCTGGGGGAAGTGTGGGTCTCCAGAAGCCCCCCCAGAGGAAACAGTCACAGCGTCCTTCCGTGTTCTTTGATGCCTCCCTTCACTAGACCGTCCACCGCACGTGCCCTCCAATGGAAGAGGCTCTGGTCCAAGCTGCCTTTCAAATGCACACGGTGAAGCACCACAGACCAGCCTCTTAGGACACACCTCACTTTCCTCTGACCTAAGCCCTGTCAAATGAGTCCCAAGAGAAGCTTCTAGCATCACCATTACACCAGATACAAAGATATCAAACAGAAACAGTCATCACGAAAAGAGGCTACCACCATGGATTTAGCCGTGCACCAATATCAAAGAAAGAGTTACGGGTGTGGCAGCACACACCTGCAGTCCCAGCACTTGGGGGGAGGCACAGGCGGGCACGTCTTTCTGAGCTCGAGGCCAGCCTGGTCTGCAGAGTGGGTTCCAGGACAACCAGGGCTGTTACACAGAGAAATCCTGTCTGGAACATTAAAAAAGAAAGAAACAATTAGATTCTAAACCCTAAGGTACCTGCTAAATCCAGCTGCGAGTGCCTCATAAACTTGGAACTTCCGACACAGAACTTCGCTCCCACTCGCTGACTAACGGCATGCCTGGCGTTCTGCCAGGGAACCCGGTTGTAAAGCTGGTAACTCCCTGACTTAAAACAATGTCTGGGCGTTTCTGCTTCCTACGAGCTGAGGGTGAGGGTAGGAAGTTTAGTGAGCCTTTGCTTCTCCCAGTCTGGGTATCTATCTGTGTGTTTCGTTACCGCCATCACCATGACATTTAAAAGCGTGTCGTAAAAACAAGGAGCAGGGGGGCATAAACGGCTATCAGAGTAGCTGCCCATTTGTCTGCTGCCAGGTAGTGTGCTGTGTCCCTGCCTGTGAAAATCCTTTCCCATCTCTCCAGGGCAGGCCCGGTCCTGCTTTCTAGGACTTCACAGCTAGGATGCTAAGCATCCCTTCGAGAAGGAGTTTCCAAGTCTCACTCCCTTCCCATAGCTGCTACCTTATTCATCCCCACGCTAGCCATCCATTTGACCCTCCCCTTCCCCCCGCCCCCATTTACCGAGACAGGAGCAAGTGGCTATTCTTTCTTGGCCCTTGGGAGGCAGGGTGTGTGTGTGTGTGTGTGTGTGTGTGTGTGAGAGAGAGAGAGAGAGTATATGCACATGTGTATGTGTCCATACATGTGTATATGGATGTGTGTATGTGTAAGTGGTGTACATATGTGTGTGTTGCAATGGTGCGTGAGTGTGTATGTGTGCATGACTATGATAGGAGGTTTGGTTTCAGTGGGATGGAAGATGAGCAGCCTAGGGATCAATCATTTGCTTCTGTTCCTGCTTCATGCGGGCTAGTGCTTGAGTTCATTGTTTTAAATATCTACTGGACTTCAGTGTCTGATCTTATTGAAAGAACGGGTTCCCTAAATAAAGAAGTTGACAGCCCTTGTACAGCGTAGCCTGCAAGTTGCACTGGTAACCCCAGTGTAGACTCTGGCATGCCTCGACAAGAAGTCACCAGCCAGGGGTCACAGCACAGGTGACAAGCATGGGCAGGGCCCCACACTTTGGGTGGTTATGAAGGGCATATGGCTCCATGGTTGCACCCTGTAAATTAGGGTATCAGCCACAAAAGGATCCCCAACTACCTGATCAGGTTACTGGTTAACAGTGAGCGGAGGGGTGGGGTCTGAGCGTGACCTGGATCTTTAAAGCCTCCCTCCCACATCCGCCGTAGGTTAAAGCCTGTGGGATGTGGGTTGAATGACGCACCAGGGTCAGGCCTGTTCAAAGCAGCCTTGGCTCTCTTGCTGAGTACTCTGACAAGAGCACGCACTGCCCCGTGGTGCTCTCTGCGTGGCTGTGTGCATTTCCCCATGCTCCCTTATCTGAAATGGAAGCAGAGAAGGCAGGACAGGGGCAGTGCATCAGCTGTGGCGGTACCAGCGGAGGGAGAAGCTGCCCTAGGGTGTCATTAAATCCAGGTTCAAGGGCAGCTGCCACCACACCCACTCACTTCCCAGGGCCAAACCAGTGTGACACAGACCTTGTGGCTACAGGCTTTTGAAACCCAACCCCTGGGGGAGGGCACACGTTTGGGTTCAATTAGTTCCCTTCATCTAATGAGTTTTGAAGCAGGACTACTATACTCAGTCAGACATGTGGTCCTCACTCCTCTGAGACTCGAAAATGTTTTGGTCAAATGAAGATGTACTCCTCATTAGTTGGCCAAGGGTTCCCAAGTGTTAGGCAAACGCTAGAAGAGCAAGACGCGCACCAAACTATATAACTTCTTGCCATGCGGACACTGTCAAGGAGACAAAACCATGGCTGTGTGCCCTACACTACACCACCGTCTCCTCTCCCCTTGGACGCTGTTTGATTCTTCAGGCTGTGTTGGGATGCCATGTCACAACAAGAAGTATATATTTTAGTCTCTACTCTCAGTTCCTGGCCGGGGCTCCTGAAACCCTGAACAATTCCTAAATGATAAAAGCTTAAAGACCTTTGGTTATTCATAATAAATGCCTTTGTGAATTTATGTTAATGGAAAGACTTCTGGAAAGTCCCTAAGGGTGGATATGTGGTTGCCATGGGAATCATGCATGCGGTTGGAGGGTTGGGACATCTAGGGAGTGGGAAGGGGCAGGAGATGGAGTTAATCACCAAGTGATGACATCAGGTCTCCACAAATACCGGAAGAGATCGGGGTGCAGAGCTTCTAGATTCCATACACATGGGGTATCTACGGGGTGGAGTTCCCGGAGAGTTTGGACAGCCCTGACACCTCTCCTACGGTTTTTCTACATAGCTCATCATCTGGCCCTTCAGCTGTACCCTCTAATATAGTTCATAGGCATTCAGTAATCTAGTAAGTCAACTTGGGCTCTGTGACCTGTTCTCACTAGGATTCGGTCCAAGAAGGGGGCGATAAGACCTCTGACTGCTGCCAAGAAGCACAGAGTCACCTAGGGACCTGAACCTGTGCTTGGCACCTGAAGAGGAAGAAGGTCTTAAGGGATGGCAGCTTAATCTGAAGGGTACCAATTCTCACTACTGTCAGAGTGTCAGTGATAGGAAAACAGGCTGGTGAATAATGACAGAGACCTGGAGAATTTCTATAGAAACACACACACACACACACACACACACACACGCATACATAAAAAACACACACAAGCGCATACACCAAAATATATATGTACACAAATACACATACATATATACACACATGCATAAATATACAGAAATATATTCACATATATGCATATGCACACACACACACATGCACACATGCACACACGCACACACACACGCAGGCACCCGCATTTTGATGGCCAGAAATGAAGCATCTGGAGTGATTAATCGGAGCATAGTGGGTAACAGTTTGTTTTTCTAATCAGATAACAAGTAGAAACAAGTCCTCAGGGCCAGTACTTGCCTTTCCCCGGGTCTAAGTGACAACACATAATTAAGAATGATTAAGAGTTATGCCTTTGCAATGCGCCCTGCAAAACCTGTGCATCTCCTGTGACATGTTGCTTCATTTAATGTCACAACCTTCATGAGAAGCACTAGGCCTGCAGAACAGAGAACCATCTCTGGGGACAGGACGCTTTCCCCTCATCACGGTCTACGGAGAGGTAGACTGGCTCTTTTCCCTTTGCCTGGAATTTAAATTCGAAACCAAAGCTGCACCCAGACAATTAAGATATTGAATAATAATTGTCCCGAAAGTCACCTGGTCTGGAGCATCTGCTGCCCTCCAGTGACATGGCAATGTGTGATTCCCCGTCTCCCCCTTTCCTTAACGCCCTGCATCTCTTAACACAGAGCCAGTAAATGTCTGCAAGGGTTAGCTTACTGAATATGCTAGTTGGTAACTGGGAGGTCAGGGTCAAGTCTCATCTTCCCACTGCAGGATCGAGAGGAGACAAGCCCTAGACGAAGCCATGCCGATCCTGCTAACCACACAACCTTCCCACCATGATCCCCGCATCTCCCATCCAGCCCTACCACAGCCCCTTCACACACTTCCAGGGCGGAGTTAAGGGTGCCATAACCCTTGTATTATCATGGCAGGCCCTTGAAAGTCCAGTCCTGCCAAGTCTTATCTTCAGAGTGTTGTCTTTAAGTGGTGAGTAGACGCCATGGGACAGGAGCACTAACTCACCCTTAAGGATTATACCACGACCTTGGGAATCCTACTCTACCACCGTGCTGAAGGTCATCAGATCCCTATATTATTGAACAAGAAAGGCTATGGGATTGTTTTTTTGTCATAATGGTAGAGGAAATGGCAAGTAACTATGTTCTTACTTAACAATCATTCCAGAAGAGATATTGATTAGTCATATATGCCTAAGCAGGACAGGCACAGAAAAGAACATGTATTTACAACTATCAGTCTAGGCCAATCAATCACTGGCTTCCTAGGAATGTATGTCACCCACTGCCCAAACTCCTTGATTCCCACAAAGGGCCTAGCTTATGTTTATTTCTAAGAGAACACAATGAGACTAGTGGTCTGATGAATGGTTAATTATGGTACATGGATTTCACCATATAAAGCCTTTGCAAAGCATTTAAAATTCATTATGCTCAGCTCTTCATTTAACAATGTACTTTCCTTTTTAAAAAACAGAGGGAGTAAAATTTAGATTTCTCTTGGCTCAAGAGAATTACTTTTACCTGGCTCACCTCTTGCTTAACCTGGTCCGGGTAGGTCAAGCAAACCAGTTAGGAAGCATGTGGACACCTCAAGTGTTTACATCTACACAAAAGGTCTTTTCTAGGTCCAAGAAAGACACTGGAGTGGTGGGCTGGCCTGTGCTCTGGATGAAGTTCTAGATGGGCTCACTTCATAACTTCTCTCTCCTCAAAACTCCAACATGCCTTCCTTTAACTTCTGACCTTTGCCATTATTTCAGTAGAAGCAGCAAGAAGAGACCTTCCATGAATGACTCCATCCCTCCCATGAAAGGACTTGCCCACAGCCAGCCCGCCCGCCTCCTCTCCCTGATGGACGGATGTACACTGCTCCCCTGTAAAGCCCAGTCTCTGCTTTAGGACCTGGTGTGTCCTCACTGACCCGGCTCCCATTTCAATGCATGCTTTTGTCTTTTCTTCTTGACAGATTTTATCTGTGTAGGAATATGCTTTTATTTCACTTTTCTACAAAACGCCTTCTCAACCCTGCATTTTCTTCTGAATTCTGTTATATTTCTTGAGATAGGAAATGCCTTGAGACAGGTATTGTGGCTCCTATCTGTACTCCTAGATTTTAAAAGGCTGAGGCGGGAGGTTTGCCAAGAGTTCAAGGCCAGCTTCGGCTATATAGTAAGTTCTAAGTTGCAGGATGAGGCAGTGTCTAGAAACAAAAGAAGAGGGGTGGAGAAGGGAGGAGGAGGGAGGGGGAGGAGGGGGAAGGAGGGAGGGGAAGGGAGGAGGGGGGAAGGGCAGGAGGTGGGAAGAGGGAGGAGGGAGGAGGGAGGAGGAGGGAGGGGGAGGAGGAGGGAGGGGGAGGGGGAGGAGGTGGGAAGAGGGAGGAGGGAGGAGGGGCAGGAGGTGGGAAGAGGGAGGAGGGAGGAGGGGGAGGGGGAGGAGGTGGGAAGAGGGAGGGGGGAGGGGAGGGGGGAGGGGCAGGAGGTGGGAAGAGGGAGGAGGGAGGAGGGGGGAGGGGGAGGAGGTGGGAAGAGGGAGGGGGGAGGAGGGGGGAGGGGCAGGAGGGGGGAAGAGGGAGGAGGGAGGAGGGGGGAGGGGGAGGAGGTGGGAAGAGGGAGGGGGGAGGAGGGGGGAGGGGGAGAAAGAAAAGCCCTCCAGAGAATTTTATTTATTGATTGTCTTCATTGTTTCCTGACTCCTTCTCTGGGTCCCCATTGGACTCAAATTTGCTCTTATTAAGGAAACAGGTCTTTTCGGGGCAGCCAGTAAGCCTCTGGTCACTCTTGACACATCTGCAGCATTTCATGCCAGCCTCACCTCCTCCTCCAAACCCTTCTCAGCTCAGCCCCCCAGATGCCCAGCCCTCGCCATTCCTTTGCCCTCCGTGAGTGTTTGCCCTTGTTTGTTTTCAACTATTGCAAGGTTGGTATGGGCCATTTTCCTTTTGCAGCCATGCTCCCTTAAAGGTCCTGTCCATTTCACGACTTTTGATCCTGCCCCAAACTGTAAAACACCTAAGTCCACACCTCCAGTGTAGACCATGCTCCTTAACCCCAGACTTCCATCACCAGGCGCCTGCTCGGTACCTGCAGGAAGCTGTGTCAGTCAACCCAACCAAAACATCAGTCTTCACGTACCACCCTGAACCCCCCCCCCGACATCTTCCCTCTCTAGGTAAACATCAACTACTCCACCTTTCTGGACTTCCAGGAGGGAAACTGCCCATCTCACAGGGCCGTCGTCGGGAGGAGTGCTTGCCATGAACCTGGAATAACGCCCAGCATGGAATTACTACATTAACTCTTGCTAAATGATTAAAGGAACATCTTTGGCTCTCTTCTGTCTCTCAATCCCCTGTATCTAATCATCAGTTAATCCTTTTGGTGCTCCCTTAGAGACACATCCAGAGCAGGGCTGCTTCTCCTCCTCTGCATTAGTTAACACCTTTTTAAGTCAAGATGCCATCACCTCTTGCCTGGATTGCAGCATAGTCTTCACTGGCCTCTCTTCCTCAACCTCTGCCCCCCCCCCCCCCCCCGGTTGCCAATACCAATCTGGCACCTACACACTGTAACAGCTCGAATTTCACTCCCAGTGTAAAGCTGTCTTCCCCGCCCCCACCTGATCCAGGGGCACTGGTGTCATGGACGTCTTACACCGTCTGCGCAGCCATGTCCTGCCGGTCCAGTCCTTAGTCTTGCTTTAGGACCAAGCATGCTCCGGTCTCTGGTGTTTTCTGTTCTTTCTGCCTGGGTTGCTTTTTCTTGGCTCTCAGCTCCTTCAGACACACAATAATGTTGTCCTGTTAGAGAAGTCGTGGCTGCTAGCCTCCCGTACTGTAACTATTGCCTCCATTCTCTCCTGCTTTTGGGGGAACCCCAAACCCGCGTGGACAAAATATCAGTGGTTATTTGTCTGTGGCTTGTTTGCCCACAGCCGTGAAGTACAGGGCTCATTGTACGTGACACAGCACCTCCAGAGCCTAGAACAGCCGGCACCCAGAAAAGGTAGCGAGTGAACACTGACTGAAGGATTCAGGAGCGAGGCCCCGTTACCTGTAAAGCCCCCATTTCCCACGCGAGGTTGGCTCTTAAGTGTTGACCCAAGGAACTGCTATTAGGGAAAAACTCTGAATCACAGATCTTTTACAGTCAACTTTCAGTGAAAAGGGCGGGGAAAAGTCAGACTCTGTGGATGTAAGATAAAGCTGCCCCCGTCTGACAGAAGCCTTCACAGTCTTCCCATGCCTGTGGCCTGTTTATATCACATATCTGCTGCACACATGCAGGACTGGAGAGTTGCAATGTGAGCAAAGTGCAGGTGGGACAGGAAGCTGCTTTGGGGGAAGAGACTTAGTCACGATGCCATTGAACAGGCTGTAGGATGCACCATCCACAACAGAGCATTATTATTCTTTTGTTTTTAAGTCGATGGAGCAATTCATTAAAAATAGATTGAGCAACTCTAATGAGCAACAACCCAAAGAGCATGACGTGTTCCTGCCATCTTCAGCACTGCCCTGGTGAGACTCCGGCAGCTTAGCCTCTCTCCGTTCTTGTAAGCGCCACACTGAGGAGAGTCTTACACCTGTAAAATCAGTAGCATTAAACCGCTGTGCCGCATTTGGAGAGTTATGTGATCAGCACAAACCGACAGAAGGTTCTCTTCAATTCACCTGGGGAACATGTGTGTTTCTGTGTGTATGTCTGTTGTATATGGTTACAGGTGTACATTGCACATGACTGTGTCAGCCAGAAGCCAACCCTAGGTACTGCCATCAGCACCCTAACTCTAACCCTAATCCTTATGTGTCTGCTTTGTTTACTTGTTCCATTTAACACACACACACACACACACACACACACACACACACACACACACACACACACACAGTTTTACTATGTAGCCCTGGATGGCTTGGAATTCATTATATAGACCAGGCTGGTCTCAAACTCAGGGAGATCCATCTGTCTCTGCCTCTCAAGTTCTGGTACTCAAGACATGCACCACCAACTCTAACCCCCTTGATTTTTGAGACAAAAGTGTGGTGGAACAGAGTAATCGTTTAACTTTGTAAACTTGTGTTGCTTCCGTTTATGTTACCCTTGTTCAACTATGTAAAAGAGAAAAGAGGAACCAGCCAGTCAGCCAGGGCCCAGTCAACCTGGAGCTAGACAGACAGATACAGAGGAAGCAGGAAGGCAGGGCGGACAGCAGGTAGATGACGTAAAGGAGCCTCAGGACAACACATAGATTAGTAGAAAGGGGTTGATTTAAGTTAAAAAAAAATAGCTAGAAACAAGTCTAAAGCTAAGGCCAAGCATTCATAATTAATACTAAGTCTATGTCATGATTCAGGAGCTGGAGATCGGAGAGAGCCTGCTACACACAGGTCTCTCACTAGAGCTTGTGATTTCTGTATGGCATGCAGTTTAAAATCATGAATGGATCTTAGATTTTGTCAAGTGCTTTTCCTTTATCTATTGAGATGATCTTGTTATTTACCCTCATATGTTTATTATGTGTGCGGTTTCACGGCTTCAGCCACCTTCACGTTCTGGGGTATGTCATGATTTGTCTCAGGGCACACTTCATCTTACATGTCCCTAAATTTAACTTGCCAGTGTTGTGGCGGTGATCACTGGGCCTGTGTTCAGGGAGGTTATTAATCTGGAACTTTATTTTCTTGTGATGTTCTTATTCAGCTTTAGTATCAGGATAACACTGACTTCAGAACAGTAAAACATTCATGTCTATACTTTTTGAAAAAATGAAGGTCTAGTGCCTACTTCTTTACATATAGAGAGAATTCGGTGTCTGGACCTGGGCTTCCGTCAAAGAGAAAACATTTAACTTGACATTTTAATTTATAATTTACGTATTTGATTTGTCTATTCAGGAAGTTTATTTCTTCCTAAACGAGCTAGTGATGTCCTAAGTTGTTGGAGTGGGCGTACCACCACCTTTGTTCAGAGTCCTCTGTTGCTTTAAGGTTGGTAGTGATGCCCTCATTCAGGGTTTTCTGAGCTTGTTTGTGCCTTCTGTTTCCCAGGTTCCCGCCTTAGTTTCTGTCCTGACTTTCCTTCAGGGTTGACTCTAAGCTGTAAGATGGCATAAACCCTTTCCTCCCCAAGTTCCATTTAGTCAGCCGTGGTGTTTATCACAGCCATAGAAAGCTGACTAGGATAGTCAATACAGCTACAAGTTTATTCATTTTCTTCATCACTAAAAGTTGCTTTTTTATAATTTCTTTAAATTAGAACTAATATCACTAATTTGAAGCTTTTTTTTTTTGTTTTTAGCATAGGCACTTAAGATCATGAATTTTAGACTAAGGTTCATTGTAGGGTTCTGGTGAAAGTGTGAGAACCTGCATTTGCTCCCCAGGACTGGAAATCATATCTGTAACAAAGTACAGAGTACATGAGTTTCCTTACCTCAGCCATTGCAGATTATTATGTAATATTCTGGCTTCCTTTTATTAATAACATTTTCTGGTTTTCCTTGTGATTTGTTGAGAGTATTTTTAATTTCTCAATATTTGGGAATTTCTCTGATTTCTGGTTCTGGTTCCAACCTAAGATTAATCTTGATCTTAATCTACTAAACCAGCTGAGACTTATCAAGGGGCCCACCTACCGTGGCCTGAAAAGAATATACATTCTGTAGTAGTTGCAGAACCCCCTTCACACCAAGTACATCATGCTGTCAAGTCCTCCATATTCTTGATGCTTCTGTGTACAGTTTCTGTCGTGGTTTGGGGTGGTACTGAAACCTCTGGCTGTAATCCTCCAGTTGCAAAGTTCCTTTCCAGTTCTGGTCTATTTGTTTCACAAACTTTTGAGCTCCTGATGTTAGGTTTTCTTATGATGATGATATCTTTGAGTATACAACCTGCAAACATGCTTTGTAGAATCCCTCCCTCTCCCCTCTCTCTCTCCCTTCTTAAGGGGTATTTACGAATTTTTAAGCTTTTCTTTGCGGTCTCTTTTAGACTTATTTATTTCTCTGGGTCTCTTCCAAGTAGACGTGAAACACACTCAGAATCAGCTTTTTTGTTTGTTTGTTTGTTTTCTTCTTGCTGAACTGTACTATGGGGAGACATAGTTAAGAATTATCTGCAGTCGGAGGGAACTGTTAGGTAGCGGTAACAATTAATAATTAAAGTGGAAAAGCCTCTGTACGGTGCCAAGCATTATAAGCACTTCCATTCTCCCTGTTACTTCACGAGTGCACATTTGGCGTTGAAAGCAATTCCTCGTATTACTCTCGTTTCTGCTGATGTCACTGTCCCCCGCAGGAAGGCGGTATAAAGGACACACACGAGGCAGGTGAGGAAGCAAGAGAACCTGGGTTCCCCGTGACGTGACTGTAAGACGCCGGGGAGCAAGCAGCTGCCCCCTTACTAGTCCCTGCACACTGTCTTCCTGCGTAAGCTCCCAAGTCTGAATGGGACCACTTTTTCTCTGTTGAACGAATTAGAACCAAAGCAAGGAAAGGCCTGCCGTGTAAATCAGGAGAACGAAAAATTAAATAGCAATTACCCTTACTATGCAAAGAAGTATTTCTGATGGAGAGAAAGGGGGTTGCTACGGTGGTGCAGAAAGCGCTTCTGGATGTGAGCCACCTGACTTCAATCTGTGCATTCTTTTATCAGCTAGGCATTCATATTGTGTGCACTTTCTCCTATGAGTTTCACGCTCTGGAAAATAATAATCGACTCAATACTGAAAAGTTAGGACTAGAGAGATGGCTCAGATAAGAGCACTGACTGCTCTTTCATAGGACCCAGGTTTGATTCCCAGCACCCACATGGTGATTCACAGCCATCTGTGACTCTAGTTCTGGGGGGTTTTAACAGCCTCTTCGGGCTTGCATATGCACCAGGCATACACATCATACATACATACATACATACATACATACATACATACATACACACACACACACACACACACACGCAGGCAAAACACTCAGAAAATAGTAACAAATAAAAATCCAGACCCTGAAAGGGTGACCAGCTACAGCTGTTATTACTATTTTTATGGGTGCTGGAAATTGAACCTAAGCTCTCCCACATGCTAAGTTTGGGCTCACGGCTGGACTGCTCCCTCCCCTCACCCCAGCTGCAGACAGTCTTCAGTGACACTCCCTGTCCTACAGCCCACAGCACAGGAAGACACCTGCTCACTCACAGTGTCTCCTACAGGATCATCAGACATTGGCTGTTACCAGCTCTGAAGATGAGGACAGCAGCCTGGGGAGAGTTAATCATTCACCTCTCAACCATTTGCTCATCCATCTTAGCCCCCACAGAGCAACTATGGGGAAGTCAGGCTTAGCATTCAGAGGCGATTCTGCTTCGAAATCCTCTTACTCGGGAGTCTGTCCATGGTTAGAATACAATTAATTTTCCTATGAGAGGAACCTCATACAATTGTCTTATTTTTGTTCAGGTCTTCCCCACCGGTTTTTGGATGTACAGTAGAAAGTGGCCCAATCTGTGGCTACCTCGTCTCTCCTCTTCCATATCAACGCCTCCCTTCATCTCTGTCTTGAGGACATCTGGGCCCACACAGGGAACCCATCGCAAGATGCTGGACTCAACCATACAAAGTCCATTCCGCCATGTCAAGTAACACTTGCGGGATCCAGGAAATAGAACATAGGTGTCTTGGGAGCAGCAAAAGCAGCCCGCCATTCCTCAGCCACACACAAAAAGGAAGTATCTCTGAGGTGAACTGAAATTTTAACAGCTAACCTATTTAAGGCCCTGGTGACTTGGTATAAATGGATGGGGACACCCATGGCCCCAGAATGTTTCACTTGGTTATCTAGTAGCTTCTTCTCCAATTTTTAATATTTGACATTGGTGCTGTTTTCTTTGATATTGATGGTCATCATTTCTTTAATCTACATGAGATAAGGATGCATACTATGATTGACTTTTAAAAGTCTGTTTACAAGCAATTCATGTTTTATGTATTTTTGTATTTGAACAGGCCTGAGTCTACCATGGTTTTATTCAGCCTTTAACTTGGCCTGATTTTGCTTTTTTTGGTCTTTGGAAGGGCTCTATTTTCCCTCTGCACACATTTGTTTTAGAAAGAACTGCCATGGATATCATAGAGTCAAAGAACACAGCTAATCGATAGATGTTCAAACCCCACCCTTACACAAGAATGGTGCTACACAATTTTAGCCATATTAGACACCCAACATTTCACAATGAAAATTATGCTTTGCTTTGTCTTGGGATTTTCTCTTAAAGGGAAGGCAAAATGTTACCTAAGAAAAACATGATTGTAAGCATTTAATGTCAACACCCCATAGCAGTCACTGTGGCTCTGAGTCCTTTCATGGAATGGGTCTTCTGATGGGAGATGCCTTTCTGTAAATACATTTCTTTCATTGGTTAATGAATAAAGCATTAGGAAGGCAAGATAGGTGGGACTAGGGGACAAGGAGGATTCTGGGAGATGTAGTAGAGAGAAGTCAAGATGTAGGGACTTGTGAGAAAAGGTCTGGATCCTCTCTCCAGTAAGTCAAGACCATGTGGAAACACTTAGATTAATAGAAATGGGTTAATAATTAAGACAGAGCTAGCCAATAAGAAATGCTAGAAACAGGCCAACAGCTTTATTCATTAACCAATAAGAAACATATTTACAGGATGACATTTCCCAACAGTCTTCCAGAGTGTCACTGCCCCCCCCCCCAGGACAGAGAGAGACCACTCTAGTTAAATAAACAAACAGGAGGTTCTTGTCTAGCCTTCTGAGAGAGGCCAGTACCTTTTGCAAATGTGGGTAACCATACCAGTGGTGAGTTCCCAGATACTGCATCTTCAAGCCAAGCTGTGCCTTCTCTTACTGAGTGAGTGAGTGTGTGTGCGTGCATGCGTGCATGCGTGTGTATGTGTGTGTGTGTGTGTGTGTGTGTGTTGCATTCAGTGGGAAATCATTCCAGACTTTTCTTTCCTATTATGGACCACTTCTAGCCATGACATGATGACTTAAAGGTCGGCTTTGAAAGGTCAATGTCAAGCATGATGTACACAGTACTGTTCTATTTCAGGTATTAATTTTATTAAAGGGATTCAAAGAAATGCTCATTGTTTTCCAACCCAGCCCTTTCTTTGGTACTTCTGAGAAAGTGTCCATCTCTCTAAATGTCACTTTTGAAGCAATGGTCAGTGTTCTGGTTTGGATTTAAAAAAAAATAATGTCCCCCAGAAGGCTCAGGGGTTGAAGGCCTGGCCCCCGGTGAAATGCTCAGAGGCAGGTTTCGGGGAAGTGATTGGATAATGGGGGCTCTGACAAGTCAGGGGAATAGGCCATGGTGGGAAATAGTAGGAGGGGCCGGATTGGGGGAAGTATGACACCGGGCATGCCTAAAGTCTTATGTCCCCTGCGCCACTCCTCAGGCTCTCAGCAGCCATGAGTGGGCAGCTCCACCTCACTTCAGCAGCCATGAGTGGGCAGCCTCACCTCACTTCTATTCCTTCCTGTGACATTCACCTCACCACAGCCTAACTGCAGCTAAGGAAGAGGCTGGAGAGACCACTCAGTGCAGAAGGGCACAGACTGCTCTTCCAGAGCGCCCAGGTTCGATTCCCTTTGCCCACACGATGGCTCACAACCATCTGCAACTTCCATGGAAGAGGCTCCAGGTCACTCTTATGGCCTCCACGCCCAATGTGGGCAGGTGGCATACAGACACACATGCAGGCAAGACACCCGTATACATAAAAACAACACAATTACATTTTAGAAAGGAGACTGAGAGGTTTCAGGCAGAAACCTCTGAACCAGAACAAAGCTTTTATCCATCAAGTTGTTTGTAACATACGACGACACAATGCAAAAACCAGCAATTATAGAAACCTATTTCCCCAACCTGTACTAGCTATTTTTCTGGCTGCTGTGACAAAACACTCAACACAAGACACTTAAGGAAAGGAGGGTTAATTTGGGGTGGTGACTTAAGGGTATCTTCACGAGTCCTCCAGGGCAGGCAGGGTAGCAGCAGGAGGCGCCAATCACACTGGGCCTGCAGGCAGGAAGGGAAGGGAGATGGGAGCTGGTGCTCATCGCAATTCATGCCCTCCCCCCCCCCCACTTTATTCAGTTTGGAGTGCTCCCTTCTCAGGCTGCATCCTCCCTTCTCAGCTAAACCAGCCCCCAGACGACTTTATAGACACACCCACAGCTGCGTCTCCTAGGCGACTCTAAGATCCAGTCAACTTGATGAAGACGATGAACCACCCCATAACCCAGGCAGAGTACGTCTTCCCTGTGGCTGTGTGTGAGTATTCCTGTGTGCATTGCGTGTGTGCATGGTACACGGTGAAGCGGACTCTGTGCCACCCCACAGCTTACAGTAGGACCAACGGTGCCCAGACTACCGAGCACACGGTCCCATCAGCACAGATCTGTGCATTTTCCCATCTGGCAACACTTGCTCCTCCAACAGAGCACTCGACTTCAGGCACCTCATTGTCTCTCTGCCTTCGTCACCTAACTTCCTGGTGCGTTTGCTGTTCCTTCTACCTGGACCATGATCATCGCAACTGAGCAGCGTAGCCCTGGTTATGTGGTAAAACCAGTGAGGTGAAATCTTTTACATTTTCTTTTTCTCTTACCTGCCTTTTTTTTTTTTTTTTTTTTAATCTTGTAGCCAAGAGATAGGGGTATCCCAAAGAAGCAGAAAACATCCCAAGATCGGCACATGTGGTTATAGTAGAAGAGCTCATGGCAGAACCCCAGGGAAGAGCTTGGAGTGCAAGGACCTCGGTGAGCAGAGGCAGATCTGGGAATGTGGGAGTGTGAGCTGGCAGCTCCCATGCCCAGGCCTCAGTCTCCACGGGCCTGGCACAGGCAGGGCACGGCTTTTTGATCAGCTCTTCTCCAAACATATACTCGGAATGGGGAATGCATGAATAATTGAACGGCCTAGGCACCACTGCTGTGTAATAAAAGTTTGGGGCAGTGTGACTAAGCAAGCTACTGCAGTGATGTGGCACTCACTCCTACGGAGACTCTGCTAAGGACTACATCAGTGAGTCACTCTGGGTGAGGGGTGAGGCAAGGCCAGAGACACAGCTGTGGGCACAGATCCCCAGCCCTGTTTTCCCTGCCTCAGAGGCAGAGGGCTGAAACAGAAACCTCGAGCTGAGCAGGAAGGGAGGTAGGGAATGGCAGGGATAGGGGAGTGTCATCGCAGCCCTGGACTGAATTACTCCCATTACTTCTCAATTTGAGTCGAGGTAAAAGCAGTCAGGCTGTCTCCTTTAGTCCTTTCCTTGCTCGCCTTTCAAAAGATACCTGGAGTCTAGAAATTGATATAATTTAAGTTAATGAAAAGAAATCTCAACAGCTGCATTGGATTTCAAGCCATTCTTTCCCCCTCCTTGGGTCCAGCCTCACCCAGCTCCTGTGGCCTCCTGTCCCGTTGCCAAGGGCCGAGTGTGGAGTGTGGGGACACTCTCAGGCCACAGCCAGCCGCCCAGCTGAGCCCACATGAGTCACATGCTAAGATAAGCCGGAGCCAAGTCCTTTAAAAAAAAGAAGAATTTATTTTTAAGTTTAGCAGGTGAAGATTGCCGCTAGCTGATCCAGAGGCACAGACAATGATGGCCACGGACAGCCTTTGTCCCCTTCTGCTTTCTGAGGGAGCAACACACTCCAGGAAGGCAGAAGGATGTCCGCCGCAGAGCGGTGCGCCCCGTTTTCCCACGGAACCTCTTCACCCCACTGAGAAAGGCTGCCTTGGGAACCCCGAGCTCGTTGGAAGTCTGCATGCCTCAGTGGTTGATTGGGCCAGGCTGTGAGTGAACCCAAGGGTCTGCCTGGCTCAGTCTCCCCCAGCCTGGGATTATGAGCCACATGTCTATGCATGGTTTGTTTAGGCCATGGATTCCGGCACATCAAGTTCAAGTCCTCCCTCATGCTTACCAGGCCTGTACTTTAATTACTGTGTCATCTCTCTATCCCCTGGAATTGCCCCCATACCAGATGTAAGCATGGCTGTCTCAGGTGTGTACGTGGGGTGTAGGTCGAAGAAAAAAAAAGACTCTGGTGTCACACCAGCTCAGAGCTGCCCTTACTCCTCAGTCCCCATCACGTTCTGGGGTGCAATCCCCTCTTCTTACATCTCTGGACCAGATCTTCACATTCAGAGATAGCCAAGATTGGTAAAGGGCCATGATAAGAAACCTGGGTTACACTCTTAGAATGTTCCAGATACTCTGCCCTGCAGGTGACAACAGCAGCCCACTTAAGAGTCACAAGGCATCTATGGTCCCGTTGCAGACCCCTCCTCTGATGAGTGAGGACACCTAGGTAAGGGAGTTGAGGACTTTGGGTGCAAACAGCTAACATCTGGCAGTGAGGGCTGGATCTGGGCAAATGGGCTGACGGAGAGTCTGTGTTTCCAACCACAGTGACGAGAAGCTTGCTATGCGGTCATCACAGTCACTAACGCCATGTGTTAACACCAAGAACACATTCCTGAAGAGCAACAACAACAGAAAAAAGGTTCTCTTCTGCCTCGTGTGAAGGTCCCGGGGCACTCCTGCTGTACTGACCTGACCAGGGTGTAAAAAGGAGAGATGCTGTCTCCAAAATATATGTACTAAAATCCAGTGGCTTCATTACACCCTTCCGGAAGCCCAGCTCTCACAAAGCAGTGTGTGACCCCTTCTGAAATCCTCAGTGTCCTGCTGAGGTATCACACACGTTCCTTCCTGTGACCTCCTGCTACAGTGTGACTGAAGCGTCCCCACAGGTTCATGTCCTGTGGGGAGCGACCGGATCCTGGGGTCTCTGACCTAATTGATGAACCGATGCCTTAATGGGTTCCTAATGTGATGTGTTGTTGTAAGGCGTTGGAAAGGAGGGGGTGGATGGGTGAGGGAGTGCTCTTAGGGACTAGACCCTGCCCTGGCCTTTTCTATACCCACATCCCTGCTTCTCATGCATCACGAGGCAGCCAGCCTCCGCCACACAATCCCGCCATCATGGTGTTTCTGCCTTAGGACCACAACTGACAGAGCCGGCCATGGCCATCTGAAATCGGGGACTAAAACAGGTCTTTCTTTGACGCTGTTGATGAGAGGTGTTGTGCTGTCACAGAAATGAGGAATGAAAGGAAAAGCCTTATCCACCTTCCTCAGTCGGGAGCTGCCGTTGTATTACGGGAGAAACGAGCATGCACCCCAATGTGCAGGTCGCTCAGGGCTCCCATGCTGCAATCATCCTCCATTTCTGGTTCCTTTTGCTTCATTCGAAAGAAAAGCAAAGGGTGGGAGGGGCTGGAGGTTTGGGGGAGTGATGGATGGGGCGGGTGTGTGCCCTCTGACTGCATGGTCCAGCCAGACCCGATGACACTCCTGAAGACAATGGCTTCTTCCCTCTGTGCCTGGATTAATGTCTATTTCTAATTTACCAGCACGCTGTGGATCCACAGCTCATCTGCCTTAGGTCCTCGGGATCCACCAGGTGTAAGTGTACAACACTGTGTGTTTAGGCTTGGACAGACAGGTCTGGCATATTTTGCCCACTGTGTCCCAACCCTCAGGGCCTCCTTGGGCAGTGTGGCCCTGACAAGCAATGCCTTGGAAAAGGTCTAGATGGGAAACTTCAAAGCCCGGGGATGCTGGTTTGCCCGGAAGGGTCCTTAGTAGAGCTTTCACAACGTGCTGACCCTCTGTGGGATCTGGGTCACAACTGCTGTGCAAGGCTCGGGGACAGAGACGAAGCCGAGCGAGAAGGGGACCCTGTCTGTTATGTTAGTTACTCTCCTGTTGCTGAAACAAAGGTGAGGACAGAAGGAACAGTTTACTGTGACTCGTGGTTTGGGAAGGGCAAGGCATGAGGAGCTGGTCCGCACTAACTCGGGAGCCCAGACTGAGACTGCGCAGGATGTGGGCGGGGCTATGAATCGTGAGGCTCCTCCCCCAGTGACATACTTCTTTCAGAGAGGCTCTGTCTCCTACGGTTCCACAGCCTCCCCAGACAGCATCATCAGCTGGGGACCAACTCTTCAAACACCTGAGCCTGTGGGGGGCATTAACAGTCAAACCATAGCATTCTGCTGCAGGAAGAGGCCTGTACGTATCAACGCAAAGGCTTCCCGGACCTGCCAGGGCCCAGAGCAAAGGTGACACACAGTCCTTCCAAGCAGTTACTGCCACTTCACACCCTGAAAGACCCTTCCGGGCATTTACCTAACAGCCTATGCTCGCCCATGCTCGCCTGACATGCCCTCATGCTCCAAGGGCACCAAGCCTCAGGGCTTCCAGATGCCAGGACTCGGAAGCTTCCGTTCACTGCCCCCACCGATTAGAAACCATGTCTGAGGAAGAATACAAGAAAACATCAGTATTGTGCACTATGTTTGAGGGGGCAGAGAGGGGTTGAGACTTGGTTATCCATTTCAGAAGACAGGAACTACTAACTGCACCCATGACAGGCATTTTGCTAGAGAAGCTTCAGGACCTGAGAGGACTTCCCCAGTTTCCTGCCCAGTCTGTGATTCCAACATGTGGACCGTCACCATCGGCCTCATCACCACCACCATCCACTTTGTTAGTCAGGGTTCTCTAAGGGAACGGAAGGAACAGGACACACACACACACACACACACACACACACACACACACACACACACACGAGATGTAGGAGAAACTGCCAGCTGGCCTACCCAAGCCTCAGTTACCCGGCCTGGTACCCAGGCCAGCCTGAATGAGCTTGCTCAGCAGGCACTTCCTCCCTGAGCCAAGCCTACCTCTTCCCAGAGACTGCTGACAAGAGACCCCTGACCCAGGCCGCCAGTGAGGTAAGGACATGCAGCAGGGTCAGCCGCCCGAGCCAATGGGACCTTGGGAGGGGGTACAAAGGCGGATCTCACTTCCTTAATAAGCCAGTCTGCAGCACGCTCTGCTACTCACTGAGTCCAGTGCCCGAGTCCTTGGTGCTGCGTGTTCTCACCCCTCCCCCAAGAGGTGTCGGAGCAGGGTCACCCACAGCATCAGTTTCTTAGAGTGGCTTACATAATATGGCTCAGGTAGTACAGCCATGGCTGCTCACACTAGAGAGGCTAAGAACCCTATAATTGCTCAGTCCACGAGGCTGGATGCCTCAGAAGTCCCAGGCTGGACTTAGGGAAGGTATTCCTGTTTGAGGCCAGCCTGGTCTGCAAAGCTAGTTTTAGGACAGCCAGGGCTACAGAAGGAAATCCTGTTTAAAATTGTGTGTGTGTGTGTGCTATTATTGAGGGATTTGTTGCTTTAAATGTATATTGTTTCATTGACGTAATAGTATTACAATTTCAGTCTTCCTACAGTCCCTTACATTTACAATTCTTGACCCTATTTTCAATATTCCCTAAGTCAAAGTGCTTTTGCAATAAGAAAAGGCTGTGGAACAAAAAAAAAAAAAAAAAAAAGGAAGAAGAAGGAGGAGGAGGAGGCGGGATGGGGGGGGCTGGAAAGAGGGCTCAGCCGTTAAGAGCATTGGCTGCTGTTCCAGAGAACCTGGGTTCAACTCCCACACCCACGTGGTGGCTCACAACTGTCTGTAACTCCAGTTACAGGGGATCTGATGCCCTTTTCTGGGCCCCTGAGGCCCAGAATATGGTACACAGATATAAATGCAAGTAAAACACTCACAAACACAATACAAATTATGTCCATTCCTCAGACATAGACATTCCCCACGTCATTCCCAGTGACGGGTTTTCCATGTTAGACCCCTCCAGTCAGGGACCTCCGCCCTCTCATGGCCAGGCAGCAGTGAGTGAGCAAGGGGTCTCCTAGGGCACCTCCACAGCCGTGTGGAGCTCCGACTTGCCCATTTGGGAATGCAAGGTGTTTCAGATAAAACCAAGCGACTCAACCACCTCTTACGTTAAGTGAACTTCAAGTTTGTTGCTGGAAAAGAAGATGCTAGAAGCAGCAGTTTCTCCAGTATTTTATGGAGTGGGGGTTTCAAATCAGATGTGCTAAAATTTTGCCCTGTAAGATTACGAGTAGCTTTGTGACTCAAAGAATGAGCAGGTCTTCAACAATCTTTGAGAGAGTCGCTCTTTTATCATCCAAATGGGAAGATTCTCTTCGCTCCCATTTTTAAAAGATTTATTTATTTACTTATGTGTTCATGGGGCTGGATGCCCTTGGAGGTGAGTAGAGGGCACCAGACCTCCAGGGTCTACGTGACTTGACTGCTGTGAACCCATCTGGGGACCCTCAACTGCTGAGCCATCTCTCTGGGACCCTAGGTCGCAGTTTCGAAGCTCAGTAAAGAAATATGGCAAGCTGAGGCTCATCTGTCCCCCAGACTCAGCCCATTCCACCCTTCCTGAGAGCTTTGCTGGGGGTTCTGTGTCCCTCACTAACCACAGGATGAAGCCCATTTCATTCCGCCTGAACCTGGCCCCCCAGATAGCTGGTCCCAGATGACCAAGAAGTGAGTGGAGGCCAAATGGACTCTGGGAAGATCACAGGCCTATAGGGAAGAGAGAACAACCGTCTGTCCCGTCCCCCCGGGAGCCCTCTCCCTAGGGCTGCAAAGGCAGCAGAACCACAAGGAAATGCCACCTATGAACAGTGTCACACCCCGTCTGTTCTGGGAAAGCTCCTTGGTAACCACACACAAAGGTCCCTTTAATTTTTAATTGAATCCTAAGAGGTCTTTTTTTTTTTTTCTGGAGGTGCCAGCTTATAATAATTACTAGAATTCCCAACAGGGCTAATCAGAGATTCATAGAAAATCAAGATGTACGAAGGGACCTTACCCAATAGGCTGCAGTCATTTGCCTCTCAAGGCTCTGAAGATCCGGGGCAGAGGTCACAGCTCTCGCCATCCTGAGCTATTAATAGGAGTCTTGAAATCAATCCCTGCCCAGTGAGATAAGAGAAACTGATTATACTGCCTGGGTATCTCTCCTCCGAGGGCCAAGGCGCCGCCCGTTTTCATCAGCTGTTTATCAAAATCAGATTAGTAAAGGAATAATCAGATCAGAATTGTTTACGCCTGCCTCAGACTAGAGTTACAAATGGCTTTCCTGTGCGGCCTGAACTGAATGAACCACCCTGACCGACAGATGAACCTGCCTTTGTATTCCCTGCACCTTGTACTGAACCTGTAATTCCCCAAAGACCACAAGCATTAAGCCTGGCTGTTGATTGCTGTAAGGCAGGTGAGGCCAGTTCCAAGGGACTCAGGAGATGCTGGCGAGAGATTCTATCTCGGTGATAAGTCATAAGTCAGTAATAGGTTGTTCTGAGTGCCCCCAAGTAGAAGACAATGGAGCATTTAGTAGGTTCTGGAGTTACGTAAGATGGCGCTTGCTTTCCAAACAGAGAGCAGGCAGGACAAACCCGCCGAAGGGCTGAGCACAGGAGGCGGTGTGTGGGCTGGTGGTTCCAGGGAGAGGTGGGGGGCGGGCAGGGCTTCCTGGGCTCAGCTACCAGCCCAGACTGACTCTGGGAGAAGCACAGCCAAGTCTCTTGGCTCCAGGCAGAGGCTGGAACGCCAGGGAGACAAAACCACAGGGCTGTGCTCGGGGACCGGGGAAAACATATTTTGGGAATTAAAGGAAAAAAAAAAAAAGATCACTCTGTTAAGTTACAATTTGGGAGTTTTCCCTGCTTTTTGGCTGGCATCCCCTTCTCTGGGCTGATGTGGTTCCAGGCCAGTGTCTGAGGGTGTTCTGTGGAAGATGACAAGAAGCCCCTGGGTCTGAGGAAAGTCAGTCAACCTTGGTGTACTGTCTGCAGTGTCCAGGGAGTCAGACCAGGGGCCAGGAGCTCCTGAGTGAACCCCCCTCCCCCGTCCATCCTCCTTTCACAGTAAAAGCCCTCTGGACCTGACTGAGGAAAAGTCCCTTCCCCTTCTGGAATCTCCTTTCAATGGGTTTGAGCCAAGTGTCACTCAGTTTTAACCAGCAGCCGCTCTAGCTGCAGGCTGGCAGCCTGGCCGAAGCTAATGGGACATAGTCTCAGTGTCCCACCAACCCCGGAGCCCTGTCGCCCTGGTTAGACAGAGTAGGTGGCTACCTCCACGGCTGGGCTTGAAGCGGTTGGCCAGGTCCCCACTCCTGGCATCATGATTCATTTCCCTAGATCAGAACACATTGCCGGCCTTTAGGAAGGACCTATTGCTGGCATTTATGGGGATCTCTGTGCCAGCCACTAACATCTGAGCTCACAAGACTCTGAGAGGAAGGAGAGGCAGATTTGCTGTGGAGTGTGCGCATGTGTATGCGTGCCTGTGCGCCTGTGAGCTGTCCTGTGATCCTCGGAAGACAGCAGAGAGCCCACAGAGATAACCGCCTTGGCCACTTTCCCTGGAGTTATCTGGAACAACTCTGGAACTGTGTGGTAGGTGGAAGGGTTGTTCCGGGTCATTGCTCTTGCTCTAGCCCAAGCCAGGCCGGACAGAACCCAGGTTTCTCTGTGGTTTCCTCATCCAAATATGCTCAACAACGTCACTCCCCCACACTGTTCCCCCTCTGGGCAAACTCGGTGTTTGAAACCCTCAGCTTCCCTGTATTCATTAAAACAAAGGAAGCCTTCTCCCCTCAGAGAACTATTTAACATCTTCATGTCGTTTGGCTACAAAATCCAAACATTACTGAAAGATGACAGCTACCGGAGGGGAAGCTGGCTGAGAAGACATGGCCCCTTTGGTGAGAGAGCGCACAGACTCTGGCCTGAAAGGAAGAACCTAAAATAACCCAGGCACACACTTTCCAATTGGTTTGACCCGTCTCACTAACTTCAAGGCCTGCCTGGGCCACCAGTGGTCTAATAGACTCGTCGTATATAGGAAGATGGAGGAATCGCCTTGCTGGATCTCACAAGAGTACAGTGTTCAATCCTTGAGTCAGCTCTGGCCTGGAACCACACATGATCACACATGAACACACATGATCCAACAGAGGCAACACAAAGTCCTGGAAGGGAGTTCAACAGAGTAAACGAAACATCTCACCTGAGATCATCAGTTCCATGTTTCTGGGTCCAGGACTCCACGGGTTTCTCAATTTCTCGCTCCTTACTCTATGTGATTGTATGCCATAGTCCCTTGGGCTAAGAATGCCTCTCCCCAACACAAACAACTGCCTTTAAGTTCCCAGGGTTCTCGAGGGACCACTACACATGTATAAAGCTTTGCTGCAAAGACAGAATGATGTATTGTTGTCTCAGAACAGTTCAACTTTCACTTTGAAGTTTTAAAAATGCACGGTGATATATGTCTTATATGTCACAATGACTAGCTTGCATCCAAGTTAACTCCTATAGCTAGATGTGGGAAACAGGCCTGTGTCCATGGAAAGTATCATAGGCTACGCAAACCAGCCACAGAATGGAGGAAGTGTGTTTTGAAGTTTCTTGGAAAAGTACTATTTCATTTCATTCCCCCGTGAGGCTCTGAGGTGGTTCCATTTTTCCACAATTGACATATGCAGAAACTAAAACCCAATGGCTTGTCCAATGTCATAGTAGTAAGTGCTGGTCAGGCTTCAACCCTGGGGCCTTGACACGGAGGAATTAAATGCAGCTCAGGGGATGCATGGTACTGAACTCTTGTTCTTTGCATTTTTGAAGCTCCCCTAGGTAAACAAAAAGAGACAGCGCTCAAAGTATGATGGACACAGTATGGTGATTGCCTCAGAGTTGGTAAGAGGAGGTCCTCGGTCCAGATCTGAGCGGAGAAGATCTGAGCGGAGAAGGCCACCACGTGTGGACATTTATTTATAACTGTGGAATGCGAGGGGTGGGTACCCTGTCAGCTTTATTTGACATTGATTGATAGACGTTAGGAGTCAGCATTCCAGACACCTCTGGAAAGATTCCCTGCAGCTTGTATTCCACCTGGGGACCAATTACAACCTTGACCTCTACCCTAATGCAAAGTGTAAAATGTAGATTGCCTAGGACTAGACCAGCATAACCATCAAGCTGCTTCTTGTCTATTCCAAACACAGGGTTTTTTTTTTTTTTAAATAATTATTCTTTTAATGTTTTTCTAAATTATGTTTTTTAAAGTTAGCATAGAAAGTAATATGTTTCATTATGACCTTTAAAAAAAACTCACATTTTGTTCTTATTCACACCCATCTCATCCCTGTCACTCCCTACCCCCTGCCTTCCTTTTCCTGGTCCTCCTTCTGTCCCCAGAGCCTCCCTTCCCTCTCAAGTCACTGCATCCCATCACCCTCCCCTCTGCATCCCGTACCATTAAGATGTCCTTCCTCCATCATGGTCCCCTTTGAAGTTTAGTCACACACACACTCACGCACACACACACACACACACACACACACACACACACACACACACACACTCCAGTCTCCACACACATGAGCAAACAGGCAGTCTTTCTGAACCTGGTTCACGTCACTAAACACAATGCTCTGCGATCTCTAACCCAGGTTTCTGTGACAAACGCGACTCCCAGCAATTTCACATACACCAGTTCACACCTGCCGCATGGTCCCTTTAAGACATACTCAACACCATGCCTTTGTGGATTATGAGAAGTTTATTGATAAAGGAAACACACGAGCCCCCCCCCTTTAAAAACAACCACCTTAAATACATAGGGACACTTCATCTCTTCATTTGATCAAGGCCAGGCAGCACCGAGACACAGACCCACAGTTCTGAAAGGGACAGTACTCGTTTAGTATAAGAAAACTAGAAGATGTGGATTCATTTCAGTGGCTTGACCGCCGAGGCTTTGGCCGTCAGACACACAGAACTGTACTGTTAAAGCACATCGCAGGTTTTCAAACTAGGGTAAAAATCCAGTGGCATATTTATACAAATGTGACCACGCAGCAATAATTCAGAGACAGTCACCAGGACATAGGACACAGGTCATGTTTGTAAACGATGGACGGCTTTCTAAGCCATTTCTGATGGTCGCTGTTCAGTAACTGCTCCTCAGCGGCCCACAATGCCCCCCCCACCCCAGAGAGCTTTTATCCAGTCTCTACTACAATCTCATAAATATATCATATACTGCACACAGAGGGATGAAAAAGAATGTCAGGAGATCACGTTGGACACGGATAGAAAACACACGTAGAATGGAATTTCACTGTGGGGACATTCTGAGAGGC
This sequence comes from Phodopus roborovskii, assembly GCF_943737965.1. Lineage (NCBI taxonomy): Eukaryota > Metazoa > Chordata > Mammalia > Rodentia > Cricetidae > Phodopus > Phodopus roborovskii. The sequence continues at coordinate 4,731,117 of NW_026126639.1, read as the reverse complement.
ACTCAGAAGAGGACAGCGAAGCCTTCAATCCAAAGGAGACACGTGGGGCCTGCTACTTCACTACAGTTTTCAGGGCGTGGGAGTAGCTATGGTTTAGGCATGGCTCCAAGGTGCTGCCTACACCAATTGGATGGAGCTTGGGAGCCACAGACGGCGGTCACGCGAAGGTGCAGACCTGTTGAGTGGGCTCGGTGACAGTCTGTACACTTGGGCTGCCGTATCCCTGTTCCAAGTACTGCCAAGTCCTGGCCATGTCTCATCTTTGCAAAATCTTGATTCATTTCATCCTCCTGAAGTTGGCTTTGTGGAGGGGAGCTGTGCAAACCTTGCTGTTTCAGGGTTTGGAAGGTACAGACACCACCCTGGCTCCTCGACAGATTGGAAGCGTAACATTTTGCTAAGTGAGAAGCTGCGTGCCGGCTCCTTCTCTGTTGCCTTACTGCGGCTTCAATATTTGCAAAACATAATGTCAAAATACTTCAGATCCAACCCGAAGCCATTTGTTATTCATGCAACACGATTCTTACACATGCCACCACACAGAGAGTTTTAGCAAAGGGATTCTTTCATTTGGTTTTGCTCCCTCTACGCACTTAACAACTTTTCCTCCCTCCTTTGGGGAGTTAAGAAGAATATTATTATATAATAGCAAAATCCCCCGTTCTATGCAGACAAGATATTATAAGCTTAAACCGTGCCTACCCTTGATTGTGTTAGGGAACAAGAAAGGCTAACCTGCAGGCTAAAATTATTCTAACCTTTAAAATGCTCCGTGAGTCGTTTGTAAAGCCTAGAGCAACCTAACTGTGTAGGGATATTAACTTTTTTCCCAGTTGACTTTGCTGGTCAGCGCTATGGGCCTCTAACGGTACCCAGTGCACAGCAATTGGCATGAAAACCTCACTTTGAAAGGACAGCCTGTGACATGCGGGATTCCCAATCATTTCGCTGTTTCTATAGAAAACCATCACCAGTCCATGTGAACTCGGTGGTTCTTTAAGTGTGTGCAGATGAAACTGTGTGTGTGTGGGGGGGCAGAGGTCAGCCACCCACTTTGGTTTACGTTTTGTTTCTGTTTCTTGAGACAAACTCTTTCACCAGGGACCCAGAATTGAATCATTAAATTAAAGCTGACTGGTCCAGGAGTCCCAGTGACCTGCCTGTCTCTGCCTCCTCAGTGCCAGGATTATAGGTATATGTCACTATGCCTGGCCTTTTTTTCTGGGTTCTAAGAGTCAAGTCCTTACTGGGGCTAACTTGGCTACCTGAGCTATTTCCCCAGCCTAGAGTTGGTTATTCCTAACAAGTATCGGAGGTTTCTCAGGTCAGCATCTGGAGGCCTAGTGTTGTTCCCATGCAAAGCTGAGCCAGACCTCTGGAGGAATTTGATCCACTATTCTCTCTGAGGAGGCTTCCTGAGCTGAGCCAGCGGGTGAGAAGGGCAGACTTGAAGTCCGAACGTAAGGAGCTTCACCGGGAAAGTGTCTGCACAAGGCAATGTGGAGAGCAAACTTGGCTGAACTGTGGCCTGGAACCTTCTGCTTTTAAAAAACACAGATTAGCAGAGATGTTCATGGTGGTGTGTTACACAGTGTGGATTTCCTAGGCGAGCACCTTCCTCGATGCCCAGATGCTCTTCTGAGTTCGATAGTAACAGTAACACAGCAAAGGCCATCCTAATGAAGGACCAGTCTTAAGTCTAAACTGATAACAAAACTAAATCAGCCCTCTAAACGTAGACATATTGCCCAAATAATGACATTGAGACATTTGTCTCTAGGTCAACTGTAAAAGTCATCATTAACAGGATTTATAGAAAGTCCAAGTTCATGGAAGGACTCAAGTGGTACCCAATCACCATCAAAGGTACTCTGTTGTCAAGGAAGATACTTTCCAACACTATTGTGCTTAATAGCACAAGTGTTCCCTCTGGCAGATGCTCTTTTTTTGTTTGTTTGTTTTGTTTTGTTTTTCTCTAAGAGAGTTTTAAACCCAAGTATTAGTGTTCCACAAATTCTTTTTTTTTTTTTTTTTTTTTTTTTTTTTGCAGTGGTTGGTTTCCAGGAAAGTGGATCTTCAGACATCTTCCCTTGTGGCTATAATTTTTCTTAACACCAACAGCATTGCCTAAGTACAGCCAGAGCTCATTAAACAGACTTCTGAGCATAATTATAATGAACAATTAGCCGGGAATTAGTCTTAATGATTTGTTTTAGATGATAGACTAGAGGCACAATATAATTATTTTTAAACTTTCTGCACCGTTAAGAATGTAACGCCACCACCTTTCAACTGAGTGAAGTGGACAATCATGCAGCTGCAGCCATTCGCGGAGGGAGGCTGCAGCCTCCTCATGGAGCCCAGTTAAGGCGGCCAGAGGGCTGCACCCCAACCCAGGCTTTTATAATTACCCAGCCTTCTTGGTCTACAAAAAACTAAAAGCAAAACAAACAAACAAAAAACCCAGCTATTTTATCCTTAAAGTCATCTGTACTGTGAAAACTGAAGGCATTCAGCAGAGATTCGTCTTTTGACACCACATGGGTAGTGACAGGTGGTAGAAGGGTCTAGAGTGTAGGAAGCAGCCTTAGATGCCAGTTCTCACGATCACACTGGACCCACAGGAAAGGAGCTCGTGTAGGTAACAGATAAAATAGTGTTAGGAAGGAGCACCAGATCAGGTCGTTCATTACTTGTTTGTTATTCCTTTTCCTTTCGGTGTTTAGCAAACCAATTTGAAACTTGTTTCTCATTTTAAAAAAACTTTAAAAAAAATAAGTTGTTTTTTAAATTATGCACACGTGTGTATGTGTGGGTACCCAATGCTCCTGAACCTGGAAATGCAGGTAGCTGTGATCCCCCCCCAGCTCGGGTCCTGAAACATCTTTAACTCGGTTCTCTGCGAGAGGACTTGTGTTCTGTCTCTCCACCCCTGTCCTCACAAGAATTTTTTTTTTCAAATGTACAATAGAGATCTAAAAACGGTTCTTTTGTTTTCTGAAAACTCTAAAAATATTCACTTAGAGAATGAATAAGGATTTGTTGTCAAAAGTTTGCCTTTAAAAAACTGTGGTTTCCACTTTGGCTCATCAGGGTTCTGTTCCCCTGAGCCGAGCTGTTAGGCCTTTTGTTGTTGGCCATCAGAAGCCATCAGGGAGCGTAGCCCGACACCCACATAAAAGACCTGGTACCTGTGTTTCCACATCACAAAGCAAGCCAGCAAGCACACAAGGCCACAGAGCGGGTTCAGAACCATCTGGATGATTAAGAATAATTTGAAAGTGCCCGTGATGCTGGTGCAGTCAGCCACATCCCTGTAGACAAAGGTCCTGCTGAGAGGCTCTGAGGAAGGCAGTTTGCATAGGCAAGCATCCAGGGAGGTCTCACAGGTAAACTGTGCAAGCAGGGAACAGTGGTGGGCGGCAAATGCCATGGCCAGCATGCAGACCACCAGGCCCAGGGCACTCAGGAGGAAGTACACCACCTGTAAGAGAGGAGAAACGTTTTCCGTTACAGAGAGCGGCAACTCAGACGCTTTCCGTTGCGGAGAACAGCGACGAACGACAGCGAACACTGTCTTACTGAGTCTCTGAGGCAAGGGCCACTCTCTTCTCAAAACATAATGCCAAGACATGGATACACCTCATGCTCATCAGTTGGACGACTGACCGATCTTTGCAACATGGCCTCACGAACTCCAGGCTGACCCTGAACTTGCTCTGTAGCTGCTGAAGACGGGCTTGCTTTCCCAATCCTCCTGCCTCCACTGCCCAAGTGCTAGTATCACAGGTCTTAAGACGTTTGTCGTGCAGCCATTGGCTTTTCCTATGACCTGCAACGACCTGTTAGCCTGACTGGAATGTTCACGTCTAGATTTATCAGGTAATGTAAATGAATCCCAAACAAGCCCTCTCTCTCAGATGACACACGACATTTATTTTTTAACGAGAAAAGCGGGTCATTGAATAGAAAGCGAGATTTTGGAAGTAAAGGACAGGTTTCTATAAATGTGAATAGCGTGTTGGTGCAGATCATTACAAATTGATTAACGAACGATAAAAATTGGTGGAAAACAGATTGAACTTGATGAGGCAGCTATCACACTACAGCCATGATGGCCAAGGCCCCTACACAAAAGACCTCTGGGTGGAGAAGTGAATGACAGCTACAGAAGGCAGGTGACTCTGCCTGCCTGTTAGCTCTGGGGTTGGGGGTGCTGGTTAAGAGACTCTGCTGGGAAGGAATTGGACTCTGCAAGGCGTCTCTGATTTAGTTTACTTACATCTGGACCACTGTGACTGAAAGCTCGTGGGTTCTCACTGACACAGCCACAGTAGAATTCACAGCACAGCACAAGAGATGCTTTTGTGACTGGTTTCACACACGATCCAGCTCTCTTAGCGGTCCACCTGTATGGGGCCCAGATAAAGGCCAGACGTTGGGACTGGTGTCTACAGTTTGTAGGGTAGGGTTTATAGACAAAAGCTACCCCTTACTGGGAGCAGTTCTGGTGTGTGGTTGAGGGCAGCCTTGAACTCCAGATCCTCCTGCCTCCTCCCCTCAAGTACTGGGATTTCAGGCAGGTACCACTGTACCTGGCTAAAACATCTTGCATCTTAGAAACATAACAGGAATAATTTGTATTTGACATGTCTAGTGTTCCTTGGAGGAAAAGAATCAGATAAATGCAGAGTGGCATCATTATAAAATTTAGAAAGGATTTATTTGATCTGTGATATTAAAAGGAGTGCTTTGGTCCCGTCCCCAGAACATTCAGTGACAGTATTTTATGTAGACTTGGAGTGCTTAGACTTTAAAATATGGGTTTATTGTGTACGGCTAATGGCATAGAATACTGAAAATATTGTGGATTATTCTGAAATATTTGGACTTGATGACTGAATTTAAATTCCTGGCATGCAAGCCAGTTTATGTTGGCCCCATGTGATTGCTAGCAGGAGGGACCCAAGTTAAAATGGTCATTTCCCTCTGGGTAGCCATCCGCTTAGTAGAGCATCCCCAAATTGAATTTATGCCACCCCATTTTTAGTTTGGGCCACCAGCAGACAGACCCACAGCTGCTCCTCTGTCTATTGCGTACCCCGCTATGTGCACACATTCACAATCACTCTCAGATGCACACACATCCTTCAACACTGGCTATTCACAACACTGGGGGAGTCCATGCGTTGACAATAAGAAGTCTGTCTGTTTTAAAGAAAACAGGGCTGGCGGGTAAAGGTCCTTGCCACCAAGTCTGATGACCTGAGTTCAATTCCTGGAACCCACATGGTGGAGGGGAAGAGCCAACATCCTGCAAGATGCACCCCAACCTGTACACACACATCATAGTACACACACACACACATCATAGTACACATACGTCATAGCACACACATGTCATTGTATACACACATCATAGCACACACACAGAAAAGAAATAAATAAAATATAAACATTTTTAAGTGATACATTTTAGCTCAAATATTTATTTGCCAAAGACCATTTAACATGCACGGAACAGTGAAGGGCATGAACCAGCAGGCCAGGCCACCTAATTAAGGCTTCACTCCTGAATGCTACCCGGGGGCTCAACTGTTGGACATCTTAACCAGTATCACTTTACCTGCAAATTTGGAATGCTGTATCTAACCTGAGTTCATATTATCACGAAGAGGATCAAGAGCCGGCATCTGGGAAGGGCACAGGACTTAAACCAGCAGAGAGGGGATGCTGCCATTTCCAGAAATCCCCAGGACCAGCTCTACCATCTTCCTGTTTTCTGTCACATGGGAGGAATAACGCGGACTTGGCTTGGAGAAGGTATAAACTGACCCAAACACAGAGGGTGCTTCATTATAATCTAACTTCTTAAATATGCGGAACCCAGCAGCTCCAGGACAGGGGAAGGGAAGCCACACCCCTTAGCAAAGTGACTGGGGCACACAGGAGTCAGGAGAGCGAGCCACTTGCCTCTTAAGTCACAGGCAGACACTCAGGCCTGCTGGTGACATCTGAAACACACTTCCTTTCTGACAGCAACAGGCTTAAAACCCACAATGTAAAACCAGGTGCCTTGTTTTGCCCACATGGCAGGAATAAACTATCAATGAAGGCAGGTGTGTGGAAGTGACCTTGGGATGACAGCAGCCTGTGTGGGTGTCCCTGCAGAACACCCCTGGAGGCCAGCTCTGTGCTTATGTAATCCCCAGGCTGGCTCCTGCCCTGCTGTAATTGGAGCCTGCTGAGGCTTTCCCAGTTGGAGGCTCTGGGAGGGCGTGTCTGTTTAAACTTAATGATCTCCCCTTGGCCTGAATGGTAAGGCTTCTCTCTCTGCTGCTGGTGCAGTGACTGCTACCAAGCAGCCCAAGGAACTGCCAGCAAGCTGTCTGCCAGCAGGTGACCTCCAGGGCTTCAGCAAAGGCAGGAGAGGGCAGGTAGGAGGGTCCACACTCAGTGAGCTGCCAGGTTCCCAGGCAGAGTCCTGGGGAAAGCAGGGGAGCGCTGGTGGTCTAAGGGGAGAAATGTGAGTGTGAGGGTGTGTGAGGGTGTGTGAGGGTGTGAGTGAGTGTGTGTGAGTGTGTGAGTGTGGGTGAGTTGTGTAAGTGAGTGTGTGTATGTGTGTGAGTGAGTGTGTGTGAGTGTGTATGTGTGTGAGTGTGTATGTGTGTGTGAGTGTGTGTGTGAGTGGGTGTGTGGGTGTGTGTGTATGTGTGGGTGAGTGTGTGTGAGTGAGTGAGTGTGAATGTGTGAGTGTGTGTGAGTGAGTGTGTGTGAGTGTGAATGTGTGAGTGTGTATGTGTGTGAGTATGTGAGTGTGGGTGAGTGTGTAAGTGAGTGTGTATGTGTGTGAGTGTGTGAGTGTATGAGTATGTGTGTATGTGTGTGAGTGTGTATGTGTGTGTGAGTGTGTGTGAGTGAGTGTGTGTGTATGTGTGGGTGAGTGTGTGTGTAAGTGAGTGTGTATGTGTGTGAGTGAGTGTGTATGAGTATGTGTGTATGTGTGTGTATGTGTGAGTGTGTGTGTGAGTGTGTATGTGTGTGAGTGTGAGTGTGTGGGTGAGTGTGTGTGTATGTGTGGGTGAGTGTGTGTGAGTGAGTGTGAATGTGTGAGTGTGTGTGAGTGTGTGTGTATTTGAGTGTGTGAGTATGAGTGTGTGTATGTGTGTGTAAGTGTGTGTGTTAGTGTGTGTATGTGTGTATTTGAGTGTGAGTATGATTGTGTATATACTGAGATATTCGCCCCTCCCACACATATCCCACTGACCACACCCATTAGGGGTGGGACAGGTGACCTGGGGGAACCAGATCTGGGGTCAGGAACCCCAGCACTCTCTTGCTCCCTGGACAGGGACATAGAGCATCTGGAGGCATCCTTGGAATTGGAACCTGCTGGTGCTCATCTGTCTCTGTTGTAAGTTACTTCTCTCTAAATAAACATCTATTCAGCCTATTTGTTTTCCCTGATCCTAATTTTTCCACGTTATGTGTATGTTTGTGTGTGTGTGTGTGTGTGTGTGTGTGTGTGTGTTCGTACAGGAAGACTCCATCACCACAGCGTGGTGGCCTGTCCTGTCTATCTAGGTGCCTAGAAGCTTGCCCAGGGCTGGAGGGCTAAAATGCAGCCATGGAGTGACAAGCCCCTCCTGGAGGTTCATCCCCGCCCCCAAAGGCCTTGGGAAGCACAGGGCATGGGCTGTGCCCTGCTGGGCTCTGCATGGAACAGGTTAGGACTGAAGATGACACAGAGAGCTGCTGCTGGCAGCAGCCCCTTGGGAGGAGGAGGGGCGTCTGTGTCACGGTGAAGGAAAGAAAAGGCTCATGTGATCTTCCCAGTGCGGTCTGCAGTCCACGCTGACACCCGCTTTTCCCCTTCTTCTCCTTCCCCGGTGCAGATGCCTGGTGGGGACTCGCTGAAATGAGGTCTCACCTCCCTCCCTTCAGGAATCGTGAGGGGAGTGGGGAAGTCGGGTGCTTTCCTTGACTGGATAAAACCCACTCTGGAATGCTGCTACCTGCTGCATGAATCTCCCGAAACTTGGCAAGCTATTTCTTACTCGCTTTTTGCTTTTTTTTTTTTTTTTTTTTCTTTTCTCTTTTTCTTTCCCTCTCCTCATCACCATGCCTTGTTATTTGATCAAGCTCACCAAAACAACAACAACAACAAAACCCCTGTCATATCAAAACAAGTTAATTCCAGGGCTGGAGAAATGGTCCTGGATGAAGGTTCGGTTCCCAGCACCCACATGCTGGCTCACAACTGTCCTTCAAACTGTGAGCACTTTGCTTTCCATGCCACCGTTTTTAGTATGACATTTTCCCCTCCTCCTCATTCTTGAGACAGGATTCCATGTAGGTTGGCTTGTCTCCAACTCAGTATATGGCTGAGGCTGGCCTTGAACTTTTGAACTTCTGCTCCCCGTTTCTACTTGGTGAGAGGGCAGATTATAGTCAGATGCCACCGTGCTCCGTATTTTTGGTCTAGGGCTCTGTCCACACTAGGCAAGCACTGTTCCCACCCTGCTACATCCCCACATTATATAAACATCCTTTTCTCTTTTTAATCTTTGTGGTTTTTGAATGACATTGTTGACTTACTCTTAAGCTTCATGTTTCCTGATTGTAGCAAAGAACTTGCCTAGAAGAAAAGTCGACTACAGATCACAAGAGAAGCAAACAGAACATTCTCCATCCTTGCCTGTGACACTGGGCGAAAGCACCCAGCCAGACTGCTCAGTTTGTTTTATGCTTCTCACTTCTGAGGGAAGTGTTCGCGTCTCTATTTAAGTGATTAGTATAATCTGGAGATCATATTTATGCAGTGAGGTGCTGTGCACTTAAATAGACAGCAACCAAATGCCCCGTCCACAACAGACAAAAAGTACGAGGGAAAATACACTCAGATTGTTTTATTGTTGAAATATCCCAAGTGATCACAAAATATGGAAGTGGTTCCCCAGAGACGCCCTTCCCCTGGCCAAGTGTTTCCTTAAACTGGTGGCCATTCAGTACTCCTTTTGGGGACATTAAAGGTCCTGCTACATGTGCTCTAGGAATAACCTAACTCATGGAAATTAATTAAAAAGACTACCATTACCACTGTGTCTGGACTGACAACCTCCTAAAGCATGTGTGGACTGCCTAAAAGCGAAGTTTCTGGACCCGTAATACATGTAACACTCGAAAGGCATTCTGTCTTGTGTTCACATTTGTTCCTATGCAATAATCCTGAAACACAGACAAACAACTTACCTTCATAGAAAACTGGACACACGTCTTCTCATCAACCTGGTAGGAGACACAAAGCATGAACAGTCCAAGGTAGGCCACCACGCAGACCTGCCGCGGGGAACACATAGGAAGAACATTAGTGGGACATACATGTCAGGACCCCAGCCACACCAGGCTCTGTGTCCTTCCTTCCCTGGTATCACCTATTTCAGTTCATTCTATTTATGTGGTACGGGTTTTTCTCAACTTGTGAAACACAATTTTCAAGATGTGCTTTCTCTATTTGTAATCAAGTATGTGTTTGTGCTTCCGTGTGTGGGTATATGCACATGAATGCAGTGCCCTCAGAGGCCGGAAGAGGGAGTCAGGTCCCTTGAAGCTGGCACTGTAGACAGTTGCACTGTAGACAGTTGAAAGCCATCCGACATGGGTGTTGGGAACTGGTGGGTCCTCTACAGGAACAGTCTGCACTTTTAACCATGGAACCATCTATCCAGCCCAGTGGAACGTGGTTTGAAAATAGCAAAGGCATTATTTCAATTTAGCTGCTACTTACTAAGTTCCTCTGTGTTCCAGGTACTACAGAAGAAGATCATTTAGAGCATATGCAATAACAGATAAGATTTAATCTATTTGATTAGTGTATGTCCAGTAGAGTCCAAAACAAATTCACACACTAAGGCAGGATATTTTCTGCTACATGCCATTCAGATAATTATAAAAGGTTAAAGAAATTAAATCTAATCAGAAAATATAGAAGGCTTTGCTTAAGATTTGGGCGTTATAATATTGACAGCCGCTAGCTGCGCCTGGAGCTCATCTGAGGGCTTTCTGTGTCTTTCTTCATGTGATCATCACAGACCCCTATGAAGTGGGTGCTGGGAAGTTGGAAGGGAAGCCAGGGACCACCCAGCAAGCCTGGGGCAAACGGCAGGCAGCCAGGCTGAAAGCAGATACAGGGAGCACAGTCTAGCAATGGGACCTTGCAGAGAAGACAGATCTATAGCAGAACTGTAACAAAATGTAGCTTAGAAAAGGCAGGGTGACCTTACAGCACATAGGGGTGATGAGGAGGCGCCTTGGCTCTCAAGCAGGGTAGTGACATGACTTCAGATAGACATGGTAAGGATCCTGAGTAGTTGCTATTGCAGCAATCTGAACAAGATCAGCCACTGGGAAGCTGAATGCGGTGGCCCTGTCATCTCAGAACCCCCGGGAGCTTGGACTACTGTAAGCTCCAAGTGACATTTCTACTGAGGCGCATCACTGGGCTCACGAGTATGCTGGTCTGAAGAGATGTGAACGGAAAACAAAGAGAGACTGGGGGGCGGGGTGGGGTGGCTCTGCAGCACAGGACAGACAGGTGCCAGGCAGGGCAAACAAAGGCTCTGCAGCTCACGTTTCTAAGTCACGGAGCAAGTCCTTTCTGAAAGCACTTGTAAAATTATTCCATCAGCGTGTGTTAGTAATAACCAGCAGACCTCATCATGGCATTTTCATATACACACATCTCAATCACATACGCCCACTGCCCTCGCAGCCCCCTCCCATTCCAAAGACCCCCCCCACCCCATGCATGTTCACGTCTGTAAATGCATGTTTAAACATCCCAACGGGGCACAGTTTGACAAGGCCGTAGTTCACTAGCTATCCTCACACAGAGGACCTGCAGAACTGAAGCAAAGGAACAAGGATCTTGGTTTTGGTTTTGGTTTTCGTCAGCAGCACGTCAGACAGAATGCTCTAACCTCACTCCAGTCACATCCTGAAGCTCATGCCTGGGCTTTCTCCTCCTGATAGCAGGATCAAGATTTCTACCACATAAGTGTCTTAGTCCCGGGAGGCTGCCGGGCTGACATCGCAGTTGCCAAGCTCTCTCCCTCCTTCTCATTATGAGACGCGTACATTCTAATGATGGAGACCGACTGACTGGCCAGCATCTTAAAAACAATCACAGTCTCCCCACAGCCAAAAAGCCCGCTTCATTAGCAGCTACTCTTGTATGACCTTCACTAGGCCTGACCCCCCAGCAAGACGCTGCATGGCATAGAATGCCCAACCACATTCAACAGCCAACGCCATGGCTCGCACAGTCTGCACTGTTCTGACTCTGAGAACTGAGAGACGAGAACCACAGTCTCACTCTGAGACGGACGTGAACAGCATGAAAGCCACAGGAATGTACAGGTGGTGTCAGTGACTTAATGGAGGCTTGGGAAGCAGTTAAAATTACAGGAAATACTGACCCAATCAGAGAGTCTGGGGAAAATGGAAAATGTCCAAGTTACCCACTTTGGACCAAAAGCATCTCAAGTATACTTCTCTGAACTTTGGTACCCTGGGTCATGTTGTTACGGGGTCTGAGCTAGCTCAACATATGTCAATTAGTTAGCCTGTGTAAGCTGAGGGTGTGGTCTTCTCGCCCACAGATTTGCATGAACTAACAATGTCTTTTGCTGTTTATTGGTGGTGTGCACAAGAATGTTGCAGAAAAATCATATTTATTGAATACTTCAAGCTGAAGGCTTTAAGGCCATAGGGAAAGAAACTAGAGCTCTCATGCCAGACTGAAGGGTCTACTTCCTAAGAGGCCAGGATGCGGACATGACCAGAGACAGGGTGTTCTGGTTTCCAGGCAGGGAAGGGGAGGGCGTGCTAATGCAGGGTCCCCTGGAATCTGGGCCAGAGCTCCCGTCTTATACGGTGGGAGGAGACCCGAGAACCGGACGTGAACATTTGTGTGGGGCTTGTAAGAAGTTCCTCATTGGACCAGACATAGGCCTGGTCGGATCAGGAAGAGCCTCACAGCATAAAGCCTGAAGCTCTGAGCATCAGTGCCAAGAAGCAACGGACCCAGGGTCAACAGGCTTGGGGAGGCCGGCCCACCACAGGTGGGTAACTGATTGAAAGGAAAACCTTGAAGTATTTTTTTTAATGGAAAGGAACAAATGACAAAACTCATTTTAACCTATTTTTAGACATAAGCTCCTGCAAGCTCTTTGCTTCTAAACCCCACAATCTTTAGAAAGAGAGTTTTGTCTGTAAGGGGAAAGTCTGCCTCTTGTGATCTGGAGAGCTAAGCAGGGCTGGAATGTTCTCTGAACGTCGAGTCTGTTTCCAGACAGAGGGGTCCCAGGTCTTGCCACACAGTGGCTTCTCGTCTCTGACCTAACAGACTGTAGATGCATCCGTTAAATAATCAGGAGTGGGAACCAGAAGCAAGGCAGGGGGATGCATGCATGCGTACCCTGTTTTCTTCGCTTTGCCCAGGACACGCTGCAAAAATGAGAGTTATTGTCATTCGCCTCCCTCATGACATTCATACTCTGGCTCTGTGACGCCCTCACCACCTCCAACCTATTTGTTTCTTCTTTCTGCATTGTTGACAGAGCTGCTACACAGGGTTTCTGGGGGATACAAACTCTTCCTGCCAAATAACTTTCATGATTTCTCTTCCCTTCTCAGCCCTGTTGACCAAACGTAACACGTCTTTACATAAAATAAAATTCCACAACAGTCGAATGCTTTACATGCATCTCTCCCCCATCCCTGAGACTTCAAAATGTAAAAGGTTATATACATACCAAAGCATGGCATCAGATTAATCACAAAATACAACACTTATAAGGATGTATCATAATAAAGTTCTCAGCGTCAATACTCTAGTATGCTAAGGCCACTAGAAAATGAAATGGAATTATTTGAATATAAGCGCCATGCTAGAATGACAGTTGATTTGCTAGTCTGCGTATCAGCTAAACGGGCAATAGGTGGGTAGTGCATACACATGGAAACAGTGAACAAAGGGAAGACTCACATTTCCCTGTGAAATGAGCAGCCAATGCCAGGCTCCCTTCCAATTATGACCAGTTCCTTTATCCATCTCATAAGGTTATGGCCGTTGGAACAGCTATGTCTCCTTTTGCTAGGCACTATTAGTTAGAGATAAAATGTTTGGGGTCATTCAAATAGAATTTAAGAATAATGGAATTGTGAACAACACCTTTCATAGTTGTTATTATGTTATCACTTTTCATTACGGGCTTAAGCGAAAGCAAAATATTAAGACATAAGAACGTGCCCTTCCCTGTTAGATTACACACAAACACACAAAATGAAAAAACAAAAGCCAGTCAAAACCACAAAACACTAAGTCACGGTTCTTTTAACAATTGAAAACTAATTGCTTGGTTCAGTTGAAAATCAAGTATGAAACTGTACATGTTATTGAGCTCATGGCTGGAGAACATGGGTTTTAGGGCTTGAATTGTAACTCCATTCCTTTACTCGTGAAGTATCTTAGACATGTTTTTCTCCCTCCGACCCTCCACCTAAGACAGGATCTCATGAACTCCAGGCTGGCTTGGAAGTCACTGTGCAGCCTTGAACTCTCCCTCCTGGGTACTAAGGTTGCAGGCATGTGCCGCCATGCCTGGCTTTAACCGATTCTCTGTTCTTGGCTCCGCCATGTACAAAAAAGAAGCAATGATGCTCTGTTGTGATAGTTAATCTGATGACGAATGGACATGTAAAGAAAGCAGCTGGGATAACCCTTCCGAACAGCCGGGGTACACCACTGACTGCTGATATATCATTAGCTAGTGGCTACTAATGCCTCAGTTACTGTGGCTGCCGGAGGCCAAGTCTAAAGTCTAACAAGTGTACAGCTGGCTTAGCCAGCCTAAAAACAGAGACTGCTGGTTATACGTGCTGCGGACACTATGCAGCTGGATAGGACCTTGAACTCCTGACCCTCCTGACTCCGCTTCCTGAGTGGTGGGTTCACGAATGTATACCACACCTGGCTTCTGTTTCACACCCACAAGTGTCCTAGGAGGTCCCTGTTACTAAGGTTTGATGATCAATGTCGCAGAACATGAGGGCTTAACAGCGTACTTTCCCGGAGTGCATTGCCTGCATCCTCGCCGCTGTAGGGCAAGGGGTCTCCCTGGAGGAAGCCTGGCAGCAAAAGGCCTAGATTTGTGGAGCTTCCAGCTCCTGCTCCTCCCCTGGATGGCTGAGTCATGGGTGTAACATTGGGGGTTCGATTCAGCCAGGGAGGCTCGCTTACCTAGTACTCAAAGAGTAATACTGACTAATTTACAAATCGTTTCAAAGACTTTTAAGTAAAATGCCTGGAACACCAGCGGTATTATTTTATTTTTCCATGTCACATGAGCTCAGTCTTCGCCAGTAACTCACTCTGAAATCTGAGCTGAAAATGAATAATGTATGTAAATGAAAGCCCTGTCTTATCTTAGTCTTAATCTCATCTGTTCTTTTTAGCAAATATTCATTGTACTCCTACCATGTACCATGGACTCTTGGAGGCTTGCAGGCCCCGCAGTGAGGGGTTGAGCCCCAAATCCCTGCCTCGGTGGCCTGAGGTGTCCTCCAAAACAAATAAGTAAGGGGCTGTAATATAGCAGTGGCTGGGAGCTACAGACAACACCTCAACAAAGTGACATGAATACGCAATGCATTCTTAAGTAATAGTTTTGCCTGAAAAACAAGAGCTGGAAATTTTCAACAATCCCAACATGCAAGTTTGCACACACACACACACACACACACACACACACACACACACCCGAGAACGTGTGTATACACACCAGTGAATTGAAAGTTGCTTCTTATGTGAGTCTTGCTAGTTCCCTTTCTTCATCAACACAGACCTGCTGCATGTTACCCAAGACCTCACAGCTGCATATATGACATGCATGGACCAAACAAACAGAAAATAAAATGCAACAGTCCACGGTCTCATATTAAGATGGGCCACAAGGCTTAAGATGGAAACTTAGCACTGGATCTGGTAGTTACAACGCATCTAGGACCTCAGAGATGTCTGCCTGCTACACTGCTGAAGGAGTTAACGTAGAGGCATATGGAGAGGGCTTGGTAGAACACTCACAAGGCAGCTGATAAACACCGTCAAGTGGGAAAATGAGTCCATTCATGTGGTGGCCTGGGCTACTACTGTTAGGGCCACCTGTCAGGCAGCTCTCTGGTAATGCTGGCGTGAACAGTTAGCAAACACCTGGCAGATAGAAAACTTCTTTTTCTGCTTCGTTCTGTTTCTGCTGTCGGCCAATTACCAAACGCCCAGGAGATGCCACTCTCTGTAACCACAGCGTACTGTGTATGTTTCTCATCACCCTACCCTAGGATAATTTTATAGAGGCAAGAACTTACAAATGGTGGGGTTAAAACACACACACACAACTGTTGATTGAAAAAAAAATAGTTTCTGGCCATAACAGATCCAAAATTAGTATTATTTTTTAAAACACAATAGTTCTAGCCAAACTTAGTGCACAAGACATTAGCAGAGAGACCAGAAGTGACAGGGGACAAATAGAAAGGCTGAAAAACCTCACTGAGGACTCAGGGTTGAAACACTGGAATTGATGGGGAGCACTAGGGACAGGCATCAAACTCTGGGCTTTAACCATAATCTTAAAAGAAAACAATCCTGGTTTCATAAACCAGATTCAGAATACTGGCTTCTTCTCTACTCTACACAAAGCTACATAGTGACTGAATTATACAGGCAGGAATTGCTGCCAAGGGGGAATCTCATTTACCTGTGACATGACAAAAGGATGCTCAGTGCCTCGTCACTGGCCTTCAGAAACTGCAGTCCTAGAGGACTGCCCGCTCTGCTCCTTGACTTTAAAATGTTTTCACTGGAGCAGGAACTGTCCATGGAAAGGTCTAGCAGAGAAGTCTCTTTGCCTCCCCATGCAGATGCGGTTTGAGTTTTGGACTGCAGCCTGGGTTTTGTTTCTACATCTCCCAGGGAAGTTGGGGGAGATCGCTAATATTTAATTTGTAAAGATGACAAGGTTTCATGAAATGCCCTTTCGTTCCTTATCTGCCTGAAGTACCCAATGCCACTCCTTTCCAAAACTCAGCCATATTAATTTATTCTTGCTATGTCCAAGTATGTCCCCTTCTCAAAAAAAAAAAAAAAAAAAAAAAAAAAAAAACAAGCCACTTGACATTGTATATATTAGCTATTAGCTTACAAAAACTGTAGTAAGTAAAAAGGAAAAGTATTATATTCCTTTATGGAAATTGTGTCTCTGGACGGCTAAGAAAAGCGTAAGTTGATCCAAAAACGATTTCAAAGACATCAAGTTTTACTTCATATAATATAAAGGACTAAGTTACTTGAAAACTCCTTATAAAACACTTTAAAAGACTGGATTAAATGTAGCAAATATCCTTTGTGTTAACTATGAAGAAAATAAAAGGAGTTGACCGGGGTCCTAAAATCATGCGGTACACAGTGCAGGAGGGTGTGGCCATTTCTGAGTGAAAGGAGACAGGTTTTAACAGTTTCATAGGCTCATGACAGGCCTGAGTGTCTCTGCAGGCATCAAGATGGAACCAAGAAACCAGGCCTGTGCCTGAGAAGACTAAAGAACAGTCAACCACCAGCCTGATGTCTTCAGAATTGTTTTGGCTAGCATGGTATCGGTTGGGGCGGGTCTTTTAAACTACCTGCGTGATTCTGGAACCTGTGAATATGGACATGAAAATGACCTTGATTAACACTTGCTTATTTCAATAAATAAATAATGGAGGTGTGGAAAATATAAGGCAAATCTTTTAGTAAAAGAAATATAAAAATCATATCAAGTAATTATGACTAGATCTTGACTTTTAACAAACTGTGAAGAAATATTCACAAATTAATTTATGGATGCTTGAACATTGATTTTTTTTCCTAGTAAGAAATTAATTTATACGTGACATTAGAAATTGATCATATTATGAACTTTACCATTTGACTTAAATAGCAAAATATTTATGGATAAAGTGACATCAAGACAGTCTTGTTACTTTAAAATAACTCTAAGTGGGTATGTAGTGAATTATGAGAATATACTGAACAAACGAGATAAACTATAAGTTGATAATTATTGAAGCTGAGTGATGGGAACATAGATACTCATTGTGACATTTTATCTGTTCTGAATCTTCAAAACAAGCGGGCTAAGAGAAATGGTTAATAAGCATATGAAACCATTGGAATGCTGGGTAAAACCAAACTACCTGAAAAATACACTCAAATAGACCACTCTGAGTTATTACACAATGCTTTCTGAAAGGCAAACCAAATCTAGTAAATATATAAAGAATTAATTTATCAACAAAGACCAGTATTAGCATTTAAGTACATGTGTACACACATTTTAAAAATTAAAGCCATTAGAATTCCCACCAATAAGGCTGGAGTGACAGACAGTAAAGTGTCTAACTTGTCTGTGTGCATGAGGTCCCGAGTTCAAGTCCCCCCAAACCCACAGGAAAAGAGCCAGATGTGGTGGTGCATGCTTGTAATCTCATCAAGACGGTGGGTGTGAAGATGGGTGGTCCCTGGGGCTCATTGGTAGGCCAGCCTAGAATTTGGTGAGCCAATGAGACCCTATTAAAGAAGGAGGAGGAGGAGGAGGGAGGGGGGAGGGGGAAGGATAGAAGGAGGGAAAGGGTAAAAGAAAGAAAGGCTGTAGACAAGGTCTGACATCCCTAGGCTCAGCACACTTGACAGAAAATTACTCAGCAGCACGGCATACAACACGCGGAGCAAGTCGATGTGAACCCATCTCATTTGATCTTTAAAACATCATTAAGGGGCTACTCAAACTGACCATGTTCTTGAAAAATACAAGCTGGCTATAAGGGGACATTAAGCAATTAATGCTAGTATAAAACCACGTGTTTGAGAACCTTTCCGTCCTTTCCACCACGAGGAGGTCAATGTCCCCGAGCGGACCACAGTCTGTCCTGTGTGCCTCTCCACAACCTGGCTAGCCAGACACACAGGGCTTTTTGTGAGGCCTGTGGAGGACAGGGAGAAGGGGAACGAGGCTTCAGGGAGGTCTCGACGTGGAAAAATCTGTGACGCTCTGGATTTGACGGCTGAGTGGGAACTATTTATTGAGGGTTCCAGCACACAATCGCTTTGGTTCACCCCATGTTCATTTCTAAAATCACAGTTGGTCTCAGAACCCTGGGCAGACATCAAAAGCCTTCAGTAAACATCGGGTAAAGGACCTTTTCAGGAGTGTTTGGGCCCTCTCTTTCAGAGTCAGGCTAGTGGAGAGACGGCATGAGAGACCAGGACAAGGCTCTCCTGAGACGGCTCCTGAGGGTAAGCCCCAACTCAGCCTTTCCCACAGAGTAAAGTTTTCCTTTTGTTTGCCTTGACACCTTTACTTGCCCTTCCCTGGGTAACATATCTCCCTTTCTTCCCCGAAGAGTAGGGTGGCTCCACCTTTGCCTTCCTCGGATTCCGCTGGGACCACGGGACACAGCTGAGCCGTAGATAAGGTACAGCCTGGGCCTCGGGGTCTTCCAGGGTCCCCTTCTGACGCCACAGGAAAGCCAGGGTGACATCCTCTGCAGTTATTGTGGTAACCCGGCCTCCAGAGTGGCTAACACATCAGCTGCTCCCAGGTTTTTCTTGTCTCCCGCTATTATCCTCCACTCAAGAGAAGGGGCCTTGATAATAGCTTATCATACAGAGGTTTGTAAGGACAATGTGACAATGACTGCTGAATCAAGCGCCTTCAAAACAACACTGGAGTGAGAGGTCCCTGAGAGAGTTCCATCCAGGGCTCTCACAGCCTCTCTCAGAAGGAGGACAGTCCCAGACGGGGGGCCAGCTGCTCATTTCTACCCTGACAGGCACCAGAGTCCTTCTTCACAGGACCCCAGCGGACCCTTCATTCCTGATGACCACTCATCTACTGGCCTTTCTCCGCCCTCTGGAACAGACAGCGTGGGAGCCCGCCTGTCGGTGGTCCTGAGGAAGGGGCTTTGAAGACATTAGATGGACGGGCATCAACATTATGATCAGAAATCAAAAGAGGGCTGGGGAGGTGGCTATAAGTTCGGCACTTGCCACGCAAACAGAACACACTCGACAAAACCTAGCAAGGCTATGTGTCCCTGATCCCGGAACAGGAAAGTCAAGGAAAGGCTGGTCCCTGCCACTCAGGCCAGCCAGTGCAGCCTATTTGCTGAGCTCCAGACTCAGGGAGAGACCCGGTCGTGTCACAAAATAAAGAGAAGAATTGCGTAAGATACTCTGTGGACCTACACACACACACACACACACACACTCACACACACTCACACACACACTCTCACACACTCTCACACACACACACTCACACACTCACACACTCACACTCTCTCACACATACACTCACACTCTCACACACACTCACACACACACTCACACACTCACACACTCACACTCTCTCTCACACACACACTCACACTCTCACACACACTCACACACACACTCACTCTCTCTCTCTCACACACACACACACACACACACCTCACAGGAAGCATAAGAAGGCTCTTGAATTTCAATGGTGGCTGTGCCTCCTGTTGGGAACTGGTTTTGGAACAAAGCTAGGGCCGACTGCCCCAAATGGCTTTGTGTTTGTCATCTGAAGCTGCCTTCTCAGCCTTCTCTTGGGATGGCTCACACTTATGCAGCACTTAGTAAGGGAAAAGCAATGCCTGGTAGAGACATTCAGGACTGACAAGCAGAATCCCACAAGGTGTCCTTGAACCCATGTCTAAGTGGGTCACACCACCCAGGAGGTTCGCCTGGATGAGAGGCTGCGATATCAGGAGGTCTGGGATGGAGACACGCTTGGAGATTTGTGACACATTCTACAAATCAATCCACTACAAATATTAGTGGAACTTCAATTACTAACACCAAAAAAACTGCAAACAACGGCTGCAAAGTATAAAGACAAGCTGAGGGCTGGCTTCTCTTGAGTTCTAGAACAACAAGGGTCTTAGTTTATTTTCCTTTGCTGTAATACGATTACCCCAACCACAGCAACTTAAAAGAGAGGGTCTATTTTGGTGACAGAAAAGCCACAGCAACAGGAGCTTTAAGAGGGCTGGCTACATGGCATCTGTGGCCAAGAAGCAGAGAGAGACGAACACCAGTATGGACTCAGGTAGCTTTCTCCATGTCATACAGCTCAGGATCCCTTGCCTAGGGGATGGTGCCACCCACGGTGGGCCATTCTTCACACTCAATTAAGGGAAGCAAGATAATCCCCCACTCAGGCATACATAGAGGCCCATCCCCCAGGTGACCCCAGATCCTGTCAACTTGACAGTTAACACCAACCATTACAACAAATATGAACCAATCTCCCCCATGAGAGGGCCAGCTCCTGCAGTTCCTCACACGGTAAACATCTTCCCACAACACTGCCCAGCTAAGCATACCAACTTTGGAAGCCAAGATGTCAGTTAGTGACATTTTAACTTCAAGGTACTCCCTGGGGCAAGGGAAGGGAGGCAAGAACTGACTGAAGCCCCCAACCCCACCCACGTGCTTGTAGGAGCTAAGGCAGCCAGTGAAATCCATCATTACTCTTACAACCGCCTCCACTAACTGGATGTGCTTGATTTTTAATTTAATAGAACTTGACAGTGAAAGCAACCTGTCCCAAAACCTATTACCACCATGTTACCAGGCCAGCATAACTGCAAACTTAGTCATTCTAAGTACATATCCCATCTCTTAGCAAAGCTCCTCCGCATGACATTCAGGCCACTGCAGGATATCACAACTCAGCACTCTGGGGTGCTCAGGCCCAGTGGATATGACACAGTCCCCACACCCAAGGCGCGGGAGCATTGTAGAAGAAGAACTCTTAAGTAAGAAAGGACCAGAAAACCTCTCATGACATATTGAGTCTCCTAGACTTGACAAGGAAGCGTCACCCAGGATACTTCAGCAACATGACTTCCTAATCAAGACTAACAAAAGCAATACCAATACGTATGCTGTGTTTACATATTTATGCACACTGTAGTAGTTTAAAAAAAATTGGCTCCCCCCCCAAAGGGAGTGGCGCTATTAGGAGGTGTGGCCTTTCTGGAGGAAGTGTGTCACAGTAGGGGCGGGCTTCGAAGTCATTTTCTCAAGCTTCTGTCAATGTGACAGTCAGTGAACTTCCTGTTGCCTGATGATGTAGCACTCTGAGGTCCTCATCCAGCACCGCATCTGCCTGCAGGCTGCCATGCTCCCTGCCATGATGATGATGGACTGAACCTCTGAAACTGTAAGCCAGCCGCCTCAATGAAATGTTTTGATTTATAAGAGTCTGTGTGGGTACGGTGTCTCTTCACAGCAGTGAAAACCCAAGCTAAGACAGAAGTCGGTACCAGGGACTGTGGCATTGCTGTGACAGGCCAGACCAGGCTTTTGTTTGGAGTAATGTGGACAGTGGGACTAGAGGAGCAGCTAAACGCATTAAGTGCTGATTAATGGGCCATCCTGGTGGGAACATGGAAGACAGTGCTGCTGAGTGTGATTTGATGAACTGTGGGAGGCTACCTCAAGAACTTTCAGAGGAGAATTTTAGTATGCCTAGAGGTCAATCTTGTGATATTTTGGTGAACAAAATGGATGCCTTTTGCCCTTGCCTGAAGAATCTGCCTGAGGCTAAAGTGAAGAATTTTGGGATCAATTCCAATGGCAGAAGAAATCTCAAAACATGTGGGTTTTGGTGTTAACTCTAATGAAGATTTATAAAGGAAAGGAACAGAAGAAAATCTTAGAGCCAGGTATGGTGGGACACATCTTTAATCCCAGTACGGGGAAAGAGGAGATGGAAGTTTTCTGGGTTCGAGGCCAGGCTGGTCTACAGAGCAAGTGTTGTGTGCTATTTTGATCACATTCTGATGCTCCCAAGAAGGACAATACAATTTGTTTTGAATCAAAGGCCAGAGCTACCTACTAGCTGGCCAAAAGTAATCATAGAGGTTTTGGAGGACTGAGGACAGATAGACGCAGGAAACAGCTGGGCAGGGCTGAGAGAGGTTCTCCGCCCTTTTGGATGGAGGGACAAAAGAGATAGGACATCACTGATCATTTCTCTGCCGTCTCTCTGATCATTCAAGTTCTTACTCGGATATCTGACTCCTGAGTTTTTATTTATAAAGAATAATTAGATAAATGCATCAAACAAATTCAAGGACGCCCAAGCTTAGGCAGTAAAGGTAGAAAACAGAGAGTTAGTGAAGCTGCATCTGAACCAGGGGGCCATGTTGCAGCCCTGGCAAGCAGCAGAATTGGCAGCTTCACCCACATGGCTCTGCTTTAGAATAAGGTTAGAAGAAATTGGTTAAGGAAATTGCCTCTTCACCAAAGGAAAGCCACTGAGGCCATGTGTCATGGATGTCCCTAAATGGAGGCCTAGTAGAGAGGCCATTGTGTGAAGATATGTAGTTGAAGTCTAGAGAACCCAAGATGTTAGAGATGCCAAAGTCATGGGATACCGGCTGAGGGAAGCTGATAACTGGGAGTAGAATCAGCTCAAGAAATTAGTCAACAAAGCTGAACTAAAGAAGATCTCTAATTGTCAGAATTGGAGATCTGACAAGCTTTTCAATGCAGCTTGGAGTTCGCTCAGCTGGTTTTCAGTCTTGCTTTGGTCCAGTATTTCTTCACTGTGCGTACTTCCCTGTGTTCTGGAATGGTAATGTATGTCCTGTGCCATTATGTGCTGGAAGTATGTGATCTGCTTTTTTATTTTGAATTTTACAGGGGGATTACAGTTAGGGGGTTGGCATAAGTTTCATAAGAGACTCTGTATTTGAAACATTTTGACACTTTATGAACTATGGGAACTTTTGAAGTTGGACTGGAGGCCTTTGGGGGTTGGAGAATGGAATGGAGTTTTAAAGAGAATGGCCCCCAAAGGAAATCAGAAGTGGCCTTGCTGGAGGAAGTGTGTCACTGTGGGGGCAGGGAGGTCTCCTGCTCAAGTTCCTCTCAGTGTGAATCAGTCAACTTCCTGTTGTCTCTGAGTCAAGATGGAGCACTCTCCAACACCACGTCTGCCCCACTCTGCCATGATAACATGATAACAATTGGCTTAACCTTTGAAACTGTAAGTGAGCCACCCCAATTAAATGTTTTCTTTATAAGAGTTGGTGTGATCATGGTACCTCTTCATAGCAATAAAAACCTAAGTAGGACACACATAAATGTAATATATACATATATGCATATAAGTGTGTGTGTGTGTGTGTGTGTAACAATTAAAGGAAAAGAGGTCAAGAATTTTAGGGAGGTCATGGCAGGAATTGGAGGAAGGAAAGATGCCATCGGGCTCCACATTCTGCCTGGTTTCTATGATTATCATTTCAGATTGACATATTCTAGGCTCCCAAAATGAACTGCATTTTTTTTTCAGTGAAATGGTACCTAGTTCAAGTCCAGTGGTTAATTTTCATTCTTGTCCTGACATTACA
This sequence comes from Phodopus roborovskii, assembly GCF_943737965.1. Classification (NCBI taxonomy): domain Eukaryota; kingdom Metazoa; phylum Chordata; class Mammalia; order Rodentia; family Cricetidae; genus Phodopus; species Phodopus roborovskii. Next base: position 4,707,567 of record NW_026126639.1, on the reverse strand, counting down.
CCAAGATTTGCAGGCTGGCGTCTTTGGCACGGCCTGCATGCGTCCTTTGAATGCTGATGCTCTATCTCGGGGCCAATTAGACAGCAATCTTAACAGAAACAGCAAGGATGGCACCGTAGTGGTGGGGTGGGTAAGGGAGCCCGGCATTTCCTCACAGCAAGCTGGAAGTGGACAGCATATTATAAATCTGAATGGCTAGCCGTTCACACCTTTAATCCCAGCACTCAGGAGACAGAGGCAGATGATCTCTGTGAGTTCAAGACCAGCCTGATCTACAAGAGCTAGTTCCAGGACAGGCTCCAAAAACCATAGAGAAACCCTGGCTAGACCTAAAACTATAGATTTACTCTACTGCTTCCTGCACAGGGGACTTTAACACCACCAGTGGTCAACTCTGGCACACCAGCCCCAGGAATCATTTATTCTAACTGGGGAAATGCAAATTAAGTCAAGTGAATTCATCAGTTTGTGGTTGTTATTACTACTTAGTTCTTCTTGAAGATTTATCGTTTTATTTGTGCGTGTATATGTATGCAAATGTATATACAGGTTCCTGAGGAGGCCAGGAAAGGCCATCAGATCCGCTGGATCTGGAGTTACAGGTAATTGTGAACCATAAACTAAACTCTTGTCCCCTAAAAGGTTAGTATGCCATGTAATTTCTCCAGCTTCAAGCCATGTTAAAACATCTTGGAAATCATGAGTTAGTGTTCTGAACATTCCTGGAGCCCTGAGCCACAATACAGCAGTAACAGAACACTATTATCATTTAGAGTCCTCTTAAATGCTATAAATAGAGTTCCTCTGTATTTCCATATCCAGTTCTATTACGTTAAAATGGGCATAAATAAGTTCAGACAGAAACTCTGGATAGCGGCAAGTTTGATAGACACAGACTTCAGTGAGATGTATCACATATTAGGGGTCATATGGCAGCCCAGTGGGTGGGCTTCCAGTTCCCCCCCAAAAAAAGTCTATTACTAAAATTAATCTTACAAAACACCAAAAACTCAGATGATTCACATGGACATCTCGGAGACGTTTCCAGACACTAACCTCTGGGGTCAACTTCTGAGTGGGATACATCCACAAGTAAAGGATTTTAAAAATAAATCAGAATTGGCTCCATGTCCTCCATACTGAAGGAAGCATCTTTAGGTCCTTAGCACTCTCCCAAAGTTTAGCCCCGAACTCTAGGCTAGTGTGAAGCTAGATGCAGAGGGAAAACTTTCCCCACACCATTCTGGGCACATAGCATGATCTTATTTCATCCCAACCTTCCTCTTCTTTCATAGAAGCTATCTTCATATACTCATTAAAATTTTTACATTTGATGTGAGATTTCACATAGCTATCAAGTTACTTTCTTACTACTTATCCATTATATGCGCTCCACAGGGGCTGAATCAGTCCTGTACTTATTTCTTGGTTCTAACAAACCTGGAATAAAAACCATTACCCAGTGGTACCTGAGGTGCTGTATTGGGTTTGGAAACACATATTAAAGTCCCAATGTGAAAAAAATAATAAGTTATCACACAGCGTGTTCCTAAAAATATTCTTCCAGATTTAATTTTTCAAATCTCAAACCTCCTATGTGGAAACTGACAGTACCTGTAGCTTCCTGACTTTGACGAAAGAGTTAAAAAAAAAAAAAAAAAAAAAAAAAAAAAAAAAAAAACAGTGCCAAACCTTGTACTCTCCTGGCCTTTCTTCACAATGATGGTGGAGTTCCTTAGCTACATCAGGCATTCAGCTTCCTCTAGTTCTGACTCCTAAGTAGTAACTACACCTCACGAAGCCCCTTTGCTCGAATCTCTCTCTTAAAACAGCTAGCCGTCTTTCCCTTCCGCTGTGTCAAGTCTTAACCTGATTTGAAACATCAGAACACATCTGCATTTCTAACCCCTCAGAGAAATTTGAAACGGAAATATTGAAATTATAAAGAAATCCTGAAGTTCTGCGTGTGTGCATATGTTTTGAGGCGCCTGAGGGTGTCAGGTGTTGTCTCTAGACTGGCCTGGAAGTTGCAATCCTCCTGCCTCAGTCACCTGAGTGTCTGGATTACTGCCATGGGCCACCATTCCTGGGACAGGGCTTTTAATCATCACACATTCAAACGACAGGTTTCATGACTGATGCCTAATACAGGAAACAGAGTTCCCTTTCTCTTATTAAGCCCTTGCCTTGAACTCTCTCTCTCTCTCTCTCTCTCTCTCTCTCTCTCTCAGGGTCAATACGACACAAATCTCAGAGTTTGGACTCCAGTGGACAGGACATGGGGATGATGGAGGGAGAGGCAAGCAGAGGAAGTTCTCATCAGCCTCATCTACTTGGTGAATACAGACAAGCTGGGTTCCAGATACAAGAACAACACAAACGTATTCAGGAGAGGTGAGAAGCGCGAGCCCGTTCAGGACGGAGATGCCAAAGGAAATGACTCACCACCCGGGAACTCTCTGGGAGGTAAATGGGCTTTGGAACATTGCTGTGAGAGGGGTCCAATCCACCAGCACCTGGAGATGTCCCCCAGCTGCGGGAATGCCACTTTAGACTGTGCAGACACCCCTAACAAATGTTACTGACCAGAGAAAAAGTAAGCCGGGGTTTAAACATACATGAGTCCCGGATTCCTTTGTGGGCATAAGGAGAACTGACAAGGCCTGGGCATGTGGGATGTGGAGGCAGGAAGATCGAGAGTTCAAGGCCAGCTACGTAGAGTTCTACATAAAGTTGGCTACGTCAAGTTCCCACATGAGACCCTGTCTTGAAAACTGGACATGAAATTAAAATCTAGGTCGGCAATCTGGTTAGAACGACAAACAGGGAAAGAGGGTGCCGAGGGCGAGCGCCTCTCTCCTAGGTGGACACTGCCTGTCTCTTGTCTCCATTCACCACTGGTGATTGACAACCTCTGCCATCTGCAAAGGATGCTGAGCCCGAGTGAGTCAGGGTCAGGTAACTAAGCGCAGGGTGCACTCACTCATGGACAGCAACAGTGGAGGAGAGGTAGGAGGCGCAGACCATAACCTCGGTGCTCTCCCACCATCCCACTGAACAGAAACCTCCGCGCATAAACCACCCAGGGGCTCTTTGGTCTCTACACGCAAGGTCACCGAGCAAGTCACGCAGGCGCTGGTCAAGGAGAAGCCACCTGTGTGGGTTCCCCCAGACATCCGGAGTTAGGACAGCAGGACCTGAGAACTGAACCGTAGCCGGTCCTTATGCCAAGAGGCAGCCTGAGTAAGTTAAAGAATGAAGCACACACAGCTGTGGACAGGGCGGGCTCCTCAGCCTGCATTCTGGACGTGGGTGTGGCTCTGCCCAGCCTTGGGTTTGGTTCTGAGCCTCCTGCACATAGGGCAACATCTCAGGGGCCCCTGGGATATTCCAGACTGGAATCACTCCGCACCCTAGACCCTGGGACCCTTTCACACTTTCATCACTCTGCAGAGATTTTCAGACCGCCCTGGGCTAACATCGTGTTGCTGAGACCAACCGCTAAATGGTGGCTTGGCTGGGAAAGGTAAAAGTGTCAAACTGATACCTCCTTCGGGACTCTAACGGAACTGTGAGGCACAGCGATTCCAGGACTCTTCTGCCGCCCTGGAGACGAACCCTGAAAAGCGCCAGCATCAGCGACGGTCATTTATGGGCCTGCACTGTGTCGTGGGCTTCACAGGTATTGATCTGTTGGTTATTCAAGGTGGCCCTAAGGGCTAGGACTTACTACAGTATCAATAAAGAAATGGGGGCCTGGGAGAGGGCTCAGGGTAAAGCGCCTGATGCTCACATGGACCCGAGTTCAGAGCCCAAGTCAAGAGATAGGTGTGGCTGCAAATGTCCCTGACCTCACCACGGTGTGAGCAGAGACACGGAGACCCCTAGCCCAGCTGGTGAGTTTTGGGGTCAGGGTGAGACACTGGCCTCGAAAACCAGTGGTGACTGAGCAAGGCGCCACAATGTTGCCCTCTGACCTCCACAGGTACATGTGCATGTCCTCCCTGACACATAAGTACAAACACACACACACCATCCCCAAGTCCCCAAAACTGAAACCTAGAGGCATTCACTAACTTGCCCACAATTATTCAACAAATAATATTTGAGCAGGGACTCAACACCAGGTGTTTACACACCTGCCCTCCACCGTCTGCCAGTCTGCCTCCCCGCAGCCTGGAAGAATACCCTGAGACCACCCAGGGAGTGTGGTCAGACAAGCATAGGGTCCCTGTGTCTGAGAAGCAGGGACACACTGCCCACAACCCTCATCCTGCTGAAATGAGACATGCCCTGCTCCAGGCAGGCTAGAGACTCCCTCAGGAGATTGGGGACATCTGTGCTAGATGCTCTCTACTGTACCCAGATCCTCTGTTCAGAGAAAACTCAAGCAGGGCGGGCCTCATGCTATGGGTGAACTTCAAATGAGTCCTAGGTTGTAAAGAAGAAACGAGAGAAAAATAGAGTCCCTTGCTGAGGAGAAGATTCTCCACGCCACGCCCGGGAAGCCATTAGCATCTGCGAACCTCCATGGAGCTTTTGGCCCTCGTCAAGATTTCTGCATCATGCCTTGAACATTAAAACGTGGTTTTGTCCCCCTATCTAATTCATTTCTTTGGAAATGGTCTTCTTGAAGCTGGCTCTCAAAACCAGTTTCATCCCTTACTCTTCCTTTCGCCTAACCTTAAAGGACAGATATTTTCACCCCCAGAGTGTGCTGACAGCCATCAGGGTGACTAAAATATCCAGTATGTCTAAGTGAGAAGTTATTTTTAAAAATCATTCGGCTGAGAAAACTCCAATCATGATAATTTCAAGGGAATTCTAGGGACACAAATTAAAAAATGTTTTTAAATTACTCTTTAAAGATTTGTGAGTTCGAATAATCTTAAATTAAAAATATCTGAACCTATGCATATGTATCAGGTGACTCTGAGCTCTGTACCATAGAAAATCAAGTTGCAGGGTTCCTGTGGGGTCAGCAATGGTAGTGATACAACCCCTGAAGCGGCCATTTCTACCTCCTGAGCTTGAGGTGTTGTTTACCTTATCTTAGTGGGCTTCCTCACGTCCAAACGGGTGACAACCCTCACTCTTTCACGCATCAACTGGAACAACCCGTCTGAGGGTTTGGCACTGGCTTTAGATAACATGGCATTAAAATAGCAAACCAGACTATCTGACTCCAGGGATGCTAGCCCCGATGTCTGAATGCTGTCTGAGCCCATGACCTTGGGCGGGTCCAGTCTGACTTCTCTACCTGGAGGACTGACTATCCCCCCGCAGGACAGACACACAGTAGGCATTCAGCAAGCTGCATCTGTTTACCTTAAAGAATTCACAGCTCAAAACACTGTCCATTAGCCCAGTCCCAAGCACATGTCTGAGGCAGCCAGAAAAGCTGCAACCACCCTACCCTGTGTGGATTGAGGCTGTGCTTGTATTCTCGGGCCCCGCCTGAGAAAGCCATTTCTGGAAGCCTATGAGGCACTGTAGCTTAATAAAACCATTGTGTCTCCTCCAAGTTCAGACTCCCTACCCTGCCTTTCCTATGCTGAGCTTCGCTTTGTGCTTATTTGGCTGAAGGGCCTGGGGCCGGGGTAAGGACCGGATGGAGCCACACGGAGAGGGTCTGCAGTTGTCTCTGAGGCTGTCCAGGATGACCACGGGGCCTCTCCAGCCGGAATCCTGCAGCCAGCCTCGCTGGGGGTGGGGGTGGGGGAGCCCAAGTGTGCCCACAGTCAGTCTCCAAGCAGTTAGGGGTGCAGCTGGGGTGGGGGTAGGGGTGGGGGGGAACGCATGCATCTGGGTTAGTTAGTCTCCACGCCGCCACACGGCTTGGCATGCCCGCTGGCGCTTAGGCAGAACAGACTTGATGCTTACAATGATGCCAGCCCAGAACGGAGTGTCTCTGACTAGCAGGGAGGGGCTGATGCTCGCCATGAGGAAACCCAGCACGGTCACCGCGATGCCCAGCGCCAGCTGCAGCAGCGCCAGCAGCAGCGGGAAGCGGCAGCCACAGCAGGTCCGCGCCTCCTCCTCCTCCACGCGCTCCTGCGCCCCGGGACCCGGCTTGCGCCCCATGTTCCTGGCGTGGTGGTGGTGGTGGCGGTAGCTACGCCTGGGCTGGGCTGGGCTGGGCCTGCCTGGTCTGCAGCCCTGGTGAGCAACTGTGGAAAACACTCTCAGGCCAGGAGCAGCCTAGGGGGGCCCGAGGGGGGTCGCCAACTGCCAACGCGTGGGGCCCCAGCGCCCAGGGCCTGTGTGATGGGAATGCCAGCCTGCTGTGTGTGCAAGACGAGGTGTTGAATGCTGAAACCGCTGGATTTTAATGAATAGATCAGATCGTTGAACACGAAAGTGGGCTCGGCTGCACTAACAGCTGTGAAGTCACTGCCAAAAGTTATTCTTTTTTGTTTTCTAAATGTGTAACCCAACTAACAACTAAGGGGGGAAGGGAAGAAGGGAAGGAGAGAGGGAAGGAGGGAGGGAGGGAGAAAGGAGCAGAGGAAAAAAATAAAGAAAATGGGAAAGGAAAAAGAAGAGAAGAAAACAGGAGAGAAAAATAAAACGTTTTTTTTTTTTTTTTTCTCCTCACTGAGGTATTGTTTATTCCCGGTGGGTGAGGTGAGCTGAGTTTGCTCTTCAGGACACACAGTGGAAAGAGAGAACCGATTCTGAGAAGATGAATATCCCTAAGCTGGTACACAGGTGATTCCCACGTCATACACATATGTGCGCGCGCGCGTGCGCGCGCGCGCGCACACACACACACACACAATAATAATAATAATAATAATATAGTAGGAGTATAGTAATTACTATTATTTGACAGTAGAATAAGTGTTTGCAGAGAGATTGGGATAATTGTGGCACCTCTCCCATGCGTTAGTTCTAGAAAGTTCTTTGTCCCCATTTCTACTTTCAGAGAGCCTCTTGCAGCCCAGGCTGGGTCAAACTTGCAGTACACTCACAGATGTCCTTGAATTCTTAATCCCTCTGCCTCCAGTTCCCAAAAGCTGGGATCACAGGTGTGCACCACCACACCCAGCCCCTGAATTGAAAAGTTATTATAACAGTGTCCATGAGCCCTCCCCCATGTAGGCCTTCACTGTGGCTGGTGACCCTAGGGGAGCTCATGAGTCTTGATGGAGATGCACCACAGTTGCACCCAGGCAACAGTTAAGAGCTATTTTTAGCACCTGCAATGAGCTTAGACAGGGCACCGAACAGATGGGCAATCTCAGCTACTCCCATTCTTCACACCTTCACAGGGCAGCATTTGGGACAGACTAGTGTGAAGCCACTAAGAAATAGTCCCATTTTTGGGTGGGAGTCTAGGCTTCCTTTTGTATGGTTACTTTAACATTTGGACGCTTTATTCAAAAGGATATTATGTCTCCGAGACGTTAATAAATAAATGATGCTGATTCCTAGGTTGGTTGGCACGGCCAAGCCTAGCTTCCCGCTATCCCCCTCAGAATTCCAGACTAACCATGGTCTGTGGAGAGCGGGCAGAGGTGCCTATGGGACTCAGCACACTCCTTAAGTTCCCACTCAGGGTGGTCTGATCACTGCCACACTCAACGGAGGCACAGTACAGTATAGGAACGAGTCACACAACATGAAGGTTTCCAGAAGAAACAGACAAGAGCTGGTATTAAAATAGAATATGATTCCTGCTGACGAGGACAGCCCAGCAGAGGGGGAAAACAAAACAAAACAAAACAAAAAACAACAAAACAAAAACCCACTTGGTTTTTCTACATAAATCTAATAAAACTCGAAGTGAGGCAGCAGACTATGGGTAACTAATTATGCATATAGCGTAGCTCCCAGCTGGGCCTGGTGGCACAGGCCCATGTTCCTGGAGGACTCAGGGACAGGAACTGGTGGATGATAAGTTCAAGGCTGGGATTTACGGGAGTACGGAGAACTCTGCAGACATTTCTATTGCTGTGATAAGACGCCATGGCCAAGCGCAACTTGAGGGGAAAACAGTTTATTTCGTCTTACAGCTTCCAGGTCACAGCCTCCCACTAGGGCAGTCAGGGCGGGGACTGAAGCAGAGGCCATGGGAGGATTTGCTCTGGCTTGCTCCTTGTGGCTCGCTCAGCTGACAACTCAGGACACCTGCCCAGGGAGGGGCCACCCTGGTGAGCTGCCCTACCCCACATCAATCACTAATCAAGAAATGCCCCCACAGGCCAGTCTACGAAGGCATTTTCTCAATTGAGGTTCCCTTTGCAGATGACCCTAGCTTGTGTCAAGCTGACAAGAAACTAAACGACACATCCCTAGGGCTGAAGAGATGTCTCAGAAGGTGGAAGCACTGGCTGCTCCTGGAGAGGGCCTGGGTTCAATGCCAGCACTCATACTGGGTATCTCACACCCAATACCTCAGCTCCGGGATTGGGTGCCCTTTCCTGGCATCCCTGGGCACCGCACACATATGGCGCTCATTCATACATGCAGGTATCCGTGCGCACCGCACACATGCAGGAACGGTGCTCACACATACATGCAGACAAAACGCTCGTGCACATAAAAGTACGTAAGTTGCTTCCTGACCGGACACAGCGTGACCAGTGGCCCCACACTCCCCCCTCCATAATCTTTCCACCGCGATGGACTACACCTTCAAACCACACAAACTCTTTTTCCTTGAGGTTGCTTGTCTCCGGTATTGTGCAGCAATAATGAAAAAGAACTAACATGCTAACATTAAACCAGATATTGCCTAATTCAATAGGAGAGAATTCTTATCTCTCAAACATTTTATCACCTAAAGTATTATTCACGGTGTGTTAGAGACATTGCTGTTTTGGGACCTGAGATCTTTCCTATCTCTCCTTATCTCAAGAAACAACCTACGCCATCTTGGCATCATCTTGAGAAGCACTCACAGCCCAAACACCAGAGCCTCAGCTTGACAAACAACAAAATCAGGGGCACCCTGCCCACAGACCTGGCATTAAGGGCTGGGGCAGGGGGTATAAAGACTGCCCTCTTTAGATAGGAAGCCAGCTGCTGCCCACGGGTGGTGCTCTCTCCCATAACTTAAAGCGAGTCAATACAACAGGTGAGAATAAGGTCAATGGGAAATAGACTAATAGAGAAAAAAAAATGGTGTGTGAGGAGGCTGGTGACAGTATTTAAGCATCAAAACCCAACTGTGTCTGAAGCCAGCACCCTTTGGATCATCTCTAGGGAGACCATTATGTACCACTGTCTCCCCACAGCATTTGCAATTTGGGATTTCAGATTCTATTTCATAATCAGCACACTGTTATCTGGGCTGTATTTGTGTCTACAAAAAGCAGCCTGGCTGGCTTACTAAACTGGAACTTCATACCAAATCAAAGCTTGAGTGTTGGGTAGACGCACTCACTTGTGTGTCGCTAGAACAGCCGTTACAAACAAACAAACCCTAGCAAACAAAAAAAAAAAAAATTTTTTTTAATTCTTGAGCAACAGCCACACTATGCCGGGACATGCCTTTCAAAGCAGCTGCCTTGAAGGGACAGGCAGCCTTGTATAGCAACGTTCTACATCCAAGGGGTCAGCCTTTGAGTCTGTTTCCACAAAATCAACCACCCCCTCGCCCACCCCCATGACCTTCTCACAACCCACCCAATGGCAGATTCTGCGGCTCTGGATTTAGTTTAGGAGTTTCTGTCAGGTGATCAATTTTCTGGACAAAGGTGATTACCTCACTGGACAAAGTACAAAAGCAGCTAAACTCTGTTCTTTAGTTACTGTCTCCACTTTCAGTCAAACGCGTTTAGATAACACCTGCCCGTCTCTCTGCCTTGTATAAACTGACTTGCATTTCCAAAAGAAGTTGTGTTTTTCTAGTGTTTTCTCACAGCACTCCCTAGTTTGAGCCATCAGCAAGAAAACACAACTATAGTATTACCTGGTCTTATGAGAGGGCCACATTTGTCAACCAACGCCCTCCAACAGTGAGAAAGTACTCAACCCTGGCCATCGGTAATGATCTTCAAAGGCCTTTGCTGCTATCACTTCTCAGTAGAAGACAACACACGGTTCTGATAGACAAAGGACCTATCAAAGGCAAGGTTCCCACCACGGTGGGAGAGCTGCTACTCAGAGCAGCTTCTTGGACAAGGAAAAGCAAAGCCTCCCCCCAACACTGGTGTGGAGTGTTCTGGAAGGTCGAGCTGAGCATAGTGCTTCAGAAACTGGCAGGCGGCAGGAGGGTTTTATTTTGTTGTTTGAGACAGGAGCTCACTGTGTAGACCAAACTGGGTCTTCGCTCATGATCACCCTACCTTTACCTCTGAGATGCTGGGTTACAGGTGTCTGTCACTATACCATTCTACTTACTGGACACACACACCCCTGACCCCCGGCAGGTCCTCACCCTGTCGCCCAGGCTAGCTTAGAACTCACTATGTAGCGTAGGCTGAGCTGGGACTCATAGAAACCTTCCTGGTTCAACCTCTAATGTGCATGATTACACACAGGCTCGCGTCAGCTGGTTCTCCTGGAAACGTTACTATCTTGTTTCCTGAGGAGCAGGTCAGTAGCTTGCCAGTGTTTCGTTTGCGTTTTGTCTTCGGTTGCTGTGTCCTTGCAAACACCTACTGGTCAGCAGTGCCTGGGTTCTTGGGTGACTGTTGAGTCCCTTCCTGTGCGGGAGATGCTGGAGGAGTCAACTAAAGTGTAAATGTCTAGTTCCTTCCTCTTCCCCAGAGCCTCACAAACCTTTCAAGTTTCTGCACAGCCTAACAGAACATCGCCAGTATCCAGGAATTGTATCCGGGTGTAACTAAAGTTTAAATTGTCAGCTGCATCCGCGTTCACGTGGAGAGGAGGTGCCCTTTCCACTTACCTCCCGAGCTCATACTTGGAGCATGAGCTCTGTGTGTCTTTTTTTAGGACAGAATTTCTGGGAGTCGTGTGGGAGCTGACATGAAAGGCCCATTCCTGACGAGGCTCTGTGAGCATCCTAATGTCTAGAGGCGTCGGGACACGCCGCTCATTGTTTCAAGAGCAGGAATCTCGTTGTGGTGTGCCTGATTGATTGTGCGAACGAATGTTCAGCACCTCCTGCTTGGATTCACGGCTAATGGTCCAGATGCTGAGTCTCCCAGGACCTGTCTGTGGCCTCCCTCCTTCACACCGCCTTGCTTTTTAGCAGTTCACACCTCCAGGAAGAAACTAGAGACAGAAAAGAAACACAAGCTCACCAACTCCCCGCTCTACCTTTTAATCTCCCCGCTCTCTTGTTCCAAACCAGGCTGTAGGGGACTCGGGTGGTCTTGGGGGGAGACCAGAAGGCTACGAAGCACGCAGCCTCTAGGTGGGACACACAGGACCCGCCTCACTGAAAGACAGCAGCAGAAATAAGTACGTTACTAAAATCACACATGCCTGCTAAGACAATCCAGTATTTAGGAGTTTCGGTGCCTGCGCAGTGATCATCAGCGAAGCACACAACATTGCACGTGTCTGTGTGAGCATGGTAGGGCACAGCTGGATGACTGAATTAGCTCCATTGCCTCCTTCAAACTAAGCATGGCTTTTTACAATTGTTTTTAATGACCACCACACTAGCACTATTTCCCAAGGCCCCTTTGCAGGCACTTGAGCCCGAGGCTACTGGCAACATGGCAGGACTTTTTGTTGACCAATGTGTTAGGGAATAACGTCCCCTAAGCACACGTGGAAAACACCGTGTGCTGTAGGTCCCTGCTCCAAATTCAGAAAGAGCCGACTGATCCCTGTGAGGGAGATCCAGCCGTAGGGAGAAACCGATCCCTTTACCCCATCTGGTGTGGTCACTGGCGGCACCTATGATCTGGCTCTCTCCCTGAGCTCCTGTGACAGATGACACAGTTGCTGCTGTACGTCTCACCGGGAAGAGCTGTGAGTTTCTGACGGGCAGACGAATTCAACAGTCCCAGTCAGATCTTTACAGGTCTTGTCTCCTCAGAAGACATTTCATCCCACACCAGACTCAGCGAACACAGCACGGGCCAGGCTTACTGGAGACCGGGGTGGCACATGCCAGCCTGGGGCGGGGGACTGGGGGACATCTCCCAATTCCCTGGGTCCATGCCAAAAAGTCACAGCTACAATGGAGCTGGGCCCGCCTTCATTCTGCTGTTCCCTATACTGACCTGTCCCGCATGGCTGCCCCTAAGCCTTCATTATTCTTCCACAATATCATATGTGTATTTAATGTATTTTGCTCATTTTCTTCCCCATGATGCTCTCTCGTCACATTCCCATTGGGCCTTTCTTCTCTGTACCCTTCTCTTTCCAGCACTGATTTTTTTTTTTGCTGTGTTTCTGTCACCCCGAGTTTAATTAGGGTTGCTTGCGCGAACATGGGTAGCAGGTTGCTTAATGGAACACAGACTACTTAATAGTGGCCTTGCCCATGAAGGACATTCCCCAAATTCTAACCGAGGAGTCCAGAATTTGTTTTTAATTTGTTTTTCTAGTCTCCCCTCCATCCTCACACCTCCCCACTCAAGCTGGATGCCACCCTATATCTGCACAATTATTCCATAACCAATGATCCACAGTCCTTAACATTGCAGATGCACGGCACATGATACAGATAGAGAAAAGAAGAATTGGGTGGGTCGTCTGATGGTTCGACTTCGCTGTCAGCTTGACTATATCTGGGACCTACCCAGGAGACACGCCTCTGGGTGTGCCCATGAGGATGCTTCCGAGAAGATTAAGTGAAGAGGGAAGACACTCCTGAATGTGGGTGACACTTCTACAGGCTAGGCTTCCAGAACCAGCAGCCTCCACTCTCTGCCTCCTGATTGATACAGAGTCTAAGGTTCTTACAGCCCTTTCAGTCTGGGGACCTAGCTCTAGGGTCTAGCTTCTCTGACTCACACTTTCAGGGATTCCTTGGACTCTTATTGAGTACAAACCAGATGGGGTCTCTGGGGGATATCTTAGCTTCTCAGTCCCTCCTCCAGGGTGACCTGGACTGTGGCCACTGGGCAGCATGACTATTCAAAGCTGAGCCTCCTTGATGTAGATGAAGACAGAATTCCCAGTGGCCCAGCGAGACTCTGAGTGCTTGGAACCTCACCTCAACCAAGCACACATCCAGGGCTTGAGTAGCAAGCCACTAAAACTGGAATTCCGGTACCCAGTAACCCCCAGGGGCTCACTGGAAGATGAAGGGACACCAGCAGTGAGATGGCTCATGAAAACAATGTGCGACTTTTCTGGTGTCGATTTCTTTGTATCTTCTCCTTGGGTCCTTACCACGGCTCAACACTGCTCAGCTATACAAAAGGCTGTTTAAATGCCTCGAGTTTGTCATACATGGCACCGCGTTTCATAAAGGAAATAACTTACAACTACGTAACGTGCTTTCTGCAAACCCCCATTCATTAGCACTTCTGTTCTACTGCTATTGGTATCACCTTAAGGTAGAGTCCAGTGAGGACCTTCAAAGGTCACAGTGAGAAACCTGGGCTTTGCTCTCAAGGTAATGACAAACTAGGCAAGTCCCTGAAAAGCCAGTGAAGCATCTGGATTAACACTGCGAAGGTGTCGTGAGTTACAGCGTGAACAGTGGTTCCAGAGGGGAAGGAAGGAGGCAGCAATGTCCACCAGGAGGCCGCCATGGGGACCCAGCAGTGAGCTGGGGTGGAGTAAGCAGAGAATGGAGATGCCATTCTTAAGTAGTAACCAGTTTTGGGTGCTGTTCCCACTACACAGGGCAAGGTGCTTAAGTAGGGACTTAGAGAGCGTCTAAGCCATGAAAACTTTATGGGGGAATGATTGTTGATCCGGACAGCAAAAAACAGAAGAGTGTTGTGATTGTCTTTGTTTTGTGTGTGTGTGTGGTGTGCATGCTTGTATACATGCATGTCCATGTGTGGTGTGTGTGTGTGTGTGTGTGTGTGTGTGTGTGGTGTGCATGCTTGTATACATGCATGTCCATGTGTGGTGTGTGTGTGTGTGTGTGTGTGTGGTGTGCATGCTTGTATACATGCATGTCCGTGTGTGTGTGTGTGTGTGTGTGTGTGTGTGTGGTGTGCATGCTTGTATACATGCATGTCCATGTGCGATGTGTGGTGTGCATGCTTGTATACATGCATGTCCATGTGCGGTATGTGTGTGTGTGTGTCTGCCCATCTGTCCGTCTGTGTCTGTGTAGGGGTGGGGGTCTTTCACTTGAAGCACAGCTCTCCAGTTTGCTAGTCTAGACAGTGTAGTACTCTGGGCGTCCCCTGTGCTGGGCCACAGATGGAATGGCGTGTGCTGCTGGAGTTACTTCAGCCATGCTCATCCGTGTCATGCTCATGGGTGCTGGGATCCGAACTCGTATCTTCATGTTTTCGGGCACTGTATTCACTGAGCCAGCTCCCCAGCCCCGAGGATGGAGTTTTTAATGCTGAACTTCCTGCATGAGTGAGCTCATAAAGGGCCACAAGCAGGTGTCGATTCCAGTTTAGACCGGCCTTATTTCATTTGTCTTAATTTTGTGACTGTGGTGTCACTATACGAAGTTAGTCTTGTAAAAAGTGTAAGACTGCCACCCAGCATCCTCCCGTGCATTTGTGAGTCACGAGAATCTGATGTTCTAGGAACCGTCTAGTGACAATGGCTCTTCTAACATATGCAAACCCACAGACTTACATAACAATAATTCAGATTGGGACAGCTAAGCCAAGCTATATGTGTGGAGAATCGTGGCTAAAATGGAAGACCACAAAACAAAAATAAACAGAGAATTTTTACATGGAGGGAGGGAGGGAGGGGTGGAGGGAGAGAGGGAGGACGGGCAAGCGTACATGCTCAAAGGATTTCCAGATCTGAATTGGTTTTGTCTGAGAAACTAAAAGTAAGTTTTACAATTACAATATAATGTACTTACTAAAATTATTAGTTTTATTTTATAATTTTTAATTTCAAAGATAATCTCTGTGCATTATACATACCCCAACCTCCCATGAGGACTAGCAGTTCAAGCAAACTGTCTCTTTAAATGGACTTATTGAACTATCGTTCTGGCACAAGCTCAGCCTCCTGTCTAGCTGAGCCCCTGGACTTCCTAGTTGTAAAGGTAGCAGTTGTGGTGTAGCAGTGCAGGCTTCAATCCCAGAGCTCAGGGGCAGAGGTGGGCAGAGCTCTATGAATCTGAAGCCACTTTGGTTTACAAAGTGAGTTCCAGGCCACCCAGGGTCACACAGTACACTGCTGCTCCCCAAATTTTAAAAAAAAAATTCAAAAAATAAAGAAATTTTTAAATAAATGAAAAAATAAAATAAAATTTCGCATGAACCATGGGGACATAAATAAGACCAAATGCATACCAAGACTGAAAAGAGAGCTCACAGACTGGGGGAACTTGTTAAAAAAAATCCTAAAATGATAAAGGACCTAGACCAAAATTATACAAAGAATCTCAAATTCAGCAATTTAAAACAAAAAGCAAAAAGATGATCCAATGAAAATAAGCAAATGGTTTGGACAGAAGCTCTGTGAAAGGAAACAGATGGCCACTGAAGGGCTGGGAAATGTTTCCTATCCCACTGTACAGAAACCACAGTGGGAAATCACTCTGCACCAGAACAGCTCACTAACTCCACAAAGACAGAGCAGAGACTGGAGAGAAGGCTTAGCGTGTGAGCAAAGTGCTGCATGGGCATGAAGGCCTGAGTTCAAATCCCCAGCACCCATGTAAAAAGCTGGGTGTGACCAACTGCACCTACAAAGTCAATGTTGGGAGGGGTGGGCTTGCTAGCTGCCACCCTCACTGGGTGAGGGGGCCTGTCAAAAGGCAGTACCATGGATGGATAGCACTACGACACCTGGGCTCTCTGGCCTCCATGCACACTCAGGCACGCACACGCACGCACACACACGCACATGCACACAAGCACGTGCACACACGTACACACGCGCACATACGCCTGGCTGTACATACACACATGCACATGCACATGCACACACGCACGTGCACACACACAGACACGTACATACGTGTACATATGCGCACACGCACACGCACGCACACACACACACAGACACGTACACGCGCACATATGCACACACACATACGCACACCTGACCAAATGGCACACTTTATGGGTGTGTCATTGACTATCAGTCATACTCCCTATAAAGCCATCCACAGAAAGTCACGGGAAGACGTGGTCAGTATTTGCACTTTCAGTGAACTGGAGAAACAATCAATATTTAACCAAGCTGATATTTAGAGATCACCGTGTGTGCAGCAAGGTAGCGATGATGGCCTGGAAGTCTGCGTTCAGCCAGCCTCAGCCAGTGCCTGACATTTCCCACAGCTACCACACCAAGTCTTGCTGGTCTACTTTTGTTTTGTATTTACTGGGCTGTAACCAAGTCATACTTGTTTCCGTGGGGACCGTTTCCCCCCACAATGCTCCGATAGAAACCTGTAAACTTAACCCACAAACGCCAAGCGCTCAGCTACACCACCTCTGTTTCTGAGACGCCCCCCGTCTACCTGCTCTGTGGGATTATTTGAACAGGCCATCCTTTCATCCATCCCGAGAGTACCATTTAGATTAATCGCCCACAGACAGGAGCCACGGGCAGCATGGTAACAGAAGAAATAAAAGCCCAGGGCAATATGTTTTCCTGTCCTGTGACTTTATTTCCAAATTTATTTCTTATATTTGTAATATGAGATTCTAAGACAGAGTACCTTATCCATTGATGTTTGAAATGACTTTCCAAGAGGACACATGCTTCCAGCACAGCAAGCAAGCATATGTTTGCGTGCACCCCAGACCCTATAGAGATGGAATAACTTGGAACAAACTTAGGGGAAATAATAAGGCACCGTTGTACTATGGGTACTATCAGGACGAGAGCATCCTGGCAGGGAAGGGGGCCCTGGGGAGCTCCAAAGAGACTGGAGACCGCTGAGGTCAGAGCCAGGGCTCTAAGGGGAGGCACCCGGCTATGTATCTGCAGTTTTGAGAGGAAGGAGTTTGGAAACGGTTCTGCAAACTGGGGCATCGTTAAAGAGGGGAAGAATTGGGGGGGACAGCGTGAATTCGCTCATCTGAATAATAAAAACTGGGAGTCAGCTCTCAGGGGTGAACGCTGAAGAATCAGAGAGGCAGAGCAGCAGCCACTGGAGCTCTCACTCTACCAGTGCTCAGACCGAAAGGGCGACCCTGCCCTCAGGCCGCATGCTCAGACCGACTGCCCTGCCTTATAGCCCTCTCTGTGCCCAGCCTTATCCCTTCCTGTCTCCACCTCCTTAGTGCTGCAGTTAAAGGCACCTGACCCTAAGTGTGAGCCACCACCACCTGGCTCTGTTTCTCTCTTAGACTGAATCAATCTCGTGTAGCCCACGGTAGCCTTGAACTCACAGAGATCCACCTGCCTCTGTCTCCCGAGTGCTGGGATTAAAGGTGTGTGCCTGGCCTCTATGGCTGACTAGAGTGGCTAGCTTTGCACTCTGATCTTCAGGCAAGCTTTATTTGTTAGATCATAAACAAAGTATCACCACAGGGGGATGAACAAGACCAAAGCACAATGATATTATATAAATATACATACATACACACATATACACATTTACACACATACATGACGTAATGCACACACACACACACACACACACACACACACACACACACATTTTCTGCAAACCCCCATCCCTGCTCCTCCCTCCTCCATTAGAATGTTAGAATGTCTGTTCTACCGGCCTCTCTTCCTATCACCTTAAGGTAGAGTCCAACCTTGAAAAGCCACAGTGAGAAACTTGGGCTTTACTCTTAAGGTAATAAAAAATTATGCAAGTCCTTGAAGAGCCAGTGAGGTGTCTGAGTTCGTAGTGTGAAAACGCCGTGAGCTACGGCATGAACAATCTCATAATGAAACATGTTGCTCTGTTTCTAACTCTAAAAATTATTAAAAATAAAGACACTGACACTTCTTGTCCCAGGGTGAAGCTTTCCTCGTGGATGTTGGAAGTCACCCCATCTACAGCTCTCCCATCCCATCTCTCTGTCTAAGTGGGAGCAAGTGCCTAGGTATCACAGACGTGTACAAAGCCCCGGGGTCACAGCAGCTGCCAATGGGAGCCAGCTAAAATGCGCGTATGATCAGAACATGAAAGGTACCCGGCGGGAAGGGCTAACTGAGGCAGGCAGTGGGGGAGGGGTGGCTGTGGTGTGCCAGGGCTTTCTTTTTAGGCTACCCACCAGCTCCCAAGCCATGGCATGGGGGCGTCTTATCATGAATGCTCCACCTAATGTGGGCTCTTTTCTAGCCTTTTAAACTTAAACCAAACGGTTTCTCTCTATCTGCCTTTTGCCTCGGGGCTTCTTACTTTTCCCCCCTTGTGTACAGATCTCACTTTCGCTGTACTAGTGTCTGGCTGCCTGGCTTCTGACCCCGGATGTGTCCCTGCACTTCCTCTTCTCCCTCCTCCTCTCTTTCCTCTCCCGAGCCCACATTTCTCCTCCTAGTCATGCTGTCTACCAGCCCTGGCTATCCTGCCTCTGCCTAGCTATTGGCCATTCAGCTCTTTATTAGTTAGACCAATCAGGCGCCTTAGGCAGGCAAGGTAAAATAAATGCAACACATCATTACACAATTAAGCACACATCCTTACGTCGTTAAACAAATGCAGCACACACAAACATAACACATCTTTGCCCAGTTAACAATACTCCACAACAAAGCAGACCTCTGTGAGTTCAAGGCCAGTCTGATCTACAGAGAGAGTTCCAGGACAGCCAAGGCTACACAGAGAAACCTTGCCTGGAAAAACAAAGCAAAACAACACCCAGAGGAGTTCGCTGTAATTGCACTGTGGTTAAGAGGATCTAGAGAGCTAACCTGGAGCACTGGACTGAATGCCCATTGCTTACCTTAGTTTCTGCCCGAGTAACTGAGCCCACGTCTTAGCTTCTGCATCTGTAAGGCAGGGGTTAACAATCCGTGCTTCTGGAGTGCCCACGTTGGTGACACTCCACGCTTGGTATTAAAGTAGAACTGTACACCATGTTTAACAGATGACGAGCATTTGTTCTCCTTGTTGATTCTATTACTGAAAGGGCAAAGATGTTTGCTGCCCCCCACCAACTTGGCTTGCAGCTAAGATTGAGGGTGGAATAAAGACTCCCAAGTGGAAAGAGGAATTTTCTCGATAAGTACATATTCAATGAATTCTAAATCGAAACTCGATTGGGTTCTGCATCAAAGCACATTTCCTCCAGATTATTTAGAGTCAGCAAATTATAAGCTACAGGGGGAAATTAGAGCCTAATTAAGGAACAAGAGGTGAAGCCGGTGGCTGAGATGCCTCTGTAGATGTTTCGTAGTGCCTGGATGCTCTGAAAGCAACTCAATCTGCTAATCAACCCACTTGTTTCCATCTCAGTAAATACAAGGGGACTCAGAATAGCACTATGTCCCAAAGTCTGCTTTGAAGTCAGGGAAGGAAGCTGGTTCATTAATGGCTCAGGACAGTTCCTAATTAGGGCAACTGGAATTAATGCATGCATCTGAAGATGAGTTTCTTAGGTCAGCTTAGTACTAGATGGACACAGAGAAAGAGAGAATAAGCTACCCTAGTTCATCCTCACCAAGTTTCTGTCTTAACTGCCCACAATAGGGGCAAACTATGTTCACACTGTAAACAGACGCTGTTACTTAGGCCATGCCACAGGCTCAGTTGGTAAATGCTTGCCTTATGAGCATGAGAACCTGAGTTCAGATGCACAGTACCCACGTATAAAGTTAGGCACAGTGTCAAGTTCCTATAATCCCAGGCCTGGGGAGGCAGAGACAGGAGGATCCTGGACTCACTGGCCAGCCTAGATGACTCAGTGAGCTCCAGAGTCTCTGAGACCCTGCCTTAAAAAGTAAAGTGGAGACAGAGGAAGACCTCAACATTGACCTCTGGCCTCCACACACGTTCATACCCATGCATACCCAACACGCACGCATGCACACACACACACACACAGGTGCGCACATATGCATACACACATGCACACACATACACACATACACACGCGCATGCACGCACCCGCCCCACACATAGGTGCACACACACGCATGCACACACACGCACACACCCACACACACACACACAGGTGCGTGCACACGCATACACATGCACACACACACAGGTGCGCGCACACGCATACACGCATGCACACACACACACACATACACACACACAAGAAGCTGGGGCAGGCACTGTACACCCTGTTGCATCTGCAGAAGTTCATCTCGCCCCTCATTCCCATCGCTTCTCAGAGGTGTCAGCTTTTGCCCAAACACTGAGGCATTCAAAAGTTGTTTCCCCACACATACCCCTCCCTTTATCCCTGGAACCCCTCCAAAGGGCATCTGAGGACTTCTAGGCCTGTGTGTGGAAGACAAAGTTGCATTTTAAGTCTTAATTACTATGCTTAAGAGATCCATGAAACAAAAATGCCTCTGATCTACAAGCCCCTTGCTCAAGAAAAGATAGATCCTGAAACACTGGAGGCTGTCGTTTATAGTGATGGCAAGCCACATGCTTCCTCTCCCCTAAGCAAGTTTGACCTGTCTGCACTGGATATGCTTGATCACATGTGGGCAGGAGGTTCACAGGGAGGAAATATATCAGGATGCTGTGTCCGCCTGATTGGGTGTAGGCTGGAGGTATGTCAGGATGTATGCTTGACCCTGATTGGCCTGATGAGAAATACCTAAGCCACTGCAAAACTTGATTCAGGGCCATTTTCTGCAAACCCAGAAATGGACCAGGCCAGAGCCCAGCCACCTGGCCAGTGTTTAGTTAGAGCTTGCTTCAAATTTGGCTTTAAATTGTGGTAGTGGTCTTATTCTTAACTGTGATTAACACAAAAACGCACCTCGCAGCCCCCCCCCCACCTCGCAGCCATGCACTATGACATCCTGTCACGCCATCTTGGATAGGCATGGAGCTTTGCTAGTTCGGGCAGTCTAGTCCAGGGCCAGCCTCGGCAAGCAGTGCAGCAGCATACCAAACCCCGGGGTCCACACCCCACATCCGAGGGAGCAGTGAGAGCCCCGGTGTCCCCAGGCTCCTCTCAGGAGCCACCCCCACAGCTCAGCTGCTGTTAAGGAAGGCTTGCTCTCTCCTAACTGTGAGTGGGGGGAAGCAACCTCTATGAATTCTCCAACTCGTCCTTGATAGGTTCATGATGAAAATGTTTATAAAATTCTTTCTTACTGGGCAAAACTTGACTCATGTGTTTAAGGTCTTCAAAAGGCCCAAACTGAACTTAGAGGCTAAATACTAAGCTTCCTTAGTCCTCTGCATTCCTTCTGCAACATTCCACAGTCTTCCTCAGGCAAAACAGCGAAGTCGGGAAAATGTTAAATATCTGTGTCAAACTCCCCATGATGGCTGACAGTCATTAGTCTAAATTCAGGCAATTTCAATGGTCAACAATAATTTATGAATTGCCTGAGAGACTGCTGTTTGTGAAAGTTGGTTAGAAAAAGACAGAGATGAAATTTTGCTAGAAAGAATTGATCCCTTGAGAGTCTCGAAGCTAGAGAAATGTCTGCTGCTGCATACTGGAATGCTTTTCAGGCATCTCAGACACTTCCTCTGGATGCCAGAGGGATGCTTGTAGATATTTGCTCTTGGATGACCAGCATCACCTTAAGTATCTGTAAAAGGCCCACAATCTTTTTATCAGCTTACCTTCGTTGTCCATGGTGATGAGTTCAACAGAAATGCTTTCATTTGATTACACCAGGTCCTTGGACCACATCCCCTGTCAACATCCTCCCATTTCTCTCCATCTCCCTCCTTCCGTTCCGTTCTGATAAAAATCTCATTTCTACTTTTATCACACAGACACACGCACACATGCACACACAGAGTCTAGAAGTGACACATAATAAAACTTTGATATTATGTTTCTGAGTCTAACTTGTTTTACTTAAAATGGTGGACTCCAATCCCAACAATGTTCCCCGAAATGCATACTTTCATGCTAAATAACATCATTGCATATATCTACTGTATTAGCTTATTAACACCTAAGCTGACTCCATGACTGAGCTATTATGATAGTTCTTCAATTTCATGGGTATTTCTTTTTTTAAAAAAATGTTTTCTTTCTTTAAAAATAAAAAAATAAAAACACTATAGTATGTTCAAGGCTAGCGTGCAGTACACAGGAAAACCTTGGTTCAAAGAGCAAATCCAGGACATAGGTAGGTCTGCTGACGCCACCCAAGGCTTCTTAAGAGCAGGCACAGCCATTAGGCAGTCCCCAGGAGATGGAAGGCCAGTAGGTCTTCTGGCCTGACCCATCTGTTGCCTAGTGTGGTGGCACACGCTTTTAATCCCAGCACTCAGGAGACAGAGGCAAACAGATCTCTGTGATTGTAAAGTAAACTTGGTGAATTCCAGGACAGATAAGAGTTACACAGAGAAACCCTGTCTCAAAAAGTAAAAAAAATAAAAGTTAAAAAAAAAAACCAAAGTAATATAAAAGCTACATAAAAATGGACAAAATCTGGATACTGTGCGGTATATTGTCTTTGTATCATTTGACTACTGAAGAAACAACAACTGTTAAAGAAAATGTTACTGGATTAATTCAATTTATATATTTTAAAAATGCTTTGACTCCAAAATTTAAGTCTAAGGACAAGTTACTGGGGAAAAGGATTTCTATTTTTGTTTCCACAGAAAATGAAAAGCTGTGGATTCCTTACAGACTAATGTGGTTTGATCAAGCCAGGCCCCCTGAAACAACGTCCCAGGTGATCCAACATTCAAAACAATTGGGACAAGCCAGCCTTGCAGACTACAGCCAGGATTTCTGCAACTTCTTAGGATCCCCATGACAGCGTCCCCATCAACAGGAAGTAGTTTGGAAAGAACAACAGCCAAATTCCCAAATATTGTTTATAAATGTTTGTTTTCATTTAAATGGGGTTGGTTATAAGTGGTTAATGATCACAACCAGTCTTTTTAAAGGTAAAAAGGATTATGGTATAGATATGAATACTTTGCCTTGGAAATGGATTTTCATTTGATACAATTTAAGTTCAATTTTGTGATATGTATATTTCTCCTCTTTTTTAGGTATTGTGTTTATATAGCGCATTTAAAAATGTATAACTTAGTACAGATTATAGATTGTTACCTATAATAGTCAAAACTTATAGTTAAGTTACTTAGGATTTCTAGATATACAGAGATGTATTTGAGATAAATAGGCATTCTTCAAACCTTTCAAAGACCTACAGAATATGGCATTTAAATGGTTTAGGGTTTTTCTTAACCGTGAGGCACAACTGCTCCTGGCAACACCATCAGAAAGAAAGATGGATCTTGAAGAACCTCGTTATGGAGTTTACTTTCAATATGGCAAGATTAGCCATTTAAACAAGATACTGCTCTTGTCTGGACTGTTTGACTACATGCTGTATAAACTGGACATGCAGGACCCACAGAAAAGTGACTGCTGATTCAAGAAGGACATTGCTACAGAGTTCCTGATTCATGGAAGAGTCTGCCAGACAGTCTGCAGGACACAGAGAAAAGTGACTGACAAACTGCCAATATAGGTGGACAGTTTAAAGTTTCCTGCTTTGCTGAAGAGTGTGTCAGATGCACTATGGCCTATAGGTGGAAAATGAAAGATTACAGAACTTTGGGTGACTGACCAGGCAGTGAGTTGTCTCTGTCATTTCTAGAGTTTATATACTATCCTTCTGTGGTCTTTGAAGGAGTTGAAGACAGATAGTTATGGTTATAGTTTTCCTTAGTTAGGATTAAAGATAAGTTACATATAGGACTTTAGACTCACAAAGATAGGATAGATGATGAAATATTTTCTTCAAATCTTACTAAATGTTAATGGACTAAATATTGTTAACTGTGATTTTTATTTGATAACTGTTGTGTGATATATTTTGCTATGTTAAGGTTAAAACCCTTCTTTTTACTTAGACAGAAAAGAGGAGATGATGGGAGATGCCTTTCTGTAAATATGTTTCTCATACTGGTTAATGAATAAAGCACTGTTGGCCAATAGGAAAGCAAGATAGGCGGGACTAGGAGACAAGGAGGAGAGAGGAAGTAGTAAGGAGGAGTCAAGATGGAAGACAGAGAGAGCAGAACGCCGGCGGTCCCTCTCTCCGGTAAGATGAGACCACATGGAAGTACTTAGATTAATAGAAATGGGTTAATAATTAAGACAGAGCTAGCCAATGAGAAACTAATACCTGGCCAACAGCATTACATCAAATACGATGTCTCAATGTGTTACTGGGGGCTGGCGCCACTGTGGGTCCTAGTGTCTCTCCTGTCAATGAAATGCACGTAACAGTGAACTTGTATTCCAAGTGTGAGCGCTTGCAACACCCACCTGTCTGAAACACAGGGCTCTTCTCTCCCGTGTAGCAGAATGAATCCTCACAAGAGCAGCCCCCAGCCCGAGTCTGCTCACACCCACCAGGCCCTCTGGTTTAAGTTCCCTCCCTCTCAGAGTATCTCAAGGGTCAAGAGCCTGATCATGAACACTGATTTGAATGTTTGTAAACATGTCTCTTCATGAAGGCGTCACTTTCCTGTGAGATGACTGTCCCCTGTGCACACTGGTGTTTAGATGTGTTAAATTTTTCCCAAAAACATGTAATAAACCATAATTTTCTTCTGAAAGTGTTTCCATTTTCAAAAGCGCTGCTATCAAAGCAAATTTTCTCTTCAAATGAAAGACAAGATTTTTTTTTTGTATGTAGTGATTATACATAAGACACCTATACACACATATCACCTACACATATACACATATACCTCAAAAATAAAAGACCCAGAGACTGATATTAGGTTTCAAGCTTCAAGCTGAAGATCAGGGAAGCAGAGCAGCCAGGCACTAGCTCTCACCTACAGCTCAGGCTGAAAGGGCCGATCCACAGGCTCTCTCCAAGCTGCTGCCTCTCCTCAGTGTGACTGGAGACTAATCTCCACGTGAGACCCTTTGCTTTTTATGCCTCCCTAATTCAGGGATTAAAGGCATGTGATCCTAAGTGCAAGTGATCCTGTGCCTGCATGTGTCCCCTCTTATCGGCACAGAGATGACAAATGCTCATTGCCACATCTACCTTTTAAATGTGGGTTCTGGGAATCCAGCTCAGATCCTTATACCTGCTGGACAAGAACTTTATCATCATCAGGCTCTCTCCCCAGCTCTGCACGATATTCAGAACCCTGGAGGAGAGGTCATCTGTCTACTTGAAGCTGGACAAGCATCCAGAGGGGCTCTCCAGGATGTCCTCACAGACCCTGACTATTCCTCAGGCAAACACGTTCCAACACGTTCCATCGTCCTCTTCATTGTACCCCAAAACACCTGGCCAGCTGCCACCTTGAACCACAAAGGCAAATTATGATGAAGTCTGCAACCCAGGCTGGTAATAACACAAAGAGCGATGTCCTTTTGTGGATTGTGAAACTGCACGGGGGAAAACACCTTTCTTCTAACGGAGGGTGACTCAGGGAGGGAATACCGCCTCTGAGTTCTATGTGTCCTGCCTCTGGGCTGTCATTGTCACAGATGGATGCTATCAGCCTCTGCTGTATGCATGCCACTACTGTGTGAAGCATGGGGGCAAATAAGTATTAAATTGTACACTAGATGATTAAATGCCTCAAGCCCCAAGGACAAAACCAAAAATAATCAATTTGGACAGGTAGGACAAAGCAGTGGCAGTGAAAACATAAGGTGTTCACTAAGACATCAGCTTCTCCCCAAGACAACAGCTTCTCCCCAAGACAACAGCTTCCCCAAGACATCAGCTTCTCCCCAAGACATCAACTTCCCCCAAGACAACAGCTTCTCCCCAAGACATCAGCTTCCCCCAAGACAACAGCTTCTCCCCAAGACAACAGCTTCTCCCCAATACATCAGCTTCTCCCCAAGACAACAGCTTCTCCCCAAGACATCAGCTTCTCCCCAAGGCATCAGCTTCTCCCCAAGACAACAGCTTCTCCCCAAGACAACAGCTTCTCCCCAGCTTCTCCCTAAGACATCAGCTTCCCCCAAGACATCAGCTTCCCCCAAGACAACAGCTTCCCCCAAGACAACAGCTTCTCCCCAAGATATCAGCTTCTCCCCAAGACATCAGCTTCTCCCCCAAGATATCAGCTTCTCCATTAATCTCAGAAGTCTGGAAAAGGCAGATGAACAGGACACAGACAAGCATGAGGACTTGCTGTGACCATGACCTTGTGACATACTTTCTCCACCTTCTGGTTGGTGGAATTTGAGAGCTTCAAGTTGCTTAAATCATTTTCCAGAGCTTTTCTAAATAATACTTAATTTCAAAAAAAAAAAAAAAAAAAAAAAAAAAAGGCACACCCAGACTGGACCCCAACTGGAAGCCAGAATTTTTTAAATAAAAACATGGCCAAGAAATGTTTTTGAGCCAGGCATGGTAGAACAGACCATTAATCCAAGGGCTCAGGAGACAGAGGCAGAGAGATTGCTGTGAGTTCAAGGCCTGCTTGGTCTACACAGTGAATCCAGAGCAACCGAAGCGTGCACGCGTGCGTGCGTGCGTGTGTGTGTGTGTGTGGTGTATGCATGCGTGTGTTCATACATGTGCACAAATGGAGTGTGCATGTGGAGATGAGAAGTTGGCAATGGGCATTTTCCATCATATACCACTTAATCTAATGAATGGGGCTCTCTTTGTGAACCTAGGTCTCTTCTTAACCCAGAATTCTACTATCTACTATCCAGCATGCCCTGGGGTCCCTGCCTTGAAGCTTGTAGACCTCAGACAGGGTCACAACACCCTCAGGACCCAAACTCCAGTCTTCATGCTTGCACATTGTAGAAGCCAAGCAAGAAATCACATACAGAGAAGGATTACATTTTTCCTGAGGATTTCACGGGATCTCAGGAAAACTCACTGATACTAAGAGCCATCTTGGATAGAATGGTTTACAGAATTCATTTTGCAAAGGAAGGTCTGCGGGGGTCTGCACGTTCACAAATGATGGAGGAGCAGTAAATGTGGGCTGAGTGATATGTGGCAGACTTTCATCAAATGAGCATACTAGCACAAAGGAAACAAGTAAACTTTAAAAACAGCCTTTCTTGAGGGGAGACAGGGTCTCTCTCTCTCTCTCTCTCTCTCTCTCTCTCTCTGTGTGTGTGTGTGTGTGTGTGTGTGTGTGTGTGTGTGTGTGTGTGTAGGTACTGCATATGAATGCAAGTTCCTGCAGATTCCAGAAGAGGATGCCAGATGGGGTGGGGGGCTCCTAACACTGAAGTTGTGGTATATGCACACTAGGTTGTACAGGCTCTCTTCCACTATGTGAAGAGCTTTGAGAAGAGAAAGACATGGTGATGTATCTAGAGAGAACAAGTCAGATACTCTGTGCTTACGTTATTGTAAAGGCACCAAGTTTAACAGAAGACAGACCCTGAAATGTTACTCCATTAACATTTCAGGAGCAGGCACTGGAGAGTCTGGGGCTTCGTTGACCTGGAAGCTGAAGGTGGGATTTAAATGAGTTCACCAGACCCAAGGTAAATGATAAACAGGTGTTTATTGGGGAAGAACTTACACAGATAAGAGTAAATAACCACCGCAGCCTTCCTGCTCCAGAAGATGCAGTCCCTGCCCTTCCAATGCTCTCCACAACCCAAGAGAGCGTGGGCCCACAGCTCCTCTCTTTAAATGGGTCATGTTCACCGCACCTGAAACCACGCCCAAAGGGTGTGGCCACTACTACAAGTTCACTGGCAGAGGCAAGATGCCACTACAGGAGACTAAACACAGAGAAAGAGTGGACAGTAAAAACAATGTGTGGCTCCAAGGGCCAACATGGTAGTGACTTTGATATTATTTGCAAACAACATGACCAAATGAGATGTGGGCCAGAAGGACGGACAACTGAAGGGCTGACCAGGAGGACCAGCTGACAATGCGAGGCACACATCCACAGTAAACGCCTAGACGAGGGGATGCACACTGAACATGTTTACGCGTTCCCCCATCCATCAGAGTATGGACCAGAGGCCTACTACATGGTTAGACAGACACTGGTCTAGGAACTTGAGTCAAACCATTGACCTTGGGGTTTAGGTTCAACAGTAAGCAGTACATAAAATAAGCTAATTGTGAATTGTGTCAAGGGGGGGGGGGCACGAATGGAGAAGGGAAGGAAAACACAAGGCAGATACTGTAGACAAGAGGCTCAGAGTGGCCAGGGCGGGCCACACAGAGGGCGAGGTTTAAACAAAGAGTCCAGGGAGCTCTGCAGTGTGCCCAGAGGCTGTAAGCTCCGGAGACAGCTCCAGGTAGAGGAGCTAAGGCCAGCCAGCAGGGACGGGTCAGACACAGACGCGTTCAGGAATAGCAGGGGGGTGACTCATGTAGCTGGGAGGCAGCAGATGAGGCTGGAGGTCACCGTGGTAGAAAATCCCAGGAGGCCATGCAGATCTCTCCCACACCGAGTTTTCCTGCTAATCATCAGGGGCTGCCGATGACAGCAAAGATCTTTGTAAGGTTCTCCTCACAGCTCTGGGTTGACTCCCACAGACAGGGACAGTGGAGGTGATTCCTAAGGGGATCGGGTGCTACCCGTTTCCAGCAGGAAGAAAGTGACTCGAGAGCTACCAGAGCAGCTCTGTCAGTAAAGGAAACCCCACACCAAAGAGAGTGTGTTACGGATGCTGAGTGCTGCCTTTGAGTGAGAGACGGGTTTGCTCTGACAGTTTCTCCAGGGCGACAGTAGAGTTCTTCTGCGGCCTAACCCAGGGTGGTATTTGTATGTTTATTGTAGTTACTACTCAGCCTGTGAGGGGCGGAGGTCGACTTTATAAATGGAAGGTCATTTGAAAGTTAAAGGCCATAGTGGGTGGAGCCAAGGACGAATGAGGAATATAAAATAAGAGCCCGTTTTTATTTTAAAACCCAAAGGACATCATTTTTCCAGCTTTTCTCTTTTTAAAAAATATCTGAGCCGAGCAGTGGTGGTGCACGCCTTTGATCCCAGCTCTTGGGAGGCAGAAGCAGGCAGATCTCTGTGAGTTCAAGGCCAGTCTGGTTTGCAGAGCAAGTTCCAAGACAGGCTCTAAAGCTAGAGAGAAACCCTGACTCAAAAAAAAAAAAGTTTGGTTCTATATTTTACATACGTATGTGTGTGAGTGTGTGTATGTGTTGTGCCTGTGTGTGTGTGTAAGTGTATGTGTGAGTGTGTGTATATGTGTATGAGTGTGTAAGTGTAAGTGTATGTGAGTGTGTTGCTTGTGTGTGAGTGTGTAAGTGTGTGTAAGTATGTGAGTGTGTGTGAGTGTATGTGTGTGTATATGTATGTGTGAGTGTGTATATGTGTGCGAGTGTGTAAATGTATGTGAGTGTGTTGTGAGTGTGTGAGTGTGTAAGTGAGTGTGTGTGAGTGATTATGTGTGTGAGTGTGAGTGTGTGTGTGTGTTGTCCACAGTGTATTCCAGTGTGTGTGTCTGGGGCATTCCCAATTAGAGGTCAATGCTGAGTGTCTGCCTCCAGCATCCCCACTTCGTTTTAAAACTGGTTTTCTCACTGAGCTCACTGCTGGCACACTGCCCAGGTCAGCCCCCAAGCCCCAAGGACCCTGCCTGCACATGCCCAGTGCTGAGAGGCATCTACCATCGCTGCATCTGGCTTTTTACACAAGTGGTGGAGAGCTGGGCCCAGGCCCTTACACTTACACAGCAAGCACCGTGCTGACTGGGTCATCTTCCAGTCTCCGAGCAACTTAACCCTTACCAATAACTGAGAAATGCTTGCTTTACCCCTATGGAACAAAACAGAGGTATAAAACATGGCCAGCAAGTATATAGAGATATTCAGTGTTGGTGTCAAGTCATCTTGACTGTGATTTCTAGTAGCTGGCAGTCATTCTAAAACAGAAATCTGGATGTGTGGGCATTCTCCCAGACAGCCTAAGGAGAATCTAAATTAGTAATCTGCGCAGCTTGGGGGTATCACTGTGGCACTGGTAGCAATAATCACATCCCGTGTGAATTTCTGTGGGCTGGAAGATGATGCTGGTTGGTCCAACCTTAATCCACTGCACTCCATTACCCACAATGCTGCAGTGCAGAACCCAGACTCCTGAGTCAGCAGGGAGACTTTCCCAGCAGCCCATCGACTGTATGAATGAAGCTAAGTCAGTCATTTAAGAATTGTCCTCTGCTCAGCTCTTCTCTCTTTGGTAAAAAGACCTGGCTCAACCAACGTAAGGGAGGAAAGGCCACTGTGGTTACAGGATACAGCTTATCACGGTGAGGATAGCATGGTAGTCCGATCCATCTCACATCCAGGTGGGCCAGGAAGCCAGGACGGGACAGGAAGTAGAGTGGGCTACAGACCCACTTCCTGAAGGTCTCACAACCTCCCCAAACAGCACCACCGGCTGGAGACCCAGTGCTCTGACATGCAAACCTCTGGAGGGATGTTACATCAGGTCTCAGCATTTCCCACTGACAGCTGTATCCCGGAGAGCTGCCAATCAAAAGACTAATGCTAAAAAAAAAGGGGGGGAGGCAGACGGACGGACGGACAGCACCAGAGTTAGCTAATCCACAGCTGGGTCTATGTGAATCTGTGTCTGAACCACTACCATGACCCAAGAAACAAGCCTGAGCTGAATGCCATCGTCACCTGCAAAGTACAGCTGCTTCTATTAGAAATTACTGAGGAAACAAAATGCAAAATCAAAATAAAACAAAAACATCCCACTCAGACGGGATGAGAAGGCCTTGCTCAAAAATATTTCCTTTTTACTGATACCAAGGTTTACCACCAGACATGCATTTTATTTAAAATAAAAACAAAGCAGGATGTGGAGGGACACCCTCATGTGTCCCAGGCAGAAGCACTGTCTCAATGATAAGGCTAGCCTGGGCTATATACAGAGCTCCAGTTCAGCCAGGGGGTGGAGGGTGAAGGGAGAGTGGGCTGGAGAAGAGAGGGGCATTCAGGAAAGGGAGGGGGACAGAGCCAGCCGGGAGAGAGAAGGAAAGGAAGGAGGGGAGGGAGGGGACAGGAGAGGGGAAGGAGATAAGACAAAAGCAGCCTTGGTATGCTATGGTTCTGAACCCTGGGTGCCTGGACCGGCCACGGTGAGTCCTTCAAGTCTGTGAGCCACGGCTTCCTCTTATGCAAAGTAGAGTTAATAAATCCGCTGCCCAGCTGTGCATGGGTGTGTTTTGTCCCCTCCGTGTCTCTGGGCTCCCTGCACGGTCACCATGCTTCCTGCCAGGCTCATGAACACACCCTTAACTCCCTGTACCAGTCCCCATGTGTCCACTGCCGCCAACCCTACCTGGACTGGCTTGTGAGGGGTTAGGGATTCTCCAGCCGTGTGCACTGCATGTTCCAGAACCCACAGAAGAGTCCCCGAGAGCCTGGCCCAGCCACCCACTCGCTTTCTCTCTCAGACTCTTGAGAGCGACCTCTTGGGCCCAAGGAAAAACAGGTGGCGTGACCCGAGGGCTCCTTTTCTCATTTCTCTGTTTCATCTTTCTAGTCATGATTGATTTGCATGTTTGCCCGACCACTCGAGGGAGATGCCATTTATACTCCCTCACACCCAGGCTGAGCACTCCCCTCCCATGGCAGCTGTCCTTCGAATGGAAATGATGTGGGTTTTCTAAGGCTGCAGGCGGCGGTTCTAATCCTGGCTCGGGTATTTACTAGCTGTGTGGTTAACGGTGACTTCTCTGAACTCACATTTCCTCTTCTGTATAAAACAGAGCTCACCTCTACGCCTCGGGTTTCTTGTGATGAAAGGGGGGGGCTTGTATCTGAGTCCACATGGTGATGAGTACACACCCCATCCCTTTACAGATGCCCCCTTCTCTTTATCCTTTGCTACGCCACGAGTTCTACGTCCTTTACTCCCTGAATCCCCTGCTGCTATAAAATACTCAATTGAGTAGAGAGGGGTTATTTGGCTCCCATATCCAGACTACAGCCCATCATCCAAGGAAGGCAGGGACCCAAGCAGCTGGCCACACCACACCCGAGTCAAGGGCAGAGAAAGGCGCCCACACTGCCTGCCTGCCTGCCTGCCTGCTGCTTCATGCAGCTTTCTCCTGCTCTAGACAGTTCAGGAACCCGGCCTGGGGGATGAAGCTAGCCAGCACCACCATCCCCTCCATAGTGCCCCCAACTGAAAGAGCAGAAGATGCTCTGTGTCAGAAAACCTCAGGCCAAACCTCAGACTCTTCCTCCCTGCTGTCCCCGCTGTGTGTGTGAGTGTGTGTGTGTGTGTGTGTGTGTATGTGGTGTGTGTGTGTGCATGCATGCGTGTGGTGTGTGTGCGAGTGTGTTTGTGTGTGTGGTGTATGTGGGGGGTGTACATGCATGCATGTGTGTGTGTGTGTGTGTGTGTATGTGTGTGTATGGTGTGTGTGTGGCGTGTGTGTGCATGCACGGAAGGGTGGGGGACATGCAGAAGGCTCTGCACCGTGGCTTCTGTGACCTCGGTAGTCACACTCTGGTCCTGGTCTCCGTCTCCCTGGTCCCTTATTGAATCTCACTCCTGTTCTTTACACTCATCACGAATGATTCGCTCTCATGTTTTTCTAACCTCAAATTTCCTCTTTCAAATTAACTTTTCCCCTTTCTGCCACATTACTCTCTCCACTCGCCTACACACACACACTGTGAAACCACCGGAGGGCCATCGGTCTATTCTAGAGGTGTCGGGGCACTTCCTTAAGTGTTAGTATTTTTAATTCTTTTGACCTTAAGGTTTAGTGCTACACAGCCATCTAAGGATAACCTGGCCCCAGTTTAAACCCTAACGCTCTCTCTCCTCTCACAAGATGATTCCATGCCCACCTGTGTTCAGACATTAGCACCCATCTTTCTTCTGTGGCCTTCCCAGCCACGTTCACAATGGTTTCTTCTTAAAATGTCTCCCTTCATCTATGAACGCATCTTCCTAAGCTGGTAACTTCCACCCACGAGCTCTGCTCTTCAATCTGCCCAACATAACAAGATGGATGTAGCTGTTGCCCAGTGGCCAAGTCTTTAGGATAAGCCCCGTACAAACTTTCGTCTGGTCTGATCTTCGGTGTCTTTCTTGTCCTTCTCTGGGAAGTAGATGAGATAAGTCAGGAACGGAGCTACAGAGTGTCAGTCCCCAGACAGGGTCTCAGGCACAGGGGCCCATCCAGTGCCAGGTCTCAGGCATCCATTGCACTGCTAACCCTACATCCAGTCATCACAGGGCCCCAACCTAGGGGCCCAAACTCCATTTCTTCTACTCCAGGCCTGGCCCATGACCGGTTGAGCCCTGTGCTGATGGATAAACACAGGCTCCTTAATTTGCTTGTTTGTTACATAAAAACGGAATATTCGCGTTAGCTGTTTCTCTCTTTTGTGTGACAAAAACACTTGATAAAGGTGAGCCTAGGGAACTAACGGGTTTGTTTTGCTTACAGCTTTAGGCTACACTCTATCATGGTAGGTTACCAGGGCAGCAGGAGTGTGAGGATGCTGGCTTACAGCACACCCATGGGCAGGAAGCAGAGAGAAATGGATGACGATGCTCCTTTCCATTCAGTCCCTAGACCCCAGCTGTGGGTCCCACACTTAGGCTGGGCCTTCCCATCTCAAGGAGTCCAGTATAGAACGCCCCTCACCGATATGCCCAGAGGTATTTCTCCCAGACAACGCTGGACACTTCAGACCCTCGGGTACTGAACGCGTAGCAAATGTAAAGTTTGGGGCTATCTCAGTTAACCCTCACAAATTCAATTTTGAATTCTAGCTTTGAAACTAGAAAACTCAGAGAAATCTGAAGAAGGCAGCCGGACTCGAGCACACACTGAGGCTGTAGTCACTGAATTATGAATAGCACAGAAGACGTCAACCTGCCAGTCGGCAAAGGCCTTATGCGATGAGAATGTCCTTGTCTCCTTCAATCCAAGGCAAGTATGTTGGCAAATCCCACATCTCTGTTGTGAGAAGTTGGTAACAAATGTTCCCTGGGAACATGTCACCCACAAGGTATGTCCGAGGCTGGGTACCGCCATGAGGTAGAAGTCAAAACCCCTGTGAGAATGAGGATGCCAGCGCCTCGAGGCAAGAGGCCTTGTGTGCTTGTATGCTGAGAACTCTGAGCAGTTTCTGATGGGAGTTATTCCCTTATAGTGGGGATTTTCTATGAAGTTATGTCTGAACAGAAGCTGGGAGCTCCACCACGGATTTCTGGAAGCAGAGAAATAGGAAGGGCCTGGCACCCCTCGGGATGGTCCCTCCTGGCCCCTTCGCTCTCATGAGCATTTCCTACAGATTTAACACCGGATGGTAGCAGAAGGAAGCGCTCACTGGGTTGTTTACAAGCTCAGAGATAACAACGAGGAACCTGTGTGTCTGGGTGTGAAGGGTGGGCAGTGTCTCTGCTGACAGCCAGTTCAAAGATGCTTTTTATGCAGCAAGTAAAGGGATTAATTCTGGTATTTGTGATTTTTATCATAAATGCTTCTCCATTAAAACTTTAAAAATAGAAAGTGGCTTAAAGCTTTGCAAATCGCAAACCTTACTTGAGTAATGCCTAGTGGGGGACAGGAGGATGTCTGTTTTATTTAAAGCCCAGGCCATTGTGTGGCATGCCCAGCTTGGGTGTTAGGGGCCCAAAGCTTGAGTGTGGGGCACCTGGGCCTCAGTGTGAGGTATCAAAGCTTGAGTATGAAGTGCCCAGGCTTGAGCATGAGGCAGAGTGTTGGAGCATTTTTTGTCTACCTTGATTTTTTTTTTTTTTGGTCTGCCTTGAATTCAGAAGAGTTTACATTTGTCTCTGGTGATAAACACTAGCATAAAGGAGAAAGCACAAAACTCGGAAAGCTTTTAAAGAGGAAAACGTCTTTTGTGTTTTTACCCAAGCAAGGCAAACATTTAGAAAACGGTGCTTGAAGTGATCGAAGAGAGCTAATGGTTGGAGGACGCAAAACCCTGAAGCTGTGCAATCATCAGAAAAGCAGCAGCTTCAATTCCTTCGCCGAACCTGTTCCGTGCGGCATTCAACACAAACCCACACTGTGAGCTGCACCTTACAAAGTCAGTTCTAGACCATTCCACAGGCTGATCGGGTCAAAATTACATTCTGATCAGTTTAGAGTATTCTCTCTGCCTCTGCTCAGAATAAGAAATAGACACTCCACATTTAATTTGCTCCAGGTAGGTTAACCAGAGGCCGCCGATCTATGAGGGTAGAAGTTAATGAAGCAGAGCAGAGGAGACAGCGCAGAGAGCTCAGTGTTTGAGCCACAAACGCGAAGCCTCAAGCGTGAATCCCCAGAACCTATGTCAAAGCTGGCATGGTGCTGAACATGTATGGTTCCAGTTGTTTCTGTGGTGAAATGGGAGGCACGAGACAGGAGAACTGTGAGTTTTCAGTTTGGTGTACTCAGCAGCAACTAAAGGAAGAGAGAGCTGCTTCAAACTAGCAGAAGGTGAAGGCCAGCATCAGGGTTGCCCTCTGACCCCCACACACTCACCAGAATTCACAACACACACACACACACACACACACACACACACACGAGAGAGAGAGAGAGAGAGAGAGAGAGAGAGAGAGAGAGCAAGCTCCAAATTCACCTCAAGGTAAGACTGGAATACAGTTGCTCTGTGATCCCAGCTAGGAGCAGGAAAACAGAGAGTGAGTGAATGAATGAGTGAGTGAGTGAGTGAGTGAGTGAGTGAGTGAGTCAGTGGCAAAGCAGCATGCCTAGTCACAGGGACCCCGACACAGGGGACATGGGGGACACGGGGGACACGGGGGAACACTGGGGACACGGGGACAGGGACACGGGGACACGGGGACAGGGGAAACATGGGGACACGGGGGACACGGGGGACATGGGGGACACGGGGGACATGGGGGAACACTGGGACACGGGGGACACAGGGGACACGGGGACAGGGACACGGGGACACGGGGACAGGGGAAACATGGGGACACGGGGGACACGGGGGACATGGGGGACACGGGGACACGGGGGACACAGGGACACGGGGACACGGGGACACGGGGGACACAGGGACACGGGGGACACGGGGACACGGGGGGACACAGGGACACGGGGGACACGGGGACACGGGGGACACGGGGACACGGGGGACACAGGGGACACGGGGACACGGGAACACAGGGACACGGGGGACACGGGGACACGGGGGACACGGGGACACAGGGACACGGGGGACACGGGGACACGGGGGACACGGGGACACGGGGGACACGGGGACACGGGGGACACAGGGACACGGGGGACACAGGGACACGGGGGACACAGGGACACGGGGGACACAGGGACACGGGGACACGGGGACACGGGGACACGGGGGACACAGGGACACGGGGGACACAGGGACACGGGGGACACGGGGGACACAGGGACACGGGGGGACACAGGGACACGGGGGACACGGGGGGACACAGGGACACGGGGGACACGGGGGGACACAGGGACACGGGGGACACGGGGGACACAGGGACACGGGGACACGGGGGACACAGGGACACGGGGGACACGGGGACACAGGGACACGGGGACACGGGGGACACGGGGACACGGGGGACACGGGGGACACGGGGGACACAGGGACACGGGGGACACGGGGACACAGGGACACGGGGGACACGGGGACACGGGGACACGGGGACACGGGGGACACGGGGGACACAGGGACACGGGGGACACGGGGGACACGGGGACACGGGGGACACAGGGACACGGGGGACACAGGGACACGGGGGACACAGGGACACGGGGGACACAGGGCACTGTGGTGACAAGTGGGCTCAAGATCAATCCTCACCCTCCTAGCAACAGAGATGCACACAACAGAGCTCCAAACATACCTTAAAATCCCCTTGATCATATGCATTTCATGAAGCATTTACTTCATTAAATTAACTAACATGGATTTAAAACATCCAAAACCTTGTCTCAGCCGCAAGGACAATGGTATGAACTCACATCCAACACATTCAGAGAGACTCGCCACACATAACGGCATGCCCATGCTCCTAAGTTTCTTATTTACTGAGAAGTTGCTTTAATATTCGCCACACCTTTGTGCTACAATGTCCCTGATCGCGTGGAGAAAATGGAACCTTCATGCACTCATGGCAAGAACACAGCTGGGCGCTTCAGCCATTCTGCAACACTGTCTGTCACTCAGTCACTAAATGACCCAGCAGCAACCCCAGCTCGAGCCCAAGAGAAGTGAAAATGAGCCACGGAACTTCAAGCCTGGGACTCGAAACGCCACTCATAAGAGCTCAAAAGAAAATTCTACCAGTTGCTAAATGGACAAACAGAATGTGCCCCACCCATGCAATGCAGTGCTGTCTAACAATAAAAAGGAAATATGCTGTAGCAAGGATGAACCCTGACGGCAGGAAATGAAAGATATCAGTTGCAGAGGACAATGAATCACGAAATTCTGCTCACACGAGACACCCAAACAGGTAACTCCTGTAGGTGGGTCACTCACGTTTACACCAGTACACGTTAACGGAAGTGACAGATGAGGATGTCTCTGTATGGTGCTATACAAGTGATGATATGTTTAACAACGCCATCGTGCTGTGTAGTCTGTGAAAATGAGTATAAATGATCCTCTGGCCTCAGCCTTCCAAGCACAGGGCTACAGCTTCACAGCACCAGACCCAGCTCCAAGTCGTGGTTTCAGTCAGTGTTTAGAATAGCAGCAGCATATTCATACACTGTGGACAATATAACTTATATGTAATAGTGTGATCACAGGGTAAAAGTTTAATCGTGTAGAAATGGAAAGATGAGGTGGTAACCCAGTGCACCCCTGCACTGACTCCCTCTGTGAGGTCATCTAGCCTTTCTACAAATATTTACCGAGCTCAGGTCTGTCTTCGAGAGTCAGAGTAAATAAAAAAGCAGGCTCCCTCCCACCCTGGAACTCCTGTCTGCCTCACAGGACAAAACCGCTACAGTGGTTGGTACCTGTTCATCATGGCTCATGCTGTGTTTCACACAGAGTAACGGAAACACCCTTGTTCTTGATCTTGAGGGGGCCACAGTGGAAGAGAGCCACTGCTCAGATGTCATGGAAGAGAGACACAGTTCGATGTCATGGGAGACACAGCTCACATGTCATGGGAGAGAGACACAGTTCGGATGTCACATGCCTCCATTTCAGCAGGCCAGTATGAAGACTATCCCTCACCTTGTGGCTAAATAAACAGAGAAGGCACACTGCAGCCTCAGCAACAGCGACAACTCAAGCTCCCCTAGTGCTGGGAGCTATTTGGGCTATTCTGTTCCTTCGGTTTCGTATGCTGGTGCTTAGGAGCGTGGAGGCCACAGTTGATTTTCATGTCATTTTCCTAAGTCGTGGGCTCGTTCTGCAGCCTAAATCTCTAGCTGACACTAGCCTTACTAAATATTTGTCCAAATCATCAAGCTGTACTTCAAGATTCACCTCAATAATGTACCATATGTCTCACGCGCCAAGCATGCCAGGTGTTTGCAGAGATTCAAAAAGCGTAGCTGATGGTGGGCGGTGAATTCTACATACAAGCCACTGTGGTGCCTCAACTGCTGCCTGTCACACCCTAACTTCAAGGTTGGCAGCTTGAAACTGGTGTATTTATACTAGGAAATCGGTAAGAGCTTCAGGCTTGATTCTCTTGGTCGTTAAACCAGAGAAAAATGTTTACCACACCAATTATACTAAACACTGTGTCCATATATGGCATTGTGAATAACACACACAAGAATGTAAGAAACAATTGTCATCGTGTGAAAGTTAATATATAAGTAACAAGTTGCTTATATATTTAACATATGACTAAGGTTACTTAAAAAGTTTTTCTACATAGTACTTTCACCTTAATCACTAAAGTCAACCAAAGTATCAACGAAGCTTCACGTTGGAATTACATTTATGAATTAATTGCAACTGGCTAAGAGATACGGTGCTCAGCAGAAATCAATAAAAGCATTCACTGAGAATTAATAGGCTTCATGGAATTTTATATGAGTAATGCATATTTTATTATTGCACATAACTGTGTGCCTTTTCTACACATCCTTCTGGAAGCGCACACACTCTTCCCAGAGGACCAGTTAAACATTCTCCACCACACCACCACTCACATCTAAACCTGACTACTACACTCAGCATTATAATTCAGCATTAAAATTGTGATATTACTATTTACTTATGGGAAGTAGATAAAGTTTTCACAGCAAATTCATGGCCGCTATTCTTAAATGTTGATTTATTACACCATTTGGTTTCCAGTAAAATTCAAATGGATCTGATAGATAGAAGGGGAAGGGAGACTGGGGGGGGGGGGAGGCAGACAATAGAGGTCTAAGGGGAGGGTAAGAGGAGACGCAAAACAGTGAGGATTTTCTCTGATTGTGGAACTGTGTGTGGGGGGGGTGATATGAAAGCAACAAAGGACTCTTTGGAGGGAGGGGCAGGAGGGGAGAGGGGTTAGTCAGGGAAGAGCACATTCAAGGTACCATGATGTGAATGCATGAAAACACCAAGATGGCGCCTGTTTCTTTCTGCACTAAAATGACTGACAGACAGACAGATACTGTTAGACAGATGAAAGGTAGATAGATAATAGATACAGAAGACAGAGGAATGGAGATTGAGAAAAACAGATAGATAGATAGATAGATAGATAGATAGATAGATAGATAGATAGATAGACAGACAGATATCAAGACAGGCGGAGAAGTAATCAGATAACAGCCTTGGGAGGGGATGGCTATGGTTTCTCTTTACTTGCCTGACTTCAAGCTTAGTAATTAGTATTTTTCTTGCCACACAATATATCGCACACATGCTAGGAAAGGAACAAGCTTAGAAGCTGTGTGGCATTTGCTCTTTAGAAATGACCAACGCAGCTGGACAGCCACTAACCACCTGTGGCTATGTAAATTTAAGTTGGCCAAAATTAAATACAATGAAAAAATCCACTACCTCAGTGTAGCTCGCCATATTTCAAGTACTCAATAACTGCATGTGGCCAGCAGCTGCCCTATTGGTCAAAGTTTGCCTTTCCCAGACAGGCAGATGCGTCATACTTAAATCTTGTACCCAGAGTTTTAGACCCCAAAGCCTGTGTGCCTTCAGACACAGGATGGATGAATGGGAATGTTTTGGTTTGTCTGGCTATCTGTGGGGCATCCTGCTGGGAGTTGTACGGATGAGTGATACCTGCAGCCTCCTGCCTGCTTCAGACCCTGCCCCCCCCCCACTGACTATGCAGTAAGAAACAATTATTTAGCCTGTGTCTCTGTCCTCATTTTCTGACGCCCTGATCCCAGTATCCATCCAAAGGGCTGTTGAGTAACTAGTGGGAAGGATTTCACAAGTTCAAGCCCTAACTTGGTTCCCGAGTTAACATCAAGTTCAATTTCGTGAGACCCGGTCTCAAAACAAAAATTACAAAAGGGCTTGAAATGTAAGGAGATGGCGGAGCACTTGCCCAGTACATCCAAGTGTTGCCTAGATGTTTCCTGCAAGTTGAAACAATCCCTCTGAGAGGGAAGCAGGGGGCTCACAGACTCAGGAAGTAAATGAAACTTACAAGTCTTAGGAAGCTCCTGAAACTTACAAGGTTCGTAAGGCCCTTCCCCAAGGCTAAACAAGCATCAATGATTCAAGAGGAGCCTCTCCAGCCAGCCAAACTGCACGGAAATTTTACAAGGGACTGCGTGGTGCAGCTTCCATGGTAAGGTGGGACTTTGATTCAGCTGTTTGGGAGCCACCCGCCCCTTCCTCATAAGCACCTCCTCTTCCTCGCCTGTGTTCTGTTAAGTGTGCCCAGTCAGCTCACTGGTGTCCTGGTGCCTTCTGCGGGGCAACACATGCTTACTCAAATCTCCCAGTTAACCTGAGTTCAAACCCCAGTAAAACACACGCACCCAAGCACAGAGAGAGAGAGAGAGAGAGAGAGAGAGAGAGAGAGAGAGAGAGAGAGACGGGGGAGCTGACATTAAAAAAAGAAAAAGAAAAAGAAAGAAGGAAAGATGTCAAAATGTCTGCCATGGCCAACTAGCAAAGCCCAAGGCTTCATCCGGCCACATGTTTTATCTAAGACTTACGGGGGAGTTCATGTGTGACAGACGATGGCTGCCAGGGCACTTGCCATCACCATCTGCTGCACGAAAACTCTGTGATCTCTCACAGAGATCTCAAGAGCAGGAGTGAAGGACACAAGCTTAAGACCAACCAGCACAGGAGATGCGGTGGACTCCGGACCACAGTGCGCCAATGGGAATCCACATTGGTGGGTCCAGCCTTCTGGCTTTTCTATTACTCTCTTTCAGATTCCACTATCACCATCACTGCCATCACCACCGCCATCACCGCCATCACCACCATCACCATCACCACCATCATCACCACCATCACCACCATCATCACCATCACCACCATCACCACCATCACCACCATCACCACCATCACAGCCACCACCACCATCACCACCATCACCACCATCACCACCAACACCACCATCACCACCATCACCACCATCACCACCATCACAGCCACCACCATCACCACCATCACCGCCATCACAGCCACCACCACCATCACCACCAACACCACCATCACCGCCATCACAGCCACCACCACCACCGCCATCACCGCCATCATCACCATCATCACCAACACCACCACCACCACCATCACCGTCATCACAGCCACCACCGCCACCACCACCACCACCACCATCACCGACATCACCACCATCACCATCGCACAGTGGAAAGCAACGGGATTCTCTCTCTGAAGCTTAAAAGCACATTACTCAACCCATCGCTGTTTTTAGACACCCATGCCACCCAGGCGGCTCACAAATAATAATGACCATTTTTCACTCAGCTGTCATGCTGCTGGTGCTCCCCACGCTTCGCTGCAGGCGTCAGGACCTCCGTGCCCCATTCCAGAAGACAGACTCCTTGGTCATCTGCCCAAAGGTCAAGAGGACACCAAGGTCTACAACTCTTGGTTTCGTTCATTTCATTTGATTTCTGTGCATTTGCTCTGGGGTGGGGGCTCGTGTGCGTGCAGGTGCGTGTGTGTCCGCCTGCACACGTATGAGTGCACATGTGTGTTTGGAGGCCAAAGGTCAACCTCAGGTGCCATTCTCAGGAATGTTAACCCCTCCTTACAGGCAGCCTCTCCTTGGACTGGAGCTTGTCAGCTAAGCTAGGCTGCTATCCTGATTCCACTACTTGGTGTGAGCTCTGGGGCTCGGACTCACGTCTCCACGCTTCCGTTACAAACACCTTATCGACTAATCCTAGCTCTCCCTTTTAAAGTTTTTGATTCAGGGTCTTGCGTAGCCCAGGCTTGCCTTGAACTAACTCTTGTGTAGCTGAGGAGGTGATGGATTTCTAATCCTCCTACTCCCATCTGCTGAGTGAACCCAGATCTCCTGCATGTAAAGCCCACAGGATCCTACCACCCCAGGCAGCAACAAAGAACCCTAAGAAACAGAGGGCACATGCCTGTGATCATCTACTGCATTGGCTGTGTGGTTCACCTGAAGCAAAGTTTCTAATGCAGCAAGATCACTAACACCAAAGATGTCCTGCCAAGACGGCTGCATTCTGTGGGTCGCCATGGAGCCCGCACACCAGGGATCCTGGGCTTCAGGCATCAGTCTGCTCCTGCAGCCTCTGACCAGGAAGATCAACCCTGCCAGAGGGATACTTGACTTTTGGGGTGGGAAAATCCTGTGTTTGCTGAGTGCCTGGGGGGGGGGGTGCAACGGTTTGGGGCTGACGGTTGAACCACCCCAAGGGCGGTCGGTCTCATTGTGCTCATGGTCCAGACCCGGTCCCAGTCACCCGTATCCTGCTCCCACACTCCTCCGTGACGCCTGGCCCCTCGCTCCGCTCCGCGCGCCTCTGTGCCCACTGGTCAGGCACTCTGTGGCTCTTTGCTCTCCCACTTTGTTCTGAGTCTGAGCCCCAACTCCCCCCCCCTCCCCCCCCCCGCACACTGCTTGTTTCTTTCTGTACTCCTGGTAACCAAGCTCTTTGGCTGAGCCCCAAGACCTCCTCCAGTGATCCACAAAGCCCAATAGACTTGGGAAAACAGTTCACCATGGCAGGCAGGCTCTGTGCCCACTCCAGGGGCCTGGTGAGCCACGGCCTGTTTGTCACCTCTCAGTCTCTGGCCACTGGCACACCTGAGGAATTCAGCTGGCTCAGCTCCAGCTCCAGAAATCTCTACCATGCTAACATACACTGTGAATAGAGGTAGAAGTTGGGTAAGTGAGCCATGCCAAATCACCAGATTGCTAGCTAGGGAGCCTGTTGGCAGAGCTTCTGCCCTCTGGGCACAGAACATGTCTGCCCTAGCCTGATGGCCGGCAACAATTCCAGGGGCACAGACCCTGCCCCCACCAGGACTTTCCACTTCTTCAAGGATCCAGCCAGGCCACTGGGCTGCCAGCTGGATCCCGAGCTTTTCCTTACAAGCCTTAGAGACCAAGAAAAAAAATACATAGTGCTCCACCCATTGAGGGTGGCCCTGTCCAAAACAGCCACACAAATATATGAGTCCGTCAAGGCCATAGGAGGATGGGGAGCAGCATTAGATTCGCCACCCACAACAGGCACCAAGACCCTCCAGATGTCATACAGCCTGAA
The DNA here is from genome assembly GCF_943737965.1 of Phodopus roborovskii. Classification (NCBI taxonomy): domain Eukaryota; kingdom Metazoa; phylum Chordata; class Mammalia; order Rodentia; family Cricetidae; genus Phodopus; species Phodopus roborovskii. The sequence continues at coordinate 4,663,855 of NW_026126639.1, read as the reverse complement.
AATGACTTGTCATTCAAGGATTCTCTGCAAAATAGAAGATTTAGTGTAGTCCCATTGGGAGTCACTGAAAACCAGCTATGCATCTGTTCTGAGCTCCACGCATAGGGGTGGTGAGAGGAGGTGCCTGTCTTTGTTGGGCTCGCAAACCAGTGGGGAAGACACAGGATTAAGTTTCACGGACCTTTCAAACCACAGATGAGGGGCTGGGGAGATGGGTCAGGGGTTGCAACGCTTGCTAAGCAAACATGAGGGTCTGAGTTAGGGCCCCAGCCCCTGTGAGAAAACTGGGTACAGTAGAATATCTCTAACCCCAGTTCTGAGCAGTGTAGACAGAGACAGACAGATCCTAGCAACCCTTAGCCCAACAGTCAGTGTGGAAGAGACAGGCAGATCCTAGAAGCCCAACAGTCTAGCAAAATTGGTGAGTTCCAGGTTCAGTTGAAGAACTCCATCTCAAAATAATAATAACAACAACATCAGCAATAGAGGAAGACATCCAATGTTAACCTCTGGTCTACACACACACATACGCACACTCAATCACATATACCAAACTCACACACATGCACAGGCATACACATGCACACACGCATGCAAACACACACGCACACGGACAAACACATCATACACAAGAACACATACACACCACACACATGCAGTCACATATAGCATGCACATGCACATGCACATACACAAGCATGAACACACATGGCAGAAAACAAGCAAATGAAACAATGGCAGGATTATTCTTTTTTCTCCTTTTGAACTACAGCAGGTATAAGAAGGAGGTGATTCTGGAAGTTGAGCACGGTGTGGAAAACCAGGAAGGGATTCTTGGAGAAGGCCGCGTTCAGATGTCACCTAAAGGGTGAGTGGAGGGGCGGGGCTTTGAGGACAAACGTGTGAAGGCGGAGGTAGAAAGTGTGGGATGCTTGAACTAGACTGTGGAGGAAGTGTTACACTGGGCTGTGGGGATAGGACCAGAAGCGGCGGGCGAGGCCGCCTCCACGTCATCACAGCACCCTTCGGGCCTGGGAAACTACTGGAGTTTTGGTCAAGAGAATGGCACGCACTGAAAATGTTCTGGACAAAACACGGTGAGCAGATAGGTGTGTGTGGTGAGACGGTGGGCGTGCACGTGGGCGTGACCCAAAGTGCTTACTGTCCACTGTGTACCCTGCCTCCCACACCCGGCCCCGCCCCAGGACACAAGCCTGGAGTCACATTCCAGAAACCCCTGTCTGCAGGGTCCCAGCTCAGGCTCTGCCCACAAAGGGGCACTTGCACGAGATGATGCGTGTGCATGTAAGACCCGCGGTGGCTTCCTGCCAGCTCCTGCACACTGCCAGCAGTGACCTCGGGCACACTTTGGTCTCCACGCCCAACCCCCAATTCCTGACCGCCACAGTGTCCTGGGAGCCAGCATTCCTCGCTCTCACCTTTTCATGAACCCATCCTTCCCAGAGGCCAGCAATGAATCCAAGCCTCTCTATTAAAGCCCTCCTGTTTGGGATGCCCGTTATTCTTACTAAACCCAGGGTTGCGATCAACGGCAACGATCACATTATTGAGCTAAGAGGACGCACATCTCTGACCCCACCGTCAACCTGGGAAGGAGAAGGAGTTAAGAGCGACCACCAGACTTCTGGCTACCCAGTCTTGGGGCTGGAGAGGTAGCCACACGGTTAACATCACTGGCTTGTAGAGGACCCAGGTGTGGTTCCCAGCAGCTCACGACAGTCTGTAACTCCAGTTCTCAGGGATCCAACACCCTCTGCAGGCCTCACATGGGGCACATATGTATGTATATGCAAGATGTTCTCTCACACACACGTGTAAAATAAATAAACCTAAAAAAAATCACATGGTGCACATACATGTGTGAATGCAAGATGCTCACACACATGTAAAATAAATAAACCTGAAAAGCGACATCAAAATCTAGAGTCTTGCTAACGAGGCTTTGACCTCATTAGCAACTGCTGGAAGGAATGTGCACCTTGGGCTGCCAGCTGCCTGCACCAGGCTCAAAGGCTGAGGCACAAGGAAGGCTCGCAGTATGAAGTGCAGGTGTAACATCTTTACTGGAAGTTCTGGAAACACGATAAGGAGTTACTCCTTCTTTCAAACCCAGCCTATTTTGGATCACATGAAATTAGCTAAGCCCAACCCCGCCCGATCCCTCTGAAAAGACCCCCCCCTTGGCCACCCGCTGTGACGGAGTGATCAAGGGTGACAGAGCTAAGGGGCGTGGCAGGGGCTGAGTGGGAGGAGCTTAGTGGAGACTATCCAAAGTGTGGGGAACAAGAAGAAAACCCGGCTGTGATCCACAGGGCAAAGCCAAGCCCAGAGAGCAGAGAGAACATTCCCGGTCGATGACAAGAGGAGCCAGGCTGCTTGTCATGGGAGTATGGGAACCAGAGATGGAGCATGCTGGGAACACAGAACGTGAAGCTGGCTATTAAACAACACGCCCTTGTATTAGAACTTTCCTGGCAGTGGGAACAAAGACCTGACCAGAAGCAATCTAAAGGAGAGGGGCTTGTCTGAGTTCTCCATGCACAGGAACTGTCTGTCCATCACGAGGGAGGGCTTGGCGAGGGAACGGCGGAGAAGGGGCTGTCAGGCTGTCAGGGTTTAGGTAGCTTTCTCCTTACCAGTTATGGTTAATTCTAGGACCCAACACACGGGATGGCGTCAGCCCATTTCCCCGTGTCTCACTGATGATCTAGGTGTTTCTTGAGCCAATCAGGTTGACAATAGAAATTAATGCTAACACCAGGGAGCTGGGGCAAACTCAGAGCCTGGGTGTGACTCAAGGGAACGAGGCAGAAGGTGTCTCCCTTGCCAGTCTTTCTGGCCACTGGCCTTGTGGCCACAGCAGGCTTTTCTCTCCCACAGCAGAGGCCGCTGGCTGGGTTTCCTGGAATGATTTCCGATGTGCATTACTTGATAAGCTGCGAGTGGACCTCAGATCCTCTAGGGGAGAGACGCTCCTCTTTGAGAAATTAGATCCATAGGTTGTGAGCATGTTTTATGTTTAAGATTTACTGAACATGTATGAGTGTTTCACTTATGTATGTATGTATTATGTATGTGTGCCATCACATGTGGGCCTGGTGTCTGCAGAGTCACAAGTGTCGGGGTTCACAGATGGTTGTGAGCACCGTGGCATTGGGACCGAAGCCCGGTCCTCTGGAAGAGCAAGTGGTGCTGTAACCCTTCTTCAGCCCCAAAAGAGCTTGTTTAAGATGCAGTTCAACACTGAATCCTCCTCAGTGCTACCCCTAGCACAGCAGAGGCAAACACGGACCTCCATCTGCATGGGACATGCACACGGACGGATAAGGCTTAGGAAAGCAGATTCTGAAACACCAAACTCTGGGCCCAGTGGACTCAGAGCAAACCTCATCCCATGTCCATGTTCTGGGAAATCCCTTTGCAGAGCATTGCTCGGATGCCAAGGAAACATCCTGCCCATAGCTGAATTTGTACAACCGTAAAGTGTCATGGACAGCGCCTAGTACAAAAAGTTGAGAGACCCAGGAAAGCACGTCACCCGCCTCCACACCTGTCTGCATTAATTACTCTACGAGTAGCTGGGACAAATAACTGACCAAGACGACGTGAGAAGGAAGAGTTTGCGTGGCTCAAGTTTGAGGGTAGAACCAGCGGTGGCAGGATCATGAGATGGCTAAGTCACCGTGCATGCGTCCACAGCCAGGGAGCAGAGAGATCGCTGACTCAGCTCCTTCCCCTTTTCAGTTAGTCCGGGACCCACGCCATTGTGACTGTACCACCCACATTCAGAGAGGGTCTTAACCCAGTCTGGAATCTCCCTCACAGGCATGTGCCTGGGCACCTATTTCCATGGCGACTGTATGTGAGGCCCAGCAAGCTGACAACCAGGGCTGGGCACCGCACAGCACCGTAGCAAAGTTCCCCATGGATGAGGTGCCCATTCACTCCCAGTCCTGCCCCCACCCCACCCCCGCCATCTCCTGAGCACAGATAACACCTTCCTCCTTGACAACACAGCTTGACTTGACCACAAGGCTTTCCTCTTTACCTTCTGGCCCCAATGCAACAGGGAGTTACCAGAGAAGGTAGATTTGTTAATTCCCTGCTGCTGTGACAAATATCTGACAAGCAGCAGCTTGAGGAGGAGAGGGTGAGGGGAACATACAGTCTGAGGGTGCAGTCCGTCGTGGAGGTGAGGCACGGGGGTTTGTGAGGCGGCCGGCCACATTGCACCCTCAGCCAGGAAGCAGAGAGATGGGTGCTGGACTCCCTCGGGGAAGGTCTCCCCTCTCCAGTCCAGCCTCTCTGGGAACAAGCCACAGGCAGGGCAGGAGCCAGGTTCCCATCTCTAAATTCGAGATGAAGATTAAGGACCACAGACAGTACCGTTGTACTGGAAGCTTCTCTCCTTTCCCCAAACACCAAAGGAGGTGACAGAGTGACAGAGGAGGGACAGAGGGACAGACAGAGCAAAGAGAGGGCGGCACAGACAGAAGATGTCCCTTTTTCCAGATGCGCACGCACTGCCACGATCGATCCTGAACTCTACAGGAGTGCAAGCCCAGTCTGGGTCAGCGTCCCTCCCTGGGGGTGCTCTGCAGTTGTAAGCTCGAGAACACAGATGTTGAAATGTTGAAGGCCTGGTTTTTTCGGACCTCGTTAAGTCTGCAGCTACGGAGGGAGAGGAGGGCAGGCCATTCCCCAAACTGGGATTCAACGCCTTGCAGACAAAGAGTGCAGTGCCCACACAGACGGCACATGGACACACAAAGAATGACTGATGGCAGTGTGAACAGTCCCCTGCCAACCGCACCATTGCACACATGACAGCCACACACCCCACTCTTTCTGTCTACACCCGTTTATTAAGACAACCCCCAACCTGTGGGCGTGGTCACAGGGGCAGATGTGATGGATGTCTCACTGCACACCCCCAATGTCCACGTTATTGGGGAGTCACAACTAATGCCGACTTCTAGCTCCCAGGCGTTAGTGTTGAACCAGAAGATGCAAGCAGAGATGCTGAGTTGGACTTGTAAGGAGAACTTCTTAGAGGGACATCTCTCAGCGGATAGGCCTTGCTGTTCTGTCCTCTGTGATTTACAGCCATTTTGGGAGTGAAAGACTGGGGGAGGGCATGATATGGGCATCTGTGATGCTGGTGTCATAATAACTTCCCTACCTCTCTGTGACCAATATAGACATTATTATTATTATTATTTTAAATACAGGCAATGTTATTCTAGTTCAAATACAGTCTTAACCAATGTAATACATACAGCCTAGATTTCTGTCATTTTGCTTCTTATGAGCAAAAATATTGTTAGTATCAGAACTAAATACTTTTTGGTAATAATACATAGATTCTTACATTAAGTTAACTGCTGAAGCCAAACCTGTTGGCTCACGCCTGTCATTTCAGCACTTAGATTTCTGAGGCAAGAGGATATACCTACTAGTCTTGGCTACACAGTGAGCCCCAGACCATCCTGAACTACAGAGTGAGAACCTGACTCAAAACAAAACATCAAGTGTTGAGTCAGATTTTTAAAAAGCGCTGGTTCTAACTGTGGGTGCTGGTTAAAGGTCACATGCTCTGAGACAAACACCTCCAACACTGCCTAGATATGCCTGACAGTTAACACAGGGACAGGTGTGGCTGCTCAGAGCCTCTTCCTGAGTGGGCTTCGCATGGGTAGCATGCTTCTACGATGGCGTTTCTCAACCTTCCCGACGCTGGGACCCTTTAACACAGTTCCTCATGGTGTGCTGACCCCAATTATAAAATTATTTTCATTGCTATTTCGTAACTGCAATTTTACTACTGTTATGAATTGTAACTCATATAGCAATCCCTGTGAAAGGGTCATTGCACACCAGCACCCCCAGGGGGCCAAGACCCCAGCTCTAGGATCTTTTCCAGAGTACCCCCCGCTGGCAGCGGTGAAGGAAGCTCCCTCCAGACCGGCCGCATTCCTCTGCCTGTCCAGGCCAGCAGAGGCCAGGGCAAGGGTAGCAGTTGCTCTGCAGTGCCCCACAGGCTGTCTGTCTCCTGCAGATCTGGCTCAAGAGGCCAAAGAGCACAGCACTGAGAGGTGACCAGGCCCACGAGAGGAAATGATATCAATGGAAATGATTATAGCAAAAGAAAGATTTACTCCTTATACAAAATACTATCAGCCCAGCCATAAGTAGTTTAGTGCACCTACAATCCCAGTGCTTGGGAAGGTGAGGCAGGAGCCTGGCATGAATCTGAGGCCAGCCAGGGCTCCAGACATTTGCCTGGAAAGAAATCTCTAGAGGCATGATTTTAGTTATATAGTTACAAAGCATATCTATGTAATATCACGTATAGAGTGTAACATTCAGACTAGTGAGTGTATAAACACCCCTTGAGAGCTACACAGACATAAAAGGTGATTTGTTAAGTCACCTTATAACCACAGAGACACATTCATTGGCAGTCTATGGAGAGGCTAGGTCCTTACAAATTAAAAGGGGACACGTGCTGTTGGGCCAATGTGCTGAGCAAGCAGCTGGGAAACCCAGCCTTCTATTCTGGGACCTGAAATCTAGTACCTTCAGCAAATAGCATCATCAATATTTTAAAGCCATATTTGGGCTCCGAGAGGGTAGGCATACCCCTCCCCTGTTCAGAGCCTTCCAGGCACCTCCCTTTCTGTGAGCATTAACCCTTCTCCAGCCAGTGCGAAGGAATCCCTACCCACATGCCAATGCCAAGGCTTGGATATTGCACCAATGCAAAGCATTTTAACTTTTCTGAGGACTCTGCTTCCTACGCTACTTTCTTCTGGCAAGGAGTTGTGTGGAATAATGGTAAACGACACTTGGTAAATCACCAAGACATGCGAGTAAAAATGCAGCCAGGTCTGGGACACTGTGGTAGAGGGTGGAGTAGCTGTCAGGAATGTGCCAGGCCCTCTCTACCCTCCCCAGGGTCTCAGAGGACAGGCATGCGCCCACCCAAAGGACTTCCCTCATAGCTCACAGGTGGGGGTACACCCTGGGTAGAACTCAGTTCTTTAGGGATCCAGAAAGAGCAACACCCCACTTCTCCTATAGAATCTTGCCAAGGCAGGAACTTGTCCCCAGCTGAAACATGATCCTCTGGGGAGAGCCCAGTTTCTGTAGGAAAATAGACACCTAGAACCTTCTAAAGCCACACTGCGGGCGCTTGGCGTTTAGAGCTTAGGACTGTTGGGACTTGGGGCTAGACCACTCACTTTCCCACAGCCTCAGGCAGCAACGTTGCCTGTGTTAAAATAACAGGGCACAGGACTGGAGAGACGGCTCAGTGGGAACAATGTCTGTTGCAGGGGCATCGGACCTGAGTTCAGATTCTGATTGCAGGAGGCAAGGCGTGTGAACACACACCTGCCTGCGATCCAGAGCCAGGAGTGCAAAGCTCAATAGCCAGTGAGCCTTGGGGGAGAGCGAGCTCCAGATTCAATGAGACCTCAGTAAAATGAGCTGGGGGCGGAGCTTGGATGGGATCCTGGGACCTCTTGCCAGGCTTTCCCATCTCGACCACCAGCTCCCTTGCTTAAATAAGTAAATCATAAGATTCGCTTGCATTTATTTTATGTGTGTAAATGTTGCGCCTGCTTGTATGTCTATGCATGAGTGTGCATGCCTGAAGCCTAAGGAGGGCAGAAGAGGGTGCTGGGTTCCCTGGAATTGGGGGTTACACATGTTTATAAGCTCCCATGTGGGCGCTGGGAATCGAACCCCCAGTCCTCCAAGAAAGCAGCCAGTAAGCCACAGAGCCACCCCTCCAACCCTGGGGTCCCACACTTTCCTCTCTCCTTCCGTCATCGCTCTCGCACACCTGTGGCACAGCTAGCGTACATTTCCACCTCACTTGAAGGAGTGAGCAGGCAGGCCCCAGAGCACACTGTCTGCCTGAGAAGTCAGTCTGTGGGATCTCAGCCTCCACTAAGGACGCGTCTTCCTCATCAGCAGAGGCACCAATAACAGCATTAGCGCCTGACGGGCTCATGGCAAGCATTCATTAATTCACACTTGAGAAGCCCTGTGGATGGAGCCAGCTACTCACGTCCCAAATGCTCCCCAGCCATTAGCTATTGCTATAATGGCCTTGTTGTCAAGGGACATCTGGTGGCTTCAGAAGGTGACTGGCTCCCACAAGCAAGGGTCTGAGACAGAAATGACAACAGAGGCGAGTTTAAGACAGGGGAAACACAGGAAATATCAGAAGAATGGTTAAAGGAGGCTGGGCGTTGGTGGTGCACACCTTTAATCCCAGCACGGGAGGCAGAGGCAGGCGGATCTCTTCGAGTTCGAGGCCAGCCTGGTCTACAGAGTGAGTACCAAGACAGCCTGAGCTGTTACATAGAAAACACTGTCCGGGGGCGGGGGAAAGATTAAAGGAAGAAAGCAAAGACGGGGTGTGTGTGTGTGTGTGTGTGTGTGTGTGTGTGTGTGTGTGTGTTCAGGTAGCATGTAGCAGGGAAGATAGGGAGAGGGGACAACGGAAAAGGAAAAAAAGAGGTAAAGCAAAACAAACTGATCAGGAAGGACAAGAGAAAAGAAAGTCTGAGGGAAAAAAAAAAAACAAGGTAACAATGGCGATTAAAGGGGGTGGCGGCTTGAGGGTGAGCAAAAGCCAGGTGTGATTTCTTCACTCTGGAAGCAGAGGGGAAGCCATCTCTAGGCCAGTGAAGCCTACACAGTGAGACCCTGTCTCAAAAGAATAACGCACTCACAGAACTAAAAAGTAATAATAAAATGGGGGGGTGTTTACGTTGTGCTACATCAGAAGCAGGAGAGATCGCACAAGTGTTGAACGGCCCAGAGTATTTTCAGGGATGGTGCCTTTGCCATCTCGCTCGCCTCGGCCCTTCCCCTTGGCCCTCAAGGCCCGATTCAGTTTCAGCGAACAGCTGGCAGGGGGACTTAGTCCTAGAGTTCGTCTGTCCAGATGTGGGCCTTGTGACTGCTTTGCTCTGCTGGCAAGGCGAAGATGCAGGGACCCAGGCGTATTCATTCCCCTAATGCCCTAGTCATCATTTTAAAGGTGCGATTGGCTCTGGAATATGCTTGTTGGGTACCGCGAACTTTCATAAATCTGGACCGGAGGCTGTAATTTTTACTTTTAAAATTATCCACCTCGGTCTCCCACGCCCCAACCTAACCTGGCCAGTTAAGAACTAGAAGGAAGCGGTGATTCTATACTGCATGAATGCCCTTTTTGGAGCTTTAACTTGTCTCAAAAATCAGAAAGATCAACCACTTAGAGACGAGAGAGGGCGGATCGGGACGTAAGGTAAAAATCCGCATTTCAGAAATCACTTTCACTGTTATCTTTAATTAATCGCCTGCTGTAAAACGCGCCCCGTCGTCCTACTCGAGGAACCCAGGAGGGTGCTGGAAAGGAACTCATCCCCGCGGCTCCGCCCAGGACTCCGGGCTCCTCGCCCGCGCGCCAGGCTGGGAGGAGGCTCGGCGGCACGTGACCCGCTCCAGCCGCCCTGGCCGGCGACCCAGATCCGTCCCCGAACCCAGGCGCGGCGCGGCGCGGCTGCCCTGGCCCTGCTGCGCTCCTGTGCGCGTGCATTTGGGGCCCGGGTCCCTTCTGCGCTCACGTGCCACCTGCGGTCTCCAATGCCCCTGTGGGAACGTGCCTGTCAATTCAGTGCGGGAGCAACCCGGGGTCTCCACCTCCACAGGGATGGGATTCGTATTTATCCTGAGTTGCGGGGGCACTGGCACCTGGGGACGCCTGTCCTCGCCGTGCGGACCGAGGACGCGGGGCGCGCGCACGGCATCCCTGCGCGCTGATGTGGCAGCCGCCGCAGGTCGCATCACGTTGCCGGCCCTGTGCTGGTACCCGCTGGAGACGGGATTAAGGAGGGAGGCCGCGGAGGTGCCAGTAGTAAACGTGGGCTCGCCACACTCGGTGCGGCTTATTGCACGGTGTGTGTGTGTGTGTGTGTGTGTGTGTGTGTGTGGCGGGGGGCGGAAGGCGGGGGACACACAGCACGGCGTCACGCAAGTTGGGGCGGGCAGGACCCGAACTGCGTGGCTTCCCCGCAGCAGTCCTTACGTGCCACCGGCTCCCTGCCACCTCTCCTCCTCTCCGCGCTCCCCCGGGAGCACCCGAGGCCCCAAACGTCATCTGCCACTGTGGTTAGTGCCACCGCAATTCCGGCTGCTGCGGGAAGTTTAGGTAGCCCGGGGACACTGTGTCTCCACCTGGAATGCGACATTCAGAACCAGTGACAAATTTCCACTGATCTTATTGTATCCGTCCAGAGAGCGGATTGCAAGTCACCCCTTTTCAGGGCAGCGCTCTAGCCGGCGCCAGGGGGTGTCTTTCTACCCTACCCCCCCTCCACGCCCGACCAGTGAGCAGTGAGTGAGCAAAGCCTCGGAAATTTCCTTGTCTGCTCAAGTTCAGCCACCGGGAATTCGCGTCCTTTCCGTGGCCCAAACCAACAGCAATCGGTGGGAAAGCGAAAGGCCACGTCCACGGTTCTGTGCCGAGATGCCGGCCGAGCCGGGGCAGCCCCGCGTCCCGCCCCGCCCCCGCGCCCTGCAGCGTCTCGGCTCGGCTGGGGTGGCCGATTCCTCCCGGCGGCCCCGATCAGGTGTCCCCGCCCCCTCCCGGCCCCTCCTCCCCGCCCCCCTCCGGGCTGGACCGCGGATGGTACGTTCCGCACGTGAGCTGGGTGCTGGTCTGGCCGGCGACGCGCGTGCCCTGTGGCCAAACACTGCCCGGAGTGAGAGCAAACTACCAGCGCAGTGCGTGTGTGTGTGCGCGCGGGTGTGCGCGCGCGGGTGTGCGAGAGGGTGAGCGAGCGAGCACGGGGCGGAGGGGCGGCCAACTGCTTCACACTTTCAACACTGCACGGAAGAGGGAGAGCGAGGCAGCCTGGAGACACACGCGTCCCCCCAAGATCTCCCCAGGCGAAAGTCCCACAGATTACAAGACAGAACCCTCCAAATCGAAACGGAGGAAACGGACAGCCATTGAACATGGACGAAGGAATCCCTCATTTGCAAGAGAGACAGTTACTGGAACATAGGGATTTTATAGGGTAAGGTGTACGCACCGTTGCGAATATCTGTCTAGGACTCGGTTTGCCTCTTTAATTTTTTTTTTATGCACAAAGTGATATGGAGCGGGCGAGGGCAGAGCCCCTCCCGGAATGGGGGCCTGATGCTGATTTCTATTTTTGCAGACTGGATTATTCTGCTCTGTATATGTGTAAACCCAAAAGGAGCTTGAAGCGAGACGACACCAAGGTAAAGTCTTAAGTTTCCCATAATCTGCTTGGATAGCTAATTAGGGCCATTGATTTCGCAGGGAAACTCTGCCCGCAAATATATTCCAGCCCAGAGCTTCCCTAACTGTGAATTTTAAGTGGCTTGGTGGATACTCCGGGGGGGATATTCAACACAGCACCTGAATTTAAATTGCATTTTAGAAGTCTAGAGGAGAGAGAGTTTCTGGGCATTAGTTCATTGCATGGTGTGGCTGGGGGTTGGGGTGGGAGGGTTCTATCCAGTAGTGAATGAGTGAATGTTTAGTTTACCGCTGTCTCTCTCCCCCCGCACCCCCCCCCCGCTCATGTATGAAGGATACCTACAAATTACCGCACAGATTAATAGAAAAAAAGAGAAGAGACCGAATTAATGAGTGCATTGCTCAGCTGAAAGATATGCTGCCTGAACATCTGAAATTGACCGTAAGATGCGCGTCTTCTTCATTCTTTGGTGGTTGGCAGGGTGTGTTGGCCTGATATAACTCCCAAGGTAGGGCCATAAATGTAAATATGAAGAGGGCTGACTCCCAACTTGTGCTGTAATGGAGTTTCCCAGAGACTCGGAACAGGGGCTCCAGGCTGAAGGCAAAGAGATCATTGATGACCTGCCTTGTTGGTCGCTGAGCAGCGCTTGCTTCCTTCCCAGTGGTTTATTATTATTTTTTTTATTTGCCCAAGTGGATGGCTTTGTGCGGAGCTAATCAAGTAAAATCTGTGCGTTTTAAAGGACCAGGTCCCCTTTTCTTTTGCACTGCTGCAGACCCTGGGACATCTGGAGAAAGCTGTAGTTTTGGAATTAACTTTGAAGCACTTAAAAGCATTAACAGCCTTAACGGAGCAGCAGCATCAGAAGATAATTGCTTTACAGAACGGTAAGTGGATCTAAGGAAGCCTGCCCTGATTTTAGAAGGAAAAAAAAAAAAAAAAAAAAAAAACGTTGGGGATGCAGTGCTGGAACTCCCCACTGCGTTCTGCCCCTGCTTCCCCTTTGGTGCTAAGTGCCCAGAGCATCCCAGAGGCTTTCTGCAGAGCTGAAGGAACCCCGATTTTATTTAAAGCGGCGGCGGTGCCTCTCTCCTTGGGTTTTTCAACCCGGAGGAGCGCGCATCACCCGCCACCCCCTCCTCTCGGCAGTCTGCGGATTATATCGCTGGAATGCCCAGGAAAAGCCGAGCTCACTGTAGGCAGCGCAGGGCCCACGTGATGAGCAGATGTCTTAATGCCGCGGTTTTTCTTCTCGCCTTCCTCCCCCGTGCACCCTAGGGGAGCGCTCTCTGAAATCGCCGGTCCAGGCCGACTTGGATGCGTTCCATTCGGGATTTCAAACCTGCGCCAAAGAAGTCTTGCAATACCTCGCGCGCTTTGAGAGCTGGACGCCTAGGGAGCCGCGCTGCGCACAGCTCGTCAGCCACCTGCATGCCGTGGCCACCCAGCTCCTAACGCCACAGGTGCCCCCGGGCAGGGTCACGGGCCGCGCGCCCTGTAGCACGGGGGCTGCGGCTGCCCCCGGTCCCGAGCGCGCCGCCCGCTGCGTGCCGGTCATCCAGCGGACTCAGCCCGGCACCGAGCCCGAGCACGACACGGACACCGACAGCGGCTACGGAGGCGAGGCGGAGCAGGGCCGCGCCACCGTCAAGCAGGAGCCGCCCGGGGACCCGTCGCCCGCGCCCAAGAGGCCGAAGCTGGAGGCGCGCGGCGCGCTCCTGGGCCCGGAGCCCGCGCTGCTCGGCTCGCTCGTGGCGCTGGGCGGGGGCGCGCCCTTCGCGCAGCCCGCCGCCGCGCCCTTCTGCCTGCCCTTCTACCTGCTGTCGCCGTCCGCCGCCGCCTACGTGCAGCCCTGGCTGGACAAGAGCGGCCTGGACAAGTATCTGTACCCCGCGGCGGCCGCGCCCTTCCCGCTGCTGTATCCTGGCATCCCCGCCGCCGCCGCCGCCGCAGCCGCCTTCCCCTGCCTCTCGTCCGTGCTGTCGCCGCCTCCCGAAAAGGCAAGCGCGGCCGCCGGCGCCCCCCTCCCGGCGCACGAAGTGGCGCCCCCGGGCCCGCTGCGCCCCCAGCACGCGCATAGCCGCACCCACCTGCCGCGCGCTGGGAACCCGGAGAGCTCTCAGGAAGATGCCTCGCAGCCCGCCAAGGACGCCCCCTGAGCCCCGCGGCCCTTCTGGAACAGGGCTAGGGGCCTCCCGAGGAGTCGCCAGGTTTCCGAGTTCAAATGCCCCCTAACGCGTGCCAGGGAGGAAGAGTAAGAGATGCTCCGCAGGCTTAGGACAAAAACAGGTGTTTTGTGTACGCTTGGAGTTCCTGTTTTGCCCGTTTCTCGCCCGTTTGCCACCCCACCCCTCACCCCCGCCGCCACAGATTTACCGCCCTGGGTAAATTTAGTACACACCCCCCTCCCCTTCCCAGATACCGAGCCGAGCCTGGGTCTACCAGTCTGCTGGGTGGGAGAGCCATGTGGAACCAGTCAGAGTGCCTGGCTCTAGGGTCCTTCGACTATGAGGCCTGGAGCAGGAGGTGCATCTACCAGACGTCCCTTTAGGAGACACTCCATTCACTGAGGATCTCTGAGAGTTAAATTCACACGTCAGTATTTCGTGTTGTTTGGAGTATTTTGAAAAGTACTTGTGTTTCAGAGAGGTGAGGATGCCTTTGCCCTGTTGTGAGGTGGTTGGAGAGGTGTCTTGGTACCTTGCACTTGTTTGGAAAGGCTGGGGATTGGGCCGCGTTCAGGCACTGTCAGGGTGGGAGCTGGGGGGGGGGGAGCCCTTGGCGCCTTTGCTCGCACTTTAATGACGAACTGACCTCAAACCCTTTGTCCTACTTTAATTTCTCCATCCATGTGATATGTCATAGGTCATATATCCGTGTTTCTGATGCATGCCCCCCATGGGCTATTTTACCCATCGTGGTCCCAAGTTTTTGTAACGTTATTTTTTTTTTTTTTAAATTCTTCAAAGTGCACTGGGCTGGAAAAAGAAAAACCCAGAACCAGTTGATTTGGCCTCAGATTCCAAGATGACAGTTAGTGGTCGCCTGTGATCAGAAGGTGTAGGAGAGTCCTGCTGCCAGTGTGTACGTGTTTTTCTGGAGACCAAACCAGACGCCAGATAATCAGGAAGAAAGCTTGTTAAAATAAGGCATAAACCAAGACCTCGTCTAGATATTTTTAGTTTGTTGCCAAGGTAGCACTGAGAAATCTCACTTGAATGTTACGTAAGGGGTGAGACACAATAGTCTGGAGTGGAGAATTATCTGGGTCTGTGAGTGTGTCCGGTCCATTCGCTGCTGCTGCTGTTGCTACTGTTTGCCTCAGACGCTGTCTATAAACAGCGTTAAACTCTTAGCCTACCAAGGCGGCTGTATGTACATAGCTGTTAATACACCCAATTAATGATGTCTGACATGCTATTTTTGTAGGGAGAAGATATGTACTAATGGTATTTTGAGTTAAAATATCTTTTTGGGGGGAGAGAACTTGGTGAGATGTTTGCACTTTGGTTACAATGCTTATAATGCTTGGTGCAAGCTTACGCTGTCTTAAATTATTAAACAAATAAATACATCTGCAAGAAACCAGCCGGTTTAGACAAGATTAGTATGTAAAGGTAAGCTAGAAACTATCTTTATACTCTAGTATTTTCAGCACTCCATAAATTCTATTATCTAAATATTGCCACACTATTTTGTGATTTAAAACTTCTTACCAAGGAATAAAGACTTTATATATGATATGAGGTTGTCTAATAATTAAACAATACTGAATACCACCACCACCCATTCCTCCTCCCCACCCCCGCTAGTTCCCAAACTTGTGAGTATCATGACAAGAGCTCATCCGGGTCATCAGACACGGTTTGTCTGTTTGGTTTTGGTTTTCTGTCATTGGTCTCCGGGGAGGCTCCTGGTTTGGCCCTGTGTCCCTTCTTGTCTCCAGTATATCGATGAAAACTACAAAAGGAATAGGCTAGCAGTCACTGGTGGCTTGTTTGCCTTAACCCCAGATTGCTAATGTTTTTATGATCTACCAGGTTGTGGTCTGTGGCCTCAGATAGCCTTCTCCTGTGTGGGCTGGTGTTTTCTCTTTCACCCAGGTCCTAAACAAACACGCTAAGGCTTCATTCTTGAGTATGGTTTGCCTTCCTAACTTTTACAAAGTAACCCTGGTATGGGGCTTTGTCTCAGAGTTCAGGAGACACTTTCTAGACTTTTCTCAAAACTGGTTTGAGACAAATGAACTGGAAGGCTGTCCATTCTCTGGAGTGGTGTTGTTGAACCCTTGATTGAAGGTGCATATAAGCTGTAGTTTGTAAGATGTAGGGAAAGTGCTCCCTCTGTTGACTGTGACAAGCAGATGGTGCACAGCACACCCAAGCCCCAACCTCAGACGTCTGCAAGCTCAGAGCTGGGTCCCCTGAGGTCTGTAGGGAAAGTCAGGCAAGGTCACACAGGCGCTGAGGGCCAGTGCATGGCCTCACCTCCCTCTGCCTAGAACTTGTGCTACTACAGCTCTCTGGGCTAGGCATACTCATTTTGGCTGAGTAATAACAAACCAACCACACAAATAAGGAAACAAAGATGAACCCTGCAAAAGAAGGGTTGGGGGCCCTTGGTAAAGGGTCAGTCATGAGGAAGATGGCTTGCTCTATGCCAAAATTGTGGAAAACTGCATTTTAAGTATTTTGAGCTACATTTTGTTACCACTGCCACCCTGGCCAAAAGAAGATGCAGTGAATCAGAATATAAAACAGTTGACATTTGCACCATTTTGTAACATGTAGGGTTTTTTGTTTTGTTTTGTTTTTACTTTGGCCAGATTTTATAGGTCACTTAATTAGTCTGAAATGTATACAGTCACATGATAAAACTATGAGGTTAGGGCGAAAAAGAAAATATGTGGTCTTCTGTGTCTGTAGGGGTGAAACTCCGGACTTGGGTAAGCTGGGCCAGAGCGTTACCTCTGGCCCAGCCTTTAGAAGCTATTATTTGAGTCATTGGCTGATTTTAATGAATTAACCTCAAGTCATCAGAATTCACTAAGAAGGTATCTATGTCTGTCGACTTGAAACATTAGCTGAACGTAGTAAGTTGTGTGATTTTTTTTTCCAACTTACAACTGTGAATCTTCATTCAACAATGCAGTTGGTAGTTTTGCAGTCCATTTTGCAGAAATAGATTTATTAGCCGACTTTTTGTTGAATTTATAAATGCCCCCACTACCCCGCCAAACTTTATTATTTTCAGGGCCTCAGAAACCAGAGCTGTGGAAATGTTGACAGGTACTGGAGTACCTCCATGTGAAACTGCTTTCATTAAAGCCCTGGCTGACATCTGGGACCACAGGGTTTGTGATTCCTATCAGGAGGTGAGTAGGACCTTAGCCTGGTTCTGTCTGTCTCAGGTTTGTCCTCCCCGAAGGAGGTGACTGCCCCTGAAGGACTTGGAAACACAGGGCTGGGCAAACAGGCAATAAAGTGCCTTTTATTGCAGGTAGAGATGAGCAGAGCAAATTAAGACTGGCTTCCTTACTGTGAAGGAGGGACTCTACTCTCAGAAAGCGACATGTCTTACTGAAATTTTCTTTTTCTTAACCCACTGAACCTTCTAACCATACGCCGAGGGCCTCTGTCAGCGGTTCTCATGACGGTTTAAGGAAGTTCTCTGTAGATTTGCTGTCTGCTCACACTCACTTCCAGAGCCAGCTTTTTTCATGGGCGAATCTGAGTGCAGGAGTGACAGAGCACAGTGGCTGGAGTGTGAAGGAGGGGGTTTGCACTACAAACACGCCATCCTTGGAATTCTGTGCCTCTAAAATTACATTTCTTATACTTCAGGGCAACCTCCAAGTACATACAAGACTACTCCAAAAAGAAGCTGATATTTTAAAACTCTAAATCTAAAGACACTGCCATAAACAGCAGTCGCTTCTAGACTAGTGCTATTTTTCTTTCTCTTGGAAAAAAAAATTAGTAGTATGCACACCAAAATTTATTATATCTATCCTCTGGAATGTTTTACACATGTCCTAGAAAAATACCCAATGCAAATTAAATGTTTGCTAATAATCTGAGGATTAAAAGCACTGCTTTCGCACTATGAATTTTGTGTGTGATGTCTGCACTCGGACTGACCCATACAAAGCTCTTGAGTCTGTTTATCTGTTTATTTTGGGGGGGCCGGCTGTCTCACTATAGCACTGGCTGGCCTGGAACTCCTGGGTAGGCCAGGTTGTCTTCAGACTCCTAAAGATGCTCATACCTCTGCCCCTGGAATGTTGGCTTAAAGGCAAGGGCCAGCACACCTGGCTACATCTGCTTTTTACAGGACTCCCAGCATCTTTCCACAGTCAAGTGTCACTTCTCAGTGGCCAGAAAGCCTCCTCCAAGGCTTGCCGGATTTGGTACCTATTTACTATGGGCTGGGACAGAACCACACCCAATTTGCAACGCTTGTCTAAACTGAGAGTAAACAGGCTCAAACAGATGTCCCCCCAGGGCTTTGCTGTAAGCAAATTTTGTGAGCTTATATTCTTAGCAATGGTCTCTTCCACAAACTATCTCTTTCTGTCTTCTAGAACTATCAGATTCTCAACAGTGTTCCACATTGGAGTATTTGACATTTTCAGATCCTTTACGTGCGTTCCCATTACTTTCTCGTGTAAAAACAAAATCCACTTGCCAGTGGTTTCATATGATAACAAGCGATGTGACACTCTCCTGTTAGAAATAAGCTACATGGCTGGCTGGGTGCTTCTTTCTTCCAGGTCAGTGATTCATGAAGACTGATTGGGTGTCTCCATTCATGGGTGACACCCCCCCACCCACCCTTTTTCTGGGTTGTAACACCTAGGCGTTGAACATGCTGGAACAGGTCCATCAAGAACATTCTGGAAACTGGGGGGGGGGGTTGTATTCGCACACACCCATGGCTGAGCCTCTGGGGACCACCTGCTGCACACACTCCTTTCCCAAGGCTTAAGACAGTAGATATCAGAGCCCTGCACGTTTTTGCTCTTGTTTTATCCAAGAGACTGGTAAGTGATGGAGTATCAGAGATTAACCTCAGGGTCTCAGTTCCACGGGGGTCATAGAACTAGACTCTGACAAGTTGCACAGTAGCATAGCAAATGCTGTGCAGTGGTGCATGGCAAGCCGGGGCTGCGTGGGGCTCCCTGACTTCCTCTGGGTGCAGTCGGAGAAGCCTTAGAGGAGCTGACAGGGTTTTGCAAAGTGGACAGGCTTTCGTGTGAAGACTCCGACCGGCCAAGTTTGTGCTGCCTTTTAGTTTCATGAGTTGTATTAAAGCTTGAGGTCTGAGGGAGGATTTCCTATTTTCTCCCTCTTGAGACCCTGACCACCCTGCTGGCTCTTAGCTTCAGCATCTCCTGTGAGAATGGACCCTGGGCTGGGACTACGTAGTGTCCTGGCCCTGCCCACTGCAGCAGGAGATGTGGCTGCCTGGTGAGATCATAGTGCAGGAGGGGGATGCATTCACAGTGAGCTCTGCCTGGCTTGCCTCCTGTGGGGCATGCGTGTGTTCCGAGCAAACACACAAAACAAACAAAAATGCCCCACGATGACTTTCCTCGCTTTGTAGAAGGGATTGGTGGCCAGTTCTACACTCAGTTAAGGAAAGAGGAAGCAGGCATTCGGAGGACGACTTTTTCAAACACTCGTGGGGAGAAGGCAAGCAACCTTGAAGACCACCATGATTAGAGCTGGGGTTGTTGGCTCAGAAGGTACTTTATGCTATTAAACAGGAGTTTTGTTTTTTTAGTGGTTGTTTTAGTTTGTTTGGGTTTTTTGAGACAGTCACCTCTCTACACAACCGGACAGCAGCCATACCCACGCAGCAAAACCCCCAGACATCGGTTTCAGAGCCTTCCATCTCTTGTCCCTTCACTTTTTGGAGACATCCCAAAGTGTGTGGCTCCTACACACGATCGGGCCTGTTTCCCCCTCTCCCGCCTTGAGGCCCTCCTCCCACAGCTAAGAGCTTTTCCACTAAGGGGACCCTGAACCAAATAGGAAAGAAAGGAAAGACATGGATTTTTGTTGTTTATTTTTTCACTGTTTTTATTTTAATATTTTTAAAAGTGGTGTGTTTGTGTGTGTGCACGCATGCACATATGTGCATGTGTGTGTGTGTGTGAGTACAGATGTCCACAGGCCCAGAAAAGAGTATTGGATCCCCTGGAGCTGGAGTTACTGATGGTTGTGAGCCACCCAACGTGGGTGCTGGGAACTGAACTCCATCCTTTGGAGGAGCAATACATGTTCTTAACCACCGAGCCATTTCTACGGCCTCTTGTCTGTTTTTCCCTGGTTGGGGAGGTTATTATCTACTTTTGAGGCGATGGGGCATCCCAGGCCAGTGCCCTGCCACTAAGGCACTTCCCTCCCAGCCCCTGCAGTTTTCATATAGGGTATTTTTGGTGGACTTAAGCTGGGTTGGATTTCTAGGCCTTTCCAGGAGGCTATGAACAAGGATGGTGTGCACCCTGCAGCCCCTGGGTAAACTCTGCTCCCATAGCCTCGCAACTTTCCCAGCAGTAGCTCAGAGGCCTGAGTTGTTGTGGGCATCAGGAACCCCCCTAAGCCATGGCGCTCCCCAGACTCCTGACTCCCTAGGATAACCAGGGAGGACTCCATTTTCATTCTCCAACGATCTGGGGCAATTCTAGAATTTGTAACCTCATGTGACCAAACAGGTAGAAACACGTGATTGGCTGTGCCTGCGCTCCTCCTAGGTTCTCTGCGGACACACTGGTGGTGATAACACACCCCTGAGCTTTGGATCTGCACAGTCATTCATTCATTCGTGCCTTCGTTCATTCATCGGGAAGCCGGGTCAAGGGCACAGTGGTCTCCCGTTTGGAGCTGCTAAAGTCGGTGCGGGAAGACGCCTTCTCAGGTTGCCTAGCGACAAGCCTGGGGATGATGTCACCCCCCCCTCCCCGCGCTCTGAGCCCAGCGTGGTCGCGTGCTTCCACACGTGTCTCTGCGCACGCTGAGCCACACGTGAGGGAGGGGTGCGGCCCAGTGCGCTTGCGCGGGCTCCAGCCGCTGAGCTGATGATGCTGCACTTTCTCAGCCTTCCAGGTTGGGGGAGCCGACTGAGTGCTAAGTGCCAGAGCCAAGCTGGTTGCAGCGCTGGTCTCACGTGCAGATTACTAAATCATATTCCTCATGATGAGGGGCGGGCAAGCGGGGTTATAATTAGAGGATTTTGTCTGGTGGGTAGAATGAACCGGTGCTGAAGGGATGAGTTGTTCTCTCACATTATATACTGGAGTTATTTGCCAACCCCATCCAGGGGTCCCATCTCAGACTTTGGCTTTTTGAAGCGGCCGTATTATTTGATTATATAATACTTGCTGCAACACACACTGATTGATAAACGGTCCAAAATGAATGAATTGGAGGTGTTGGGGGGAGGGTTAATGCTGTTACATAATTCTCCCCAGGATGCTGCAAAAAAAAGCTATCCCAGCACCACCACCCGCTTGCCAATTAGGATTCGGTCATGTGATCGGAAATGAACTCAGGTAATAGTGATATTTGGACAAAAACCAGGTGAGGCTAAGAAGGTCTGAAGGGCACAGGAGTGCCAGCCTAGAGGCAGACAGTAACGGAGCAGGCGGCTTACAGTTTTTAATGACATAGATGCACGATGTCCTGTGGGGTGAATTTGAAAAATGCCCTTCCCTCCACACACACAAGACTGCTTGTCTAGTATGGTTAATGCGAAGCAGTGAAAACGGCCAGGCTTTCTAACCTTGACTCAGCAAACACATACTGTTCTGTGTGAGGCAAGGTCTGGATCACGCAAACTCAGTCCCTTCTGTTGTTGACAGCTGAGTCCCTCAAGTCCCTGGCCTTTGCCAATCACTTGCTATTTTTGCTTATTAGTGCTCCTGCCCCTCTGCTTGTGATTTTTTTCACCTGACTCCTAGGAAGAAAATAAGACAATGATGCAATCCCTGTCTAGCTAGTCCATGCATCCCCTGGCCTTCGCCTCCCTCCCTCCCTTCCCCCCACTCCTGGCTGCTCTTGAGGACCTGCCCATAAAGTCTCTACTTGCCAGTTCCTATGCTAGTAACACCTCTGCCCTCTCCCGCGGAAGCATCCAGATCACTAAATTTAACGTCTTCCCTGCTTTTTGTTTTTATTCAAATCCCACTCCGGACAGGCCTTTCTTAAGCAGCGGCAGCCTGTAGGCCGCCCAGCAGTCCTTCCTTGGGTTTGCTTTTCTACATAGCCAGCATCACCCTGGCCATGGCCCGTGTGCACCCTCAACCCCACAGCGTGTGGCTGCCTTTTATAAGTGTGTATCGATCCCCATTCATGTTTTGTGGATGGATGAATGAACACCTCTGGCAACCATTTCAGTTTGATTGCCTCCAAAGATAACAGCTCTGAACTCAAACCCATTTGGTGTTAGGAATTCATTTCTCCTGCTCTGCCCTGCCCTGCCCTGGGCTTCCTTCCCTGTGGCTCAATAATAAAGGCTTGGGGACATGTTAGGAAAGGAGAGACAATCTACTAGCATTCTGTACCTGCAAATGAAGGATGTGGTATGGTTTAGAAGGCTAGTGGTCTCCTCTAACTTCGGATACACCTTGAAGTAAGTATGAAACTTTGCCACGGACTTTGGATGTAGCTCAGTGGAAAAGCACTGGCCTTGTGTCCTGAGGCGTGAGCCCTGGGTTTATCCCCAGCACCTCAGATGAACAAGGACAGGAAGCAATTCACTCAGCCAGACAGCACTTGAACACTTGAAGCTGCTGTGAGTCTGAGGCCAGCAGAACTCAGCTCCTCAGGCTTGCTGGCAAGTATGCTAACCACTGAGCAACCTCACCAGCCCGCCACGTAGTTAATATCACTTTCACCTCAGTCCAAATCACGCTTAAAATTGCGTTCAAATCCATTGTTAGCGGAATCCTATAAAGGTGAAGTTTAAACAAGTCGCTGCTCACGTCTCCGCCTGTCACTGGCATGGCCAAGCAGAGGACAGGTTTCCCAACAAGCTGTACCTCTTGGCTCCTGTGGGCCCTGACCTCCACATGGAGCTGAGAGGAACCTGAATGTGAGCACTGGTGACTTGCACAGCCCGTAGCGGCTCTGATTGGCTGGCCCTCATTCACCAGTGGATCCTCGGGACCTGCCACAAGGCCTGGCCTGGCACATAGGGACAGTTGACAGACAAACCCTGCTCTCTGTCCCCCGTCAAACCCTTATCATCCCTCACCCACACTGATGCAAGTCTCTCCTTAAGCGTCTTTGCCCAATCCTCCTTCCCCCCCGCCCTGACCCAATGCCAGCATCATTAAATTCTGAAGAGCAGAACACAGGAAGCCAGACTCCCTAGGACAGCAATACTACCCGGTGTGCATAACTTTTCCACCTTGCGACATAACACTACAGTCTGCAGAGTTAGAGGTCAACCCCCCTCCCCACCCCGCAATCAAGTTATTAAAAAAAATTGCCAAAGCCCTTGAGCCCTTGTAGTACTAGGCAGGCTTCTGGTTCTGGGTTGCGCTGCACCCTGTTGCCTGGGGGAGGGGAGGGGGTTGTGGGCCGAAGGTCAAGACGGGCAGTCCGAGTCCTGCTCCTTTCTGTTCCCTTTCCTATTTCTGGAACCCAAAGCTGGGTACACTCGACCCCGGCCACACTTCATTTAGCACTTGCCCCCTAGGCTGTGTGTTCCCAAGTGTTTAGTCACTGGTAGAATAATTCCCACTCAGAGGCCTCCCACTCACGCTTCAAAACTCAGCTGACATTGCATCTCATCCATGCAAGCTTGCATAACCACCTCAGTCGGAACTCAGCTAACTGTCTGGCCTTCTCTTTGGCCTCCATTTTGGTGATCTACTCTGTGGCACAGCAGGTGTGTGGTAGAGGCGGTGCATATCGCCTTCTGTCGTTACGACTAACTTAAAGCCACCTCCCAAAGGCTGGAAACATTGTCCCTGTGGGCTCCCTTCTTGCTCTGCCCTCTGGGGTTCTCACACAGACCTGGGTTCTGCAAGTGAAAGAACCCTGACCCCTTCTGGGGATGCTGGAATGGAGTTGCTGCCTGAAACTCCAGCTCCAGGGGATCTGGTGCCCTCTACTGGCCTTCCTATGGCATTGCACACACAGACAGACAGACAGACACACACACACACACACACACACACACCTTATTTTACACGTTATTTTAAAAATAATTTTTAAGGCTTGAAACAACAATCCCTTCCTTCTCAGATGGTCCTAAGGGAATTCCTTGTCAGCAGTTAAAGCAGCTGCCATGTCCCCTCTGCCAATGCCGGCTGTCCCCTTCTAGCTGGGGACCGTTGACTTTTGAGAGTCTCGGGTCATGTAAGGGAGTAATGTTGGCCTAGCAAATGTCAAGAACAGTGTGCCCTTTCCTCAGCCAGACTCAGATTTAGACCATGTGTGCATCCATGCCTCAGTGTCACCAACTATTTTAGCGAACTGCACAATCTGCACAATCTGCAAACAAAATGTGGCCATGAACTCTGCAGGTCTGCCAGGAGAAGGCTAGCTGGAGGCCTCTGCACTCAAGGAGGAAAATGGGGTTGCTTGCCTGGTGGTTTAAATACTTAACCCCAAGTGTCCCTGAAGGAGCTGTCCTTTAATGTGTGTCTCAGGGGCCTGCAATGAGGACACAACTTAGGGACTCTAAATTCTCCTGTCGCGTTGAGACTCCAAGCCACGTGTGAATTGTGTGCGTCTCCATCCTGATGCTATCATGCTGGCTGGTTCTCCTTCCAGCCTATGCTCGTCCCTGGCTGCTGTCTGTCCTCTGTTTACTTGGCTCAGCTCAGGTACTCTAGGACCCTTCCAGACAACACCCCCGCCCCCACCCTTAACCCTTACTTCAAGACCTCTGCTTAGCTCCTTGCTCTCACTGTTAGGAACTCCCACACCTTGGTGAGAATCAGGCCATGGCACACTTCTCCCCCAACAAAAACTGAGGTCTCTTAGTCTTTGTGATATTATATTTTTTTCCTGTTCATTTTTCCTCTAAAGCCTTCTGATAGTATATTTTGATATTCTGCATCCATGCAAGTCATCATGCATCAAACCTCCATGTTCAAGTTTAGCCTGACACCCTCTGGGTGGGTCTCTGGATACATCGGGGTTCACTAAGCATCGAACTCCTGGAGTCTAGTCCACTGCTGGGGCTGGGGACACGCCCAATAAACATTTTGAGAAAATACCTTTCAGAGAAATGTCTAAAGGTTGTGCCTGTCTAGTTTTTCTAGAGACCCCAGACAACTGCTGGCAAGGAGCCATCGATCTGCGGCGAGTCCTTCTCGCTGACTGGAGTGTGGGCTAAATTTGATAAGCCAGGAGGGATGCAGCTGGAGGCCAGGGAGTTTCTCCTGTGAGGGCCCCTCCTGTGTGTCCTCTCCCATTACCCAGGCTGGGGCTGACCTTCTGGAGGGGAGGAAGGGGGAACCTCCATGACTAAGGTATCTAATTGTGCTCCATCCCTCTGTCTCAGGAGGGATTGTTCATCAAACACCGCCTCTTGGCAAGGACAGACAAAGACCAAGGCCTCTTATTCTCTGTGTATTTCTAGATATTTTTTCTGGGTTTTCCCCCCTCTAAAGCCTTCTGAAAATGTGTTTTGATAATACTTTAAATCCGCACAAGCTATCGTATATTCTACATACATTCAACCCCGACCTCAGCCTTTGAACCAGTCTCGTGTTTATGCCAGGGAGCAAACTTGGCAATGCACTAGACAGCCTCCATCACCCCCAGCCCCCTCACCATCAAGATAGCCCCTTACAGACACGCCATGGCCAACCTGATCTAGACAGCACCTCACGGAGACTCTCTAGGTTCCAGGTTATGTCAAGCAGAAGTAACCACCACCCTTGTTATTACACATGACTTAACAAGCTAAGGAGTCGTTTTTTGTGTTCTAGGAATAAGAAGGAAGCTCCCCCAAAGAGAAGCTTCAATGCCTTTCCCAGAAGTGTCTGCTGGGGTCGGGGTGGGGGGGGGGTCACAGGGGAGGTTTGAGCCTATGCTGCTGGAAGTGTGCTCTGCAAGCCAGCTGCTCTGGTGCCGCCAGCCACTGCAGCTAAGAAATGCACAGCTTCAGTGATTGTGAAACCTGTTGAGTCATAGCCTGCACCTGGACCAGAGGACAGATGGTTTTGGTGCCTAGAAAAGCTTAAGAAACACCAGCTCTCAAGTTCAACATTCTCAGGGAAAGAAAATTAGAGCACAATTAAGAAAAAAGTCCAGAGTTACAATTTGTTTCAGTGAACATTCTCTAACCGGAAAGTATGGAAACGAACCAAGCCCAGTGGTCCCAGCTACTCTAGAGGCTGGGGCAGCAGCCACCCTCAGGCTTTGCCTGGACTAGAGTTCAAGGTCAGCCTGGGGAGCCTGAGGGATACTGACCCCAAATAAAGAGTATAGGAAGGTCTGGAGATGAAGGCCAGTGGTCCGGACCTTATGTAGCTTGTGGGGTATGCCAGGCCCGAGATTATCACACACAGAAAAAGAAAAGGGGGGAGGGAGGGAGGAGGGACAAAGGCTTTTACTAATTCCAGCTGCTTCTTGGAGCTCTCTTGTGACCTCTTACAGCTCCTCCAGCACTCAGCACCCAGCACCCAGCACTCCGCGCCCATCCCCAGCACACAACCCCAGCAAGCTCCCAGCACCCTTCGCCCAGTGCTCAGCCTCTACCCCCCACCCCCACCCCAACAGAGGTCCTGCAGACCATGCTCAGACATCAGCCTTGTTTGAGGGCTTTCTCTATGATGAGGAGCATTCTGTCCTCAGAGAATCCGACTGGGCTGGCCTAGATCAATGTTCAAATGGCTCTAGATCTTTCCAACATGCAGCTAGCTGAGAATTGCTGAATTGAGGGAAACCACACAAAAATGGATTCAACTCAGGAGTGAAGAAGTCATTTAAAGGGGGTAATTAGAGATCCAGTTTATAGAGATAATCTCGTGTAGCCTAGGCTGGCAGACTAGGATGACTTTGCATTACTAATCATGCTTCTCCTCCTCTCAAGCACCAGGATTAGAGCCATGTACTACCAACCCTGGTTTAAGCAGGGTGCAGAGCCTTGTGCATGTTAGGCAAGCGCTCTACCTACTGAGCCACATCTCTAACATCATGAGTCCACTTAAAAATAAACTATCCATGGTGATCAGGATTGGTAAGCAGGCTCTTGTCTGCACTGTGTTTCTGTTTGTGGTTGGGGCACTTTCTCACTGAAGCTGATGTTTAGGGGAGTTCTACATCCTCTTTTCTCCTAGTTTCAAACTATCAATTCTCTCTCCCTGTCCTGTCTTGACACCTCACAGTTGACTCTGGAAGTGGCCTTGCTAGCCTGCTCTCAAACTGAATTTCTAAAAGGAAGTTTAGGAAAAACTTTGGGGGTGAAGGGGAGTGAGCCAACATTCCAGGGACCCACGTGCACACCAGCCCTCTAGGACCCTGCCTTGCAAAGCTGCTGGTCTCTTCCTCCTGGACCTCCAGGGAGTGTCCCATTCTGCTTGGGTAGTGGATGGCCACCGAGTAGTCACTGAAGCCCTCTGGGCAGGGGGCCAGGCTTGTCATGAGGCTCACCTCCTAGGTTTCCAAGCACTTGGGAACACAGTACAGTTTTGCTTTTTCTCCCGCGTGTGCATGTGGGACAATTGCCTTAGAAATAGTCTATCCAACTTTATGGGTAAGGAAAAAGGGCTAGCCCCAGGGATTCTGACACAGAGGTGATATTAACGTTGAATTTCCTGAAACTGACCACCTCGTTATGGCTATGAGAGAACTCTTGGGATATTAATGATGAAGCATTTGGGGTAAATGGTTATCAACTTGGTTTCAAAGATTCAGTCAAAGTGTGAACTGCTGTACTACCTAAATGTAACTGCACACAGAACGTCTCTGTGAAGTACACAGGAAAGAGGATGATGCAGCAGATATTGGAAGGTGCCACTCTGAGTCTAGAGGAAGTGTACATGGGTATACTACGGAGAGCGCCGTTCTCACTGAAAAGAGTTCACGGAAGAGCGAACAAAACACCGCTCTTACTTAAAACTTCTATTGCTCTGACGAAACACCATGACCAAAGGCAACTCAGGAAAGAAAGGGGTTGTTTCAGCTTTCAGCTATGGGGTCACACCCCATCAGTGAGGGACACCAGGGCAGGAGCTGAGGCACAGCCCATGGAGGGTGCTGCTCACTGGCTTGCTCCCCCTGGCTTCCTTCCTTTGTTTTCTTATAGAACCCAGGACCATCCACAGAGGGCTGGGCCCTTCCACAGCAATAATTAAGTTTAAAAATCACTTGCCCGATGGAAGTGTTTTCTCAACTGAGGTTCCCATCTTCCTTGATAGGTCTAGGTTTGTGCAAGTTGGAAAAAAGGAAGGAAGGAAACAGGAAAAAAAAAAGAAAAGAAAAGAAAACCCCACAACTAGAGCAATCGCGTTGAGGGATTCCCCTCCAAAAGTTCAGAGTATAGAAAGACAAAGAGCAACTCTACTGTGGAGAAGCCTGGCAAGCTCCACCATCGATGTGGGTTCAAGGTCAGCACCGCCCATGACGAATCATATTGATTTCAGGCACGCAGTGAGTTGTGCAAGGCCATTTCACCACCATATTTTGCCCTCTTAGATTCTCAACCCGAATTAAGAAGTGATGTGTGCACATGGGTTGGGAACGCGGCTTGGTATAGCCCGCCTAATGCCTGGTCTGCTCTTTGTCACTGTGATAAAAGAGTTAGCCAAAGCCAACCTGGTAAGAAAAGGGTTTGTTTCGGCTTACACATTACAGGTCATCATCATGGACAGCGGGGGCAGGAACCTGGAGACCGGAACAGAGAGATGCTGCTCTCTGGCTTGCCCAGCTGCCTTTCTACACAGTCCAGGCTCACCCACCCAAGCATGGCTCTGCCCAGGGCGGTCCTTCCTGTATCACTTAATGATTAAGGAAATGCACTGGGGGACGGGGTGGGGTGGCTGGAGAGATGGAGCGCCTGTGTGTGTGTGTGTGCTCTTCCAGCAGACACACACTAGCACTCACACGGCAGCTCACAACCATCTGTAACTCCAGTCCCGCGGTCAGATGCCCTCTCCTGGCCCCCACAGTGCCAAGCTTGCATGTGGTGCACAGACATGTGTTCAGGCAAACACTTACACACATAACATCATAAAATCAATTATATCCCACAGACACGCGCCATGGGCTAATGTGATGGAACCAACTCCCCAACAGAAATCCCCTCCCCCCTAAGTAAGTCAAGGTCAGCCATCAAGCCTGATATGCTCAAATCCCGTGTTAAGTTAAACATAGCACAGCAGGAAACTGAGTGTGTAGTCTGTGCTTGTAACCCCAGCACTTGGGAGGCAGGAGGGTACAAACCTCTGAATCACTTTGGGATGCACATTGAGTTTCAAGCCAACAACAGCATCTCCCAGAACCGATATATGTCTTTCATGTACCTTTCTTCACGTACCCTTCCAAGTTGGATAAATACGACCATGTCCCTTTGTTTCTACCTCAAAAGTATCATCTACCTCCAGGGAAGTGAAGTTGACATGTCCAAGTATTTCCTGATTTGAAGTAGTCTGTAGGGGAGTTTTATGTGCAGCACTAAACGTAAATGCTAGTGTGCTGGATGCCACCTAGTGTTCGAGTGACGATTAGGGACTCATCGCTTGACATGCATCGCATTTAGACACGTTTCACGTACACACGTGTAATTCCTGTCGCCAAGAATTAAAGCAGTTCTGGGATCCCTCACACATACTGGAAACTGCTACAAGGTAAAGGTAAGGAAGGCTCTCGGCCTGGCACCCAGCAACTGATTCTGGAAGCATATTTCATTTGTTTAATCTCAGGGAAGGATCAGTGGCAAGCACCTTGACAAAAAACAAATCCAGAGAAGAGTTTGTTTCAGCTTAAAATCTCAGGGTACAGCCTGTCAGTGAAGGGAAGTCGAGGCAGGCACTGTAGCAGATAGTCACGTCACGTCCAGTTAGGAACAGAGAGAATCAAACTCACCCATGCTACCTGTTGCTTTTATCTAGCTTCCTCCCGTCTTATACAGTTCAGCACCCCTGCCTAGGGAATGTGCTGCCCTCAGTGGGCTGTGTCCTCCTACATCAAGCAGCAGTCAAAACAAAGCCCACACAGACAAGCCCGCTGGCCAGTCCCTTGTTGAGGCTCTCTTCCCAGGAAAATTTAGGCTGTGGCAAGTTGGCATCCCAAACCCATCACAAATAGCCTTTGGGTAAAGAGACTTTCCCCCTTCTGGTCAGCTCTGACCAAGAGAAAGGGTCGTGGGCTGATAACCCAGCTCCTCCTCTCTACAACTATGGGGTCAGGGGCTCATGGCCCAGGTACACTTGACACCTTGAAGGACCCACAGGTTGATCTGGCATTTAGGACACTCACTGACAACTGGAGAGAGAGAGAGAGAGAGAGAGAGAGAGAGAGAGAGAGAGAGAGAGAGAGGGGAACTATTTAAAAAACGTATCTGCTTCTCTGGGTAACTCTAGAATTGAGTTGATTTTAGAATAGATACCTCCGATGTGGGCACTTGTCACTGTATTTGATATGACATTATCAACGACCCCAAGATATACGCCGTGCTCTAGCCACTAGGAGCTGCTGGTGTGAGATGGGTGTGATTTGGGATTATCTGGCATGCCCAAATCTATCACCCAAGCCCTTGTCTTTTTTCATCCTTATTTTTTCCTGAGACAGGATAACAGACTTTGTCTTGACCTCCCTAATACCTCAGGCTGACCTCACAGTCAATACCGTTTGCCTTTGGCCTTGGTGGCCTGGGTGCTGAGCTTGTAGGTATCTGCTTCCATGCCCAGCTCCCCTGAGTGATAAGGACAGACGATCTTTCCTGGCCCAGTGAGAGGGAAGGAAGGGAAGGGATCCAGAGAGCTCTGAAGTGTGGGGCTGCTCTGCTATTGCTAGCTTTGAAGACGGAGGAAGGAGGTTGATGCTAAGATTGTAAGAATTGCCTGGAAACCCAAACAGCTTTCAGCTGACCGGCGGAGACCTCTGTCCTAAGGCTGAGGGCTGAATCTTACAGACAAGGGGTGAGTAGGAAACCTGCCTTCCCCCAGGCCTTAGAGTGGAATTAGGAGGGCTGTCAGCGTGACATGACTCACTCTGAGTCTCTGCTGACACACCCTGAGCCTGTGTTGTCTTACACACACGGGAATCCATCTCATACTGCACACTAGGCGTCTAAGTGTACAGCAGTGGGTTATGGCCCTGAGATTTATAGAACAGGTCTCAGTAAGAAGAGCCTTCAATGATTTCACAGGATGGAAGAAGCAACTGTGAGGAGGCCTAGGTCTAGGAAAGAACATTCCAGCTCAGAGAACACGCGTAAGTACAGAAGAAGTCCAGAACGTCCGTCCCATGTCCAAAGAGCAGTGAGGAGACCCGTCTATGCCGTAAACTTGGGAGCAGACATCAAGGCACCAGATGGAACGGTTTCCTCTGTAGGCGGTGACATCAGACCCAAGCTGGGAGGAAGGTGTTCACCTTCAGCTTCTACCCGTTGAGGAGTGACAGGCTTGGCCTACCCGCCTTCACCACACCCCACTGGGCCCAGCGGTCGATTTCAAGCACCTTTAGCTTGGTTGCTACAACTAAAAGGCCAACTCCACACCCGTGGCAGACCAGAGCATATCCCCACATTACCCCACCTGCAGGAGCTAGGTACAGGACCCGATAGGTAGCTTGCCCTGACGCCAGCCACTGGAGCACGGAGCCAGCGAAGTGCAGCCAAAGGCTTGCGGCACAGCGTATGAAACTGAGCTCCTGCTGCTGGGGAGATGGCTCAGTGGTTAAGAGCACCCCGGCTGCTCTCCCAGAGGACCTGGGTTCAAGTCCCAGCAGCCACATGGAGGTGCATAACCACGCGTCACTCCAGTTCCAGGGCGCGCAGTGCCCTCTTCTGGCTGCCGTGGGTACTACACTCATGAAACAGCCACAAAAGCTGTTTTTATATTTTAAATAATTTTTTTTTAAAGCGAAGAGACTGAGTTTGATACCCAGGACCTGTGTGGCAGAATGAGAAAGCGACTCCTACAGTGTGCCCCCTGACCTCCACGCACGCACAGTGGGTGTGTGCAACAGGGACGTGTTTGCTACGGATCAAAGTTCAAAGGGATCTGTTCCATCGCGGCAGCAGGGAAGCTGTGGTCATGGGGAGCGACAGCTTGTCGACTGCACCCATGGTCAGGAAGCAGAAACGGATGCTTTTCCTCCATTCTGCTTCATCGGGGACCCCAGCCCACGGGGCGTTCTCCCTCAGGGAGACATTTCCTGAAGCACCATCACGAGGCGTGTTTCTGTGCTGATTCTAACCCTGTCACAATAACAAGGAAGGTCAGCTTGTGGCCATGATGCTCATGATGATCCTGTTCTGCTCCCTAGTGGGCAGTCTGAGCACAGCCCAGAGAACACAGACTGGGCGCGATGGGTAAGCAGAGCATCTCCAGCTGCTACTTCCCTAACGTCCTGTCCTGACAGTCGACACCTGAAACATTTCTGGTGAACTCACTCACTGTTCCCGTTTTGAAGTTATATTAATGCCCAGCGACTGAGCTATTGGGTCCTGGCTAAAAACAACATGGATATCCATAGCACTTCTTAGCACCACGCCTAGAATCCAGTAAGCATTTAAGAGGAATGTGTGTGTGTGTGTGTGTGTGCATGTGTGTGTGTATTAGCGTGTGAGTGTGCTTGTGTGAGTGTGGATGTGTGTGCTTCTGTGAGTGTGAATGTGTGTGCTTGTGTGTGTACATGTGTGCTTATATGTGAATGCACATGTGTGTGCTTGTGTGTGTGAGTGTGCTTGTGTGGATTGTGCACTTGTGTGTGTGTGCTAGTGTACATGTGTGTGCTTGTATGTGAATGTACGTGTGTGCTTGTGTGTAAATGTACAGGTGTGTGCTTGTGTGTGAGAGTGTGCACGTGTGTGTGCTAGTGTACATGTGTGTGCTTGTGTGAGTGTACGTGTGTGAGTGTGTTTGTGTGTGTGTGTGAATATGCATGTGGGGATGAGTGTGTTTGGGTGTGTGTAGTTCCTTTGGTGGCAGAGTAGTGTGAAGTAACAGCCCCTCTTCTTCCCACATCGGCTGTGGCCTCTGAGCGGCTGCAGACACCGCCACCTCCTCAGTCGGGCTGTGACCCTCCCACAAGGTTTCAAGGTCTTCCGTCAGAGGAGCGGACTTCAGCAGGGGTCTCTGCGGGTCATCTCTCTCTCTCTCTCTCTCTCTCTCTCTGTGTGTGTGTGTGTGTGTGTGTGTGTGTGTGCGCGTGCCTGGTGTGTTCAGTATGTAGTATATGTGAAAAGTCATGTGTGTATATGTAGAGGTCAGAGGTCATCATGAGTATTTTTCCGTCTTTATTTGGGGTGGGGACAGGGACTCACTGATTTGCCTAGGCTGACTGGCCAGAGACCTGCAGGGAGCCACCAGGCTCCATTCTCCGGCTCTGGGCACAGACCTGTAAGTGGAGTTCTTAATTGGGCTAAATATTCTGTCTACACCGACTGTCAGGTTTCCACACGGGTCTGGAGATCCAAACTTCAGACCATTTTCTGAACCATCTTTCCAACCATTGCTTCCTTTCTTATCCAACCCCAGTCTCCTCGGATTCTGTAAACCTGCCTTCTTGTCCACCTCAGGTCTACAAGAGGCAACTGACTACAGGACAGAGGGCATAAGTGTCTTCTCCATGCTCAGGCTGTGGGCCAAGAAGCAGCAGACGCCCCTTCCCCTCAGTTCTACAAGGTGGAGACCAGAAGGCCTCCTCTGGGGAGTTGGGGTTTGGTGAGGCCTCCTCTAGGGGCCAGGCTTTGGGTTTCTCATGGGCTGGAAGATAGCAAGCTGGCTGTCTGGACTCTCCTAATAAACACTGTCCCATTACCCTCAACCCAAAGGCACGGTCAACAAATGCTTTTGTTTGGGTCAGATTTCCACATATGAATTTCCGGGGAGGGCAAGCATTCGGTCTGTAGAGGGACAACTGGTCTTAAGCTTTGGTCTCTTTCTGGGACACTTGGTGTATTAGGCAGATAGTACTGGTCTATTAAATGTCAGAATTTCACATGTGGCTGATGTGGGACCCCAGAGACACATTTTAAATTCAAATGTGTAATTCCAAGATGCCCATCTCCATAGGAGAAGAGATGTTCTGATTACCCAACCCTCCATGCCATCTAGACAGAGCTACAAAAGCAGGAACCTACGTGCCAAGTTCCTGGCTAGGTAATCGTGTTTGCAAAGCACGGATGAAAGCTGCTTCCTACACAGACTGTGCATGTCTGGGCAGAGGAAGCCGTGTAGGCTGAGGACTGGACCTCAGAACTCCGCCTCCGTATGCCTGTGCCCAGGATAGCTCACCTCTCTTCTGTTTGGATGCTCCAGTAAATCCTACAACATAAATTCAGTCTCTGCCAGCCACTTCCGTCAACCCGTGGATGCCTCTTGCCGGCCGGTTTATTGGGACAGAGGTGATGGCAGATAAATGTGCTTCTCAGCTTTGAGAGTGGAGAAGCCGGAGCTGCAGTCCGTCCCTAGGAGACAGGAGGGCAGAGGTCATGTGTGCTGGTCTGTGTGACAGGCTGGTTTGAGTCTCACTGTAGGTTAGTGTCCATAGCCCGGTGACTTCTCTGTACTTACGTTGGTGAAGAGAATGGTTCTCTCTCTGAAGGTCGTGGCCAGGATTAAATGACACATGGGAGCTATATTGGAGTGTCTTCCCGGACAGTCATTACTCTTGAACATGGTGGGAGTAACAAGGTAAGCAATTGCGTGGAGGGGTGACACTCCCTTCCCCTGACAATGCCCCCCCCCCCCCCGTGAAGTCCAGTGGCCCGGGCTTCCTGCTCTGCCGTTTTGTGTCCAGCCGCTAAGCCTTGGCCAGAATTTGCACCCTCACCTGCCTGTTGCACAACCATGTGCTTGGTATGTCTCCATCTAGTCAGCTTGCCTGTACTTCGTCCTCTCTGGGTCAGAGGCTCAGGCTGTAGCAGGCCAGTGACCGCCGACCAGGAAGTGGCCCACTCAGCGTGAGGTCATTCAGCCGTCTGCTGTGACTAACAGACCCCAAGGTCGGAAGCCCACACCAATCGCCACTTTTTCTACCGTGAGCTCCCAAAGGACAACTCAATTACCGACATCTCAGCTCTACAGGGCTTAACTATGTTTGGACTGTGTCTTATTTATGGTTTCTACTATTGCAGTGAAACACCATGACCAAAGAGCAAGTTGGGGAGGAAAGGGTTTATTTGGCTTACATTTCAGCATTGCTGTTCATCACTGAAGAAGTCAGGGCAGGACCCTGGAGGCAGGAGCTGATGCAGAGGCCATGGAGGCTGCTGCTCACCGGATTGCTCCCTATGGCTTGCTCAGCCGGCTTTCTTACAGAAGCCAAGACCACCAGCCTGGGGATGGCCCCACCCACCACGGGCTGGGCCCTCCCCCATCAACCACTGAATGAGAAAAATGCCTTACAGCTGGATCTCATGAGGGCATTTCCTCAGCTGAAGCTCCGTCCTCTGATGACTCTATAGCTGGTGTCAAGTTGACACACAAAACCCACTCAGCACAGCCTGGCTGGTGTCCCTTGTACCCTTGGAAGTCAGGGGCATGAGGCAGGTCCTCTGAGGAAGCCGAGAGGTCAAGGCTGCCCTCCCAGCCTTGGGTGCTGATTAAGACAGACACTGTTAGTGTTTCTGGTACAGGAAAAAAATGTCCTAACTGCCGTTGCCTGCCCGAATCTCTTGCTCTGTGCTGAGCAAATAACATGCACATTCATGGAACTGACACAAAGTGAATCTTTAAGGCCACACCTTCCCACCTGACAGAATAGTAACCACATCTTCTGCCCTTACTGTTTTGAGACAGGGTCTCACTATGCAGCCTGGCTGGCCTAGAATTCCCTAAGTAGACCAGGTTGGTCTCAGACTCACAGAGATCCTCCTGCCTTTACCTCCCGAGTGAGTTCTGGGATTAAAGCTGTGGGCCATGATGCCCAGCTTACTAATTATTTTTTATTGCTATTTCCTGGCAGGGTGCAGTAATCAAGAGTTTACATGGGGAGGAGATTTCTACAGGTGCATCTCTCAAGCCTATGAGAGCCAATATTCCTTTTATATAACAAATATTTTGTTATAATACCTTACTAGATAGAAACATAGAAATCCATAGAAAATGGATCCTATAATATATAACTGAAAATACATATCCCCTTAATTTAAATGTGTAGGGAAGGTGTGACTATGGCTCCATGGTGTACACACGGCCTTCATAGAAAACAGAAAGCTGGGCCAGGCCTGGTGATGCAGGATGGTCATCCAATCTACCTAGGAGGCTGAGGCAGGACTTCAGGGCCTGCCTGGGCTGGAGTAAGTTCAAGGCCAACCTGGCCAGCTCAGTGAGATCTTGTCTCAAAAATAAAACCTAAGAAGAGGTTTGGGGATACAGCTCCATGGGAAGCACTTGCCAAGCATCAGGAAATTCCCGAGTTCCATCTTCCAGGCATCACAGACTAAAACAAATAGAAAACCAAAAAGAAACCACAAGGGAAGAAGGTGATCTAAGTATAGAAGTGAACAGAGGCCAGGTGGTGGTGGCGCACGCCTTTAATCCCAGCACTACGGAGGCAGAGACAGGTGGCCTGAGTTCGAGGCCAGCCTGGTCTACGGAGCGAGTTCCAGGACAGCCAGGGCTACACAGAGAAACCCTGCCTCGAAAACAAAAACAAGACAAAACAAAAAAGAAAGTTAACATGCTGAACACAAATCACGGTGACATTCTCCAAAGGTGACAGAGAATGTGTCAGAGTTTGACCGACCCAGGAACCTGGTTGATTCGCTATTGACAGTCCTGGCTCCAGGGGCACAAGAAGATGTGTGACATGTCTGCTGACAACCTCCAGGGACCCAGACTCAGAGCTGACCCCGATGACTCAGTTCCACGGAAATGTCAAAGACACTTAGCAGCTCATCTGGCATCGTGGAACACACTGGGAATGTCAGCACTCAGGGGCTGAGGCAGGAGGATGACCACAGTCTAAACCTACCCAGAACACAGAGGGTGGCAAATCCAAGGACCGGGGATGCAGCTCGGTGGGAGGGCACCTGTGAGCATGTGATGTCCAACACCCCTGTCACGTGACAGCTAGCCACCTGATCGTGCACTCTCTCAACTCACCTGGCTGTGCGTTCCTGTCTCAATTATATTAAAGCCGTGCTAAGGACACGTGATTACAAAGAGAATTGAGGGAGGTTCTAAAAGTTGGCAGAGACTTGGGACATTAGTTTCCTATTCTTCTTTCTCTCTTGGAGAGAGGGTCCCATGTAGCCCAAGCTAGCCTTTGACTTCTGATTTGTCTTGAGTGCTGAGATGGCCGGTGAGTGCCCATACCCAGATGATAATTCTTCATTTGGGGGTCTGTTCCATGCACCACAGATGCTCAACATACCTGCTCCCTCTGTGTTTTTAAATCAATCATATTCTGACTGACAAATCATTGTATGTGTGTGTGGTACTCTGTGGTATGTGAATGATGTGGAATGATAACATCAACTAATAACTTATGCATCATCTATAACACCAAGGTTATTACCAGTAAGACACTTGAAGCACACTGCCCCAGCTGATAACTCTGGCCGCCCTGCTGGGCTGTGGATGTCAAGACTAAGCCTTCTGTGTGCTCATACCGTGAACCTGGCCCAAACCTGCATCTCTTACCCAACTCCACTCTGCTTCCTCCCAGCCACCACACAAGTCTGTGCGCCTGAACGGGACCACACACGCACGAACACACGCACTCATGTGAGCTTGTGAAAGCAAGCATGTGCATGCGCATGCACGCACACACATATTCCTGAACGAGAAGATGGAGTATTTGTCTTTCTGTGTGTGGATGATGGTGGTGGTGGTGATTTTAGTATAATGTCTTTCACGTTCATTTGTGTTGTCGCAACTTTCTTCTTTTCTAGAGCCGGGTAAAATGCATGGGCACACACGCGTGTGTGTAATCCTACATGTCTGATGTGAAGCATGTTGCAGCAGGCCTGAGTGCGGCTACCCTTTTGTGGTGAAGTTCCTCATCTGGCGGATACCCAGGAGGGGAGCGCTGGGTCATGCGGTAGCTGCGTTGTTTTCCAGAATGAGGCACTGATTACGCTGTGCAAGGAGTCCCTGTCCCCACTCTCACTAACATTAGTCCTGTCCTGTTGACAGCTGCCATTCTGCTATGTGAGGTAGTCTCTCACTGTGGCTTTGACTTGGCAACCCTGGGTATTTTCTTCCCGGCGACCTGGAGGCTTTTTGCATGGTTTGAAAATGGAGTCCTTGGCCCATTTTAGACATTGCACTGCAGCTTTCGCGTCGCGAGTTAACCCCCACCACACTAAAGAGAAACCCTGATTACTGGGGATTTCCTCATGCCCCCCAGTTCCTGGAACCGCTCTAGCCGAGAGCCACTAGCTTGGGTAGAAAGATGCTCTGTGCTAAGTCTTGTCAAAGAGACTGGATTCAGAGGGGCAATGCACTCTCTTACGGAGCTTTGATCCACTTTCTGTGATATTCTTAACTGGGAAATTTTGCTGGAACGGGTAGTACACTATCTCCTGCTGTCTTAAGAACACAGGTGCCAGGAGATGCTGCTCCCTATACTGCCCATGTGATAGTTACCGCTGTCATCTAGGAGCAATGCTCTGGGTGTGTCTGTTAAAGGATTTCTGGATTGGGATAAACTGGGGTAGAAAGACCCAATCAACCACGGTCAACATCCTGCCCTGGGCTGGGACCCGGACGATGAAGAGGAGACAGTGAGCTGAGTTCATCTCTGTGTTCCCTGCTTCACATGACCTCATGCTCCGCCCACCACGCCCACCCCACGATAGACACCCACACCTCAAACAAAAGCGAACCCTTCCTTTCGTATTAGCTCTTGCCAGGTACGTGTCCCTGCAACCGAAGTCACGAGTACACTTGCCTTTGCAAACATTCTGCTGTGACACTCTGATCCTTCGGTGTTCCGCGCCAGTCTGGGTCTGCCATGCGCAACCTGGCAAGCCCCCCTCTGAACCCTTAACTCTTCGTGAACACAGAAGTGTTGGCTCTTGATTCTAGCGGCCCCGGCAGCGTGGTTTGTTCCCTATGGTCAAATTCACAGAGGTAAAAAAAAAAAAAAAAAAAAAAAAAATCACCCATTACTACAAGACCATACTGAAACACTAATAAGATCCCACCGAAAGTCACTTTGTCATGCAGAGTCAGAGGAGACCTGTGACATGTCAGCTGATAAAACATGCTCGCCACTATGTTGGCAAAGGACTGACCTAAGTCCTGAGAGTGAGCAGACCTTTCTCCTTCCAAAACAACAGGGCAGGGCGGAGAACTGGTGCAAAGGGCACCCTGTGAGTGAGTGAGGCCCTCACTGCTCAGACTGGTTCACCAGGCTTTGGAGCCTGGACCAACTGAAGGGCGGTAGCTGCTGCCCCCTAGTGTACGACTTCTGGCTACTGCAGGCACTCACCCTGGGATTCTTACTAAAGAAAGAATGGAAAATAAAGGAAGTAGTAAAAATAACTGAGACAACCACCATGTATTATCCTTTCAGAATGAGTGTTCAGTCTTTACTGATGCGGTCAGAAAACTCAATACATATCAACATATAAATGTCATTTTCAGACCTAGTGCAGTCCTCACTGGGTGACGGTGCCGAAGCCCCCAGGGGGAAATGACTGTTCAAGGTCACAAGACAGCGGAAGCCAGCCTAGGCCCCGGGGCCATCTGCACCCCAGCTTTATCCATCTCACTTCCCTTTGCCATTTTCATGGGTGTGCGTGCGTGTGTGTGTGTGTGTGCGCGTGTGCGTGTGTGTGTGTGTGTGTGCGTGCGTGCGTGTGCGTGTGTGTGTGTGCGTGCGTGTGTGTGTGTGCGTGCATGCTTGTTGTGGACATGCGTGTGTGAGCCCTTGTGTCTGTGCATGTGTGGGTGGTGCACGTGGGAGTATGTGTGTGCCTGTGTGTATGTGAGCCCTTGTGTGTGTCCATGTATGTATGCATGTATGTGTACATGTGTGCACAGGTGTGTTCCTGTCAAGGCCCAACGTTCCTCTTGGGGGATTAAGAAAAAATAGACTTGGGGTACAGATCCGGAGTAAAGAAAAAGCAATACGGCAACAGGATGGGATACAGGAAGGGGTTTTGAAGATATGTAAACTGAAATCAGAGTATTTACATCTATAGCGGGACATCTCCCAGTAAGATTCTTTATGTAAGTTAAAAACATTTTAAAGTGAAATTTAGAGCATGAAGACGAACCTTAAGCTTTAAGATAGTGAGGATCTGTGGGTAATTGTGTTCCTGGACTTAGGGAGACAGCCAGGTTCAGCAGTTAGTTCTCAGAAAAAGGAGATGTGTCCAATGGGAAGAGGCATTCAGTGGTTCCCTACCACAAGCCTGTCCTCGGGGTCTTGATTCGAGGTTGTGTTTTAAACAGAGAAGCAGGGTTGTACACAACCAAGTCACAGGGTGAGGAGCCATCTCTGACCTCTCCTGTAAGGCGGACTAACCAACCGTGAAGTTTCCCCTCTGGCTGGCCCAGGGCCTAGGCTTCCTCTTCTCCCATCTTGAGACTCCTGGGGAGTTCTAATTTCTTGGGGTCCACTGTTTCGGTAGTCCAGTAGCCAAAGCAAGGGGCACAAGTGTATTTTTAGAACAACTTCAGCCCTGCCTGGCTGGCATAATTACTGCTCCTATTTTCAGAGCCACAGGATCAAGCATCGGTCCCATGAAGACTGAAGGGACACACAACCTTGAGGACTTAGATCCAAACAGCTGAAGAACCTTCCTGCAGAGCATCAGATGACCGAGCAGCGATACCCTGAGGTCTACAGTGGGAAGTCCCGGAAAGGAGGCTCTGTTGAATAGAACCAATTGTGGCAGTTGGAGACCTATGAGGGATTTGTTTGCCTATCTCCTCAAGCTTCATGCAGACCAAGTCCCAGCTCTTTTTACACACATTCTCTGTGTGACAGCCATCTGGAGTTTGCAGGGTTGACAGGTTGAGGAGAAGCTATCGGGAGTGTACTCACCCCGGGCTGTGGTAAACAGAACTAATAAGGAAAGTCATAATGCACTGAAGTAGCGTCTGGCAGTTTGCACTAATGCTCTTATGAGGCAGAGAAGAAGGAACTAAGACTTATTTGGACAAGAATATTTATTCTCTTAATTTATGTTAGAGGTACTGCCCTCAAACTGTATCGCTCATGTATCTGGGCCAAAGATGGGAGCCCAGATTAGGAATGAGAGCTGATTATGAAGTGAGTCTACTGAGAAACACACACCCTTCTCCAACCTGAGTGTCTGTCTAACGTTTATGTCAGACAGGAAGTAAAAGGAGACAGGTCAGTCCCTTGAAATGCTGGGAGGCAAGGCCGTGGGATCACAGGCCACGCAGGACCTCCTGTAGACAGGCAGACTGCTTGGAAGTAGGGTGAGGATGGGAAACAAAGCACCAGGTGGGTGAGAAGGGCCCCGTCTGCTCATCTCCCTGCTGCATCTCCTTGC
This sequence comes from Phodopus roborovskii, assembly GCF_943737965.1. Lineage (NCBI taxonomy): Eukaryota > Metazoa > Chordata > Mammalia > Rodentia > Cricetidae > Phodopus > Phodopus roborovskii. The sequence continues at coordinate 4,622,921 of NW_026126639.1, read as the reverse complement.
ATCTCTGTTACCAACCTATTGCCAGGGCACTGGAGATGGGGGAGAGGGGCCACATGGAGTGCGCTGTGGAATCATTGAAAGCACGCGTTTTCAAGTGGTCTGACCGGGGCGAGGGCTCAATTTCTCACTTGTAGCAGACAGCACCCAACCGCCTGTCTTTCAATACAACTTACATCTCTCAGAGGAACAGGTGTACCAGTGCTGGAAACGGGGAGGAAAGCAGCGTGAAGCCGCCCTGGTGTCTGCCCCGTGGGGATGATGGATGTCTAAGGAACAGGCAAATCGTGGCCAGGCCCAGACAAAGCACCGGAGAGGACGGAGGACACTGCTAGCTTAGGACGGATGACCTAATCTGAAGCAGAGGAGGGAAGGCATTAGCTCGTTTCAGGAAAAGCTAGTGGGGTTGGTATAGGCATCGGGGACACAGTGTCCACTCCTTGCAAGGTGGGCCTTTGGGAGTGACCCTGCAGGGCGGTGTGAAGGACAGACTAGGGGATGTTGCTTCCAGCCGCAGACTGGACCCCTTCCTTCCTCAGCAGGTGCTTTGGGGGTATCGACCCTTGTTCAGTCAGGAGTCAGGGTAGCCGTCTGCTCTGTTCCCGGCTTCCCGGCTGCTGTTCTTCTGTAGCTGACATATCTGTGGCCTCTGTTCTTTAACTTCATGCTTTTTACCCCATCTTCTGTTTCTCTTATATATAAAACCATGGGGTGTTAGGTCTGGAAGAGACAGAAACAAACTAGGCAGGGTGGCACACTCCAGCAATCCTAGCACTTGGGAAGCTGAGGCAGGAGGATTGCCATGAGTTTGAGGCCAGCATGGGCTTCATAGTAAGTTCTAGGCCACTGTGGGATATAAAGTGAAACCTTGCATAAATAATAAATAAATAAATTTAAAATGAATCTTAACTCTTCATTTAATAAAGGCAGAACCCACAGCCCAGAGAAAATTATTGCCAGTGTGTTGTTATGCAGCTCTTATGGAACAGAGATATTAGAATCTGGATCTCCAGACTCATAGGCTTCTTAGTTAAAACTTTAAATTATTCATCTTTAGCCCATTATTCTCTGTTTCCCCATGAGCCCCTCCTTCCAACAAGTCCTCTTTTCCTGACATCAGAAGCACTGGTTGCTCTTCCAGAGGACCCAGGTTCAGTGCCCAGCATCACATGGTGGCTCACAACCATCTATAACTCCTGTTCCAGGGGATCTAGAAACCTTTGTGAAAGGCCTCTGTGAGCACCAGGCACACACATGCCTACATATATGCAGGCACAACACTTATATACATAAAATTAATTTTTTAATTGGCTGCCTTATTGCATCTGTCTCATAAGAGCTGTATGACATTAGCATTGGTTTTTCTCTAGGCTGCAGTTTCTACTTTTATTAAATGAAGAATTAAGGTTGTCTACGTATCATTTATCTTCCTATCATCTATCCATCCACCTCATGAGATGGCGCTCTCCTTGAGGTGGGGAAGCCATCCTTCCCCACAGCTTCAGTCCATAGAACTCACTAAATAAATTCTCTACTGCCATCTCCTAAGTTGCCCTGCATGAAGGGCGTAAGCAGCCAGGGAGGAATCTTGTTAACAGGGACACTGTTCTTGTTCAGCCACTGACATATGCTTTAGAGGAGACGGCACAGATCATTAAAAGTCTAAAACCTCTTAGCTGGGAGACAGAATTCTTCAAATAAGTGTTTTTCCATTTTCTCTTTGCTTTTATAATAATCATGCCCATTTCCTTAACTTAGGTTTTACTCCTTACAAAATATTCCTACAGGGATGAATACATTTGCACATCAGAAGTGGGCAAGATGTAGATGCTCTCCTGTGAGCTCCAGCGGTGCCACCAGGAGCACAGTGATCCGAATTTCAAGGGGAGCACCTACTCATTCACTGTGGCTGACTATGACACCCAGGCTGCAGCTGTGCTTACCCTCCCCCTCCCCCAGCTACTGCAGAGTTCATGCTGTGTGTTAAAGCTGTCTCACAGCTTCTAAGAGATCTGGGAATACAGGCTAGCAATTATCATGCTTTCATGTTTGAAATGGGGGGGTTAGTTTTTTATAAGTTCTTATTTATTATTTAATGAAACAGCTACTTTTTCTTGTGTGTGTGGGGGTGTGTGTGCATATATGCACATCCATGCGCAGGTGTGCTCTTCTGTGGGGACGTCAGAGGTCAGCTGCAGGTGTTCTCAGTCACCATCTTAGGTGTGAGAAGGGTCTCCCACTGAGCCTGGAACTTCCTACTGCAGCTTGATTGGCTGGCCAATGAGCCCGGCGGTTCACTTGCCTTTGATCTTTTGAACTGAATTCTGGCATGTGTCAGGTGTTACATGGGTGCTGAGGCTCTTAACTCTGGTCTCATGTTGTACTTTACCTACGAATCATCTCCCCAGCCTAGCTGGTGCCTTCTGAGCAACACAGAATTCTTCAGGTTGAACGACTGCATTTAGAGAAACCAATGGCGTTTTTAAATCATTGATACACGGATGTACTTTCTTTGCCATCTTTCAAAGGAAACAAAATTATATCTTAACGTATTAAGTGTGTAAGAAAGAAAACAACAATTGTACTGCCCCAATAAATCTTGAAAATTTATTATTTGGGAGAATATCAGATATTGATCTTTTGCTTTATAGCTCGTGGTAATAGTCAGAAAATATACATTTTGAAATGAAGTCAAAAGAAAGTAATTACATATAATACATATTACAGATTTCTTATTTACACATCAGCGAAGCAGTACTAAAGGCAAATTTATGGCCCACACTCAGTGAACATGGACACTTCCTGTCTAAAGCTGCAGCAACTCAAATCCTTCTAGGTCAGTGACAAGACCCTGAGAAATACACTGAAGGGCTATCACCATTTCTGGCTGTAAACCTGTATCTTCACTCTTTCCCCTCCCCCCACACATATGCATATATTTATTGCCTTTAGAGTTCTGCTGGTTTAATAGTATGCTAAATAGCCATCTGCAGCCATTTGGTTTCTAAAATATATATATAGATAGATAACATATATTAAAAAAAAAATGCACGTGAAGGAGCTCCCACAGCTTTGACGCAGCCACTGACCTGGCGTCCGAGGTGCGCCGGGGAAACGTGAAGCAGCAATACTAAATAAATACTGATGGCCATGAATCCTTGACACATTTGACAGCCTTCTCCTGGAACTTAAAAATACCACAGCAGACAGGACAGTACAAACATGCAACTTAAAAACACTGACATGATAGAAAAGGAATACTCTGAGCTAGCTTCACCACAGTATGGACTAATCAAGACAGGCTTGTATTACAAAGGGACACAGGGTGTCATTTAATATACACATGCCTAATCTTTCCAAGGCAATGTCCAACGCTAACCGCCTGTGTCTGTGCATGCCTGAATAATCAGGTGTTTGTTCCTGTCTTTTCCATACTATGTCCTCAATCTGTTGAAGTCCTAACTTGGAAAGATATTCCCCGATACAAGAGTTCTTGTCTCCAAGGACCCGTTTGCTCTTACAAAGGCCGTGTTACCACAGGACTGCACTTTATGTTGGCTGCAGGAGCAGTGCTGATCTGCTGGTGTGTGCTACCACACTCCACATGTCACATGTGAGCTGTGTCTTACTGTATGTGCCAGGGTGCAGTCCGTTCTTGTTTGTAACTTTTTTCCACTGGAGGAGCTACTGAGCTGCCCATCGATAACTAACCGGGCATTCAGAGGGCCACTTCAACACCAACTGAAGCCTCACATATAAAATGTCCCTGTTCAGTGAGACGAAAAGGGACGTTAACAGCCAAAATATAAAGGAGATGAGAAAACCGAACACACAAACATACATACACACAAAACTGAGGTGACCCCCTGTGGGTGAGTATCTGAGGATGACGGTGCCCTAGAGGTCAAACAGACCAATGATATCCAAATTACTCATTGGTAAGAATAAAACTTGTAATATATTTAATACCTGTAGAAATATAACCTCCAGTACTAGTTAAAAAGACACAAAAATTTGTGACCTAATTTACTTATTTAGAACCTGGATACTTATTCCCCATTTGGTATTTTATTGAATCCCACTGCCGGTACCTCTCTGCTGAGGTGTGGTGAGAGACATCTGTAAAAGCAGTCACAGTAGACTAAAGTATTTTCAGATGTTCCTACAGAAATTAATTGTTTTCCCTAGCTACAAAAAGATTTAGAAAACATCTGACGGTGGTGTGCTTGCGGAAGTCCTGTACCTGGGTCTCAAAGCACAGCCGCACAGCCTGAGTGTGAGCTCACATGGCCACACCCCGCCCGTCTGGGAGGCAGTGCTGGAGCGTGCCTGTTAGTAGGAGGGTGGCTGGCAGCTTCAGCGTTCTGAGGTTGTTAGAGATTTAAGTGTGGAACTGTCAGAGCCAGGATTGCTGGGAGCTGATGGGATGTGTCGCCTGCTCTAGAGTTGCTAGTCAAGCCTGGCAGTTCCTACGAATCTTGTGAGCTGTGCGATGTGATCTCTGCCAGGTGTGACAAGGACTCTGGGCAGGCGCCTTTCTTTCGAGACAGGATCTCGCATCAGACTCCAAGCTACTCTAGAAATTTCCCATGTAGCTTAGGAGAGGTTGGGCCTTTGGTAACTATGCAGCCTCAGCCTCTTGAGTGCTGGGATTATGGTCATGAACGCCCAGCGTTGTCTTTTTCTCACAGTAGAGTGAACATTGTGGTTTAAATCGAGGACAGTCCCTTTGTATAATGTTTTCCTTTGTGTTACCTAGCTGAACAGCAGGAGAGTGTTGGAGAGTCTCACAGTAAGGCGTGTGCTGGACACAGGGAGTCAGCACTGGCACAAAAAGCTACAAACTGCTTTGACTTTGAATTGATAATTGATAATATATATATGCTATATATTATAGCTATATAGATATATAGATATGAAACAACTGTTACAAATCTGGAGCAAGTGTGTACGGGCGTGGTTCCTTCTCGGGTCAAATGCATCGCAGAAATGGCAAGGTCAGCTTGGCAAGTGGGAGGAACTGTGGCCAGCAGTTCAGTTGAGGTCTGCTATTTATTCACGTAAGAGGCAACATTCATTCCTGGCCTTCAGATCTCCAGAAGCACCTGTTACTTCACAGCCATTCTTAAATCTTCCATTGGAAACCTAAATCCAGCAGCAGTCTCAGCTCCGTTAAACGCCCACCAACCCAGAGTAAGCTGGATGTGGTCAACCACCCAGAGGTGCCGTCGGTGTTACCACGCACTTTATGCTGTTGCATGTAAGTAAATAGAGAATGTTTTCTCTTTACCAATGAAAACGATTTTAAGTTTCAGATTAAAGTCTTAGTTACACTGTGCCAAATGTACTCACAGGGGATGTGAGGGGCTACAAGGCATCTGACAGTGCGTCTACACATGACTAAGTCACTGCTCATGAGAAAAGTATTGATTCTTCTTTTTTGGCTTAATACACAAAATGATATTAATATAAATGGAGACTAATATCCTAAAGTCAAATTTAAAAATAAAAACATACTCTGAACTTAATTTTATTTCCTTGGTAGAAAACTCCCCGACTGCAGTGTTACCTAAGTTTGCCTCCGTGAGGAAAGAAAACACGGAGCCCGTGTCTTAAGTCACGGCAAGCAGCACCCACTCCTGCTCTGCTTCATGGACTACACATGTGCCACACCATCCCAAAGTACAGCAATCGGGGCCTCTCCTCACATTACATCACCACGAGGGTTCAGCGGAGGCGGTGGGGAGGCGGGAAGACCTGTGAGTGTGTCAGGAAATCCAGGACAGCCACCAGCTGCACCGATGGCAGGTCCATGACCACAAGCATTTCACATGAACCATTTACCCCATTAAAGATATTTCTGTGATGTTATGTGGCAATTTGTGTTGGGAAATACTGTAAAGAAATGATTACATTCCAGACCAGAAAGAAAGCTGAATTATCTTGCCAGGAGGGGCGAGAAGAGGCGCCAGGGTTAAGTGCGGCAAGCTCCCTTGGAGTTGGTCTGGAGGGGAAGCCCCCATGAGGCTGCATAGCTGTATAAAAGCAAAGCCGGACGGAGTCTGCCAACATGCACAGTCAGAACCCACAATATTTAACACAGTTAAGTCACAGGATGGGACTAATAAAATATTAACAGCAACATTCATTCATCAATCAGTTACATGGAATAAATTAATCGGTTACATAACTTTACTCTTAATGCAGGGTTTATTCATGTATAAACATAGATTAATACTTTAATAATGCTCTCTCTCTGAATGCTACAAATAAAAATGAAGGCTTTGCATTTCAGCTGCTGGACAACATGTCAATACTGCGAAGTGTGAACAGGCTCCGTGTTCAGCGTCAGTGCACAGGGCCCCACGTGGTTTGTGATCAGGAGAGGATACAGTGGCTTGGGAACAGACCCTGTTCAATTGGCACAAACTGAAGGATTTTACTGTCCTTGGTACCTTGGCGGACTCCTTCTCCTGAAGACAGTGTTAAACATAGATGCCTTCAGGGTTAAATCCAGAGGAGATGGGGTTCTGCAGAATACGAAGATTACTGGGGAGCTGCCGTGATGATACAGGTCGCTTCAGGGACCCAGACTGGAATGGCGTCTCTAAACAGGAAATGGACAGTCATGTGAATTGGCTACCCAGAAAACTCGTTAAATTCCCACCCCAAAGAACAGGGAAGAAGAAGGCAGGCACCCTGCCAACATGACAGGGAAGAAGGCAGGAGCCATGGCCATGAACCAGTTCCCAGAACCAGAGGGCTTTGTCCTGCTGCCCCCCCCCCCCCCAGTTGCTGAGGGAACAGCACACAGATGGGAAGTCTTAGTAACAGGACAGATGAACAGCAAAGACTCAGGAGCGAAGGGGAGTCTGGAGAAGCTAGGATGAAAATTGATATGGCCCACATTCATATTTATACTTGGGTAAACAGGTCCGTAAAGAAGCAGTTTAAAACAAAACAAAACAAAAAACCGTGACCATCCAAGAAAAGAGTTTCCCCAAGTGCTACAGATTTGCTCAGAAACAAGAAGGCTGCCATTTTTGGTGACTTACCAGGGGAAATAAGGGACCACCTTACCTGTCTCTATGTCTGCCCGGGAGGCCTCTATGTCAGTGGGCTCAGCTGGCAGCACAGTGACTTTTGTCCCCGTCTGCTGGATGAACTGCTGGAGGTTGACTTGTCGCAGCTCTTTGGTCAGCTGCTCCAGCTCCTGTTCCTTGTCCTGGTTAGAAAAACCCAGCCATGCTGTAACTGGGCTGTGGGTGGGGCTGCTATAGGGGTGGGAGGGGCTGGGGCGGCGTGGGAGGGGCTGGGGCGGCGTGGGAGGCGGGACCACTTTCAGGACTCATTTCACAAGCTTGGTTTACATGGACACTGTGGCCAGAGGGACTGTCCATCCCCTTAAACAGGAGGCCTCCCTTCTGGATGCTGCCACATACTCATATACTCTCCATCTAAGACAGATGCCCTTCCTTACCTGTAACCGCTTGGTGGCCTGCCCCAGGGACCTCTCTACGGCTCTGATGCCATTCTCCAGCCTCAGGCTCTGCTGGCCCTGGAGGTCCATTTCCCCCTTGACCTTGTCAATCTTCCCTTTCGCCTCTTCCTCGTTGACCTGCGCCTCCTCAACCTCCCGGTGAAGCTTCTCTGCTTCCAGAGCGCTTTCCACAGTGTGGATCTGAGCCAGGCAGTCCTTCAGCTTGCTGTCACAGGCTGTGACTTTCTGCCGTATCTCATCAAGCTGGTCTTGCAACTGCCTCTCATTTTCTTGTTCGATCTGTAGTTCATTTTCCCAAAATTCCTCCTCCTCGATCTCCACATCATTCCTTTTGATCTTTTGCTCTAGGCGGACAATTTCCTCTTCCAGGCTGGAACTGTACTTTTGCTCCAAGAATCGTATTTCTACCTCGCTGGACTGCAGCTGCTGCTCGATGGACAGCAGCTCATCTGTCTGGAGCCGGATCAGCCTCCTCAGCTCCTCTGCCGTGGACCTGCAATTACTCAACACTTTCTGCCTAAACTCAGTTTCTTTACCTTTCCCAAAAATGTCCATCAGCCCCTTGGCACCTCCCGTGAAGGTCAGGGATTTTCTTCTTGGTTCCCTCCTTTTGATTGACTTGTCCGCCTGAGGCCGCAGTTTGGCCAATGGGGGCAGGCTCTGTCGGTACAAAGTTCTTTCCGGAATCCGGGCCACACTGTCTGAGGTGGGTCTCTCACTGAGAGACGGCCCAGTCCTACGCAAGATGAGCTGTACATCGCTAGCATACTGCCCCCACTTGTTTAAGGATATGATGGGGTTTTCATGAGGGGCCAAGTGCCTTTCAGTATCTCTCCATTTTTCTATAAGGGTGTACCTTCCAGTGCGACCTAGACAGAAAAGAGTAGCATACACTGTCACACAGGACACGTACCGATAAATAATGCAGCAAACGATAATGGCCGTCAACTGTTCTCGGGCAGCGTCTAAATGCCAAAGCTCAGAGTTCAGGTTTCTCTGGCAGCTTCAGAAAACACAGGAGCTCTGAAAGCTGTGAGACAGCCTCTGCTCAGATCTCAACTGTGAGCACCCCCCAGCTGTTAGACACCCACTCCCTACTTACCCTGACTCTGGTCAAACATCCAAGTGTTCAGAGCTGCTGTGGAAACAGCAAATATCTTCCCCCCAGCTAAGAGGGGAGCCTGCCGGAGTTAAACAGAGCTTCTGAAGGTGCAGAGATTTTCACTGAGTGAGCCTCAACAAGATACACCCAGACTCGGTGCTCACTGCAGGCCCAGGACTCCGGGCCCCCTGAGTGCTCAGCTGGCCTATAACTCACACAGCTGTAGCTACCCAGGGAAAATGGCTCTTCCAAACAAATAACTTCTGTTTAAGGGGGGGGGGTACGATAGAAGTTTGATTTAATCTTGATAATAATAGTTTCAAAGGTTCTTCTAAAAATCAACAACAACAAAAAAAGCAAAATTCAGATTTTATTATTAGAGACAAAATACAGTAAAATTATTTAAATAAAAAAAAGCTTTATCTGCTAATTACAGAATTGAAATAAACTTTCAAAAGGCCATGTAAGGGCCAAAAAGAGGGCTAAGTTGGTAAAGATGCTGGTCACCAAGCCTGTGACCTGGGGGGGGGGGGCGCGACACATGGTGGAGACAAGGAACTGATTGCTGAAAATTTTCCTGATACCCACACGTGAGCTTTGGTCTATTTGCTGCCCCCCCCCAATAAATATAATGCAAAGAAGAAAAATGACAGTAATGTTATTGATATGAACACATTCATAAGCATCTTTGTCTGAGGGGGGTGCTGTTTTGAGTTTGTTGAATGTGTACCTTAGGGGCTAAGAACAGACGTCAGTCAGTAGGAATCTGTCCCGTAAATGTGAGCACCTGAGCTCGAGCCCGGAACCCACCAAGCACATTTGGGGAGACACCTATGATCCCCGTGGGATTTGGGGCAGTAAGAGGCTGTCTCCAACAAAACGGCAGGGATTGAATGAGAAATAACCTTACACTGGCAGGTAACACATGCATGCACATTTGTAACACACACGCACACGCACGTCAAACAAAGCAAACAGTAGTAGTTACTGTCCTATAGAGACAATGTCTGGCTGCCACTGAGCAGCTAGAGTGGCATAGGAAACCACATGGAGGGTAGCTGACAAACAGCAGGGTTCTCTCCATTACTGTCCATGCATGGCGTCTGGGTGTGTGGATATGAGTTGCCCCCAGCAACTCAGAGGCGGCCCATAAAAATGCACTAACAGTCTAAGCTGTTAAATACATGGGGCATTATATGTGGTTATCGTATGAAAAGACGCAGCTTGCCGCACCTACTCAGCTGGCTTGACCTTTGCAGACTTAGTTTTCTTCTAGGCAGGTTAGTGTGTGCCTGTTACCCAGGACTTGGATGACCAAGACAGGAGGGTCAAGGCCATTGTGTCTACATAGTGAGACCTATCTTTAAAACCTTCTGTGGGGACTCCTTACAGTGGGAGCAGGGGCTGTCTCTGGCTCTTCCAGGCTTTTGGGAATCTATTCCTCATACTGGGTCACCTTGCCCAGCTTTAATACAAAATGAGGTGCTTAGTTAGTCTTACTACAACCTGATGAGCCAGATTTTGTCGCTATCCATGGGAGCCTGCCCCTTTCTGAACAGAAACAGGAGGAGTGGATGGGGGAGGGGCAGAGAGGAGGTGGGTGGGGACTGGGATGAGAAAGGGGGAGGGAGCGAGTCAGGGAGGGAGGAAGAAAAACCATAAAAAAGAAATTACTTGTAAAAAAATTCAAGATACATTTCTAAGTTATGTCTTAATCTTCACTGAATCCTGGCTTGTTTCAATTCAACAGAGCATGGGAGGTTCTTAAAAGAAAACAGCTTAGTTTCCCCTTCCACAACTAAGCGGAAGTCTTGGATGGGAGGGGCTCCACCGCAGGGGAAGCCTGGCACCCACACCACTTCAGTGCAGCTCTGTGGAAGAAAGGCCATCCTGACAGGAAAGCATCTGTTAGCAGATCTGTGACAGTGCAAGTGTGCTGGCAACAGGCATCCTGTTTCAGCCTTGAGCTGACCTGACATGCTTCCACATGAACTTCTGACTAGGAGCTCAGGGACTAAGAGGAACTGAGCACTCAGCACGGTGCTGGATACAGCTTTCTCACACTGTTCGCTAAATAACAGATTTATATGCAAATAGAAACTATGCACACATTACTGGGTTTTATGGTCACAGAGGTTTATGCCATCACTGTGTCCCCCAAAAAATCTAAAGCCAACTAATAAGTATGTATAAACTCTAATAAAATTTTAATTAAACAGAGTCTGGAGGCTCAAGGACTCAGGAGGTCAAGGCAGGAGGTTTGCAAGTTCAAGACTTGCCTAGGGTACAGAGGAATACAAGGCATAGATACCCTGTCTCAAAAACAGGAATAACAAGCCCTTAGGGACAGAGGCCAGCCAGCTGAAGGGTGCTTGGTTAGCTTTCTCAATTCTCTAGGTTCGATCTCTAGTTTCAGATGGAGGTATGTAATATAAACACACATTTATTTTTTATTTTTAATTTGTTTTCTTTTTCAAATCTATACTTTTAAAGAAAACCTTAAAATCAATTAGAAGGAAAGTTGAAACAGAGTAGGAAGACAGACCCAGGAAATGGGGCTAGAAACATGGTAACTTCATCTTCAGTATGTTAAAAAAATTAAGTACATATTTCTGTTTAATAAAGAAATACCATTTAATTTATTCTTTATTTTAAATGTTTTGGAAATTGGCAATAAGTAGGGCTTAACTCGTGAGGGGTTCTGGGAAGTAGGAATCTGTTGTGGATTAGGGACAGCTATAATTCTAAAATCTCACTACTTAATGTCAACATCAGGTTGTGTAGCCCTGAGACACAGGGTTAGTGATGTGGGGCAGCTCAAAGTGAGCGAGCCAGCGTCCCCACAGCGTGGCACAGCACAGGCACAGGTGACCAACAGAAGCGCCCCGGGAGCAGTGGCGTCAGGCCCACTAGGGAGGGCTGGGAGTGTGCCATGCATGGGTTAAAGCGCCCCCGGGAGCAGTGGCGTCAGGCCCACTAGGGAGGGCTGGGAGTGTGCCATGCCTGGGTTAAAGGCCCCCAGGAGCAGTGACGTCAGGCCCACTAGGGAGGGCTGGGAGTGTGCCATGCCTGGGTTAAAGGGCCCGGGCGCATAGGGAGAGCCTAGGTTAGCAGAGCCAGCTCTGTGGCGTCTGTGCTGCTGTCTTAGAGGCGACAATTAGGGACCTGACCAAACAGACAGATCCATCCTTTGATGGACTTACGACTGTACTCCCAGGAGTGGAAAGAGGCAGGAAATGGAGCCCAACTGGAGGAAGCCGGTCCATGGGGTCACGTCCCCTGGGACGGCCTCTTGCCTCTTCCTGTAGCCTTGGACTTGGACACCGTGGGGTGAGAGAAAGAGCGGCCCATAGGCTCACGTATCTGCATGCTTAGTGACCAGGGGTGAGTGCTGTAATCTGAGGAAGCCTAGGAGGTGTGGCCTTATTAGAATAAGTGCGTCAAGGTCACACAGAGTCCCTGAAGGCCACTCTGTGAGGTCAAACACAGGGCACCTTCTGAGCAAGCTGCAGGCAGACAGGACAGTCAGGGTAGGAATGAGGCCCCGTGCTGGGCTGCAGCTGGGGGGAATAAGCCCCCCCTTCCCTATGCACCCCATGCGTTCCTGTTACCTAGGTGTTCTGCCCAGGCTCTTAAGCCAGGAAACTATAGGCCGAACCCTCCGAAACCAAGAACCAAAATATTCCCCCCATCCCTTAAGTTAACTTTCAGGTATTTTTATCAAGATGCTCAGAGTTAGCTCATGCACACACAGAACCACCCCACAAGTAACAAGTACCATATTAATATACATACATACATATATATGTATATATAATATATATTTTTAATTAATTAATTTTTTTTTGACTTGACATATTTTACTTACCGATGGCCTGGGCTAAGGCTATTACAACCTCCTGGCAAGTTGTGACTTCGGTGACCCCACAAACAATCCTCTGAACTCCATCCACCCATACTTTAAGTTCCATGGTGCACTTGCCGGTCACCAGCAGCCCTGACAGTGGTCATCGGGGTCTCAGGTCATGGCTCTGGCTTTGGAAACACAGAGAGGCAGAGTCTATATTAGCTACAAAAGGTAAAACATCACTTTTTAAATAAAGAAAACGTCTTCCCTTTAGTATGAACCATAGCAGCATGGTACCAGATACCGCCCTGTGGTGAAAGTCCTGGCCTACTCCATGGAGCAGAGCTCCTTTGTAAGTGGTTCGACCACATGCCCACCCGACTCTCAAAGCAACCCTGAGCTGTGTCCCAGGTCCAAAGACTAGCTCAGTGTCACGCTGGTGTTCTGTCTCGCTCTTCTGAATTTGTTCGGCATAGTGTCAGAGATTTTTTTTAAAAATTCCTATCATTTCAGGAATCATAAATGATTGAACCACTTTAAGCATACTTGCTATGCTATCCCGATGACCAGCGTGCATTCTTGTGCACATTCCCCTGGCCTCCCCGGGCCTCTGCGAGCTGCTCACATCAAGGCTATGGACACTGGGCTGAAGGAGATTGTCCCCTCATGCATGTCTGTCTTTTTCTCCCTGCTGGTTTCCTGATATGATTAAGTCAGAAGAGCCGCCCAACAATATAAAACATGCCCTTCCCAGTGTTCAGTGTTTACCCAGTCTTTAGTAACAATGTGGCCACACTGTGTGCCAACCTGAAGACTTTAATGAAACAAAGGCACTGAGCTCTCCCACTCGCTGGCACACCCTCTTGCTTTCTTCATGCTGTGCTTTCAACCCTAACTCTCTCTGTGGTAGGTAGTCTAAGCACACGCACCTGCTCACCGTCCTGTGGGCTTTCTTGAGTTAAGAGAACGACAGGCTTAGGAAAGATAATAAACATTGTTCTACTTAGGTTTTAAGGTTTAAAACTGCACTGATTATTTAGAATTGACAACATTAAAAATCTTACTTAAAACACTAAAATCTTTTCTTGTCCCGTGTGCATTCCCATAAGGACCTAAGGCAACTCGGCCACCTGTGCCTGGAGAGGACAAGTGAAGAGAACCAAGCCTCAAGGGTCCCAAGGCACACTTTCTGTCAACCCAAAAAGGTAGGAGACTGATGCCAACTTCCCAGAATGCTGGCCCGGTCCTCCATGATGTCAGTGAACAAGGCACCCTGACAGATGTCGATGGCAGGGCAGGGGAGGGGTTCACATGCCACGGAAATGAAGATGTCCACGGACTTGAGCAGGTTAAGGGACTTCCTGAAGCCCTCACTAGCTTGGCAAATGCCTGTTACATATGCAGCCGCATCACTCTGAGATGACTGAAGAATGAGACAGAAGTTCTGACAGGACATAGTGCCTTTCTTACCAGACACCCCCATCCACCAGACACCCCATTCCACCAGATAACCTGTCCACCAGACACCCTGTTCACTAAACATCCCATCTCTAGACACCCTGTTCTGTGCCCCCATTATATAACTCTTGGTATTATTTCTTTGAACAAAATTCAGATATCAAAAAATATCAGACATTACATACTCATTTGTTAAATTAAAGGTTCTGAATTGAAGACTGGTTAACAACATTTTATTTTCCATTAAAAACCTTAATCTTGAGAAAGCTTTGGACCTCACTGAAACCTTTCCTTCCATAGAAATGAGCCATAGGAAAGCAGTCCTTGGGCTCTAGGCTCTAGGATGATGGCTCAGTTTTAAGTACACGATAGAGTAGTTACCTCTAGACACGGTTCAGTCTAAAAGTGGGTCCCCAGACCTCACATCCTCTGAAATTGCAATGACCATCTGTGCTCAATGGCTCACTTTCTGTGATTTTCACTTTGTTCTAGAGCCCTATTTAAGCTTTATCATCTGCGTTCTAGATCCCATTTAACCTTTATTACCTACACTCTAGATTCCCATTAAGCTTTATCATCTGCGTTCTAGAGCCCTCTTTATCCTTTGGCACATCACCTCTTTTCCTATCCGCATAAGAATTGTTTCTGTTTGAACCTCTAATTATTCCGTGATTGCAATGGACACAAACACATGCACAGCCATTGTCAGAGCCTGCTTCTGACACAAGCTCATAGGGGACCCACACTGTGAGCACCCTCTTTCCAGCCTTTGCACGTTTGTTCTTTCACATTCGGAGACAAAGACGTATCTTAGTGGGTGAGCATGGCTTCTGTAGGTTTGGGACTTTACTATACTCACCTCAGCCCCCTAACTCCACTCTATCATTTGTGAGCATCACCTGTGGATCCAGTGCCAGCCCCCAGCATACCTCTCCAGGAGCCGGAGCCTTCTCAACTCCAGAGCCCCAGCTCTACACACAGTGCCCAGACTTGACCAAGGAGAAATTAGAAGGGCTCACACTGTAGCTGCACACAGGTGAGTAGTCATTAAATCTCTGTATCCAGGAAGAAAATGTCTTGGGCCTACCAGGTGGAATCTGGAATGGAATGGAATGACACAAACAGAAGTCCTCCAGCAGCAGCAGCAGCAGCAGCACCTGAGTGTTCACATTTGCAATTCTAGAACACACCTGAGTGTTTACATTTGCAATTCTAGCATCTTGGTTTTTGGCAGAGTCTGTGCTGAGCTACATGGACTCCAGAGGATAAGAAGATGGTCCAGGGAAGAAGTGTTCTTTTGCTACAAACCACGGATTGTTGAAGAAGCCTGCATTGTTCAAGTGTCTAAGTGTATGGAGGTGTCTTACAAGAGCAGGCTTTCATAAAGGGCACAGGGGATCCAAGACACCTGTAGAGAACACTGACCCTAAAAACTGGTGCTGGTGTTCTGACAGCCACCTGAGGACAGGCCATGAGCAGCACAGCAGGAAGGCTGAGCAACTGCAGACACGTTCCCAGGGAGACTGAGCCAGGAACCACTGGGCTCTTGCTTCTCACTCCTGGACTGGCCGACTTGCTACTGCTTTGTACTTTCTGTGTGGGTTTCCTGCTGAACTGCCCCCTCCCCCGAGGCACAGCAATGATGTGCTATCTAAGTCTGATGTGACTGATGGAGAAAAGTACACCTAACAGATGAAACCAAGGATTAATGCAGCAGAAGGCGGACTGAGTGTTTTTTAGCTGTAGTGTGTAAAATGTGTTGATTGTTGTTGGTTGTGTATTGATTTCCAAACTGTTGTGACAGAGGCTCATAGGACACTGAGCCTAGAAAAGTGTCCCTTACTGGATGAGTGTTCACACAGACTTTATGGAGGACAGGCGGTGTGCAGTGCACTCAGAGACAGCATCTCTGTGACAACTATTGAGCAAATGTAACTCCTGGGACACAAGAAACACAGGAGCTTAACAAAAGATAAAGGTTCTTGACGGGAGTGTCCTTCTGCATATATGTTTCTTATTGATTGATGCAACTGTTGGCCAAATGGCGAGGGCTTCTGGTTGACAAGCTCTGTCTTAATTATTAATCCATAGCTACTAATCTATGTATTTTCATATGGTCTTGGCTTACCAGAGACTCCCCAGACCACTCCTTTGTGGTCTACATAGCAATGTGGGCTCCCCCTGCCTACCTTTCCCAGAATTCCCCTTGTCTCCTAGTCCCAACTATCTTCTTGCTTTATTGGCTAACAGTGTTTTATTCATCAACCAGTAAGAGAAACACATATATGTTAGTATATTCCCATCAGGTTCTAATGTACCACAATAGAGAAACAGGCTAACTTGTATTTAGTGTAAATCACCAATTTGGCACGGAGGAAGGAAGCCTGTCACTATTATTTTCACTAACATGACAGGAGACTTGAAGCAAGCAATTTAAGAGGACGAGGCTTTACTCTGGCTCAGTTTAGGTCCATCATGGAGGGGAAGGTGTGCAGGTTTCATGGTAGCTCAGGTGCGAGGCAGTCTGCTCACATCTCAGTGGATCAGGAATTCTGCCTAGAATAAGAATGGAGCCGGCATATAATCCTTAAACCCTACCCTATGGCCTTACAGCTGCCTGCTAGGCCTCCCGTCAAAGGCACCAAGTGGGAGACACTTCACATTCAAACCACAGAAATAACTGCCTATAGCACATCCTGCTGAAATGCAGGCTATAGGCCACAATCGTGTTTAAACTGTGCCTGCATATAAAACAGAAATGTGTCCCAGCCCTTTCTGGCATGGCGGTCACTGGAAACGGCCATGTGTACTCTATAGTTCTGCTTGGAGGCAGTCCAGCTTCCCCTCATCATGGAGGTCTTCACTGCCATTGCCCACCCAACCAGACTCTATAGTTCAGGATCATTAGTATGGTCAAACAGTACAAGCTCAAATGACTCCTGAATTACAAATTCAAGTTATTTCTGTAGATGGAAATGAAATCCTATCTTTCAAAAATTAAAAACTTCTGTTATACAGAAAGTTACTAGCAAATGAAAATTTTGGAAAAATAAGAACATTGAAAATAAGTGACATTTTAAGTTATTGTATCCTGTACCTAAGAACAGTCAACAACCTTAATTTGTTTAAAGGATTCATATATAAAATTTAAATCACAATGAGTATAAAACATTCTCTCTGTGTGTGTGTGTGTGTGTGTGTGTGTGTGTGTATGTGTGTCTGTCTGTCTGTCTGCCTGTGGGAGCACATAGGTGTGGAGGTCAGAGGACAATATGTAGGAGATGACTCTCTTTCTCTACGATAGAGCCAGCAATGGACTAGGCTTACAGCAAGCTCCTTTATCTGCTGAGCCATCCTGACTACCCCTTCCTTAAACTTTTATAGTGAGTGTAACCAGTAACTATTAGTTTTTAACCTTATCTCTTACTTTGGCACTCCAAAGGCCATTCCTTTTCCCCAAGCTCATCTTGGATAGTGCACTGTTATATCCATTTTCCTAGGCCATATATGATACTGATTCCATAGTCTCACCAATGGTTTTAACCTGCAGCTTCTCCATCAGCATCACAGGTTTCTGGGAGCACCTGCCTAAAAAACTGGAGAAAGATGCTTTCTCGTGCATTAGCCTGTGCTGAGCTGCAGAGGGAAGTGGCTCAGGGCTTGCTGCTCTGTCATCTACATCTGTCACTCAAGAAGCCGGAGGCTCTACAGCCTGGGGATAGGAGTCCAGGCAAAGGTGGTCAGGGGAGGGTTCTGAGGAGGCCTGGGCCCTGTACCTTCTTCCTACAGCACTCCCCAGTCAGGTCTGCCCCTGCCAATGACCCTGAAGCATGTGTAGAGGCTTCGGGTCCTCTGTGCGTCTTTCCAAACCCCACAGCACAGGTCCATCAGAGCAATCCATTTCTTCTTCTTCTGCTGCCTTCAGGGAACTTCAGGCCAACAGACGTTCCCTCCTCAAGAGGTCCCCTTGCCCTCCCCTCTCCCACCTCACCTCACCACCAATAACCTCCCACTACCTTGTGGGTACTAACCTACTTCCAAATTTACTTAGCAATGGCCGAGCATCTGAGGGAACTGAATAGGCCAAGTTTGGGGATCAAATAGAGAGAACCAGCCATTTGGTCTGGCTATTATTTAAGAAATAATGTATTAAGGATATGGCAATTTTCTGATGTCTTTTTTAAATACCAAGACTATGGAGGCTGGGGAGATGCTTGGTTGGTAAGAACACTCGCTGTGCAAACATAAGGACTTGGGGGATCCCTAGCACCTCACACAGTTGGGCATGGCCACATGCGCCTGTAACAGGGCAGACAGGTCAGGTCGACTGTCACCAGCCTAGCTCCAAGTTCAGTGACAGACTGCCTCAAAGGAATAAGACGGTGACAGAACAGACCACCTGGGGAGTGCGCAACCATACACACATGCACACGCCACACACACGCAAACGACATACAAAGGAAAGTGAAACCAAGACTAATGATAGCTACACTGTGAAAACAACTCCGTTAGTGTTCCAGTGCATCACAGAATACCTGAGATATTAGAGAAAGGCTCATGTTATCAGAGTGCAGCCAATGATCTGGTAAACCGGTGCTCTTGAGCATCGCTGGCAAGGCTGAGTGAGTGCAAGGGTGCAGAGTGGAGAGTAGCAAATGACCACCGGGCCTCTTACGGCCCCCACCAAAGGCCTAAGAACTTCCCTGGCCACATCTCCCACTTCCTTAAGGTTACAAACCCTACTAATGCCACTCTGAGGATCAGCCTTTAGAAACAGACTCTGGAGGTGGAAGCAGCCAACATCTACCCTACAGCAAGAATCAAAAAAGCCCAACCATGAGAACAGCAACAAAATTAAAACACAGAAGCTATCCTAAGTTCTTAGATGTTCTGACACCAGAGCAGAGGCAAGAGATGCTTAGGATCCATCCAACTTCCTTTCTGTCTCTTCCTCTTTCCTTTCCTTCCTTCCCCCTCCCCTTTTCCTCATGGTTTTTCAAGGCAGGGCTCCTCTGTGTAGCTTTGGGGTCCTGGAACTTGCTCTGTAGAGCAGGCCGGTCTGGAATTCAGAGTTTCCCCTGCCTCTGCCTCCCGCATGCTGGGATTTGGGTGTGGGTCACCACCTGGCTGGATCTGACTTTCACTGAATGAGGAGGTTCATGAACTCTATGCTAATTACACCAGTACAGGGTCAGATATTCTGTAATTACATCATGAAGGTACAAATGACAAATACTCTTTCCCATGAACAGTTAGTAAAGATAGGTAAATCACCTGATTTCTCTAAATTGAGCCACCAGTTATATGTAAATTTATTTAAATAAACCATTTGTGTACGACTTAAACATGAGGAAAACACAAGAGCCACACCTTCTTCTCTGGGTCACGGGTTGCTTTCTTTAGAGTAACAGGGCCAGAGTATTAAATGGAAATTTATATCACTACAAATGTCAAGCCAGCCACGGTGGTGCACTCATTTAACCCAGCACTCAGGAGGCAGAAGCAGACAGATCCCTCTAAGTCTGAGGCCAGCTTAGTCTACACAGTGAGTTCTAGGACAGCCAGGGTCCTAGAATAGGCTCTCACAGCTACACAGTGAGATCCAGTCTCGAAAAACTTTTCAGTAGATGACTGGTAACCCACCAGCCCCTGGTGCCCTGCTGCCATACCGGAGAATTCACACAATGGTGGCAGGTTGTGCAACAACTGGATGAGGCCTTCCAAATTTTCAGCTTAAAAACTCCAAATATGTTGACAAGTGTTTAAATGACTTATGTAACACTAACCCACACCCTCATCAAACAAAAACCTCCAGAGATTCCAACAGCAGAGGTCACTGACTTGCCTGAGAGCTCAGACGACCACAACTGGACAAGGAGCTAAGTCCAGACCTCAGTCTGGAAGCCTCTGGCCTCTATAGAAGAGCAAACTGTGTCATCACAGCCACCCACCCCACACCCCCACAGTCACAGCCGCCCACCCCACACACTCAGATGCTATGAAAGTCTCCCTACAGGCTAACCCTCTAATCCAGACTACAACATCATGGACCAAGAATCTCAGGAACAGGAATTCCAGGTTCTGGGTTCTAACCCCTCACATTAAGGCAACTTTATTTTTAAACTGATTAGAAGCAAACTTTAGGAATAGAAACAAATGACAAATGTTGGTAATGACGTGGAGAAACAGGATCTCTTACTCTCTCCTAGCAGAGATGTAAACACTGTCATGGAAACCGCCTGGGGAAGACACCTTCTCAAACTGGTGACCGGGACCACGACCATGCCCAGGGTAGAGAGTGACACTGAAGGCTCAAGGGAAGTGTCCCTGAGGGCTCCGGGCACGGTAAAACAGCTCCATGCCCTCTGTGGATATAATAACTCTTATTGCTCCCCAAGACTAAAACCATCTTTTCCCAGTGGGAACGATGAAGCCAAGGTCACTGAAAACGTCCCTGGCTCTTCTTTCTGGGGCCCGGAAGCCAAGCTCCTGAGCTTTCCCTCCAACCCCACTCCCCATGTCAGCACAGACGCCACTGACATGCACAGGGAGGGGAAGAGACGAAGTAAGGGGGTGGGCAAGAGCCGCACACTCCAAAAGTACTTCAGTGGGCTAAGGCTCATGTATTTGATTAAGAACGTCAAAACCCGTATCAATCAGAAAAGCGTGGCACAGCAAACTCTCCAACTCACTGGACATGCATTCTGACAGACTGTCTTTACCTCTAGGTCAATGGTTCTCAACCTGTGAGTTACAACTTTTTGCCAAACCTCTATCTCCAAAAAATATTTACATTATGATTCACAACATTAGCAACACTACAGAGTACATGCTCAGCCTTCGTGAGGCCAGGGGTTCAACTCCAGCAATCAAACAAAACAGAACAAAGCAAATGAGAAACCAAAGGGGCCCACCACACTCTCACACACATGTGGATAGGAAATTTGTCTCCAATTAACAGCAGTATTTGGGGTTGAAGGATGAGTCTTGGTTGGATCTAGAAATGTCTAAATTAGAAAGCACACTTCTGGGTGTATTTGTGAGGGTGTGTCTAGAGATGACTGGAACACCGGATGGTGTGAAGGGGTAAGACCCGCCCCCAATGTGGGTGGTATCAGCCAGTGTGCTGGGGTCCTACACAGAAGGGCAATTGGAAGCTGAGGAGGCTGTACCAGCATACACTTGCTTTTCGTCTCCTGGCTGCTTCAAGCTCCTGCCAGCAGATGCTCTGCCTCCGAAGGGCACTGAACCCTCCAAAGTTATGACACCTAACAAAGGCTACTTCCCTAAAAACTGTTTGTGCTGGCTACTTTGTCACAAAAGACTGGGTAAGGCAATGGTGAACAAAGCACTTGGCAACATTGAATTTTTACCTTAGGAAAGTCAAGACAGCTGACATAGTTCATGTATCTATCTGCCCAAAAGCAAAACTCATTTCCCAACTGTGCTCTGTGGTACATCTCTACAGCTTTCCTTTTAACTCATTATGCAATATTACAGCTTTGGAAGTACAAGAGTCCAGATGTTTACTCTAACAGCTTCTATAGATAAATCAGATTAATGTTAGACAGTAACCACTGATTTTGGAGTGCAGCCAAAAGGTGTTCATGTGCTGTTTAATTACACTGGCATTCCAGGCATTTCAACATCAATAGAACTGCTCAGCTGATGCCCATGGGGACCTGCCCTGAATAAGCAGAGAGGGGAGCAGGATGCGGAGGATGCAGAGGAGATCTGTCCAGCACTTCCACTCTATTACGTCTGCAAGTTTTATGGACCGAAAGTTTCTCAGCCCTGACTAGCTGAAACTGCTAGGAAGTCCGGTGTGGTGGCACATGCCTTTCATCCCAGCAGAAGCAGGTGGATCTATGAGCTTACGTTTAGCTTACTCTACAGAGTGAGTGAGTTCCAGGACAGCCAGGCTACACAGAGAAACCCTGTCTCAATAAATAAATAAATAAATAAATAAATACTGCAGGAAAGAAAAATTCTGAGCCTTTGCTGCACACATATTTAGACATTTCCATTTTCTTTAAAAGAATTATTTTCCTTTCTAAAAGTATCTGTGTGTCTTAGAACATTTGACAGTTACAGAAGACTCCCAAGAGCCGCAGACACTGGCTTTGCACTCCGTGCAAACATGTTTTGTATGAACACTTCAAGTTTCCTTGCCTGCACGATTTTCAACAATCTTCTATAATAAGTGACACACAACTAAGAGTTTAGTGTACATTAATAACTCAAATTCTCCTACTTCCTTCTATGATAAATTTAAGTATCAACATACGTAAAGAAAACTTCCTAAAAGCCCTTTACAAGCCAACACATGAAACCGAGCACATCATCACAAGAAAGGGTTCCAGGTGGATAAACAGGCAGGCGCTGAGTCAGGAGGGCATCGCAATGAACCAACAGTGTGGAAATTTCATCAAGAAAGTTCCCAGAGACAAAGTGTTCCAGCACTCCCAAACTGTCTGTCAACCACTCCTTTGCCAGGGGCGTGGGACGGCTCCATCCAGAACTCCCGTGGCCACTCACACTGTGCGTGGGCAGTTAAGTGAACCTCAGAAGCATGCCTCATGAAAAACAACCCCATGGCGAATTCATTTAGAAGGGGAGCAGGGAACCAGGAGGAGGCGCTACAGCGCTCACTCCCCAGGCTTTCCGGGTCCTGCTGAGTACGGAAGCCCCAGGAGTGCAGAAGCCCTTTGCCATTCCACCCTGCACCTGACCTTACATCCCTTTAGGTGAGCACCCGTGGGCAGGCAACCCTGAGACAACTGCTTGCCACCCTCCCTTCCGACAACGAAGGTCCCGACGCCACCATCTTTCTGTGCCACCGTTAAAGCCACTGGCTCCTCTGTGCAGTCTACCCACACTGGCACTGACACCCTGGATGCACTTCACAGATCATGCCTACGGTGCTGAGCCTTCATACAGGCACTCTAGGAGCTGGAGACATGGCAGTCGCTGCTCTTCAGAGAACCCAAGTTTGGTTCACAGCACCCATGTTCAGTATCTCACGCTGTCTGTGAGTCCGGGACCAGGAGACTGATGTCTGTACCGGCAACTGCTCACTTCCTCTGCTGTGTTGTTACAATGGAGCGCCGAAACACTGTCTCTACAAATACACATTATACACACTCACTACACACATTATACACACTCACACACACATTATACACACTCACACACACTACACAATTATACACACTCACACACACTACACACACACCACACAATTATACACACTCACTACACACATTATATACACTCACACACACATACACTCATTACACACATTATACACACTCACTACACACATTATACACACTCACACACACATACACTCATTACACACATTATACACACTCACTACACACATTATACACACTCACTACACACATTATACACACTCACTACACACATTATACACACACACACACCACACATTATACACACTCACTACACACATTATACACACTCACACACACATACACTCATTACACACATTATACACACTCACTACACACATACACACTCACTACACACATTATACACACTCACTACACACATTATACACACACACACCACACATTATACACACTCACTACACACATTATACACACACACATTATACACACTCACTACACACATTATACACACTCACACACACACACCACACATTATACACACTCACACACACATTATACACACTCACACACACACCACACATTATACACACTCACACACACATTATACACACTGACACACACATACACACACTACACACACACACTACACACACACACACACACACACACACACACACACACACGGTTTTTCGAGGCAGGGTTTCTCCGTGGCTTTGGAGCCTGTCACCTGCACTATTACCTACGTTCTCACAGAAGGACAGAAGGGGAGACACCAAACCCTGACCCTTTACTCCAGTCCTCTGTATTTTCATATTTTCACCTTGTTTTCCCCTGGACAGGCTTCCCTGTAAGTTACCCAAACCTTTCTTTTTAAAAGTGGGTCCCAGAAAGCCAAACTCTGAAAGACTGATGCGAGGAAAAAACTAACAATCAGGCCGCATTTACTGCAGACTAAAGCAGTTGAGGATGCTGCCTTCTAGGACACAGGTGATTTACACAGACTCGGTGCAGGGGCACACGGGAGGATGTCAATTATACAGTGCAGTTAGTTCTTTAACCAACAGGTCAGACTGACCCTACTTAGTGATAAAAACTTAAGCTAAAATTGAAGTTTTAGGCTTCATTATTAATAAGAATGGTGGGGAAAGAATTGGGAAGAAATACTTGGGGTCTGGAATTAAGGCTAACTGCATGCAGGGCCCGTGTGGTGGAACAAGATGCAGCGTGTAAACATGTAGCGTGCAGACACACTGTGAGGGAAGGAGAGGACCAGTGCAGTCCAAGCGAGGGAAGAGAGCCTTCCCTCCAGTTTGGGGCTTGTGGTTTCAGCCACCAGAGGTCACTCTTCCCTAGAAAGACACAAGACAAAGCTCTCACTGTGTTTATTTGTAGAAGGGAGGAAACAAAGGCGGCGAGGCGGGCTCTCCCCCTCCCCATAAAGCAGGCAGCAGGGGCAGCCCTGAAGGCAGCCCCAGAGGCTAACGCTCAGTCCACAACGGATTTAAGTCCTATCACTGGCCCTGAAGGCAGCCCCAGAGGCTAACGCTCAGTCCACAACGGATTTAAGTCCTATCACTGAGGGGCAGAGGAGGGGCTATGGCTCCCAGGCATTAGAGATCTGTAAGACCGGTGGGAGGGCTTCCCAGGGCTCTCACCACGGAACTGACTACTCCCAGGCCCTCTTCTGCTAAAGGGCAGTCATGTTTTCTGAGGCTTCACGGAGGTGTTAATGAGCCAGAGCTGCTTCAGGCTTCAGCATACACATCTGAGCCTGGATTGGCAGTGCCTCTGACTCCCAGCATCGAGCCCAGGGTGTGCAACAAAACCAGCTCAAAACCAAACCAAAACAAAAAACCAGCCAGAGAAGCTGAGTCTATCATGAGTCCTGAACAAAATACCTCACACAGAAAAAATGGCAGAGACTGTTTATTCCACTCTTTAAGGTCTAATTGTGGCCACAGGCAGAACACTTGAAGACTACAGGGCTTCTGGATGCTTTCATGTACACAACAGGCAAAGAACAACTCAACAAAGACCTTTGGTTACCATGGGGTTAAACCCTGCAAAACACAGAAAACCCACAAAGAAAGAGCCAGCAGAGTGGCCGACTACTTCATGAAGCCCCTGCATGGAATACATTGTATCCAGCACACTGACAAGTCATTGCACATCAATATAACCTCATCCACAGCTTCCTCTATGCAGAAGTTAAGTTCAGAAAACAGTCAAGGCTTTGAGAAAAATAAAGCCACTGGTAAATATGACACGGATGGCGAAATGAATGACATGCCACATGATACATTTTTATAAACACACCCAATTTCCATTGACAGTTTCAGCTTTATAATCTACCTCCATTTATCCTCAGACAACAGCTCTAACAATATCCCTTGTGCCTCCGCAAAACCTTCCTCTTGGGATGGATGTCACTATAACATCAGTGCTCTGGCTTCTCCACACTCTTCTGTCCTGATTGTATCCCTGTTCCCAAGCCTTCTCCCATCTACGTGGTCCTTCCCCAGACATCACTTGAGGATGCTCCCTTTTAAGTTAAGCGTGATTATGAATCCCACGCCTACCCTCTGCCCCCCTCAGGTGGCACCCAGGAATGTGGTTGCTGGGCCTTACATACAATAGGTCCCCTATACGTAAACAATTGGTCCTTGATAAATGTTAGATCTTCACTAATGATTAATGACTTGTAAATCAGGAAGCTCTCTGCTCCAAGGCCAGTCAGACCCACACAGCAGCAGCCTCTCATCTCTGACAGTCTGAACTCTAACTGGCAGGTTAGTCATTAAAGTGGGTTTATGCTGGGAATCCTAAAACTATTACTTTTGGACACTTACACCAAACAATTATTTGTTGTATCCTAGGAGTTTTAGAGCTCATGCCTTCCTCCTCTTTAGGGGTTTACTGGCCCTTCTGTCTTTCTTGCTTAGAGCTCATCATGGGAAATTGCCCATTCCATTCAGTTTGTTTGATTAGCATGTTTCCTAAGGTGTCACTAGCTAAAGAGCATGAGTTGGCTGTGTAGCCACTGCCCTCCACAAGACTCAACCCCATTAGTACTCAACTTGTCACCTCCAGCCAAGACGTAGTGCAAGGCTCCCAGAAGACAAAGACCTGTAACCCACCAGAGTAGCGGTGGTGGAGATGCAGCAGGGACTGATACAGTTTAAACACATAGAAACGGCTTCAACGTCTCTACGTTGCAATTTATCTCCATTTTGGCAGTAACAGCTCAGATAAAGGGCCACACTGCCTTCTGTTTCTTAAGGACCTCGTAGAAACAAAAACGTCGGCCTGTGGATTTCTGTGGCCAGTCTCTTACTTAGCATAGCATCTTTGGTGTTAACCTGTGCTTCAGAAGGTGAGGGCCTTGTTTCCACCATCACCAATGTTTCATCTGTCCACTGTTTCTTTTGGTCCTGAGAGTTACCGGGGCACACTGTGTAGTTTTATGTATGGGTGTGCTAACTGCACTCTGGCGCACTTGAGCTAATTACGGCAATTAGTTTTCAACTAGGTTGTCAGAGATCTTACACTGTCTAGAAAGAAGTTCTTCATCAAATTATTTGCAAATATTTCCCATTACAGAAGAGTTTCTTGTCACTTTTTGATGACTCCATTTGAACGCAAGTTTTATTTCTGATGTCCAGCTTCTTCTTGTTGCCCTGGCACTTAGTGTCACATACAAGGAATTGCAGTCTGGTTCCTGAGGAGTCATGCCTTAGCTTAAGAGTTTCCGATTTCTGTAAGTCTGTTATTACTTCCCTCAGTGCATGAGGTGAGAACTGGACTGCCTTCTTTCTTTTGTTCATGGGTACCTAGTGGGCTCACAACATCAACTATCCTTATTAGGTATTTAGGTTTTTCAACAATGTTCAGTAGCATTTGGTTTCTAGCATCTATAATTTTTGTGGAAATATACCCCCAAGCACTTCATTCTTTTTCCCAGTGCTCTGTACAGGAATGATAAATTTCAGTTTGGGACAGAAGCACACAACTGGCTTGTACCTGACCTTGTCACAGCCTTCTGGAGTGGATCACTTAGGACTTTCTACAGATCTTTCTCCAGAGGCAGCCCCGCCCTTCCCCACCCTTCCCCACCCTTCCCCCCTTTGCCTCATGCATGCGGCCTGAGTCCACCAGGGTGAAAGTCAGCCTGGAGAAATAAAAGCTCCCAAAGGATTCACATCAATGCAACAAAGACATCTGTTCAACTATGTTCATAGCAGCACTATTTGTAATAGCAAGAACCTGGAAGCAACCTAGATGCCCTTCAATTGAAGAATGGTTAATGAAGATGTGGCACATCTACACAATGGAATACTACTCTGCAGAAAAAAATAATGGTATCTTGAAATTCGCAGGCAAGTGGATGGCACTTGAAGAAACCATCCTGAATGAGGTAACCCAGTCACAAAAAGAGGAACACAGTATGTACTCACTCATATATGGATTTTAGACCTAGATCAAATGATCACCAGCCTATAATTCACATCACCAGAGGAACTAGGATACAAGTTGTATTCTAAGAGATTCATATAAAGTCCCTCACAGAACTGGGAAGGGACAAGTCCCCCAGACCTCAGGTATAGTGGGGGAGGACAGCTAATGGAGAGAGAAGTAGGAGAAAATGAGAGGGAGGAGAGGAAGGCATGTGCGACCAGGAGGATTGAGCCTGGTTAGGAATGGAAAATAGGAAAGAGAGAGAGAGAGAGACAGAGACAGAGAGAGAGAACATAAAAGAGGGAGCCAATATTGGTTTGAAGATAAAGTTGAACACAAAGAAAGGTCGAGGGAACTACAAGACTGCTCCCAACTAACAATCTCAGCTTCCGTGGAAAGGCTATCATAAATGCCCTTCCCGGAGAGTGAGATCAACAACTAACTTCTCCATGGAGTCCTCAACTAATGCCTGTTGAAAACAGGAGCAAACACCCATACATAAACACTGAGTCAAACTAGAACCCAGAAGCAGATGGAGAGGACAAGACCATGCGGTAGAAGTACACAGAGACAGCTTACCTGAACAAGGAGGAGCTAAGGGCCACTAGACTGATAGTTGGGAAGCCAGCAGGGGACTGACTCGGACCCCCCTGAATATGGGTCTCAGCCAGAAGGTCTGAGCAGTCTAAGGGACCTCAGACAGTGGAGCCAGGATGTATCCCTGGTGCACAAAAGGACCTTGCGAACACATCCCCCATGGAGGGATAACTGCCTTAACCTAGAGACAGGAGAGAGGCCCTAGTCCCTACTTCACAGGACCTGTCAGATCTACATGACCCCAACTGGATCGCATTCCCCTACATATGGTATTGTGGTGGGGGGTTGGGAGGGGAGGGCGTTTAGAGTGCATGTGAGAGGGCAGAGAGGGTAAAATGAGGGAAGGAGGGAGGGAGGGCTGGAGGGGAGGGAGGGAGGGAGAGGGAACTGGGATCGACATGTAAAATAATAAATTAAAAAAAAACAAAAAACAAAAAAACGCTTTGACTCCAAAATTTAAGTTGAAGAACAAGTTACTGGGGAAAAGGATTTCTATTTTTGTTTCCACAGAAAATGAAAAGATGTGGATTCCTTCCAGACTAATGTGGTTTGATCACGCCAGACTGCCTGAAACAGAGTACAAGCTGATCCTACATTCCAAACAGCTGGACAAAACAGCCCTACAGACTACAGCTAGGATATCTGAATCTTCTTCGAATCCCCCAAAACAGCGCCCCTTATCAGCAGGAAGTGGTCTGGAAAGAACGACGCCCAAATTCCCAAATATTGTGTATAAATGTTTGTTTTCATTTCATTGGACTTTGTTATATAAAATTAAATAAAAAAAATTATATATATAAAAAAAAAAAAAAAAAAAAAAAAAGCTCCCAGGGAAAACTGGGGCACAGCAGTCAAGATGCTCCATATTCCAAAGACTTAACCGACTGAAGAGGCCACAGCAGAGGAAGTGGGCACAGGCGCTTGCGAGAACATTCTGTGGGCAGGTTCCTACCTGGCTTGGACCCAGTGTGCACCCAAGGCCTGTGCTTGGGAGGCATGAACGGCCACTTCCTGCTGAGCTGTGTGACCTTTCTATAATGCCCAGTTCACTAATAAATTAAAGTCACATTTTGTTTCATTAATGCTAATAAGATATACATTTGAGCTTATCAAACGGTATAGCTTTATTATATTTCAGCACATTAATTTGAGTGTTTTTCATATTTTTTAGTGTGCGGGTGTTTTATTCTTTTTATTAGGTGAGTGCAGGTGCCTTAGGAAGCTGCACATACATCCCCTGAAGTGAAACTAATACAGGGGCTAGGAACTGAACTGAGTTCTCTGGAAGAAGAGTAAGTACTTTTAACTGCTGAGCCAACTCTCTAGCCTGAATTTCCTTTCTTTAAATAAGGAACACTGCTGGGTGGTGGTGGTGCACACCTTTAATTCCAGCACTCAGGAGGGAAAGGCAGGCTGATCTCAGGCTGAGTTCCAGGCCAGCCCATCTATAGAGAGAGCTCCAGGACAGCTAGGCTACATAGAGAAACCCTGTCTGGAAAAACGAGGGGGGGGGGGGAAGAGGAAGGGAAGGAGGGAGGTAACTCTATAGTAGATGCTAGTAGAATACTATAGTAGGATGTTTCTTTAAAAAAAATTCATACTCACATACTTTTTATTATTTTTAAACGAAAAGATAGATCTTCTAAAGTATTAGAGCTACTTCTATTTCAGTAAGAATGAGGTCCCACTGGTAGCCACACCCATTGCCTAAGGCTTGTGTGGTATTTGTGCTTATGTTCTAATGACTATAGCAAAGCATAGGCTGAAATAATGTAACTCCTTTAAAACAACAACTTGGCTTTGATAGTTATACAAAATACTGGTCTTTTCTAACACTGTAATTCAAATCTTTTAATCTCCCCTATTTTTTAAGACTTTTATGCAAATATTTTCTTCTCATCACCACCTTGAAAAAGCTTTATGCACATGTTTCAACCCCCCAGCTGGTAGAACTTTTGCTTACACAAAGGCACTTAAGTGACTGCATGGTTGAACATTCTTTTCTTTCCTTCATTTCCTTTATTTGATTAAAAACTAGCTAATTACAAACGACAGTGAGGTTGGACAGCAGTCAATGGGGAAGCCAGTCACTACCTGTGTTAGAAGGAAACCAAGCAATGGTCCTGCCCTGAGTGCTAGCAGTATGAGTCTTGGTACACTTTTCTGCCTAGCTGAGCCACTTTCTCTTTGGTCATGTGCTCCTTCCAAAGTCACCTCAAGTCTGCAGACAACTTAAAAAGCACTAACAGTTTCCTTAGAACCAGAGCAAACAACAGTGTCCAACAACCCAAACCCTCTTCAGACGTTTCAACAGAAATGAAGTCAATGTGAGCACTCAGCACTGTAAAAACTCTTCCAGGCTGTGTTCATTACTGGACATTGCTTTCTACAACACAACTTAACCCTCTTGCCTGTTGTGAACAGCCAAACCTTGTGAGGTTCTGGCAAAGGGGCACTGAATACAGGGCAGGTCCCACTCTCGGGTGTGTGTAGCAGTTCAGGAAGCAAGGTGCCATCCCTGGTGTGCAGGCCCAGCAGCAAGGACAGTTTCTTAGGCATTCAACTCTTATCTGTAAGGGAGTTCACAGAAACCACCCGGGGCAGTGTTTGGATGCGGTGTCTCTGGAGAGATGCTTCCTCAACAGGGTAGATTCTGGTCAATTCCATCAGCAAAGCATCTCCATGCAGTGAGCCACAGCTGGGCTTTTCCTGAGTGATGGAGGTTTGTCCCAGTAGGACCCGTCCTCAGGGACACCACCTGAGCCTTAGCAGCAGTGTTCCTTGATTTCTACCTTCTAATCACCGTGGTCAGAGGACCTCTCCTGCAGAGATTCAGAATGACCTAATAGCCCTGCAAATGCATGTGCAATAGAAACCTCTAGTGTATGATTCTCCTTCATGTACAAAACTGTAAATATACCTATTTACTATTAACAATAATGATTTAATGTAAAAATAAAACTGCTTTTTGTTTTTTACTTTATCTCTCACTATCCAGATTTTTGCTGTCTGCAATAACAAAAATGAAGCAAATTTACTCATAAAGAAAAGTATATGCCCAGAAAAAATAAAACTAAAATAATTAGGTCAATTCTATAAACTATGAGAAATGAAAGTAAAAAGACAAGGAAACTATTAATTTGTGTAAAGCCACATAGCCAATGAGTCCACACCAGTCAAGATTCACATAGAAAATGCTGCATGCTCATTTTTTTTTTCTAAATCTGAGCAATAATTTGTTATTTCCCAAACACAAAAGAAAGTTCAATACAGGCATATTTACGGCCAAGCATGGCATATGTCTTATATAACCTGCTATGTCTGATGAGCTACAGATGTCAAAATGAATGTGGAAAAGCCCATCAGGCTCAGCATGGACATTGGTCACCGATTAGTCCTGTCTGCATGGGCAGAACAAGCATACCCATGACATATTCTACCATCCCTGGGATATCTGACCCTGCTACTCATTGGCTATGTGGCTTTACACAAATTAATAGTTTCCTTGGCTCTGGGATGGGAGTAATAACCGTTAAGTTTGTCAATACCCAATAACAATGACTATGAATACTTAAAGCTGGGTTCCTCAAGCCACAATCACTTAACTGACAGCCCTTACTAGAATTCCCATAGTGATCTGCATTTCTCAAAGCCGATTACCAATTGATCACTTAGATGTCTTGAGACCAAGGTTTCTGCTAAGTTGGCCACTGTGGAAGCTGGCCAACTCACTAGGAAGCCACAGCTACACAAGAGAAGTCTAGTGCACAGTTTGGCAGGACACAGGAACACACCAACAAAGCCACAGGGCCCACACAGAAGCACTCAACTCGCACTCCATCCTGAGCCTGTTCAGGCAGTCCCGAAATGCGCCATTTACTCTGAGAAATGACAGCTACAGAAATAGAACCCTTTTTCTTCCCGGGACTACATACCTACCTACCAAGTATGGGACAAAGACTGGTAATTACACTCTGCTAGGGGTTGCAGAGTCTTACTGTGGGCCTATTTAACACTTGCTACATTAAAGCCTTCTGACACATAAAACTTAACAAAGTGAATATCACAAAACACATTAAAAACTGAGATGTTAGGAAATGCCACCACATACTCTAACCAGCAAGAATGAACACAGCTAAAAAGAGACATGTGCTTTTGTGATAAAAAAATGTTTCCACAGCTAGTAAGTACCGAGTCTTCCCACATGGCTAGGAAATGTCACTCCACGATTATGATTCTAATTAACAGACAGATTACTGTTCCTATTACTGTGATTTTACTGAGCTGGGTACATTGGTGGAGGAGCAGCAAACTGGAAGGGCACAGGATTAATGGTCAGCAGACTGGGTTCGTGGTGTACTTTAACCCTGGGTTTGGAACGGCCTTGAACACATGCTCTGTGATTCATTGCTCCATCCACAGGGCACAGACACACTTAAAAGTCACAGTTCCTCACCAGGCGGTAACCAGTACAGGTATGAGAGAGGCTGGGTATGCAGTGTCCAGTCACACCAGGACACAGAGCTCTGCCTCTTTACTGCCCTATG
Organism: Phodopus roborovskii; assembly: GCF_943737965.1. Lineage (NCBI taxonomy): Eukaryota > Metazoa > Chordata > Mammalia > Rodentia > Cricetidae > Phodopus > Phodopus roborovskii. Next base: position 4,590,262 of record NW_026126639.1, on the reverse strand, counting down.
AGAGGTCAAGGTGACTGCAGGCCCCGTGGAAAACAATGCCCTCAGCACATGGAAACCTTCACTTTTCACTGTATACTTCTGGATCCAAGAGCAAAGGTGCAGTGAACTGCACAGCTCTTAAACATCACCAAGGCCTGACGTCCAGGAAAAAAACAAACCAGAATGCTCACCATAGTCCAGGGGTCTTTAAAATCACAGCGCGAACACGGGAAGAACTGCATGAGCAGCATTCTATCCAAGGGGCACACCAGCAGGAGGGTGGAGGCCATTCTTCAGGGTTCACAGGCCCTGCGCTCTACACTCCGGGCCATGAGAGGAGCAGTGGGGACTGCGGCTTCTCTTGTTCCAGCATGGAGGGCTGGGCAGCTTTCCCTCCATCTCTGCAGGATGCTCACCAGGCCAGGCTCTTTCCTAAGTGTTCCGAATCTGGTTCCCTTCGTTCTCAAAAGCTCTGCAGACAGGTATCACTGCCACCTTTCAGAAGAGCCCTTCTCAGGGCAGATGCTCACGGTCCCATTTCCCTGAGAAAGTGCAGAGACTTGAGTGCAGACACCCTGGAGCCAGGCACCTAGGAGCTAACGCGCTCGCTGTTCAGGAGAAGAATTAATGCGGCACCGAATGACTTCAGTTACTCAGAGATGGCTCGGTGCTTGCCGCACAGGCCTGGCGACCTGTGCTCGCCCCTGGAGCCCATGTAAAGCTGGCAGGAAGGAGTCACTCCACAAAGCAGTCCTGACCTGTACTCCCACACCACGGATGTACACAATAAAGCACCGAGTGTGCAAAAGCATTTCCCCATGGCCTGCTGCGCACCAAGCCTAAGATAAACACTCTCAGGGTGTGTATGGAAGTTCATGTGTTAGTGTGTTGAGGTACTCGACAAAACACGAACAGTGGGTAGTTTACCAACAACACAAACTCCGTAGGGCTCTGAAGTGTGGCAGTCCAGAAGAGATCCGTTCCGACGCTCAGACACTGCGTTCCTTCCACGTTGTCACGTGGCAAAAAGGCACAAGGCAGCTCTCTGTGGCCCATCTCACGAGGGAACTGATTCCACTCATGACGTCTCAGAACCTAACCACTTCCCAAAGACCACACCTCCTGAGGCACAGCACTGGCGGATGGGGAGCGGGGGAGCGGCGCACAGACAGACAGACCATGCCAGGCAGTCTACATTAAAGTCATCATATTTACTGGGCTCTCATGATTTCCAGATGGGAGGCAGATCTGAAGGGAGGTCTGGTAGAACAGTTCATTCCCATCAAAAACAGTTTTGCTTATCAGGAAAGTCTTCTGGGAAGCAGCTGACTCAGCTTTCTGGAAAGTTCTTAAAAGGGTCCTGGGTACACAAACTGGCTAGACCCAGTATTCACACTTTTCAATGAGGATTTCTTCCTATGGACACACAGAAGTAGTCAAATTAAACTAAACCAAAGCTTACTAAGTGGTGGGCTATGGCCCAATATTTCTAACTTAGTGCTGGCTAAACAAAGTCCTCAGGGTGTTGTGCATTGAATGCAGGGATCATGAAAATTCTGACAAGAGTAAAGTCTGTGAACGCACAATGACAATGAATTAGCTCCAAGTCAAAGGCATGAGTCTAAGGCATGTGACTTCACTGTAGCCAGAGTTCATGCAATCAACTGACCATGAGCACTGCCTGACACACCTTGGCTGGGTTGCAGGACAAGTATGTCATGGTGTGAAGTGTTCTTACCACACAGAAAATACTGTTTAACCTCAGAAACAAGGCCTTTCCTACTTTTGTACCACAACTGCTAACAAGTATAGCTTATCTGTGTATTGCATTGTTAGACAAACAGCACAGTTCACCCATCTCATTTGCATATAAATCTTCTCTAGTCTTCAATGGTAAAATTATATTCATTAGAGAATTAAATAACTTAGTCTGTTGTCATTGTTTAACTTACATATCTATTTTATATGCTTTTATAACCACAGCTGTGTAAAAATTCTCAGGTAGAAAGAAGTCTCTCGTAGAAAAACTTCAGAAGCCCTGAATTCCATAGTGAGGGAAAGGGGGTACTGGGTTAAGCCAAAGCAAATAAAATTAATCTCCAATGGATAAAATGAGGAGATCATTAGGAAAACAGAGCTTTACAAAAACAAATGTTCCCAGGGCTCAGGAAGCTGGGATTTGGCAACGAGGGACCCACCGTGCTGTACACTGTGAGGAGACGTCTCTCCCCTGAGCTGTGAGGAGTGCTCTGGAATCCCAGGCCCCCATGAAGGTCCTGCACGACCCAGAACGATGCTCCTCCCATCCTGGGCCTGCCTCCATGCCATTTCGGCAGAGCTGGTCACAGTGACGGGGAGGGAAACCAGCCGTCCCCAGAAACTGCTCCTGGAGAACAGGTGGTGGGTCTCCCTCGCTCCCTAACTCCTCATCAAGTTTTTAAATTTTTGCTAACTCTCACAGCCTTGGCTGGTACCTGACCCAATCTTCTCCATGAAAGAAAAGCGAGCCCTTGAACGTGAACTTTTCCAGCTGAGGGCCTGAGAGTCACGGGGAAGAGTTTGCCTCCTGAGCTGCTGGCACATACTTGCCTGGAGCGCCTGACACCATAGGCCCTGCCCAGGGTACCAAGCCAGGACCACCACTCTCTACACCATTTTGTCCTTAGCAATGAGGTCAAAGAATGCCTAAGCAGCTGTGTCCTAGTTAGGGTTTTCTTGCTATGAAGAGAAACCATGACCACGGCAACTCTTATAAAGAAAACATTTATTCGGCCTTGCTTACTGTTTCAGAGACGCAGTCCACTGTCATCATGGCAGGGAGCATGGTGGTGTGCAGGCAGATGTGGTGTTGGAGCTGAGTCCTACAGCGTGACTCAGAGGCAACAGGAAGTCAACTGACTGTCTCACCGAGGGAAGCTTGAGAAAATGACTCCAAAGCCCGACTCCAGTGACACACTCCCTTTAGGGCCACTTCCCTTCACACCACACACTGCAAAGCTGTTTCAAGCGTCCTAACAAACACGGCCTGCCAGCCTCGCTTCCTCCAAGGGCGTCTATTTCTTGTCCGTCTTTGCAGAAGCACTCCTTGGGTCCCCCACCCCCCATGTTCTCTGGCTCCTGTTCCTGGTACTCCACAAGATGGCTCCTATCAAGGGCCTGAGCTTGGCCTTCTGCAGAGTGCAGGGGATTATGATGGCTGGTGATGTCTTCACACAGCATGAAGCCTTGGGCTGCTGCTATGTAAACCATTTGCAATAGAGAAGGAGATGAAGGAAAACACGGAATTGAATGAAAACAAAAGGATCTAAAGAGAGAGAGACAGTACCCATGCCACTGACCTTCATTTACTCCTTACACACCAGGAAAGCCAGTTTTGAACCAGAAGAAAAGTCTAGAAGGAATGCTCCTGTCTCAGACTATGCAATAATTTCTTCAGCATCAAGTCTCAGTCTCAAAATTGCCCCCAAGCGCAAAAAAATAAAAACTTCTGTTTTTGTGTAGGTGCTTATAACCTAAGTGTCAACCACAGTGAAAGACATAGAGTATAGAAGAGAGTGTGTGGTAGAGGACCAGCCTCCCTCAGACTGTGTGCCAGAGGACCAGCCTCCCTCAGACTGTGTGCCAGAGGACCAGCCTCCCTCAGACTGTGTGCCAGAGGACCAGCCTCCCTCAGACTGTGTGCCAGAGGACCAGCCTCCCTCAGACTGTGTGCCAGAGGACCAGCCTCCCTCAGACTGTGTGCTACAGGACCAGCCTCCCTTAGACTACAAGCATGAAAAGGAAAATAAGAACTGGTACATGTGCCACCAATTATTACTTTTCAAAGTTTGGGCAGCTTGTGTGCAAAGCAAGTGTCTCTGAGTCACATAAGTCCCTTGATTAAATACATGTAAAGTTCCTGCTTCACCCAATTAGACCTATCCAAAGAATCAACCTATCCAAAGAATAAGTAAGCACAAAAGAAATCACACACACACACACACACACACACACACACACACACCACGTATTTAAAGGGAAAACAGATGCAGACCTCAATTCATGCCTTTCAATGTCAAAAGTCCAGGAGTGAAACAGCAGACTAGCATTCACCAGGAGTTGAGGTTGTCACTACTTGTCAGAATTCCTGTCTGTCCATACAACAGGCTACAGAGCTCCATGGATGCCACCCAGATGCTCTCCGCAACCCAACCAGAAAGAAAGAGAGCAAGCTAGGGTCCAGGACCCAGACCCAGCCTAGCCCACCAGGTCGGCACCTGTCCCCACGCCCCAATAGGCATGGTCAGGGCAACAGGTGCAGGCGGGTGGGCATCTCACTACAACTATCTGTACACAGAACCCATCCTCCAGGGTAGCCAAGGCAATCTGCAGAGATGGACAGGCCTTAACAGCTGTCCAGTTTCCAGAAATACACCATGCTTCATGTGGTCACCCTGGAGATAAGTACTGTGAACTTCAACAGTGAGAAAGAGCCAATGTCCAAAAGAGAGGGTGTGGCCTGGCTTCAGCCCTTCTGCCCACTGCTCCATAGCGCCCAATAGCCCCCAGCCTAGAGTGACTGTGAGCCCTGGTTTACCTAGAAAAGCAGTGGCTTATGTATTTCTTCTTCCTACCTACCTATGTATATATCTACACACGCACACACACCGATCTATTCATCTATCTACCTATACACCCCGATCCACTCATCGATCTACTTACCTACCTACCTACACACACACACACACACACACACACACACACACACCCCAATCTACCAACCTATCTATATACCTATGTACCTATCTATTTACCTACCTATCTTTTATTTTCTGTGTTAGATCCAGAGACAGATATTGGGGTTCAAGATGAGAGAGAAAAAGAGACAGAAAAAAAAATTGATCAAAAGTCAGAAATCAATCGAGACTGCCCTTCGTCAAGGTGTGACTTTTCTTCTAAAATTGAAAACCATACTAGTGATATCAAAGAAAAAGATGTTATCACCAAAAATGGAGAATCCTGGGCTTAGCAAAGTCAGGGAGACTCTCTGACAAGTGTTGAAATGAGAGGTTAAAAAGTAAGTTTCCCTAAACTGCCCGGGGCTCTGAAAGAAAGGCAGAATAGTGTGGCTATGGCGTGTGCAGACACCCTGCACTGCCCTTTTCCCGTGTTGAGAGCCACTAAAAACATTCTGTGGGTAACCCGAGAACAGTGAAGAATAAGGCAACCCAGGCTGGGGCGGTGGTGGCACACACCTTTAATCCCAGCACTTGGGAGGCAGAGGCAGGTGGATCCTGTGAGTTCAAGGCCAGACTGGTTTACAGAGCTACACAGAGAAACCCTGTCCCAAACACCAAAAACAAAGAAACAAACAAAAAAATAAGGCAACCCTTGTTCACACTGTACACTTTCTGCATGTGCTGACTTACTGTGTTAGTTCTCACTGTGAAAAGTTCCTTTCCCAGAATTGAGGAAAACTAAGGAGTCAATCTTTGCCTCTAGAGAATATAATTAACCAAACTAAAAACTGTTCCAAGTGATAAAATAAAAAACAAATCAAGTTTTACTTAAACTTAAAAGTGTTTGACTTTACCTAACTTTACCTCATGAAAGAACAGCCAGGGGCCCTGCCCAAGGCTGTGTCAGGGCAGCGCAGCTTGACCTTTCCAGGTCCTTCCGCCCCAGAGACCAAAGCTAATCCACCGAAGTATAAGGAGACCCTGTAATCCACTTACAACGTTAGAAAACGAGTACTATAAGAGCCATGCTCAGGAAGAACACCACAGGCAAAGTAATAGTCAAACTTCAAAGGTTCCGGGATATTTCCTGAAAATCTCCCGCATGGCATGCCCAGCTAGAGTGCTAATCAAAACAATGGCGTCAAGAGGGAAGGGGGAGATAAGTGAGTAATAACTGCCCCAATTATCCATGTAGCCCCTGAAGACCACCCCGTTCACATCAATGGCAGCATATGGCCCTGGACAGAGCGGGCACAGGGAAAGGGGCAGAGTTTATCACAGAGATTTTGAGGATCAGAATGTGTATCCCCTACTAAATGCATCCAGCTCAATTCAATGCACTGAAATTCAATTGTCCTTTAAACAGCATCAAGAGGCGGGGCCTTGAAGAGGTGGTCAGGCCAAGAGCATTGCCCTGTGGGTGGATTCACGAGTGGGCTACTCACTCACACAGGGCCCTCTCTTCTGCCCTTGTCTCCCTGGTCAGCATGTGACTATGCAAAGGGTGCTTACCGGCCAACCCCCTGATCCAGAGCTGTGAGCCAGGAGGCTCCTTTCATCAAGGTAGCCACGGCTACAGTGCTGTGACCCCACACAGGACAGACCACGACAGGGACACTGCTGAGGCCCCTGGGCCCCGCTCCACACTGGCAGGCATCACAGCATCAAGAGAAACACTTCAAATCCACTGAACACACTCTGACGCCTCTCGCCACTGTGGGCAGCAAGGGCATCTCGGCCCATTTCCTCCAGCAAGGCTTCTGAGACATCACAGCCACAGCAGCTTCATGTTTTGTGTTCTTTTTCATACAACTGGACCACAGCATGGAATTGCAACAGAGCTCCTTCTTACAGATGCTGACCTTACATATCTCTAGGTGGCCAGATGATGGGTGAACTTTATTTTCCCAGAATGGATTTCTGTATACAATTTAAATGAACTTTCCTTGCCATGAACTCTTGGTCTTTAACTGTGCTTATCACTGGGTTTTCCTGTGGTGCTCAACGCAGACGGGTAGCATACTTTGAGCATGCGCACCTCTTTTTACTCCCTCCTGTCCTTTCTACCACACTTCCTGAAAGTGACATCCTGAAAAACCAACCAACCAACAACAACAACAACAAACCTGTGTGTGTGTGTGTGTGTGTGTGTGTGTGTGTGTGTGTGTGTGTGTGACATTTTCAACATCCATCCATCCATCCACTTATGGGTACCTAGGCTGATTCCTTAGCTCTGCTATTTGTGAACATCCAGGACAGACTCTTCGATTCTCCACACATTCTAAAATGAGTGAGCATATATATGTGAGGTTCACACACCTACACACACAAGCTCCACATTTCTACTAAGGCATCTATGCTTTAGCTCAAAATAATCTTGCTGGTAATTAGTAATTATCATCTTGTAGACTGCACAGAGAAGAAAGTTGGAAGGAAAGTGTCTTTTCCGAAACTGCACCCTACTTTTACGGAACCTGAAAGCAGTGTGTGAACACGGGTGCAGATTAACCTACCGTACAAGCACAAGCAAGCCTCGCTCTCTTTGTTTACAGCCACTTGTCCCTGAGTATGACTACAGCATAGCATGCCACAAAGTGGAGAATACCAACCTGACGGGAAGTAATTGTCTTCCTAAACCAATGGTCCATGAAAACCAGATTCCAACATTTCAATATTAGACGTGCACATTAACAAATGGATATGATGATTCCTTCATTTCTCATCACATCTTGTTTCTTTCACATTTCATTACATAACAGTCATGCTGAAATCTCCAGTCTGAGCCCCTCTGATAATGTGATGCATTATCAGAGAGTTATCAGTCTAAAATATGCACACTCAGCTTCTCGACTTCACTCAAATGCTACAGCAGACAAACTGTTCCCTGTCTTCTAAAACCAGAAATAAAATAATCAGGTCACAATAGCTTGTTTCTCAGGGAAAAATACAGATGATGAATGCAATTGGGATATTTATTATCGTAGAAATTCTCTAGGCCTGGATGCCAAGTCAAGTGTGTCTTGATGCAGGTTACTGTGGCAACCTGAACTACAGAAAATGCCCTATTCTACCACGCTGGTTCCTACGAAGTATCACCTCCAGCTTTTGAAAATCTGTCAGTACAAACTGTAACAATAAACATTTCTTCACAGACTTTATTCAAAAATACCCTCATTGAACCTTTCAAACCAATATAAACTTGTGAAATATTTTCCTGTAAAGCAACATGGAACAGCAACATGAAATTGAACATATGCATGTGTATGTGTGCACACACGTGCACACGCACGTGCGCACACGCGCGCGCGCGCGCACGCGCACACACACACGCAAGTATGCACACGTGTTCAGAATATAAGGTTTCTCACTACCACTGCACACTACCAGCAAACCCTTTGTCCCAGAAGTGTTTTGCAGCAGCCGTGAAGGGTTACAGAGCTTGGTCCTATGCTTCCCCTCGCTCCAACCCCTTTTACAGCAAGGAGTCAGAGAAGGGTCTGGGGAGGCCTGGAGCCCCATTCAGAACAGAAAGGACGACAAATAATCTGTGAAATGCATCCTGTTTACCAAATCTGTCTTCTGATAGACTGTATATGCTTCAGAGCCTGTGAGGGCTCGGTGGGTGAGAACACACACTGTTGAAGCAGAGCACCCTGCTCAGGTCCCTGTACCCATGTCAGGGGCCCCCAACCACCTGGAGCTCTAGTTTCAGAGGATCCAAAGCCTCTTGTGGTCCCTATAAGCATCGTACACATGTGGTACACAAAGAAATACTCAGGCACGCACAAATACGCATAAAATAAAATGTCGATGTATCTCTTTTAAAAAATAAAATATAGGACTCAAAATTTATTTTCATTGTTTTAAATGTATAAACCTAACAAGCTGCCTCATGATAAAGTGAAAATTATTCTCTACTATCACCCTCTAAATGAAAAGTGACTTGAGAAATTGTCTTCATGGAGAAAATCTGATTTAATAGGCTATTTTGACTACAAGACATTAATGCAAATAAATAAATAAAACAGCCCCCATGGGGACATACCGTGTTACACTGAGGGTGAGGCTACAGAGCTTTTCTGTTGTCCATCAAAACTGGATGCTTCCACACGGAAAGGCACGGGGGACAAGGCTGTCATCTGTCTGGCAGGCCAACGAGGTTTCTGTACACCGACACCCCCCAGCTTTATGTGGAGCCTTCATTTATTAACAGGCAAAGTACACTTAAGAAGGACAAACGGGCTGGAAGGCAAAGGAATCTTTGCATTTAATCAAAAATTAAAGAAAATGGCAAAAACTGAAAGCTCTTTAGCAACACATTCCAAGTTAAGTCCTCTAACCATCAGCTGTATAGCCTGAGGGTCCAAGAGCCCCCAACTTGAAACGTTGAAGGCCTGTGCACAGGGCACCCTCAGACACAGTTCTCTCAGAGCCAAAGGTGAGCCCTGCTCCCCAGGGAGCAGCTGCGGAGCTAAGCGGCGGGCACTCGTCTAACTCTGTAGCTGGAGGCGTTTTAGTTGTTACATGGATGGAAGCAGCTGGCTCCCTTAGGACCCACTGTCTCACTCAACACTTGGGCCTTCCTCTAGTGCCCAAACACTGCAGCGGGCTCTGCAGGAGAGCCGAGCCAGGACAGAAACCGAACTGTAGATTGGAACTGTAGATTTAGGAGTTTAGTGGCTCCAATAACCCAGCAATTACTGGAAGGTTCTGAGGCTACACATTCTGGGTAGAAGATTAATGTATGTTGAGTCCTCTGAGGGTCATGCACTCACATAACTTTTACAAATAAAGGGCTAAGGAATTTACACCATGGCACACTGGTTGGTGTCCTTAAAGAGTTTATTCACCTGTAAAATGTGAACAGCTCCGTCATAGGTGATTTACTTGCCACAAACAAGGTCAGACTGCTTTTCCTCTTGAGCCCAGTAAGTCACTTTTACAACTCTTTCTACCTGACAAAGCTACTCAGGGACACTGATTAGTGATTCTCTCTGGACAGTTCAGTGTCACCAAGGGTGTCACAGAGAAAGCCATGAACCTTCCTAGCCACGCTTGGAGATGACTCTGCTTTCAGAAGCAGGAAGGGCAGGCCAATCTCAAACCCAAACTTGTCTGAGATGCACATGTCAACACAAGCATGGCCTGCATTTGAACACTGTGGTGAAGTGACCACACAGAGTAGCTCTTCAAATAGACACATTGTAAAGACAGTCCCTGGGTCACCAGCAAACAACTATATATGTCTCCCAAATCTCTAAAAGGGTTTTCAAAGTAACTGTCCTGGGTGCTAGGCTTCCAGGGTGGCCACAGGGCAGCAGCTTTCTGACTCACCAACCTCCAGCGCTGGATGGAGCAGGGTGGGCGAGGTGTATGAGAGGGAAAGAGAGAGAGAGAGAGAGAGAGAGAGAGAGAGAGAGAGAGAGAGAGAGAGAGAGAGAGAGAGAGAGAGAGAGAGAGAGAGGAGCAGAGCACCGGGCTGCTATCCTGGAGGCTGAAAACAGACGCAGTGATCTTACAGAGATGCCAACTTAAAAACACCAAATTCCCCACCTTAACTCAGTCCTGTGCACAGGCTGTTTCCCGAGAACAATCTCCTGTCAGCTCTGCTCACCCCTCACCACCTAGCCCTCTGACCTCAGTGACTTGGGTGGGAGGGTCTCTGTTGAGTTTCACCTAACACTCCGGTTCTTTGGAAAAGGAATTCAGTTGTTTCTTTAAGACTACTTAACAGCCTAGAGTGTTCCAGGAAAAGGGTTCTCACCCTCTTCTACTGCCCACAGTCCCCTGAACACCCCTGAACACCACAGTAATTGCCTGTAAGTAGTTACCAGTTAGGCATTTGGAAAATGGCCTGAAAGGAAGGCTGAAGGCTGAAATGTCGAAGGAAAGTGTGTGTGTGTGTGTGTGGGGGGGGGTACTTCTACTAAAGAATAAAACCAGAGCCAGGCGCACTTTTCCTTGGAGAAAGCAAATGATCACCACTGGCTCCCCGAGAGGGGAGGGGCCTGGCAGCATTTCCTCTGACCACTCATGGCCTAAGGCTTCAAGAATGTGAAGCTTGAAGGAGTCTAAGAAATCTTGGCTACAGGGTGGGAACTGATGCAATTCACGTCTGCCATATTCACACTATGCCCTTCACAGACAGATGCTTCTGCTTCTATTTATACTAAGTTTACAACAAGGCCAGCTACTGTCAGCCATTTTTACCATTTTCAAAATATACTCAGACATGAACCACTTTCCTTATGAATAAAAGGCAACCCCATCCTCACAAAAACCTCAATTCTAAGTCTTAGTCACAAAGTTTACATGAAACAGCAATTAAGAAGCGATACAAAAAGAAAAATGGTGGCCCTCAAGTGAGATACAGAATTGGAAAAAATACGTATGTTCCAAAAACAGAGGAAGGGAACCTGGCGGGCACATGCCTTCTACAGCCAGCTCCAGCCCACGGCTGCCGTCTTTAGGAGCCGGCTCCGCACTACAACTTCATAACTGTCTCACAGATGTAGTTGCTTTCCTATGTTTTATAACAGTGTTAATTGCATTTACTTCTTGTTTACTCTGTGCATGTGTGTATGTGTGCACGAACAGGCACAGGAGTACGGGTGTACTCCCATGCCGTGGAGGATGAGTGGAGGTCACAGGACTACAGGAACTGTTCTCTCCATCTAAAACGTGGGTCTCAGGGACTGAACTCAGACTGTCAGGCGCCTTTACCCACTGACCCATCTCACTTTAAACACTGTTATCACTGCAGCGCAAAGGTCTATCACTGCCTGTTTCCATTTTTAAAGATAAATAGTATGCTTCATGTATGAGGCCAGATGTTAGAGGAAAGCTTTTGGCTTCACCTAGCCCTGCCCACACACTCCTGCAGGAGATACTGTCACACCTGAGGATGAAGTGATCTGATGAGTTCAAAATGCAAAGAGAGGTCAACCCTGCTGGAAAACAAACGACTGGGAGAGAGTACTCTCCACCCTAACAGCCACAGGTCAGGCCCCTGCATCTACCATCCATGGCAAATGCTTCTCTTCCCCAGAGAGCCCTCTGCACTCACCCTCTCCACCTCTTTCTACTTCCCAGTCCAGGCAGAAACAGAAGATCAAATGCCACCAATCCGCTGCTTTTCAGCCTTGTTTTAAACACCTGACGAAATTCCCCCAAGACAAACAGAAGACCTGGCCCTATGAGACTCTGGAAGAAGTAAGGAGGAATGCTCTCAAGAAACTTCAGCACCCTAGGGTCCCCAGGAGCCCCCTTGTGCTAGGACACTGTTAAGGTCCTTCTCATCTCCTTTCCCGAAGCTACCACAGAGCATGCACCAGCCTCCCACCAATCAGCTTTCCTGCCTTGAGTTCCATGCATGTTAGCATACCATGTCCAGGCAGGCCCCACCAACTCACTGTACTGGCCAAACGCACCTCACTCCCCAGCAGGCAAGTCAAATGTCTTCCTGTTACCCTAGAAATAGTTATCTCCATACCTACAAATTAGTATGGCTCTCACCCCTCATTAAAGGGGCTCCTTTTTGTAACAGATGGGACCTATTACAGAGATCCTCACATGCTTAAAATATAGAGAATAAGTGATACACTCCTGTACCCACAAAATAAAGTCACAAATATCATACAAATCTGAAATATTCCTAAGTTTGGGGTTTTCTCATAAGATAAAGAAGGGGCAGGAGCACTCCAGGTATTTTTGTTTGTTTCTTTGACATCGAATTTATAGACACACACTTCATATGCAATTTAATTCTGCTAAGCAGCAACATGCAATGTTAGCAAGAAAGGTATCTTCTGCTTCACATATTCTTTAGAAAATGTTGTTAAGACAACAGAATGACTACAGAAAGAGTATGGTGAACCTGTTGTGGAAATACTCATTGTGTGCTGCTGTTGCCATTAAATGATCACTATCCACAGGTAATGATAACAAGAAACCCGTTATGTAATAACCACTTGCTAAACTCTTGCTTTACTTAAAGTAGGACCAGCACTATAAATACTATGCAATGAATTTCTTTCTGTGCAAAAGTTGTGAACATAACCAATATCTAAAGCATCAGTCCTCAATCTGTGGGTTATAACCCTCTTGGGGAAAAGAATGACCCTTTTACAGGGGTCCCAAGCAAGACCTCAGAAAACACAGATATTTAGATTATGATTCGTAACAATAGCAAAATTACAGTTATGAAGTAGCAGTGGAAATAATTCATGGTTGGGGTCACCACAGCATGAGGAACTGCATTAAAGAGTCACAGCATTAGGAAGGCTGAGAACCACTGCTCTAGAGAAATAACAGTAAATGTTTGCTAGGTACCAACAGATGACAAGAGTTAACATGCCCCTCCCTGCAGGTGCCCACAGACTCCAGCTTCTTCTGACTTCTAATGCTGCTGTCACACAGACAGCAGGGTGACTGGCTGACAGCTTTATGAGCACACAGCTGCTGGTACGAATGGAACAAGAAGCACTGAGCAGTTCGCACGGTCTGCACTGTGAGGGCAATTCAGTGTGCTCGGTCACCTCTCTATCCCTGCCGCTCCCAGGAACGGTCTGAATGCCACCACACCTTGTCACTCTGGCCTCAAACACTGACCTACACTCCATAAGGAACTGAACTTCACCCCAACAGTTTCATGATCTGCTAAATACACAGGAAACCAGAGAGCAGCATTATCAGAAGCCACGAACAGAATTTGATCAACTATCTTAAACAGCTCAGCCACTGATTGGTTAAACCCATACAAAGTACGTTTCACAGAGTTTAGCAGCTAAGCTGCATGATCATTTCATTTGGTCAGGGTCCCCTTCCCTGAGCCATATTTCAATATCCTGTGCCAGAGTAGAGTGTCTTCACAAGATCAGCCTCAGGCTAGAGCGGTACTCGTCCTAATTCTGCTGAAGATGCAGGATCCCAATTTGAGGGACAGAACATGTGCCAACAAATACATAGGCTGCAAATACGCACAAGTGCATGGGCGGAAACTGTTTTTACTACAGAACACAATTCTGGTATGATAATGAGACATAAAGGGTGTAAAGGAGTGGGCCCTGGGACGGCATGGCATCCATGGCCCAGAGCGCATGTCAAAACAAAACAAAGCAAGCAAGCAGCTGGCCAGAGTTTTGAGAGGAAACATTCAAACTGATGGGATGTGAGAAGACAGAGAAACTTGAAGAACAGAAGGCCAGTGTGAGGAGACACCCTCACAACATACAGGCCAGTGCTGATAAAAAATTCCCTCACAACACACAGCCCTGATGGAGGCAATGTTCACAGAGGGATCCAAGGATGTTGTGGAATATTAATTAAAGGTGTGTTACATCATATATGCTGTGGAATATTTGTTTAATGATACAAAGATGTGTTGTGTTATCTACGTTGAATTTGTTTAGCTCTGTGAAGCTGTGTTACTTTTCCTGTCTAAAACACCTGATTGGTCTAATAAAGAGCGGAACAGCCAATAGCTAGGCAGGAGTAAGAACTGGCTGGGCTGGTGAGCAGAGAAAATAAACAGGAGAAATCTAGGCTCAAGGGAAGAGGGGGGATGGAGAAAAGGAGGAGAGGACCACTAGGGGCCACACAGCAGCCAGAGAAAGGAGGAAAACGATATTTAGAATAAAGAAAGGTTAAAAGCCCAGAGACAAAACGTAGAAGAGGAAACAAGCCAAGCTAAGGCTGGGCATTCATAAGTGAGAATAAGCCTCCGTGTGTTTGTTTGGGAGCTGGGTGGCAGGCCCCCAAAGAGTTAAAAACAAAAACAAGTACACTAGGGGAGGAGCAGGTACACACTCCCAGGAGAAGGAATATGTTCTTAGTGAAGTAGGTCACAAAGGCAACCTTGTAGGGAAAAGGTCAGTCAACGATACACACCCTGAGCAGAGCCAAAGAAACACACTTTGTCCCTGCAGCCAGAACCAAAGAAATGACCCTGACCCTGAAACCAGCGAAAGAAACACACTTTGTCCTGGAATCAGAGCCAGCGAAAGAAATGCACCCTGGCTAAAATTAGAGCCAAAAGGCTTTTAAAAGGGACCCGTGAAAGAAACACACTTTGTCCTGGAATCAGAGCCAAATCTGACCCTAAACCTGTGTAGAAAACCAACCAATCCCTGAGCAGCAGATCTAGCCATTCTGAGCTCAGAGACTGAAATCTGGCCAATCCCCACCCTGGAAATCTCCCTGGAAAAACTCCGTCCCCTAAGAAGCCCTATATAAACCCTGTGTCTGTTCAGCTCATAGCTGCTCAGACTGCCATGCTGGGACCCCTCCCCTGCTGGAGCAGAGCTCATACACTGGGGAAGCCTTTCCCTGAAGCAGGGCTGTGAGCTGCTAAGCTTACTGTGGCCTGTGGTATTCCTTGGCTCCTGAGTGCCAGAACACCTTTCCATCTGAGCTGTAACACTCAGTATTCTTTGGCTCCCGAATCCCTGTCCATCCCATCCGAGCTGCTGTAGAAAGGCTTACAAATCTCACAGGTGAGGGCTCAAGGCGCCCCCTGGGAGACAGCTTCTCCGGGCACACCAGGGGCCCTGCACAGGCTTCTGCAGGGTGCTGGACTTCTACCCTCTCCTTCTACACCATGGAACCCTTATTTTCACCAACCACGCCCCTCACACAGAGTCTGGACTACTCAGACACTTATGACCAGAGAACACAGGAACCTGACACACTATTTCCTGAAGGGTGTGTGTGGAGCGGGCTGATAAAAATCTCTCCTCTTCCCTGCAGGGAGGGAATGCCGCTACAGGTGGGGCTACTTTTCAAGTCAAAGAAAAATTCTAATAAAAACAACAAACTCCTTGCTAGGCTGTATTTCCATAAACCACAAATGAAATCCCAAGTGCTGGTGGAGCTGCCACGCCCCAGTCACCCTGGAAATCTCCTAAACACCAGACATTGCCGTGTTAGCCTCGTCTTAGCTCAGATTTGATTATCCTGCCTCACTGCAGATTAACCATATGTTCATAAGGCTGCCCCCAGAAGCAAAACCCAAGATGGCTCACCCAGTTAGGTTTTGTTTTTTTTTTTCCTAATGGTATAAGAAGATGAACTTAAGCATGCAGGAAGAGTAAGTTTGAACACTGAGAAGGGCTCAACGGTGAGTTTCCTGCAGAGAAGAGTTGAGGACTGGGCATGCAGGTCTGTAGAAGGTGACGTGACTGCCCAGCAGCCCTGCACACCAGACAGGCACACATGCAGGAACAAACATAAATGGAGGGGGAAACATACTCCACTGGCGAGCACACAATTACTTTTGGAATGTTCTAAACAATTAACTAATTTCCTACAAGAGCTACATGGCATACATTAATCTTGAGTCAGGGCCCAATTTCCCATCAAAGACAAGCACACACAATAAAGCAATCAGCTCACAGAACTGCCTTTAGGTTTTAACACCATGTAAGTCAAGGGCTTGCATGTGACCTGTTTCTGAGACTTCACCATCTCCTGTCATAGTGCCTGGATGCAGGTTCATCAGGTCCTTTCCAGAATTATAATATCCAACAGTTTAGAATTCAGTTTTGCTATATTCTCAGCTCCAGCTGAAAGCATATGGTGGCATCTGTAATGTTCTAAGCCAGTTTGTCTCAAGGCTCAAAAGGAAGCAGTTATAGCTCTTCCCATGTGACAAACGACAGAACATAATGCTTCATGCACATTAATCCATCCACTGAAGTCACTAAAACAACCCTGTGACAGGATTTCCCTTGATTTCTGGTGAGAAAGGGTACAGAGTGATTATGATACAGAAGGCCAAGCCTCCCAGTGAGTACACAGCCTGTATTTAAGTGCCCAGCCGTGTCTACCTTAGATACACTCCTAACAGCAGTGCACCAAGACAGACACCACAGTCCAGCAAGGGAGGCAGAGGCAGACCTCCTCTCCTGCCCTCTCTCTGCGGGCTGATTCTACCCTGCTAATTTCCACAACTGCCAGAGGAGGGTGGCCATCTCCATGACCGATATTTTTCACCTAATTCTGACTTATTGCATTTTTTAAAAAAACATTTAGAACACTGTTTCAAGCTGCTAAGGAGTTTGTAATCTCTCATTAACTATTATCTACACCTCCGCTGTGGACAAACTACGAGATGGTGCCCATCGGGGAATGCACACCTCTGGGGGCAGACGGGGTTTATAGCCTGGCCCCTCCCCTGCCCTTTTGTCCTCTGTGTGGATGGAAGCGCTCGCCAGCTCTTATCCCTGCCTCCATCCTCCATGCTTTCAGCATCTGTTGCCATAGTCACAGAAAAGCAATGACCACACTGCCAAACATTTTCACTCAGAACCGTTCCTCTCGCTTTCTCCATTTGTATTCCAAAGTGGAAAAGACACGGGAATACCGTATTATCCAGCTTGTTATTTTAAAGTATGGTTCTTCCCCCTCTAAAACAGTGGCTACTTATACAAGTAGCATCTGCCACTTTCAATTTCATACAATAAAAGGTATTTGCCAGGAAACATGTTTTTGGAAAAACAGTGTTATGTCAGGCATTGTGACACACGCCTTTAATCCCAGCACTAGGGAGGCAGAGACAGGCGAATCTCTGAGTTCTGGGCCACCCTGGCCTACACAGTGAATTCCAGGACAGCCAGGGCTGCATAGATTCCATGACAACCCCCCCTCAACACACACACACATACACACAGTCTAGACAGAAAGCCATTGATGAGAACTCTTTAAAACTGCGATGGGGATGCTGACGGTAGCTCTTCACAGGTGCTGGCATCTTCTGGGGGTGGGGATGGACCCAGTCATCTTTAATGGGCTAGCCACTGGGAGTTTGACCATGCTCCAGTGAGCATATGGGCAACACAAATTGGATTTGTCTTTCTTTCTTTTTGGAGGTCACAAGGTGGGTTAGACCTGGGAAGACGGAGAAGTAAATGTGATGGTGTCTATTATGTCAAACTAGTAAACAATCAATAAAAATACTATGTTGAAAAAAGTTACATTACCTTACCTTAGGAGACATTATGAATGCATACAAAGATTTTTAGTGTATATCCCTGAAATTAGGATTGCTATGTCGCCTACATATATTACAAATCAAATAATCCAAGAGACATAAGCACACCCTTGTTAGCAGGAGGAAGGCCTGAAACCAGACCTCTAAAATAACCATCCTTAGAAAGGGCTGGCAGCACAGGGAAGATCACTGGGGAAGCCAGCCAAATGGCCCTGAGCTTAGCCTCTGCTTCAGGGACTGACTGACAAATGGGGTACACCGCCTCCCTGCACCTCAAGAGAAAAGGACCTGCATATGAACGTCACAGAGAGGAAGCATACCAACGTCACAGAGGAAGCGTGTAAGGTACCGTCTAGGATCAACAGCCCACTAAACCTTGTGGAGCTGCGGAGGTCTAACGACCCAGCAGAAGCTGGCACAGTACTCAACTCAGTTAGTTCTTCCTGAAGATCAGTAACATGATTTAAAAGACAACTGTGTGTGGAGTTCAGACTAAATTTAAACATGGTGACTTGTTTGCTTTAAGGACCAGCTGACAGCCTTTATACACAAAGCATGGGGGTGGGGTCTGGAGCCCTCCAGCTGCCTCCATGGAAGGGACTCAGATAGATGGGTGGTGGGCAGGCTTCGCTGACCACGCTGCTCACATTCTGTTCCCTAACGCAGCCTGTAGGGGTCTTGGTCGCCTGCTCTGAAGGGAACCTGCAGTACAGGGCTACAGCACACTGGTCCACCTGGACAAGCAACTCTCATCTTCCGTCAAGAACCGTGTTCCCACAGACCTGCTGGGGACTTTCAAGGACACGTTCTATTTGTTTCAGAAAATTTGATGAACATACAAAGTACCTAAGGTTGGAATTCCAGATTTCACACCTACATTTCTTAATGTACCACCTTTTACCACTGTGAGCCTTAGTCAAAGGGCTACCTTTTCTAAGAGATTTTCCTAATTCCTGTCTCCCAACTAAAATCTGTCTACCACCCTGCCATTTGCTCCTTACTCTCACGAGAGTTACCAAGACATCCCATGAGTTGACTTGTCTCCAGGGAGGGTCTATGCCCATCACTCACATTAGTGCCCGACTCTGTAGCTGAGAAGCTGCAGCATGGAACAGGGTTAGAACCAAGAGCAGTGAGCTGCCCAAGAGTCAGAGCCCTGGTTCCACCCATCTCTGCCTATCACTATGAGTCTGACTGGGACAAATTATTCTGCGTCTGTTTTTATAGCTGTTGTGACAATGCATAGATACTCAGCACCTGGTACACTCACTCTAAGTATTCATATGGTATTATAAATAAAATGACTATTCATTGAAATAAAAAGTATCAGGGGCTGGGGAGATGACTCAAATGGTTACAAATACCACTCAATCATGATGGTCTGAGCTCAAATCCCAGCATCTACATTGGGCTACTCACAAACCACAAATACCTCTACCCCCAGCTCCAAGAGATTGGATACCCTCTTCTGGCACCCTTGAGCACCTATACCCCCCAATAAATAAATAAAATAGAAATGAGTTTAAAATCACAGTCTCCATCACTTATATTCTGCAGTTTTTCTGAGAAGTTCAGTGTTAATTTGCTCGTCAAAACTTCAGGCCTTTATCTTAGGTGACCCTCTCTGTGACACTATGGTCGCCTCTGTGCTCTTAAGACTCTTTTCCCCATCTCTCAGGAGACATCAACTCCCTTCCTGTCTTTTTCTTCTAGTTGGGCCAGGCACTAGAGCGCTGTACTGTTGGATTCTCCTCTCGCCTGCTCACTGAAGGACAAGCTTCCTGGTCCTCAACTGCCTCAGCCAGCCAGCTGATGGCTGGAGTGTCTGTCAAACTTACAATCTGAATCTCTAACCACCTTTTGGGAATCCCATGGAGAATGGAAAAGAACACCTTTCTCTTGTCTGTCCTCGGATGTACTCGGTTAAACAGCATGATAAACTGACAGAATTCTTTCTCTCCCCAGCCCTGCTGTCCCACTGGCTATGAGACCCTTCCTTAAAGCCACAAAAACATCTCCACTGCTTACTGCACCTGTGACTCCCAGGCCTCCCAGACTGAAGAGTTGGAGCCTTGTCAACAGTGCCACCAGAGTGGCCGGCCTACACAGAGCTGAGCCCTTATTTTATGTAGAATACTTTTGGACTTTAGATATTGACATTTGTCATGGGATCCTATGGACTCCCAGGGCTCATAGAGGTCAGTGCCCTGACTCTAGCACTGGGCCTGTGTTCCAGCTGGTCTGCAGACAATCGATGACTTCTGGAAACAGCAACAAATGTCTGTAAAGTAGGAATGTCAGGTTTTTTGCCATACAAACATTTCAGTTTGTGAACTTGAGTTAGCAAGTCACACTGCCAATTAAATCCACCACAACAACACACCTAATTTGCTACTTAGCATTCAGTGAAGCTCTGAAAAACAGAAAGGTCACTGATGAACTGAATGATCTGGGCTGATTCTCCCAGGAAATCATTTGATTTTCTTACATAATCAGTTGAACAAGACTGACTTAGTAAGAGTAGGCTTTGCTAGCAGGCTGTTCTTTCTGATCCGCTGACACGGTGTAGCCCAGAACTGCAGCCCCTGCAAGACACTCAGGTGAAGCCCAGCAGGGATGCAAAGCCTCTCAGCAGCCACGCAGGGCTCCCTAGTAGGAGCTGGGCCGCCCTCACATGAAGGGCTCCAAGAACAGACTCAACAGAAGGACTCTGACCAAGCAAGTTCATAAAGAAAAAGTCGATTAATCTTGTCTCCAACGCCGATTGTTGATGACCGTGGCTGGTGGTCACTGCAGTTCTTGAGCTCTCTCTCTAACAAAAACTGGCAGATATGATTACAGGCAATGAAAGTTAGGAACTAGATTAGGTATAGTTACAATATGGCTAAATAGTTAACACTTGAAGAGCCTAGGTGAGGAAAGTCAACCTGCGAGGAAAAACAAGAAGCAGGAAACCGCCCAACATTCTGGGAAGTGCAGCTCTGCAAAGCCAAGGGACTCCCAGGTACACTGCCAGGAGGTCAACACATCCTTCTTGTTCCCCCCACTGCGGGGGAGCGGGGGAGGGGGGGACTGGATGGAGACAGAGGCAGCCTGAGCCAAGGAGGGACCCAGTGAGAGATTTGTTCATGAAAGCCTGCCTTGGACAAAGCCTGGGGCCAACACCTAAGACCTCCATACCTGGGCCTGGCCACACTATCATTCCAAACACGTGACTCTACTCCATTACCTCCCAAAGTTACTCCACCCATCCGGTTTTGTGTCCTTATCTAATTTAGTTCTTAACTGCCTTGGCTAATAATCAGACCTGGCACTTAAATTAGGGAAGTTCAGAAAAAGTAGAAGTGATACATCAAGACTATCAGCAGTAAGTACTAAAGAGATTGCATCCTGGACCACACCATGTCCTCAAGGGTGAGCCTGGGGGCAGATTACACCCTGGACCACACCATGTCCTCAAGGGTGAGCCTGGGGGCAGATTACACCCTGGACCACACCATGTCCTCAAGGGTGAGCCTGGGGGCAGATTACACCCTGGACCACACCATGTCCTCAAGGGTGAGCCTGGGGGCAGATTACACCCTGGACCACACCATGTCCTCAAGGGTGAGCCTGGGGGCAGATTACATCCTGGACCACACCATGTCCTCAAGGGTGAGCCTGGGGGCAGATTACACCCTGGACCACACCATGTCCTCAGGCTGTGATGGTCTTTTCCCAGCTCCCTGCCACATCCACCTTCACACCACTACCTGACATTCCTATTTCCTTCTCTTGTGACTTTGGCCTTTGCTGTCTTCTAAGATGCAACAGAGTATTTCAGCATTTCTTTACGGAGCTGAGTCAGGGCCTTGCACGAGGCACCCAAGCAAGTGTTCTGCCACCGAGCTGCCCCTTTTTGGGGAAGGTTCTCATTCTGTAGCCCAGGCTGGACATGAACACACTATGTAGTCCGTTGGTTGGCTAGCAGAGAAAAGCTACACCCCGTGGCCCCCAAGCTCAGCCTTACTTTACTGGTGTGTGTCACAACATCCAGTTCAGCCCCGGGCTTTTGTTTAAAGGTCAGATTTGCTACATGGTAAACTTCCTAAGATTGCAGTGGTCCTTCTTTGTCAAACCAACTAGTACAACATAGCTTCCTCACCATAACATGTGTACAATAAATGTGTGCTGAGTAAACATAAACATGACGTAAATAAGCCAAGTTCCATACATACACTGTACTGAAACACTGAGCAACACTCCAAAGCTAGGTTAATTCTAAATGATCTCAACATTCTCATGGTAAAACCTGGATGAGCAGAAATTTAGTTTAAAACAATGCCAGGACAAACAACAGCACCCTGTGTTTTTTATAAATAAGCTTGTCATGAAACAAAAGGTAAAAACTTTAGAAGGCTGCCCTTCACCCCAGGCTGGGATAATACACCTCGCCCTGTGCCTGCTCCCACTTTCCCTGACCCCTAGGCACCCACGGCCAGCACACACAGCAGCCACCTGCAGTTTTCCACAGAGCATGAGCTCTGTAGATCTGTAGAGCCTGTGCGGCATCCTGCTGTCCACTTGTGTGAGGCTCCTCCCAGAGAGTCTTCACAGATCAGTCCCAGCTGGAGTGTACTTGAGATAACTTTCCAGAAAGAATCTCAGTTCCCCTCCATTCCTGGCCCCGCCTCCTGCGGGAACAGATGTGAGATGGGATGGGTTTTCCTGGTAACCCTGGTTCACAGCACTCAGCACTGTGAAGACCTGTGCTGGGCTACAGCACTGCCCAATGCACCAACACTGACTCCACACAGCTAGGGCCTGTCTCCTCCACATGGGGCACAGGCAGCCGAGCTCAGGGTATAGAGCTGGCCCATCCAGCGCCCCCCACCCCATGAAGATGTCAGGTAGCCAGTGCTGTCAGGGGAAGTCATGATTCCACATACACCGACTTTACATTAGGAAAGTGAGGGCTGCTTTAGAATTAAGGTTGGCTTCAGGGACTGTGCTGGCCCTGTGGGGTGCTAGCCCTGGGAAGCACAAAGGCACAAAGACAGGCGGGTCCCTGTCTCACAGGCTTCAGGCCCTCTTCTGGGGACAGTGCTTCACAGAAGACAACCCTCGCCATCTTGAGTCAGGGTTTCTTCAAACAGCTGTCTGTGACAGAGGGGCTTTCTCCTGCCTCTTTCTGTCGCTTATGTCTGCTGCCTGTACCATCAGGAGGAAATAGTTTAAGCGCAGCCCAAATAAAACAGTAAATCTGGGGGCTACACAGCACAATGACTGCGATACTTGGCAGAACCCTCCGGCTGCCAGGCCAGCCTTCATTGTCCCTGAACCCCAACTAGCTGAGCACTCAGGGACTGCCTGTCACAAATTTTGGGGTCTATTTCAAATGCAGACCTTGGAATCGCATGGCTTCACTTCCAAGATGACACCTTTCCTCTGGCTCATTCACAGAGGAAGCTGTGCGGTGCAACCTGACTTGTTTTGGTCCCTCAACTCTCCTATGCAAACAGATGCTATAGGCTGCTGGGTTATCAACTTCAGAAAGTTGCGTTTTCATGGTTCTAGAGGTATGTCTGTGGGCCAGGAAGGAGCTCACTTTCTGACTCACGGGTTATCCTCCTGTGGTACCCTCACACAGCAGAGGGATAGTTAATTCCTGTAGTAATATGAGGGATCCATCTTCATGACCTGATCACTTCCCAAACTTCACCTCTTTACACCTTGGGTGGTGTGTGTGTGTGTGTGTGTGTGTGTGTGTGTGTGTGTGAGAGAGAGAGAGAGTGTGTGTGTGTGTGTGTGTGTGTGTGTGTGTGTGTGTGTGTGTAGGACCTCAGCATAAGATTCTGAGGAGAAGGCATAATCATTCAAGCTCTAAGGAGTCATCTTCCCCTCCAGCAGCTGTGGAACACTGATTTCCAAATGAAGCTCAGACCTCACTGAGGGCAGGCTAGCCATCGTCCTACAGACCCACCTGAAGTTAATCTTCAGTTTACTTGCATGATAACATTGTCTCTAACTGGCCCAGGGACGAGTGAGTGTGGGAACCAAAGGGACTGCCCATGACGCTGACATGAGTGGCCCCGCCCTCCTGCCCTCTGCACGTGTGCTTCAGAACACCCTCAATTGCCTTTCATACGTTCCATGGTCTAGTCTAATTGGCAACTGACTCCTAACATGTATAAACTTGCCTTGTCTCTTTTGAGAAACAATTCTGGGCTGGGAATATAACAGGGTGGATGGAAAGCATGTCTGTCATTCATGGAGGCCCTACATTCGATTCCAAGCACACAAAATAAGCACAGCCAACCAATAAAGCACACAAAAACAGTAACTTTCTTCAATTATAAAATACACATTCATTACAAAAAAAGGTTGTAAAACAATAAAGGAATGGTCCCCAACAACCTGAGTGTGTCACCTGCCATGACAGAGTAAGTCACTTGGCCCTGAGTGTGAGAGTAAGGCACTAAGGAGTTCAGGTAAGATTTTTTTTTTCATAAGAAAAATGTTTAAAACAATGGAACACATTAGGAGCTGAGGCCTGGGGGTCGTGCAGATGCTGATGACATCCTATTTCTTAATCTGGCACTTGCTGCCTGTTCTACTTGAGACAAGACTGAATTCACTCAACGAACTATACCAAGGAGACCCAAACAGCTGCCTGCACTGACATGCTTCCTGGGTAGATATCCTACATGGGTGCATGCGTGTGGGGGGGGATGACTGGTGTGGGGGATGACTGGTGTGGGGGGGATGATTGGTGTGGGGGATGATCTCCAGAAGGCTATGGTCTAGCAGGGGACAGCATGATGCCTGACACAGACCTGCCTGGAGTCTCTCTCCGTCCTGAACTTGCAGATCTCAGCTGCAGTCAGGAACAGACCCTGCTCGGAGAACACAGAAGGTTCCCCTGGGTGGGCGCCTCCTGTTCACAGTCTACGAATGTGAGGGCTGCTGTGTTTAAAACATCTTTTTGAAGTGTTTTTCAAACACTGTTGATCTATTCTCTCTGACTTTGTAACGTCACAATACAGCTCAAGCACTAATGCAGACACGTGATTATGACAGACTCAAGAGAACTAATAAAAACAGCTGAGTGGTGAAAGCACGTCTTGTCCTTCTCTCCTCTCATAGTAAAGAAGGTCTGGGTGACCCCTAGGGCCAGGGATGAACCCGCAGCCGTGATGATGACCAAGGCGCAAAGGGAGAGACTCTGAAGTTCTCTCATCTGGGATGCGGGGGACAAGGAACACTGCCCAACATGAAATGTGGCTCACGGAGGCCAGGGGCCAGGAAACTGCCCGAGAACAGAAAGGCAGGCCACAGGCGAATGTTCCAAAGCCCAGAATCGCAGCAGGCCAGGGGTGAACCACTTAGGGGTCCTGCAGGGCCTCAGAGAACCGTGAGGAGCCTCTGGCCCAGAGAGTTTGGTTCAGACAAAGCTGCTGGCTGCACTTTAGAAAAGGGTCCTCCCCAGCATGCCCACAGCAGAGCATCACTGCCTAAGAGCTTCCCACACTCTCCCTCCTAGAACTGCAAAGGGACTGTGAGCTTAGAGCCCGCTCAGTCACTGTGAACCCTTGAACAAATGAGCCAAGAAGAGCCCCTTACAGGTCACCTGTCTGGAGCAGGGAGCTTCCAAAACTCCACGCAAAGGATGAGAAGCAGGCATGCATATGGCATGGAGGAAAGACTAGCTCTCAGGAAAGGGCACACTCCTGCAAGGGAAGAGTCCAGCCCCCAGCCTGGCTGGCTTTGAGGCCGCTGCTTAGAAGAGCGGCCTTTCACTGGCGTCAACAAGCAGCAGGGCTTACTAGGAACCACAGCAAAAGACACCTCGGTTTGGTCCTGCTGCAGCTGAGGCTCAAGGATGAGGGCTGAAAGGCGGATGAGCAGGGAGGCAGGACAGGCAGGAGACCAGAACCAGCTGTAAGAAGTCCTATGGGACTACAGAAATGACCCCTGAAGTTCCCACTGGGGCCAGCCCTGAGGTGCCGCTGGCCTCACAGTGCCAAGTCCCTTGCTTTTCTTACCAGTCAGGGTGTACGCAGTCTGTCCTCAGTTGAAGGACACTCTCTGATGAGGAAGGGAAGAGCTGTGCTGCATGTCACGGGGCACCAGTTATGTAGGGCTGTGCTCTGTGTGTGTGTGTGTGTGTGTGTGTGTGTGTGTGTGTGTGTGAGGGGGGGCGCATTCATGTTGGATTCTTTGGAGCTGGGGTTACAGGAAGTTGTGAACCACGTGAGGTAGGTACTGGAACTAAAGTCAGGTCTTCAGAAGGTTTTGAAGCCTCTCAACAGCTATGCCATCTCTTTAGCTCTGTCCTGGGCTAACTTAGTGACACTTTCTCTAGCACCTGCCTTGAACTGTTTGTTACTCAGTAAACTACAACAGAGGAAAGGAAAGATGAAACTAGAAAAAACGGAAAGAAGGCAATGGTTTAGGATGGGAGGACAGAGAAACAGTGCAGAAGTATGATGAAAAGAGAGAACAAAAAGTATTTGAACTGGCGTGACTTCATTATTATGACAGCACAGCTTCTCATTCAATACAGATAAAGTAAACAGAGGAGACTTTAACTAGGGAAGGTTTCCATTAGGTCACGGTGAAGAGACCAAGCGTGTTACTAATCAGAGCCGAAACACATTACCAAGGCCTGGACTCTGCTTCCTCCTTCAGCTATGGAGAGCCACTGACTAATTCACAACTGCTTTTAGAGACAGGGCAAGCAAAATGTATTACACAAAAAACACTCTAATAAACTATGTCAGTACAACTGGACTTCAGGATGTAGAAAATGAACCTGGAACTATAATGCACATTGTATAAAAATTAACTCAAAATAGATCTAAATCTAAAACCTGGTGCTATAAAGCTTTTGTAAGAAAACATAGGAAAGAGAGTTATGATTTTGGGCTGACAAAGATGAGTTGAATCCATAAAAGAAAAAAAATCACAGGTTAGATGTCATAGAAATGTAAGGCGTCAGTCTTCCAAAGTGCCCAAGGAGAGAGGAAAAGGCAGTCACAGACTGAGACACTTCGGCAAAGCATCTATTTGATGAAACCTCTCAAAATCCAACCTTAAAACCCAGTAAGAACGCGGGAAGGACTAGAAAGACGATGGTAGTTTCCACTCTTGCAGAGAAACTGGGTTCAGTTCCCAGCACCCACATGGTGTCTCAAAACCACCTGTAACTCCAGCATCAGGACATTTGACATACTTTTCTGGCCTCAGAGGGCACCAGGCATGCATATGGTTCATAGACATACATGTAAGCAAAACACCCATACATATAAAATAAAATAAAAATAAATTTGGAGATGTTCGATATCGATTATCAGACAAGTATCGAGAAAACCACCATCGAACACCTCAAGCACTCCATGAAAAAGTCAAGCGTGTGCTCACACACTGCTCAGAAGGTACACACCTGCCTATTACCCCTCCCCCCACCACACACACACCCTAGAGGTGGGTGGAGGCGGGAGGGTCAGTTCAAGGCCAAGCAAATACTGCAAAGCAGAAGCAAAACAATCATTAAAAAGGTGGAATCTGCAGGAAACTATTTTGGTAGTGTCTTAAGAAGCTCAGCTCACATAATGGGTAGGAAATGGCCCAGAGGTCATCAGCAGATGAACTGGTAAGCGCACAGGGTTGTCTGTGGTGTCCCAGGCCAGCCCTGCTCTGCCTCCTGAGGCTGGACTACAGGAGTGCACCACCACAGTTTAAGCAATGCTGCAGACTGAGCCTGGGCTTTGGTGCGCGCTGGCAAGCATTCTAGCAACAGAGATACCCCACCGCTCACTCCACACTTCACCATGAATAAGTCAGCAAACATTCTAAGAGACAACACATCAATGATTCCATTCATCTCAAGTTCTAGGACATGCAGGCTTCTGCCATGACAGAAAGCTCAGGGCGGTTGTGAAAGAGGGAGATGGGGGGAGATGCACTGTTAGAGAGAAAGAGACACTTGGGGAGAACAAGGGACATGTCCCATGTGCTGGTGGTGGCGACGACGTCACACACCTGTGTCAAAGTCTCTAAAACTGCAGTCAGGCACATGCAGGTTAGTTCATGACAATTTTATCCTAGTGCATTTTATTTAAAAAATAAATATAAGGCTGGAAAGATGGCTCAGTGAGTACAGGTGCTTGCCACCAACCTGACGACCTGAGTTCAATGCAGGGACCCACATGGTAGAAGAGCAATGACTCCAAACGTGAGTCTTCCCATGTGAGACTCCCCCACTGACACAAAGCAAATCAATACTAATGCAGTAACAGATTTAAAACAAATATAACAGAAGTCACTGGACACTTAAAAATAGGGAAGATAAAACACAAATAAATTTTCTGACTGAGTCTAATGCATCAGTAATAGAACCTCTTGTAGAAATGGCCGAGCTCTAAGAATGAAATACTAACCTAACCTAGTCTCCAGTGACATTTCTACTGCAGAACTGCAAAGAATGTAAATCTATTCAACTATATTAAACAAAAATAAAGTAAACTCTTATGTTTTTAATGAAAGGAATCTAATTATTTAGTATATTATTTACATTTGAAAAGACCATTTAATCTTAACTAGTTTTCCAATAATAAAATTACGGCAATTAAGGAAGGAAAATTTGATTTAGTACTCAGAAGCCAATGATAACAAGGAAGACAAAGTATACATCCCCATGAATGAGATCTGGGAGAAAGTGATTATAACTTATCTCATGTTACAACCTGTATTTATATGAATTTTTTTCAAAGCAGAATAAAACTAAATGCTACTGAGTGAGTAAGCTATAATGCACTAGTTATGTTGGGCTTGTTGATAATACCTGAATGTGTAAAACTTACAAACAACTAAAATCAATCTACAGCTGACATCAGGGCTGGGAAATAAAAGGTAACAAATAAGAAACACTAAAAACACACTCCAGGCAACTGTCCAAGTTCATCTAGGTAGCCAGTAGGCATATATTCCTAAGGGACTAAAAAAGAACAAGGGTACCCACCTAGCCACACTAACAGCTACACTGGTGATGCAAATGTCCTGGGGCACAGATGCTCCGCCTAAAGCAAGTCACATGCCAGGCCCACCCAAAACCCATTGCTGGTTTTTTCGTGCAGGTAAGTCTTGGTCTGAATAAACACCGAGGTAAAGCAAGAGACCCTGCTACAGAAGGCATGACTATGTCCAGGTCAGCCACACGCTCCTCTCGGGATCCAGCATGGGGCTTGGCGTGTAATCAGCGTGCAGAGGAGCCCACTCTGAAGGCAGTAACAGCGCCCCTACGGGAGGGCAGCGTGGCAGGGGACAATGCAGGCTCTGTACAAAGAGCGTGAGCAGCAACATGAACAGCACAGGCATCTCTGGGCCGCAGGACCCTGAGTCAGGGTTCTAGATGAAGCAACCACATGACAAACACCCAACAACACTTTAAGCTTCTTCAGCCATGGAAGGAAGGTCTTGTCTACTTTTGCTTTACAGGGGTAAAGAACATCCCCACCTCTAGGTGGCTCCTGTCTGGACAGATGGCATGCTGGGACACTACTGGGCATCCTCAGACCTTGCCTGCTTTTCCCTACAGTAGTTTCCCCAACCTCCTTGGACAGCTGGCACTGAGCGGTCAACAGCATCTGCCTGGCACATAACCATGTGACACTGTAAACCATTAGGCACTGTAAAATTCTTATTTCCATTCTGCAATCCTGTGCTAATAAAAAAATACTTGTTTGATGTTGTAGTTAGGAAAGCGGGATGTGTAGCACAGAGAATCACAAGGGAAACACTAATAAAAAGCTGTCTCAATGTATCACTATGCATCTTCCAGAAACCACAAAAGCATTCTTTTTATCTGGTACTTGCAAAGGCTGTTTCAGATCATTATCATTCACAAAACTGGAACACAGTAGGGCTGGTTTGGCTTTTCTGTCACAAAATGTAAATATAAAACGGTTGAGGACTATTAAAACATAAATGCGATGGGTGCTTTAATCCAGCACTCGGCAGGCAGATCTCTGTGAGTTCTAGGACAACCTGGTCTATTTAGGGAGTTGCAGGTCAGCCAGGACTATACAGTGAGCATAAACAAAAAACGAACACTACACCAACAGGTATTTACTGAGCATCCTATGCACACCAGGGACTGGAGAGAAAAGTAGGCACTATTACTGCCCTTAAGAAAGGGAGGGAGGGAGGGAGGTTAAACAATACAGTGGATGCCATAAAGTAAGTTCTGGGGCATGGGAGATGCTGCGATTGTTGACTGAGGTGTGTCAGAGCACTTGTGAGGTGCTCTGCTTGTAGCTTTCCTGTTAGTGGTGGTACCCGTTTTAAAAGATGTGACTATGGACACAGAACCAGAGGAGGAGGGCGCCATCCCTAATGCCCTGGATGCTGAATAGAATGGCTAGCTGCTACAAGGCATCTCTCCCAGTGCACAGAACACAGGGACTGTTTCTACATTCAGAATTCTGAAACCTACTTAGGATTGGAACAAAGTAACCTGCAAGGAGAGTGCTAGTTGGCTCATTATTTACAATCCCTACTGTTTCCTCTCCACGCTGCAGGCCCCACTCAACTCCACCTAGAAGGAAATCTCCAAGTTCAGAGTACTTGCAAGCTATCTGGGACCTCAACGTTTTATAAATTGACAAAACCATCTGCCAAAATTAACTACAAGGAAAAAGAACAATGGCATCCTGCAGTAAACAATAGCTTTACTCCCAAGTTATTATATACAACAACAGAAGACTCAGTAAGAAACAGGATACGCTGAAGAATTATCATTTCTCAGAATGCCAGGCATTCAGGTCAAGCACTAATATAAGACTGAATTCAAAAGGCCAAGAAAACCAAGCACCAAGGATTCCAATTTTAAAAGTCACAAGCTTAAAAAAATGTAAGGACAAAGATGCAAAGAAAAATGACATAGAGATCCTATAGGATTTTAAATCTGCAATTTCCAAATATCTCTAAAACATGCAGAATTGGGGACTTGACCCCTGAAATGACTTGGGACACCTCTGTAACTGTTTCTTTCCAGGACACTGACACTAACAGAAAACCTTTCCTATGTGCACAGTCCCATGGCTTGGCTCCCTCTAGGGGTTCTCTGCCCCCACCCCCGAAACTCCTGAAGCCCAGAAACAGAGCTCAATCACCTATATAGATCTCATCCATTATGGCCAATTGAGTCTAGTACGGAAAGTACCATCTAGAGACGCTTAGGGGGAGGGATGAATGATTGATTTTTGAAAAGATCTAATCACCTACATTGCATCTGATCCTTCAGTAGAAGAATTATAAAACTGTGTCCAGTCTTCTTAAATGGAGTACTGTGATCGTGTGTAACTTTGAGGTTTGAGGGAAGTTCCTCGTGGATTCAAGTAAGATGACAAAAACCATTAATATAACCACGAAAAGATAAAGCATAAACCACTTCCCAAACTGAGCGTGCAGTTTTGTCCGGAGACACACTTCCCCCTGCAGAGGACTGACAGACATTAGAGATTGCCTCAAGCAAAGGATAGGCAAAAAAAAAAAAAAAAAAAGCACACACACCAGGAAACCTGCCGGTTCTTTGCCTCCATAGCAGAATCCAAACCCCTGGCAACCACAGATGAAAGACTTCTAAAGAAAGAAAGAAAAACTACCTTAACACCCCCCACACACACACACATACACATACTGAGCAGAGGTCGCTATATGTTTTAAATGCTTCCCTGGGACAAAACAGATCTCATGAAAAATCGCTGCGCCCCAATCTATGGTAAGTCCCTAAGTGTGTGTTCCTGCCTGCTGTCAGCGGGTTGGAGGGATTTTTTTTTTTTTTTTTTTTTTTTTTTTTAAACGCAAGGCTTTGATGTGTTGGCAAGGCTGACCTCGCAAGCTCAAGTCAGCTAGGAAACGTGCCCTGCATATTTCCTTCTTTGCCTCCAAAGATTAGGACCAATGCTGACCTGCAATTATGTCCCACGATCGAAGGGCTCAAGATGCCACCCGATGCTGGGAAAGTAGTGGTCCGGCAAGCCCGGGCGGCTCGGCGGTGCAGAGACAACGCAACCCCAGCCGCAAGCCGGTGCCCGCCGCCAGCCGCCCGCCGCCGGGCCGCAGCGGCCTCGCACGCCAAGCCTCCGCGCGACGGGCCCGGTGCAAGTTTGCAGGGTACAGGACGCGGCCAACTTTGCCTGCCAGCCCCTCTGGGCGGCTCGGTTCCCCGGAGGCGCTGGCCACCCGGGAGGCTGAGCGACGAGGCAGGGCGGCCGCGGTTCCACCCCAAGGCAGCGGCTCCCTCGCCAGCGCCACTTTGCCCTGCGGGCGAGCATCCGAGTTCCAGCGGGGGACGGGGACAATCGGCCAGGGCCGGCCGTGCGCTTCCCTCCCCACAGAGGCGGCCTCTGGAGTCGCTCCCAAGGGCGCCGCGCGGCCGAGAGGCGACCCCGGCGGGCGGGCAGCGCCAACTTTGGTGCGCGGGGCTGACAGCGGGGCCGCGGGGGGCGCGGGCCGGGAAAGTTGTACTCACCGCGCGTCGCAGCCCGGCCCGCCGTCCGGGTGCACGGCCCGCGGCGGAGGCCCGGCCCGGCCCGGCCCTGGCGGAGCGGCGGCGGCTGAGGCGCCCGCGGCGGCCCGGCGGGCAGCGGAGAGCGAGCGGCGGGCCCGGGGCTGAGGAGGCCGGGCCGCAGGGCGGCGCGCGGAGGGCTGAGCCGGCGGAGGAGACGCGCAGGGAGGGCGCACGCCGGCCGGGCCCGGGCGGGGAGGGCGGGGCGCAGCGGCGCGGGCGAGGAAGGGCGGGACCACGAGGGCCGGGCCGGGCCCCGCAGAGGGGCGGGGCGGGGGCGGCGAGCGGCAGCCGGAGCCCGGGAGGCCGCGCCGGGGCGGGAGGACGGGCGGAGGGCCTGGGGGCGGGGCGGAGGGCCTGGGGGCGGGGCGGAGGGCCTGGGGGCGGGGCGGAGGGCCTGGGGGCGGGGCGGAGGGCCTGAGAGGCGGGGCCGAGAGTCTGAGAGGCGGGGCGGAGGGCCTGAGAGGCGGGGCTGAGAGTCTGAGAGGCGGGGCTAAGGGCCTGGGGGCAGGGCGGAGGGTCTGAGGGGCGGGGCTGAGGGCCTGGGGGCGGGGCGGAGGGTCTGAGGGGCGGGGCTGAGGGCCTGGGGGCGGAGGGTCTGAGGGGCGGGGCTGAGGGCCTGGGGGCGAGACGGAGGGTCTGAGGGGCGGGGCTGAGGGCATGGGAGGCGTGGCGGGAGGTCTGGGGGCGGGACTGAGTGTTGGGAGGCGGGGCCTAGGAGGCGGAGTCTAGTGGGCGGGGCCTAAGGCCAAGGATCCCGGGATAAAGGCTTTAAAGGCGGGGCCAAGGACCAGGGAGGGCGGGCCGAGGGCCGGGGAGGCGGGCCGAGGGCCGGCGGCCCCGCCCCTTTTCTGGCTGAGGGCAGGGCAGCCGGGTTAGCCCCTTGGCAGCTCGGGTTACAGCCGCCTGCCCCGCCCCTCCCGTGGACCCCGTAGGGGACCGCGCTGCAAGGCATTGTGGGAGGCGCTGGGGCCTGCGGTTCTGAGCCTTCTGAGGTTGCATGGCCTCGGGTCACTCCCTGGCTCCCGGGTCGCCGGCGCCAGACATCCTGCAGCTGCCTGCTCTGCGTGCCTGACGGGAGAGAAGGGAGGCTTTCTCCAAGGACTGGCCTGGACGGCTTTTCCTGGGGGGTAGCTGAGATTGCTTAGGCGTCCACCGTAACAGCCAGCGGTGACCTTCGCGAGTGCGGAGAAAGAAAAGTGAAGTGACTGGACCGAATGTAACAAAGGTGTAGGAAGAGCTGGGCCCACTGGAGAGGCTGAGGCAGGGGGATTGTCACAAGTCCCAGGGTAGGCTACCTACGGGCGACAGAGCCCCTGTGTGTAAAGAATCCCTTCTTCAAGGACTCCTTTGGATCGCTTTTCCTCTGCGATTCAGCATCTGTCCTTAGCAACAGAAGAGTGAATCAGATACTGGGCAAGAAAAAGCTGAGTTTGTTGGAGAGTAGGGTAGACATATTGCCAGAGGTTCAGGGCCAGCCTGGGCTACAGAGTGAGACTGTCAAGAAAGAGAAAGAAATCTTGCATTCTCTAAGGACTAGTTGGAATCGCTTTTCCTCTGAGTAGCTATGATTCAACACCCGCACCCCCACACACCCCAGCAGCAGGCAATGATAGAGGCAACAGACAAGAAAAGAGAGAGAGAGAGAAACGACAAATGAATCAGAGGTGAGTAACAAAAGTTTAGAAAGAACTGGGCTCAGATTCAAAAGATGCACCCACACAGCTTTAAAAATAGCCTGTAATCAGCGAAGGACATCAAAAACCTGACCTGGAAATGCAAATTTGTATGTTGCTTTCGCTGCGTTGTGTCAAGCAAGCAGTGACTGAAGTGGACAAAATTCAGTGTTTGGGCCAGGCTGATGCTCACACGTGCCCAAAGATCAGCAATAGTTATTAATTTGAAAAGAGATGGGTTTGTATACAGAGAGTGACCAGCAAGAGTGCTTTCCAGTTATAAAACGCTCCCTTTAGTCCCCTGGCACTTGCTTTTAATCATTAAAACAAAGATATTATTTCCAAGGTTCATGTGACTTTTTTTTTTTTTTTACATGTTTGTTTCCTCGTGGTTTTGACCTGTTCTTATCCTAGCTCACTCACCGTCCGTCACCGTCTGCCACCCGTGCAGAACCAGGGGAACAGTGAATGCCAGCAAAGACTTAAATGGGAGAAGGCGACATCTGAATGACTTGGTAAGGAGCTTCCTCTAGGGGTCAAACTCAAAAGTCCACGGAAATGGGATGCTTCCAGTGGCTGCGTGGGACTGAGGTCCTCACTCCAGCCTGCTAGGATCTTCCCAAAGGCCTCTTTATAGCCTTAAGGTAAGCGCGTCCCAACCTCCCTTCTTTTGTCTTCCACTCCACTGAACAGTGTCGTTACCTGCCTGATTGCCAAAGCTAATGGAGAATTTTAATGCCCGGTGTGTGCCCTTTGCTGCCTTCGCCAGTCTTGACGTCTTCCTTTTTTACCATGGTATTTCTCTTGTGGAGGTCTGAAAATGACCTCAGTTTCATCTTGAGTCCAGAGATGAACAAGTTAACTTACCCATGACAGCTCTCACGTGACCAGAATTGAATGGAACAAAATGTACTGTGATGAATAACCGTGGCCGCCATTTATAGAAACATTTCCTTAAGAGCCAGGCACCCAATGAGACATCCCATCCCCAAACTGGAACATGGCCTTATTGATAGCTGCAAAGTCAGTGCGTTCCTCCCAGTTCTAGATAAACAGAAAGGTCTGTTCTCCACCTCAGCCACATTTAGTTGGTGCATTCCCCCCTCCCCCCCTTGTATAATACAAATTGTTTTGAGCTTTCTTAGTCAGATCATGCATTTACCAGGCTTCCTGAGATAACCCCAAATAGGACTGATTAAACAGCTCATACTTCCAGTTTCTACTTCTGTTCCTGGAAAAAGCACCCAACTAGATGGAGGACACTTCAAACTCTGTGACGTACTCAGATTCGCTTGTAGCAAACAACTTGAGGGGGAGGCTTCAGAGAAGAGGTAAATCAGAAGAGCAGCCACTGTGGAGAGCCGCAGGGAGAGAGGGGAGCCCCACACTGTGGGGTCTGTGAAGCCTCTTGTGGAGCCTCTTACCAGCTGCGGACTGGGGGTTTCAGCCTGTGAATGTCACAGACGGGGCCCGTAGTTACCTTAAATAAGAATATTTTCTAATAAAAAATGTTAAAATGCCAGTAAATCAGGCTTAAGGCTTCCGTCTATATGACCCCATGATCTTACTCTTCTCCCTCTGGGACTCTCATAAGCAAAACTATTAACTTTTGTTTATCTTGAAGATAAGATAGCTCCACTTTGTACACCCTGACATCCCGCGTGTTGTCAAGTGTAAGCCCGTCAGGTTCACCTTAGGAACCACAATGTGATCTCATTTAAATTTCTTAGTGGCCCTTGAAGATGGTAACTTAAGAGCTCACAGAACTCTGTATGCTACTGTAAAGGTATTGAATTACAACTTCCCTTTGATGCATGTGTCCACATGCATGTTGTTCACCTTCATGTCTAAAAAAAATTTTTTTTTTGGTTTTTCGAGACAGGGTTTCCAGGGTTTCTCTGTATTGCCTTGGAGCCTGTCCTGGAACTCACTCTGTAGACCAGGCTGGCCTTGAACTCACAGAGCTCCACCTGCCTCTACTCCTGAGTGCTGGGATTAAAGGTGTGCTCTGCCAACTCCTGGCTAAAAATGCGTTTCAATGCAAATGCCATCCCTGCTTTACGTTAGCTTGTCCTGAAGTTCTTTCCTGTGTCATAGTCACAGTCCTGCCTTCACCTGAGTGAGGCCCCAGTCTCTCCAGCTGTTGCTGGTTGGTAGTCTGGGACAACCCTGCCTCCCCGTCTGCGGACCACTTTCCTGTCGCTACTGGAGGAAACTCACAAGCATGCCGGCTTTAAAACAACTATTTGTTATCTTATAGTCCTGAAGCTTAGAAATCTAAAACCAGGTATGATCCCCATGTTTCTTCTCAAGGTTGGAGAGGGAGACGTATGTACGGTTCTTTAAGACATATCTCGAAATCCCTGGCAACTCTGTGTATGCCCAGTGGAGTCGTTTTGCCAAGTTTACAGGGCATCTCCCAAACTAGCCCAGCAGAGAACACCAACCTGTAGGCGGGGTTGTGGGAAGGCCATGTGCACGCTCGGTGTCCTAGTTAGGTCTGTTTCTATGATATAATACTTTGACCAAAGGGACCTTAAGGGAGGAACGGGCTTTTGTTTGCCTTCCCCTCCTGGTCACCGCCCGTCACTAAGGGAAGTGCAGGCAGGAACTCAGGCATGGCTTGGGAAGCAGGCACCCTGGAGGAATGCTGGGTCACTCACAGGCTGAAGGTTGGCTGCCTTTCTTACACAGCCAGGGGACGGTGCCACCCCGGTGGATCAATTAACAGTCAGGGCAGTAAACTCACAGACATGCCCACGGGCCAATCTGACCTAGGCAGTTCCTGAACCTAGGGGCTTCTGCTCAGATAACTCTAGGCTGTGACAAAGCCCAGGGAGGTGACACAATGGTGAACCCACCTGAAACTGCTCTCACCTGCAGATGCTCTCACAACCCAAACGTGAGATCAGTGGGTCAGAGTTCCCTAGGGGCGAGGTCCGGGGAAATCCCACTGTGAGGAAGTCTGGAAAACCACTGAGAAATGAAAACTGTGTAGCGCTGGCAGTAATCCAGTAATCAGAGCGTCACTGTTACCCCACAGCGTGCTTCACACATAGTAACCTTCCAACTTTCCCACCTCAGATGATGCTCCATTCCCATGCCTGAAGCCTCCATGTTCTCTGCCACCCTCAGCCTAGCGCCGCCTTAAGGCTCTAGTCCTGTCCCTCCGTTGTACCTGATTTGGGAGCTGAAAAGATGGCTGGGCAGTTAAGAGAATCTATTGCTCTTGTAGAGGACCCAAATTCTGTTCCCAGCACCAACACCGGTGGCTCACGAGCTCCTGTAACTACAGATCTAAGTGATCTTCTGCCCTCTTGTAGTCTCCATGGGCACTGCACTCATGTGCACAACACACATACGCATAAATTTAATTAAAACCCTTTAAAAATCGAGAAAGAAAAATGAGGCAGATGACCGAGGTAATGGAGACCTAGTTTTTTACCCAGGTGAAACCTTTTCATTTTTATGCCCTTCTTTACAGACATGCATTGTTTAGATGGAACTTGTGCAGGACTACTAGGAAATCTGCTCCTTTGCAAGCTGGTAATGATCTGCTGGCTGCCTCGATCTTTTGCCTAAAAGCATGGATGTGATCCCCGTAGTGATCCAAGAGTCTTGTGACATCATTGTAAAGAAGACAGACAGCAGATGGATGAAAAGAGGGGCAAATCTAAACCCCAAACTACGTACCTTTGGATTTCTCTTAGGACGGAGAGAAGTGGCAGGTCTCCTGTTATTAGCCAAACTGCCAAGTGATACAACAGCCAATTACAATATCATGCTGTTAGAGGTGCAAGAAGTATAGACAGTTTAGAAGGACGGATTGTTCCCTGGAGAAGGGAAGAGCTTCCTGGATAGCATAACTGGAAACCTGAGTGGTATTCGAGAGGCTGGGAAAGGAGACTTTAGAGCTGATGCTTGAGTTGGAGCAAAGGAGTCTGGGAAGATAGACGGTGACCTAAAAATTACCTGATTTTGGTTTAGAAGGATAGTTTGATATTAAGCATAGGAAACTATGGATGCCTTTGAAATCTGAAGAAGTGTTAATAATACCCTTTTAGGGTTTCATGAAGCCTCAGCTGTGTTGCTAAGGATGACACTGACTGCCTGATCCTTCAGACCCCACCTCTCAAGTGCTGGGAATGCAGGCATGTGTCATATGCCAGGCTTTGTGTGGACACTGAGACTCACACACAGGGTGCCATGCATGTTATTAGGTCAGCACTCTGGCTTGGGAGGCAGCTGTAAATTTTTGTCTCCATGTATGTTTTCCTGCTTTGAGAAGGAGACTATGGTTGTTCTTGTATTAATTTTACTAGTTCAAATGTTTGGTCATTTTTGTTCGGAGTGTCTAAATGGGGACATTTAGAGGTCCTCAGTCCTAGCCATGCTTTGCACTTGGCCACTGTTGTGAGTTTAGGAGGAAAAGAAATCACACCTCCTACCTTTGCAGTATGTGTGTGTGTGTTAAACAAGCAATAGCAGCGGGCTAGTGAAACCCTTCCCGTGCTGAAGGGCCGCGGCAGGCTAGTGAGAGCCTCCATGCAGTGAAGGCCCCCGCAGCCAATGAGTGCTGTGGTGTTGGAGAAAAACCAACAATTCTCACACCTAGGACTTTAAAACGGAAGAATAGTTTCTTCTTAAAAATTAAAATTTCGTGCTGGGCTTATTGGCAAATGCTTTTGATCCCGGCACTTAGGAGGCTGAGGAAGACAGAGCTCTAAGAGTTCAAGGCCAGTTTGGTCTATATAGCAAGTTCTTGGCCAGCCAGGGATACATAGTAAGACCCTGTTTCAAAATAATTTTTTTTTAGTTACTAAATTACAGCAGCTTTAATGAGACACCCCACACACACACACATTAATAATAGGACAGGAAGATAAGAGTCAATATATTTTGTCAAGCAAAATAGTACAACATGGAAAAAAATAAGCTGCAATTAGACAGTGTAACAGCTTAAGCCAAAAGGAATCTGTTCAATATATTCAGAAATGGAATTTACAATACTGGGCCCTTCCTTAGATAGAAGTTACTTAAAAGGATAATCCTACGAAAATGAAAGAGTCTTGATCCTTTCATTCTGACTGGAGAATGGATTTGGGTAGTGGCGATTAAGAAGGGGGATTCTACCAGAGCCTATTTTAGGATCAGGACATTCTGGGAAACAGTAAAGGAGGGACCAGATATTCATGAAGTCAAATCTGGGCCGTGCGGGAGCATTCTGCCAAGCCACATGCCACTCTTGAATCTCCCCACACCTCTGCAATACTGCGACTGAGTTTCGTAATGATGACCCTGCAGTGACTTCTGAGTCACAGGGGCTAGACGGAGTTACCTTCTGCTTTGCCTTCATGTATTTAATGATAGTTTTATTAGTTGCAAGTGAGGAAATCCGATCTGTCTTATAGCCCTGCTAAACTGACCAGAGGCTCCTCCTCCTCAGAAGCCCAGCTGTCACCTCTAGCCAAGTTTACAATCCACAGAGGGAAAAACTGGAAAGCTGAGGCAGCACAACAGATATTAAAGCGTGAGGACTGTTGTCAGAAGAATCATTATTAATCATCCTGCCACATTTTAATCAAATTGTCACAAGTACGTTTGCTACTAATAAATGGAGGTCGATGGTTCCTTTAATAACTACACACCTCATGTGTTGCCATGAGGAACAGCAGGGGTGTATTTAAATACACGCTTTAAATGCACATGTTTCCTATGCCCTCACTCAGACACAGACAAGTGGGTAAAAGTTTTAAAACCCTTAGTAAAGGGAGAGCTAGAAGATAACAGTAAAAATGCTGACTGGGGACATGGGCTGTAGTTTTGTGTAGTTTTGTGCAGCCAGGAGCATGCGCTTCCCTGTCGCGTCGTCGCCACTATCAGGGTGCTCTTAAGTCAGATGTTTCGTCACACATACTGACTGAAGTTTTCTATTTTAGTACATCCTGTGCTTAGCCTTTTCCAAAATGCCTGCACATCCTTATACCAGTGCTGACCTGTGCGGGGTGGCCCTTCCTGTGAAACAGCTGCTTTTGAGCCAATCCCGCTCCCGTAAGAAACCCCAGGGTGGCTTTTCCTCCTCAGGCAGGCCTCCCTGGAAGCATCCTCAGAGAGGCACAGAGGACCCACTGAGTCAAGCTGGCCATGGAGATGAGCATCCCCGCATGTTAGCTGCTGTCCTCCCCATCTCCTGCACCGGGTCTTCTGGCGGGAAGCTGGTACTTCCAGTACAGGGGTACTGTCCTGAATTTAGCGGTAGACAAGGGGTTGAGGGTAAGACCAGAAACCAACGTCCTAGCTAGGACCAGGGGAAGAGGAGACTCCGTGCCCTGGTTATGATTCCCCGGCACAGCAGCAGCTGACCCTTATCAGTTTCCCTCTCTGCCCCCTCACCCTCCCAACCATGCCCTGGCCCTTGGACTGAAATGTTTTTCTGTCTGTGCTTGTTTGGGGTTTTTCGTTTTCTTTTTTGTTCATTTCCATGGGAGTGAGAAACCAGTTAAGTAGCTCTGCAGGGTGTCACCGCCATCATTGTAAAAGAGAGGGCTTCCTGCAGAACGTAAGCAGAGGCACATCAGTCACCTCTGCTCAGAGTGACAGCCCTGCCTGGTGGGACAGTCGCCGCACAGGGATGACCAGGGATGACGAGGGAGGTTTCCTGTGTTAACTGGAAAGGCCTGTTTCTCCTGTGTGGGGTTGGCTTAGGTTGTCACATCATATGGGAAACCTTAAAAGTTCCACTGAAGATTTGGACAGGTTACTCAGAGCTGTACACAAGAGAGCACAGAAAAGAAACTTCTGACATGACAGTTCTGTTATTGGGGGAGGGTTTTACTGTTAATAAGAGAGGAAATATCTAGAGTCTGGAAGAGTCTAGAGCACAGGGAAAGAGGCGTGGACTGGACATGGCAGGGGCTGTCTGCAGGAAAGCATGGTGGAAGAACAGTGGAGATGGTTAGATAGTAAGAGATAGGAACAGAGGAGAGAGGAGGGGACAGAGAGCGGGAGAGAGGGAGGGAGAAAGAAACACACAGAGAAACAGAGAGAGGGAGGGAGAGAAACACACACACACACACACACAGAAACACACAGAAACAGAGAGAGAGGGAGGGAGAGAGATACAGAGAGAAACAGAGAAACACACACACACACACATAGAGAAACACACAGAAACAGAGAAAGAGAAACACACACACAGAGAGAAACACATAGATATACAGAGAAACAAAGAGACACAGAGAGACAGAGAGAGAAAGAGACACAGAGAGACAGAGAGAGAGACAGAGAGAGGGAGAGAGTGCAGCAGGAGGAGCTGAGGTGTAAGGGAGTGTAGTTGGGGGAGGGGAGGGCCAGGAGGCTAGAGTGGACTTTGCGTGTATACTGCATGACAAGTACTTGTGAGTAGGGCTGGAGGAACGGGGGGGGGGGGGGGCCAGCATGGGCTTAGATATGTCGACAGGCACAGGTGTGTCCCTTCTTCCAGAGGTGAGAGAAATGACTCCCTTTGGCAGATGGGGAACAGTTTCACAAGTTCCTAAGGAATGCTGACTTTTATCCAACCGCAATAATTCCTTCTGTAGTCCAGCTTGAGCTCATTTCCAGATATGTGGGCAGCCTGAGACCTAGCAGTCTGGAATGTCAAAGACAGGCGTGTGTGTGGGGTGCGGTCATGATCACGAAGCGGGCTGCAGGTGAGGACTGCACAGACACAGCCCGTGTGCCCACCAGGAATGTCCCTCATACACCACAGCCCAAGCTGGAAAACTCAGAGCCAGACACTCAGAGCTCATGGCATCCACCGATATCGCGGTTAAATAAGGATCAGGATAAACAAATGGGCCGAATAGATGTTTATTCAGGGAGAAATAACTTACAGCCTAGACAGATGAACACCAGGAAATTCAACCCGATCCTCTCCTGACCGAGTCACGCCAGCAAGAGAGCTTTTTCCGGCTCTCCCCCCCCCACACACACACACACCCTGACTTCCTTCCACAGACTTCCTTCCACAGGTCACTTCCGCCCATCGCTCCACCCCCCAATGGGCGTGGTCAGTGCCACAGAAGGACTATCTCACTACACACCTCCTCATTCTCTAGGGAAGGGAGCATATTCCATGACAAACATTCCCATGCGCATTGTTGTAGCAAATGCCTTGTAACCTTCTCAACATACACCTAATTAGGGTCTGAATTTACTTGAGACAGAGTGAAAATAAACCAAAACCAGCCTGGGATCGGAGAGACAGTTCAGCTGCTGAAGAGCTGGTTGCTGTTGCAGAGGATCCAGGTTCGGTTCCCAGCACCCACACGGTGGCTCGCAGTCATCTATAACTTCAGTTCTAGGGGACCTGACACTGCTTTCTAACCCCCTCAGGCACCAGGCATGTGTGTGGTGCACATATATATGCATGCCCGCAAAAATTTCATACACTTAAAAATTGAAGAATAAACTTTTAAAACCCTCCTTTACTGGTGTTCTTGCTCTCACTCAATTCGTATGTTATCTTTTTGTCTTACTAACTCCTGCCCCTTTGCAAAATAATGTTCCAATAGCTCAGAGGACAGAACCTTCCTGGAGAATCTGGGGTTGTCATTAGTGCTCTCTTTAGCTGTAGAGTGAGTGTCCCTGATAGTTTGCAACCAATGGGAGAGTCCGTGTTTATTTTCACAAGCAAAGGAATCTTTGTTAGGTTCTCGGCATCAGAGGCGGGGCCGTCCCTGACCGTGACGGTGCTTTATGGTTCTCTGTGCAGTTAGACAGAGCACAGCTCTTAAAGCCACTGGAGGTCATTTCTGAGGAGGCCAACTGTTGTGTCTCTGATTACAGAAGGCTCGATTGTTAAGAGAGAAGCCAGAGTCTGTGGCAGCCGGCCTCACAGAGTGCAGCCCTCCACACTGTTAAGATAAAGCTCGAGGGGGACCTTGTTTTGGGGACCTTGGCGGATTCCATGGCAGGTGAGGGTGACTGAGGCAGGGAACAAACACCCCAGGCAGACGTGAGACATTTCATTAGAAAAGGGCGGGGCGGGAAAGGAAAGAGAGAAGAGGTAAAGAGACACAGAGACCGAGAGAGGAGGGGACAGAAGAGGGAGGCAGGGAAGTCCTGTCTGCCCCAGGGGTCAGCAGAAAAGAGAGAGGAGAGAGAAGAAAGA
The DNA here is from genome assembly GCF_943737965.1 of Phodopus roborovskii. NCBI lineage: Eukaryota > Metazoa > Chordata > Mammalia > Rodentia > Cricetidae > Phodopus > Phodopus roborovskii. The sequence continues at coordinate 4,547,196 of NW_026126639.1, read as the reverse complement.
GAGTGTGAGCGAGCACGGATCTGTCTTTTAAAGGGTCCTTTGCACCCGCGTGCAGACCATGCAATCATGGAACCCTGGGCTGACCAGGGTACTGCCTGAGTGCATTCTGCCAGGTGACAGGGACAGGCCAGCGTAATGCCTCACCCCTTAGACATAGTGAGGGGCCCAGACCCTCACCCAGCCCCCTGCTTTAGCAGCCATGACACACTGCAGAAAAAAACCAGCAAGATGTAGACCTCTGACTCAGCAAAATGTGCTGAGCCTCCTGACCTTGCCCATCATCCCAGGCACTAGGAAGGCAGATACCTCCCTCCCCCTGCACCCACGTGGCAAGGAACCAATCAGAAGTTAGCTGGCAGGCTCTGGGTATGTTTTACGATAAAAGTGGCATATCAGTGATGTGCAGAGCATAGCAACCGCCCTAGGAAGACCTATAGGCCATAGCAACCAGTTAACCAATCAACACAGGACAGGTCGCCCAAGCCGGGAAGAGCACCAACCCTGAGACTATTGTGTACCCTAGACACTCCCCTTGCAGATCCCCAATAAATTCCCTGTCTCTCTACCCCTCTGGGTCCTTCTCACACCAACCGCTGTGTTGGACAGAGGAGGGAACCGAGTTAAGGCAGTTAACTCGTTAAACAATAAAAAAGTCTTTTGTTTTGTATCGTAATGGGTCTCTTGGTGATTTGGGGGTTCAGAATTTGGGCACAACAATAGTTCAGTCCTTAAGGCAGGATTCACCTCCCCAAGCTGGCCCCCATGAAGCTTTTCTTTCTCAAAAACAGGCATCTTCAGAAGCAATGTTGAAATCTGGGGGAACTACCCTGTAGTAACCAGCATTTGGGGGCTGCTGCCGGGTCTAGCCGACCTGAGAAGGGGCTTGTGGATTGAGGAAAGGGATAGACAAGAGACAGAGTCGGGAGGGTGAATACCAGGATCAGCCCGTTTATTGCTGAAAGATCTCAGGGCCCACGTCCTGAGCTAAGTGTTGGGTTGTTTGGGAAGGAAAGACAACCCGTTGCGTTTGCGCCTTAGGCCAGACATTTGTTTTGCTTTGGAGGAGCAGTAGTGCCTTCAAAATGTGTGACCTTAACCCAGGGTGAAGCAGAACCAGGTCTATGGGCGGCTGCACTACCCAGTGGACTGGAGCAAAACCATAAGAAGGAAGGGTGCAAAGGCATGTTTGGAAGATGCGAAGACATCGCGTACATTTGTTGGGATCTGGAAGAGGTGGCTCTGCTTCCTCTACACTGACTTTATAAACCACTACAGTGAGAATTCTTCAAGGCTGAGCTACTTCCCTTCCCTTAGTGGTTGTTTACCGATGTCTGGGAGCTGACTGAATAATGAAAGAGGTCTCCATCTTTCCACTCTGCTCTCCCTGTGGTCATTCCCCTCACATGCCGCCTCCTCCCCTAATCTAAGCCCTCAGTGTAGGCAGTAAGAAACCTCCCTGTGGTCCCGGCCAGGAAAAGCTGGGTCCCAAGGCCCTCATCCATCTCATCGTGGAAGAGGTCATTCCTGTCAGCCTTGGCCCCTTTCCCCATTCTCGTCCTTCTTTCCCCTTGCTTCACGTGGACACATGGGGAAGGCGCAAGGCAGACGGGGCAATTTTCCAGTTCCTTTGCTTTCCAGTCCCTCCTCCATTTGGTACCCCAACTCTGCTTGTTGTGAGTGACTAAGAAGCAACCACATTAAAAGGAACAAAACCCAAACAAATGCTTTTGGTAATTTCATACATAAATACGCCGTGCATTTAGATCGTATCTCCCAGCCACATTGCTTTCCCTCAACTCCACTACACACATCCCCACATCGTGCCCCACCCGCTCTGAGTCCAATTAGTGCTGCCTGGGTCACACGGTAGAAGACAACGGGGTTAACTGCCATGGCTGTCCTGCTAGGTGGGGCCTCATGAGCTGTTTCCCCTCCTCCACGGAGTGCTGACTGGCTTGGGGTGTGTGTGTGAGAGAGAGAGAGAGAGAGAGAGAGAGAGAGAGAGAGAGAGAGGGAGAGAGAGAGAGACAGCTGCTGTGATCCACAAGTACAGCCACCTTGTCTAGAAAACAGTGCTTCTGCGCAATCTCTTCACCTCTGTCTCTCACAATCTTCTTGCCCCTCCCCACTCCCCACTCTAGCATGATCCCTGAGCCTAGGGGAGGAGCTAGAGGTGACACAGGGGTAACTTTGGGCCTCCATGGTCATTTCTGCACTCTGGCCAGCTGTGAGTCTGTGCATTACCCGCCCTCTGCTCCACAAGAAGCTGATGAGGGGGGAAGGGTACACTGCTCTCGGGGTAAAAGGATGACTATGGGAAAGGCAGGTTGATGCAGAAGCAACCGCATTGGACCTGTGATAAAACCTTAAAGGAGGAAGCCATACGTTCGGTGTTTTGGACGGAAGAGCTCCGCATAGCTGACTGAAAGCCACTCTGTTTCCTCTGCACAGACCCCTGTGCCTTCTCTAATTCTCACAAATGGTCTCCACTTAGCAGCTCTTCCGTTTGGGGCACTGAAGGACAACATCATCGCTTACTTTGCATGGAGGATGAACCGCGCACGTAAGGTGAACGGGCCCATTTGGAATAACTTTGGAACCTGGTCAGGTTTCTATGAGAAAATGGATTCCTCGCCTTTAGGACATGGTTCATTTGAAGGTGGCCGTTTCCTCTGAGATTTTGTTAATCAAACCCTTTTGATGTAGTGCCTGCCTCGGGTTTTACCTTGCTGAATGTTTCCATTGTCTCTTGTATCTCACTGTGCTGGCTTCCAGGTCCTTGACTGTGTGCAGGTTGGTCGCTGAGTTTCTCGTAGCCGAGCAATGTATGGACACCATGGCTTCCAACTGTGTCTGCCCTGTCTTGTGCGAACATGGAGGCCTGGCCTGGGCATGTGACCAGATGTTTGTCACCAGAATCTGAGTGATTTGACGACCTTGTGGCTCATCTTTGTGAGAGCAAAGCCCTGGCCAGGAGCTCACCTGCGACAGTCAGTCCTCCTGGTGACTGACCACCAACCAGAGCCAGCCAGAAGCCAGCTAAGGACAAGCAGAGGTGCTGCCAGCCTGGGTCTGCGCTGACTGAAGCTGCCACAGTACCTATCTGGGCTGTCACCAAGGAGACAAATAACCCTCATTGTTTAGCAAATGTTCTATTTTTAATGGGTACATAATAATTATCCACATTCCTGGGGTAATGTGTGACATTTTAATACACATGCACAATATGCATGATTAAATTGACAAAATGCCACATGTAATGCCTTGAACGGTTATCATTTCTTTGTGGTGAGATGTTGTTACTCTCATCTGGCTGCCGTGGGGTACACAATGCATCACAACGAACCCCAGTCCAACTACTGTGCGTAGAAAGCCAAGACTGACCTTTCTTCGCTCCTGATGAACCAGCCTACCCCAGCCCCGTCCCTCTGTCCTTCCCACCATCTGCCCAGGCCTGTTTCACTCTCCGGCTTGATGACATCACTATCTCAGGCTCCACGGTGGGTGGCACCATGCCATACTTGTTTGTCTTTGTGTCTGTGGGCCACTGACTTTTGGGGTACCCTTATAGAACATTGGCCTAATGCACACTGCTACAATAAGAATAGTTCATGAGATGTCCTGTTGCATGTTATCTCATTAAAAATGGTCAAACTATGTCAGCAAAAAATCAATTTTCAGTCAGGCGGTGGTGGTGCACGCATTTAACCCCAGCACTCGGGAGGCAGAGGCAGGAGGATCTCTGTGGGTTTGAGACAGAGTGAGTTCCAGGACAGGCTCCAAAGCTACAGAGAAATCCTGTCTCAACCACCTCCCCCCCAAATCAACTTTCAGAAAACAGAATTCCAGGGGCACGAGAGAGTCCCTGTCCCTAATTCCTAGATTAAGAGTGTAGCCTTCTTCCAGAGGGCTTGAGTCCAGGCCCCAGCACCCACATCAAGTGGCTGACAACGTAACTCTGAACTCCAGGTTGTCTAACAGCCACTGCTGGTGAACACAGGAATCAGCACACACATGGCATGTATTCTCACAGATTCATACGTACACACCGATAAAAACAAATCTGAGAACATTCTTTAAAAATATCTTTAAAAAGGCAGGAAAAAGAAAGCAGGACCCCGGACATACCCAGCTATATCTCTAAACATTTGAAACTAATTTAAAGTTGTACTCAAACAAAAGCATATTTGCCAGAGCCGGACATATTTTCCGAAGAATTGGAGTGTGCAGGGTAATGTCCTCTGCCGTTCACTGTGTCCCTGAACCTTCACTAACCACACCTCAGAAGACATCCATTTCTTGGCTATTACGTCCCATGAGAACCCCCTTTTAATTAGGGTCAAATTCAGCTTAGGAGAAAATGCACCCTCAAGAAACACTACTCATTTTGGGTCCCTGTTGGTGGAGTAACAAAGACACAGAAACCAAGGTCAATTCTAGTTTAAGAAGTTAAAGTGTGGGACTAGCGAGGCTGCCCAGCTGGTAAAGGACTTACCTACCCCTACCATGGAAGAGGGGAAACCATTCCCCAAGGCTGTCTACTGACTCCACACACATGTGCATGGCATGCATGCACACAAGCACACATACATGTGTGCGCGCCATGAGCACAGTGATAATAAATAAAATCAACGTTAAAATTAAAACAAAGGAATCTTGTAAGGGTTATTTTTTTTTAAAAATTAAGTATAAATTGGAATGGAGGTAAATTTGTGGTTTATTTATCCTCACACCTAGCCCTAGCTAATGGTACTTCTTAGGAATAGCTGAATATTTTGCTTGTAAAATTATTGGTTTGCTTTGCTTTGCTTGTGCATCTCGATAACATAATTGATGATTTCCTGTGACGTTTTTAGACAACAACAACGAAGGAGAGCTAAAGTCAACAGCACCAAGTTGGCCAGGGGTCATAAAGCTAACATGCAGGCTCTGGGTGAGCGAGGCTAGAGCTCGTTCTCAGCCCTGCACGCTAGGAAGAAGGGAGTGCACAGGAATCTGCCTTTCACAAGCTCGTAAAAACCAGGTGAGTACTAGAACGTTCTTAACAGAACTCTGAATTCCAAATAAGGACCCGCATTCATGTGGATAAAATAAGCCTCAGCTACAGAAAACTAATTCCTCATAAGCAGCGATGGCCATTCATCTTGCTTTTTAATTTGCTTTGCATTTGTTTGTTTCATATGTGTATGTGGTGCACGTGTGGCCATCAGAGGACAACTTACAGCAGGCATAAGTTCCTCCTTCCACCATGTGAGTCCTAGGGATGGGACTCAGGTTGTCAGGCTTCGTGGCAAGTGCCTTTACCCATCGAGTTATCTTAGCAACCCTTGATTTCAAATAAATAAATAAAATTATATATGCATATGCACATACATATACACGTGTGTGTGTGTGTGTGTGTGTGTGTGTGTGTGTGTGTGTGTGAGCTCCCAGGCATGCTCCTGTCTCTGCTTCCCATCTGGCTGTAAGATGCCAGGAGTATAGATTTGAGCTACAGTGTTGTGTTTTACAACATTTCTGGGGATCTGAACTGAGGTCCTCACACCTTCCTGACAAGCAGTGCTATCCACTGAGCCATCGCCCCTGGGCGGCAGCTTGTTTTAAGTCTGCCTTCCTGCATTAGAATTACTGTGGCAGTCATCTGAACATTGCATGGATAAGGATTTCTGCTTCCACCCGGTACTGATGTTTGCAGGACACTGTGACTCGGTAAACACGGTTTCTCTCGCCCCAGTGTACAGCTTCTCCAAGGATGAGCTTCAAAACCAGCCCCAGAGCAGTACGAGCGTGCCTGGAGCTCAGTCTCAGAAGTGCAGAAAATGGAGCTTGAATGATGGATCCAACTGCTGTTCTCCCCTGCAAATACCAAGTGAGGCATCAGTGCCTTCCCTGCGACAGAAGTCTTATGTTTGTGCTTGTTTCCCCAAATGCACACTAGTACAATCTGTACCTCCAGGAAATTTCACAAAACACAACTCTTTATTTCAGCTTAAAAATCGGGACAATCGTGAAGAGGAGACAAAACACCCCAGCTGAGAGACAGAATGGAAATCTGAGGGGTACATGCCTCAGGCACGCTCCAGGACAAGCTTGGTACCTCCCGAGAGCCAAAGTGGCCTGACCAAGAGCTGAGAACCACTTTTTATACTTTCAGATTTGTTTTTAATCCAGAGAATAGTAGTTTGTGATACTTGAAAACTGTATGAAACTCAAATGACTGGTGTTCGTAAACAGAGTTTCACAGGGCCGTGCAAATTCCCTTGCGTTGTGTATTTCACATGGTGGCAGGATTTTGCAGCTCTGACAGTGACTTAAACACAGGGGCGTAGAACGCTGCCAACTGTCCATTTACTGAGAAAGCTTGCCAGTCTTTCCCCTAGATTATCTAAAGCAAAAAGTGCATGTAGCAGGCAGTTAGAATTTAGAGTTTGCAATTGCCGATAAGAAGCAATAGTTTTAAATGTGGGCCTTGACAAGGACACCAAGAAAAAACGGCCATAAAAAGCACCGGGTAGGAGTTACTCCTAAGGAGCTGGGGCCAGGGGCTCAGCAGGGGTTCCCTTAAGGAGACAGGGAAGGTACAATGAGGTCATGGAATTCTCCAAGATGCCAAGCTAGGAAGGAGCTCAAGCTGAGCACAGAGTAAAGGAGAGCATTAGAGACTGGCAACCAAATGAAAGCCTTAGGCTACTATGGCATCCAAACGTTACTGACATTGAGAATGTTTTGTGAGGCAGTGAAGGATTGCTGTTTACAATGAAGTCACCACCAACCAGGATTGGTCTGAAAGAATGGCCGGTGTGCTAGGTGTCCACTCATGACCCAGCTCTGGGAAGCAGAATTGGGAGATAAGGAGTTCAAGGCCAGACTCAGACACACCGAAAGGTTAAAAGGCAGCCTGAGTTAAAACTCTGTCTCAAACAGGAGCTGGGCAGCGGGCTCATCGGTTAAGAGCACTTACTGTTCTTTTGGAGGACACACACACACACACACACACACACACACACACACACACACACCTTTACTTCCCAATACTCACACAGTGGCTCGTAACCTCTGTAACTAGGGTTCCAGGGACCTCATGTTTCCCGCTGACCGCCTCGGGCACCCATGCTTCCCACTGACCTCAGGCACCCACGTTCCCCGCTGACCTCCTCGGGCACCAGGGTTGGAGGTGATGCACATGCATACACGAAGGCAAAAGAAATCTTAAAATGCAAACAAGCACCCATGGCACCTACTCCACCTGGAGTGTTACCCAGGGCTGACCCCCGTGGAGACAGAGGCAGGGCACCCTCTAGGGCAGAGGCTCTCAACCTTCCCCACACTCCCTCAAGTTGTGGTGACCCCCAGCCATAAAATTATCTCATTGCTGCTTTATGACTGTAATTTTGCTACTGTTGTGAATGATAATGTCAGTTCCTCTGTTTTACAATGATCTCAGGGGACCCATGTGGAAGAGTCGTTTGTCTCCTCAAAGGATCTGCAAACCACAGGTTGAGAGCCACTGTTCTAGAGTCTACAAGAGCTACTGAAGGATTTGTTGAGTTCCACGGGAAACTAATACGTGTGTGTGTGTGTGTGTGTGTGTGTGTGTGTGTGTGTGTGTGTGTGTTGGGGGGTGCTGAGGTGATTATGGGCTGAAATTAACACAGAAGATGCAAGAAAAAACGAGAGGAAGCCTGAGGGGTTGGGAAGGTGGAGCCCAGACTTGGGCGGAGATGTGATTAGTTAGGGCTGTGAGAAATACAAAAGCTAGAACTCTGAGCAGATGCCGCCTCCTGCTACTGTTCCCATCGTGTTGACAACTGAGGAGAGACTTAAGGGAGGGGGTGGGGTTATCTGGGCTCACAGTTTCCTGGGATACAGTCCATCATGGTGGGGAAGGCGTGGCACCCAAAGGTCTATGGTGGGCAACAGAGTGTGCATGGAGCGAGATCCCTACCCCTCTCGGGTAGCCATCAATGCCGGGCTGGTTTTCTCTTTTGCTCATCCTAACCCCCTTCAGTCAACCCTCTTTGGACACAAGCTCTGAGACACTCCCAGAGGTGTGTTCTACTAATTAATACTCCAGGTGTTTATTAATCCAATCAACTGGCAATCAGAAGTGACATCACACAATCAGAAAGGAGAATACTGTCATCCAGCAGCAAGACTAAAGTTTTAGCGTATGAATACAACGAGGGGCCAGTCTTCACAGCGGGTACCAGGGAGACTGAGGATGGATATCTAGGGATGTCAGAGAGCAGACCAATTGCATCTGAGCTGTGGTCACTGGAGACAGAACAAAGGGAAGTCTTTGCCAGGGACTGGCGAACTTAACCTGAAGGACTGAGTTGACACTGAGCAAACCTTTGGAATAGAGCTAAACAATGACTCATTTCACTGACTTCAGCTCACTGGGTCCCTTCTCCCTCCCTCTCGGAACAGAATGAATGCATAATCGCTCTGAAACACTCCCTTGAGAACAGGCCTCCAACTAACTCATAAAAACTAAGTGCTTTTCATTACAACTTGAGGGAGTGACTTGTTTGGCCCTCCCTCTGTAGTGTGGCATCCTGAATGGCAGAGAGTGGCATTGCCCCAAACTTGACCCATTTGGTGTTAGATCCTAGCTGAGCCATGAATATCTACAAATTTTGTTGATTTGGAAGTTAATTTTTACTGTTTAGAGGACAATGGAAAGTAGTTAATAAATACCTGAACTACTTATCAGAAATATCTAGGTGTTAGGTAACATTTACTGAGGTACAACCAGATAGGAAAAAACACATTGAGCATATTAAATACAAAGGTTTGTTTATTGTTTCCTCAGATTCTGTTCCTTGTTCCTGCCTCTCACCCCAGCTTCCTCGCTGTTTCTTACTGCCCCTAAATATTTGTTTCAGAGATTAAGCAAAAAATAGAAAGGAAAAATCCACACACTCCAAAAAGCAACCAACTCCCTCATCTAGAATACCAATTTTCCCACTGAGAAACAAATTGGATGACAATTTTAGGGTAAGTGAATTTACTGATGCTTTGAAATGGTTGGAAAATAAACGCTGTGAAAACCATTGTCCTTTTACCAGTGTGACCCATATCATCCTGCTACGAAATATTGCTATTCATCCAGTAAGAACTAAACGCTAAGACTCGCAGATCTATGAACGGTTTGTGTTGTACATGAGTTGCTCAGGCCACAACAAAAACACATGGCAAACTAAATCGAAGCACAGTTACACAGCTGCCAAGTTTACCGCTAAATCACCTCAAATTGGACAGAGATGAAAACCTATACAAAACAGGCTCGCGGACTGTAAGTCCTCGAAGGGCCTTCCTATGGAGGCGAGTGCGGTAGGGACTAGAGGCATTGAGCAGTTGAGGATGTGCCTAACACAAAGGCTGTGGCTATCAAAACTGACTGCGTCAGAGCACCCTGCAGGGCTTGTGACCCTCAGGCTGCTGGCTGCTGCCTCCCGAGTCCCTGACTCACTGGGTCGAGGGTGGGGACTGATAGTTTCTGTGTTTTTATCACATGCCCAGAAGTCACCGATGCTAACCATTCTGTGAGTCCTTGAGGAGTCATTGGCTTGGGGCAGTTTCTAGAGGTGCAGGGGTGAGTAAGAAGGTGTGGACGAGGTGAAGGGAGGAGGAAGAAGGCGACTGTCCTAGCTTCGTTCCTGTTTGGGGATCAGACACCCTGACAGGAAGCGACTTAGGGGCCAGAGTCCAATACAGAGGGAAACGCTGGGAGACCAGAGAGGAGCCAGCCAGGCACGCCTCACCTCCTCAGAGCCTCAACAGACAAGAGAGCGAGTTCCCGTATCCCCCTGCTCATATCCTGTGACTGCCAGCCACCTCACTTCCTGCCTGTCTGTCCAGACACCAGACCTCTATGGGTAGCTAGTCGCAAGCTCCATTCTCTGACCCCTACCCCCCAGACAGGCTTTATCTGTATAAGCAAGATGTCACCACATGGGAGAAAGGGTTGCTTCTAGCTCACAGTTCCAGGTTATGTCCATCACGGTGGGGAAGTCAAGATGGCAGCTGGTCACATCCCGGCCACAGTGAGATCGGAGAGGGAATGAAAGTGGGTACCGTGCCGGTGCTCACTCGCCCTGTCCATGTAGTTCAGGCCCCAAGCCCGGGGAATGACACCTCCCAAGTTAGACAGAGCCCTCTGACTCAACTAACTTAAGACATCTCCTACAGACACACCCACAGGCAACCTGATCTGGAAAATCTCTCAGGGGAGACAGTAAAGCAAGGCCTGAACGATGGTGCCAGAGGACTCACTAAGTCACAACTGTGGAACGGGAAACCCAGCACTCAACTAAACGCCAACCTCTGCGCTTCAGGAGAATCTTGACGCTGTCGCCGAAAAACAGTGACAGATGGGAGTGGAAATGAGGTCTGTAGTTGAGTGACGTCCCAAGGTCAACAGGAGACAAGGGGCAGAAACGAGGACTAAGACAGCTGGAGACCGAAGCATGGTGCTCCTGGCTGATGGAGGCTGGAGGGATAACGTGGTTTCGCTCACAGTGACCATCAGCCTGTTAGTAGTGCTCCTCAGAAGGACATACACTCATCTTTCTGTCCTGGCCAGGTGGGGGCCGCAGCGGCCTCCTTACAGCATGTGGAGGAGATAACATGAACGTGTGCTTTGCGGTAGCCATTTATCAAGCACATAGGTCAGGCTCCATAGCCTCAAAGCAGGGAAGAGGCCAGGACCATTGTGCTGAAGTTTCCAGATACAGTAGACCCTCAGGACCAGGAGTAAACATCCTCTTCCTATGGGTAGATTAAGAGCAGACTGTTTTGTTCTGAATTTTGCTGGCTTTGAATGATGATTCTAGAAAGAAAGCCGACTGAGGACTGAGGACCAAGGGGTGGCATTTTAAACACTAGAAAGTTAGGTGTGGTGGCAGACACCTATACTGTCTGCACTCTGGATGCTGAGGCAGGAGGATTGCTCTCTCCAGACCAGCCTGGGACAGGTCAGGAGACTCCTTCTAAGACCCAAAGAAGTTGAAAAGACAGCAAGTCAAGGTCCTCGACAAAGATGATGCCGACGAAGGAATGAGCTTCCTGTCTCTGAGCATCCCGGCTTGAGGAACAGGTATCTGCCAGGTCCATGACTGACCCTTGGCGTTGGTCTAGCAGGTGCTTGGGTCAATATCCCAATGCTTCATGTTGTAAATTTCAAACATGATTTCCTGGTAACTCTGTCTAATGACATTTTGTAGCAGAGGGCATAATGAGTTGTGTGTTATGAGTATGTGGGTGTGTGCACATTTGTGAGAGAGTATGCACAGGCCAGAATGAATGTCGTTCCTCAAATGGAACGTGTGATGTGTGACCAGGCTTGCCTTCCTAATGGCCCATCCCCAGGTGGTCACTCACTCACCTCTAAGGACTCCGTGATGGTACAGTTGCTCTCTGAGGAGCCTCAGGGCGTGCCAGCTCCCCTCAGCATGTCCCTTGGTGCCTGGGGAGATCGCCCACACAGCACAGAGGATCCTCTTTACATCAGACTGTTGCTAAATGCCCTGGAGGTGCAGGTCAAAGCTGATAGGTTAATCCTGTCCGATTAACTACTAGCACTTCCCATGCCTTCAGAGGACTCTGTGCTTGGCTCCAGGGCAGACAGACTTTATCCCAAGCAGTAGAGTTCTTCATTCATGTCAGACCTTTGTTATTTTGATAGTTTGAGGGAAATGCTTGGTTCTGACATTTCCTGCCAGGAGTACAGAAGAGAAACTAAACTTGCCGTGAACTCAGCGTGTGAAGTGGGTAAGAGTGGGTGCCTTTGTTATTTTTCCTGTTGCTGGGCTGGAATGCCCTGACAAAGGCAACTTCAAGAGGGAAAGGGTTTATTTTGGCTTCCAGTCCCAGGATATAGTCCACGATGGCAGCGAAGTCACAGAGGCAGGAGCTTGAGACAGCTGCTCTCATCCAGCCACAGTCCAGGAAACTTCTGTTCAGCTGGCTCCTTCCTTTTTACTCTGCCCATGACCCAAGCCCAGCGAATGGTACAGCCAGCCTTTATCATGGGTCCTCTCACCTCAGGGAGCCTAATCGAGACAGGCCAGGCAGGCAGGCAGGCACAGCCATCCCATGTGGTTCTCTTACCCATCCCAGAAGGCATCATGCTCCCAGTGACCTAAGTCTGCCCTCTAGGCCTTACCCGCTGAAGCACCACTGCCTCCTAATAGCATAAAACTGAGGACCAAACCTCACACATAGGACATACCTGGACACAATCCAGATATAACTATCCCATTGCTGCATTGGCAAGACATTAGGACCATATGTTTTGCCCTTGACCTTCCGAGGGTGAGATGTGCGATTTGAAAAACATTATTTTATTTTATATGTGTGGCTGGTTTGCTGTAACTGTCGAGGTCATCAGCTCCCCTGGAATTTGAGTTAGGGATACTTGTTAGAACCCACATGGGTGCTGGGAACTGAATCCAGTTCCTCTGTGAGAGCAACATGTATTCTGAACCAGCGAGTGATCGTTCTAGATTGAAGGATTTTTGAAAAAAGATTTTAAAATATACGATATGTATTATGGTTTTCGTGCGTGCGTGCGTGCGTGCGTGTGTGTGTGTGTGTGTGTGTGTGTGTGTGTGTGTGTCTGTGCCCAAGGCCAGAAGAGTGCTTTTGATCCTCTGGATTCACTGGAAATAGATTTACAGGCAGTTTTAGGTCTGGTTACTAACCTCAGTTGGAGTGAGATTATCCACCCCACCCGCACCTGTTGGACCGACCACACCCATTGGGGCATGGGGACAGGTATGGTGTGACCAAGGATGTCTAGGTTTAGGGTTCTGGACTCCAGCTGTCTCTCTTGCTTTCTGGTTGGAGGCAGACCATCCAGAGGCATCCTTGAACCAGGAACCTGCGGCGGTCATCTGTTTCTGGTGTAAGTGATTTCTCCCTGATTAAACATCTATCAGCTTATCATTTCCCAGATTCTTATCTGAGATACTCAGTTCTTCTGGATGCTTCTGCTAAATCATCTCTTCCTCCCCATGAAGATTCTTAAGTTTTTTTTTCTCAAAACTCTAGAGAAGTGGATGCCTTTGCCTGCACATTTCAACCTGCCACACACCTGTACAAGTCTGTGCGCTACATTCCTATAACCTGGATGGTGTGCCTTGTTCTAAGCATCTCGAGCCCTTTGAAAAGGAGGTTTTGTTATTATATAAACAATAAGTTAATACATTAAATGGCTCTGTTGCTTCTAATTATAGAGCCATTGGTATAAGCCTGACTTGAAATGCTGTGAGCTAAATGTCCAATTACTGCCTTGTGTAATTTGATTTTAATTATTCTTTTTCATATAGGGTTACGGTGGCAGAGCAACACACTCAAGCCTTCTATACTATGAACCTAAGAATATCTACTTTGATGGGTAATTGTACCTTTCTGTTGCTGTAATTAAGCAGTATGGTAAAGGCAACACCTGGAAAGAAGGAATTATTTGGGCTTATGGCCCCAGGGGCACAGGACTCCATGGCCGCCATGGTAGGGAAGTGCGGTGGGCATGGCTAATGTGAGAGGTCCATCTATATGTTGCAACTATGTGTTGCTTTTACTGATTGATGGATAAAGCTGTTTTAGCCAATGGGCAGGCAGGGTTTAGCTAGGTGGGAATTCCGAACAAAGAAGCAGGGCAAAGAAAGACAGGGAAGACACCATGGATGATGTCCTTCTGGTTGGAGAATAAATGCTGATTGGCCAGTAGCCAGGCAGGGAGTATAAGCAGGGCTACCAGACTAGGAATGCTGGGAAGAGGAACATAGAAAGTGGGTTTCCAGGGAGATGTCATGTAGCTGCTGGGAAGATAGGATGCCTGGGCATTCTCTGGTAAGCAAAGAGTGAGTGGAGATGCTTAGATGAATAGAAACGGGCTAATAACTAAGGGAGAGCGTGTGTGCCCAGGCATGTGATTTGTGTGTGTGTGTGTGTGTGTGTGTGAGTGCACATGAGTGTATGTCTTGTGGTTAGTGTGTGTGATGTGTGTATGTGTGTGTGCATATGTGATGTGTGTATGCATGTGTGTGTATTGTGGTTAATGTGTATGATATCTGTGTATGTGCATGTCTGTGCATGTGTGTAGTGTGTGTGTGTGATGTGTGTGTGTGTGATATGTATGTGCATGATTGCATGTGTGAGTGCATTTACGTGTGCATGTGTGCGTTGTGTTTAGTGTGTGTGTATGTGCGTGCACATGTGTGTGTTACAGTTAGTGTGTGTGATGTGTGTATGTGTGCGTGCATGTGTGTGTTATAGTTTGTGTGATGTGTGTATGTGTGTGTGCATGTGTGTGTTGTGTGTATGATGTGTGTATGTGTGTGTGCATACGTGTGTGATGCACTTGCATGTGTGTGTATGTTGTGGTTAGTGTGTGGTGTGTGTGTGTGTACACATATGTGATGTGTTTGTGCACGTGTCTGTGTGTTGTGGTTAGTGTGTGGTGTGTGTGTGTGATGTGTGTGCACGTGTGTGTTATGGTTAAGTGTATGATGTATGTATGTGTGTATGCATGTGTGTGATGTGTGTGCACATGTGTGTGTCTTGTGGTTAGTGTGTGTGTGTGCATTTCTCTTGCTTGCTGCCTGATCAAGTCTGCTGGTTAGTTTTATAACTGGTATTTCTAATGATAGCTATTGCTGCCAATTTTGTTGGGATATCAAAATTTCCATCCAAAATTACAGAAATTTTATAAAAGTTATTCACATGGTTCCAATGATCATTTTTAAACCAAACTTCAGTTAGGTTCATTTTTCTCATCAAGTGAGTTGAATCTTCCTGGTGAGATGAAGGCAGAGAGCCCGGAAAATGTTATAACTGGCTTTGATTTTATTCTAACTGCAATTTTGAAATCACATTTTTAAAGAAAAGCAACTCCCTTTATAATTAGAATAAGGGGACATGTTTTAAGACTAGGTAAATAAGCTTATTAAACTTTTACCTATAAGTTTTCTTTATCCGTTGATAATTTCCTTTTTCCCCATAGTCTAAAATATTTATTTATTGGGGATGGAGAGATATCTCCATGGTTAAGAGCACTTGTTGCTATGGCAGAGGACTATGTTCATTTCCCAGCACCTACAGGGAGGCTAACAACTAGCTATCTGTAACTCCAATTCCAGGGGCATCCTTGGCTTCTTCTGGTCTCTGTGGCGCCAGGCATACAAGCAGTAAGGAGACATACACGTAGGCAAAATACCCACACATAGAAAATGGTGATGATAACATTTCATGTTTTACCCTTACATGTATGCGTGTGCCTGCGTGAGTTTATGTGCGTCTCATGCACACGGGTTTCTG
The DNA here is from genome assembly GCF_943737965.1 of Phodopus roborovskii. Taxonomy (NCBI): domain Eukaryota; kingdom Metazoa; phylum Chordata; class Mammalia; order Rodentia; family Cricetidae; genus Phodopus; species Phodopus roborovskii. The sequence continues at coordinate 4,531,872 of NW_026126639.1, read as the reverse complement.
TGGAGGTCAGGATGCAGCCGCCCGACATGGCTGCTTTATCTATGCCTGGATTTGATTACAGACACAGAGATTCCTTTTTTTCTTTGGATACATATAGCTTGTGGTTTGTTGATACTGTCCTTTGATGCTCACATGACCTGACTCCACTCTGCCCTGGGAAGACCCTTGAAAAAGGATCCCTTTGTGATATTGTCATGCAGCTCTTTGTGCATTTCCTGACCCATTTCTTCATGTATCAACATTTACTTACTGCTGGTGTCATCTGTGTGTGTATGTTGCACGTGCACATGTATACATGTTTGCACATGTGTGGACACACACATGTGTGGAGCACATGCGTTGCTGTGCTCGAGCGTGTGGAAGCCTGTTGTTGTTACCAGGGCTCATCTTCCATCATACTCAAGGAGGCAGGACCTCTCAGTCACACCCAGAGCTCTGTGACATGGCTACTCTTCCTGGCCACCTTGCTCTGGGGATTCTGTCTCTGCCTTTGGGGACTGGGACTACAGTGAGGCCACCATGCATGCCCGGGGGTGGGCGGGGATTCTGGGGATCTGAGCTGTCCTCACACTGGTGTGGAAAGTGCTTTAAACACTGAGGTGTCTCCCGGTCCTGCATCTGCCCTTTCAATGTAGAATGTTGCCAATGATGTGGCGAGAACACAGCTTAGTGCTGCCCAGAAGGGCAAATGATAGATCGGTGGGGAAGATCAGTGGGTATCATGAAAGACGCGTGATCATTCGGTCCTATCCAACGAACACAAAGGGGCTAACATAAATTAATTTCACAGTTAAGAAAGAAAAGCAGCTGAAACAGTCTTGTCCTGTATCAACACCGGCTCACGGCTCACTCATCTCAGCGCTGAACCCGCGTAAGGGGTCGGGAGATGCTACACTCCCCTCCCCACGTAGCCTGCCCACCCTGTCCATTTCACGCTCTCACAAGGCAAGTTTGAGCTACCTAGCACAGCTTCATTGGATAGTGTAGTCCCGAAGGCCTAAAGTGCACAGACAGGAGCCGGTCCACATACTGAAGAGCAAACCTATTGTTTGATTCTAATACTGAGTTTCACCATTTTAGATGAGAAACATACAGTGAGTGACTCCAGAAGTCTCCAGCACACAGTTCAGTGAGTTTCGACACTGCGAACACCGACAGTCTACGTTTCCATCACTCTCTTCGCCCTAGGCGCCCCCGGCCTCCTTCCTGGTCAGTCTATGTTGCCGTAGAATCAACTTCCCTGCTCTTTGCTCCCAGTGAATAGGGTTTTTTTTTGTTTGTTTGTTTGTTTTTTCCCTTGAGCCTTACAAAAGTTTCCTCCTTCGTATGCAAGTCAAGCTGATTTTAAAGGTGATTTGGTTTAGACTATTTTTGTATTTATGTGTGTGCACCCTGGGCAAGGGGAGCATGTTGGACCCCCTGGAGCTGGAGTCACATCATAGGTGCTTTGCCAGCCCTGATGTCGTGCCGTGACCCAAACTCAGGGCCTCGGCAAGAACAGCAAGTGCTCTTAGTCACAGAGGTGCCTATCCAGCCTCCTACACCATAATCTCGGTGGAAGGTTCTGAGATCTGTCCACATTGCAAGTTTTGATGACATATTCCTTTTTCCATCTCTAGGAAACTGCATCCCTGTTAATAGCACCGAGTTCTTGATATGTGAGCTACCATGCCTAAACCTCCTAAAGGTGATTATGACTTGGAGGTGAAATGCACGCACAGCATGGGTTTGAACTCTTGGTCCCCAACTGGGGTGCTGTTAGGGGAAGATAGAGAACTGTTAGGAGGTGGGGCCTGTCTTAGAGAAAGCGGCCAGTGGGCATGGAAGGTTCTAGAGAAGCCTTGTTGCTGGCTTCAGTTTCCCCCTTCCTGGTCTGCCAAGGTGTGAGCAGGCGGCTGCCACAGACTGCTGGCCGCACACAGCTGCCCATCGCCGGCCTTCTACCACACTGTTGAGTAGCTCGTGTGAGCTGAGACAAATCCCAAAAGCCATTTCGTGTCAGAAATCTGTTCACAGAGACAAGAAAATTCATCGACACAGAACAGCCTTATTGTATGCTTTGCATGGCTAGGTGTACACCTGCATTTATTTGGGGGAAATCCCTGCGAATACAATTAGTCATAAGCTAGGTACAACAAGTTTAATGTATTTGATTAAATCATGCTGATCTTTAAGTGCTATTTGCAGCAATGTTTTATTAGTAACTACTAGAACATCTAAATGTTACTTATATTATTATTGAAAAGTTGCTGGAGGAAAGACACACAACATTTTGGGTTCAATCTGTGCAAGTCTGCCCAGGGCAGTCTCCAGGTTGGGGAACCAGGGTACCCGTGTCTGCTGAGGGACCAGGGGTTGTTACAGGGGGAGGGGAAACCAGCAGGAGGTGTGGGTCATAAAACTTTCCTTTGGGCCCAAGATTGGCCATTTCTAGGATGGTGTGAAGCCAGTGAGGAATGTCAGGTGACTGACAGGCTTGTCTGGGGGTCAGCTGGGCTGCAGGGATGCAGGAAAGCAACGTCTGCAATGCTGATTACTGTAATTTGGGGAAATTGTCTCCATTTAATTAAAATGGAGAAGATTTTCAATGCTGTGGCTTTGGCCAGCAATTATGACAGTTTTTCCTGTGGGCCAACCAAGTTCCTTGCCAGGGTGACATTTTCATCTTCCCAAGCCCGTATCCATGTCACCCTGTCCTCTATCTGCCTCTCTGCCTCTCTGCCTCTCCTTTCTAGTCCTCTTACTTTAGCCATTGCCTCTGACTTGGTTCTTAGTGGAAGCCGGTGCTGCCTGGCTTAGTTAGCCGCCCTGGGCTCAGCCTGGTCATTGCCTTCTGCCGTGACCAGTGTCACCCAGCACTGTGACCCAGGTATTACATGAAGAGCACCAAGATCCTTTATGTACTGGTCTGTTAGGGGTGATAGACACGGGCCAGTCTGGTGGAATGAATAAAGTTGGCAATATGTATAAGGTCCACAGAGAGTTAAAGAGACTAAGGAGGCCAATTACGTCCTATATTTAAATTCATTCTTGAACTGATTTTCTGGGGGGAGCATTTTGCTTAAGCTAAAACAAAAGTCAAAGAGAACATTCATTATCTGGACAAAGAGAAATTTAAAAGGCTTTAAAAGCCAGAGGAATTATCCCTGAGAGAACGCATAGTGGAAGTCGGTGTGGGGGCAAAAGGGTCATCTAGTGTGGATGGAGAGCAAAGTCCTAACACGGGGACTCAGGCAGATGCGTGCTAAGATCCGGACCAGCGGACAAGGGGCCAGGGCTCGGCAGACCCTGCAACCCTTCCCTAGGGTGCCTCTTTCCAAGGATATGGCCAGAGTTCTGGGCGAGGCATAGCAGTGATTTGGACAGGAATTTTAGTCATTTGGCCATGCTTTTAAGTATCCATGGTAACAGGTTGATCTATTTCCATGTCTGGGTTGGGCTCAAGGGGAAAGGGCTGCACGATGCACAGCAGGATTTATAGGCTTGCACACAGGAATGTGCATGGGGACCGGCGCACACGGGCACACACACGGGGACAGGAACACACACGGGCACACACACGGGGACAGGAACACACATGGGAACGGGCGCACACGGGGCCGGGCATACCACTGCAATGTTGTCAAGCAAAATAGCCTGATTGCCTGTGTCCCCAGCCACTGTCCTAAGTGATATTTCAGCTTCGTCTATGAGGCTGGGACGTTATCGAGCTCAGTGTTGGCTTGTTCCTGTTAAGTGGGATTGTAACTGCTTGGCCACAGGAGACAAAAACACAACACAATTTCCACAACGAGAGGCAGCACAGGCCTCCTCCTCATGGCTCAGGATGCTGAGTCCCTGCAGCCTAGTAGGGAATGTCATTGATGCCATGTCAGACAGTGCATTCTTGAAATGCCATTAGTAGTAAACACCTCGTTCCCAGGCAAACCCGGGCTAGATTCTCCATCCTCAGAGCACCGCGCATAGAGGGCAGATGCCAGCAAGGCACAGTTCGGTTTTCTGTATTTTCCAAATTCATTCCTGCTGCCTTTTCCATTATAAACAAACTCAAGTTTTGATTCTAGGACATTTTACTCCTCATAAAAGTTAAAAACCACAGTCTCTTCCCTTGGGCTGATTTCCACCACCCCACACACTCCCCCCCCTTCCCATTTCTGGCTTAGACAAATTTCTAAGTTAATCTGGATCAGCAGCTCTTATCTCCAGAATAGATCTTGTGATGAAAAAAAAAAAAAAAAACAAAATTTAAAAACCAAAAAAAAAAAAAAAAAAAAAAAAACCAAAACCCGAGGGTCCATAAAGTCATTAGGAACCAATGTTGTTTTAATGAATGACATGAGGTAGCCTCAACAACACTTGTCCATTAAGTGCAAATCATACTGTAATTATTAAGAGGAAATTAGTTTTAAGCCCTAACCTAATAAGGACAAGTGGTTTAAGCTGGAGTAAAGCTGATTGGTGGTCTTCAGTGGGACCACGAAGTCTTTTATTGATTTGGGAAACCCGTCAGGACAAGAGCATCATTGCGTGCAGACACCCGTATTAACGAATTCATGAAATGGGAGATGTTGACATTGCTCTTACAAATGAGGAAGGCCCTTGTTGCTTCTGACCTGGAGACACAAGTCAGTTCTGAAGCTTGCTTTTCAGTTTGCTCACACAGATACAAGGCTTGGTTTGCCCTGCCAGGCATCATCTGCCTTTCCTTCGCTGGGGCCTCCTAGTAGGGGATTCACAGCCCACTTGTGCTTGGGCGACACAGAGGGGAAGGAGCCAATATGGGATCTGGCTTGGCCTGGGATCAGATTAGGTAACTGCCTGGAGCTTGCAGGTAGCAGTCGCGGTGGCAGCGGTGGTAGTAGGGAGACAGGGGAGAGCTGGAGACAAAGGCCTTCAGGGTTAGGCAAGTGCTTTCCACCAGGGTAACCCTCACCTCCACCCCTGACATCTAAGCAGCCCATTTTACCAAGCCCCGTGGTCACTGGGGGCCAGCTCTAGACATTGATGAAGAAAATATGCTTTAAAGGACTTCCAAGGAGATCTTTCATAAAGAGATTCCTTGACTTGATCTCTTTGTGCATCAGGAGATGACTTGTCTAAAGTCTGCAACTAGAACTGGTGGTGAGGCTCGGTGGTCAGAGAGCTCACCCCCCCAACACACACACACACACACACATACACACACACACAGACACACACACAGACACATACAGACACACATACACAAACACATACACACACATACACACACACATACACACATACACACACATACACACACACACAGACACATACAGACACACATACACAAACACATACACACATACACACACACATACACACATACACACACATACACACACACATACACACACAGACACACACATACACATACACACACACATACACACACAGACACACACATACACACACATACACACACAGACACACACATACACATACACACACACAGACACACACATACACACAGAGACACACACACACAGACACACACGTACACACACGGTAGAAAAAGCCTGTAGTCCCAGTTATTTGTGTTGCAGAAGCTGGAGGATAATGAGTTCAAGTCATCCTCACCTGTGTAACAAGTCTGAGGCCAGTGTAGGCTACGTAAGATCCTGTCTCAAACACGACAGCGAGCAATGCCAAGAGACGACACAGCTGGAGAACCCGTGTTCCCCGTTGACATATAACAACGCATGCTGTTCCTTTGAGGTTAATCAAAAGGTTTTGGTTTTGAGCACGCTTGCGGGGGAGCGGGTGAAATCTGAGCGGGCCTGTTTTGTTGAGGTGGGCACAGTCACGGCGAGACCCCAGTGCCTCAGACCTGTGGGGTGGCAGCGCTTGCCCCGGGTGAGACTCGGAGCCCTGAGAAAGCCTCCCTCCTGTCCAGCTATGAGTGTTTATGAATGGCTGACCAGTGTGTGAAAGCTAGCTTCCTTCCCGCTGACAGCAACCCAGACAGCTCCCACTGACTCTGATGGAGGCTGGCTACCCCTCCTCCATGCTGTCCCTACCAAGCAGCTGAGTTTCCAGGTGGTAGAAGGTGCCCTCCATCAGGAAGCACAAACCCACCTGATCCCAGCTTTCCCGTGTGTGTGTGTGTGTGTGTGTGTGTGTGTGTGTGTGTGTGTGTTTCTTCATCACTGGGCGACCCAGCCAGGCTTCCAGGACCAAGCTGTGCAGGGCACATATACTCTTTCAATAAAGAAGTAACTAAGTTTTTATTCTCATAAAAATGTCATTTCAGCCCATAGAAACTGCTGACCTGAACAAGGGGGAGCTCATGCACCTCAGTCTGACAGCTGGGAAACCAGCATAGGACTGACCCAGATTCCCTGAACGTGGGTGTCAGTTAGGAGCTCTGGGCAGTCTATGGGGCCTCAGGTAGGGGATCAGTATTTATCCCTAGTATATGAATGAACTTTGGGAGCCCATCCCACATAGAGGGATGCTCCCTCAGCCTAGACACATGGGGGAGGGCTTGGGCCCTGCTCCAAATGCCGTGACAGACTTTGAAGGTCTCAGCCTCCCTGGGGAGCAGACTGGGAATTGGAGGGGAGTCGGTGGTGGGGGGAACAGGGAAGGACAGGAGGGTGCAGGAGGGTGTGGGAACTGGGATTGATAGTAAGACAAGCTTGTTTCTAATTTAAATATATATATATATACATATATATATATATATATATATATATTCATTTCAAGTCAGGTGTCACTTGCTCACGCCTTTAATCCAAGTACTTGGGAGGCAGAGGCAGGTAGATCTCTATGAGTTTGAGGCCAGCCTGGTCTACAGATCAAGTTCCAGGACAACCTCCAAAGCTACAGAGAAACCCTGCCTTCAAACAAACAAACAAACAAAGCAATTTCATCCTCAGATTTTTTTTCTCATGTGTCTCCAAAATATAAAAAACTTAAAAATGTTCCCTTATTGAAACTCACATTTAAGTCACTAACAGCGTGTCTTTAAGCTTTGAAATCTTAGACAAGAAGTTGGGTTGTATTAAATATTAAATAGTACTGATCCAGTTCTCCAGGGCTAGCCGATGATGACTGTGATTGTGACCATTGGTGAGACAGAAAGGTCCCTGTGTGGAGCCTGGTGCCACTCTTTGTGGCTCTCCGGTCAAGCGGAGTATTGACTCACACAGCCCGTTTGCTGACTGCCCTGGGAGGCAAACAGGAGAACTGAAAAGGTGATTTTAGCAGTTCAGGGTTGTGTCAAAGGAGAGCCTGACCAACAACAGAGCCCTTCATGCCGTGTGTCTGCCCACCCTGCTGATTCTCCAGTTGGACTAAAATCCTATTATGTATCTCCGGTGCCCTATTGCTGAGTTAAAGAACTCATGGCTTGTGCATGATTCGTCTGATCTCTGTGAAATCCCTACTCGAATGTTGGCAGTCTTCTGATCTTATGATCAAACACCCATTTGACTCCCTATTAAGTTAACCATGGTTTGTGCTTCCTCTGTTGGATCAGGTAGAAACATCCAGGTGAGAACTTTGGGGACCTCGGGAAGGCAAGAGGATGGGCGGGCGGGGACGTCAGAGGGCACACATCGAGGAAGCTCACACTTCAAGGCTCAGGTGCCAGTTCGGAATCACTACCACAGCCCTCAAAGCAAGATCACAGCCACAGCTCCAAAATGAGAACCAGCCGGAGTACAGGGACCGAGCAAGTCAGTAGTGGCCAGGAAAAACCGGTGGGAAAATCAGGAAGCACTTTGTGTGAAAAAGTCAACACAGCATTGAAAGAGAAATTGAAGGACTTAAATCACAAATGCACACACACACACACACACACACACACACACTTAACGTTTCCTGAGAAATAAGGAGTCTGGGATGAGGGCTCAGTTGGAAAGGCGCTTGCTGTGTTGCTGTGCAGATAAGAGCACCTGCTCAATGCCAGGACCCAGGAGAAAAGTCAGGTGCCATAGAACACGCCTGTGCTCCCAGCTCTGCGAGGCCAGGCCGTGGGGATTTGCGTCTCAGTGGTCAGACAGCTCAGTCCCTCACTGAGCTCCAGGTGGGCAGGGCCTGAGGAAGAATACCTGAATCCAATGTCTGGCCTTCATACACACATGCACCGGCCAAACATGCGTGAAACATGCACATGCACACACACACGTGCACAGGCACACACACATATTGAGATGTAAGGCTGAATGGAGCCAAATGACGTAAGAACGTACTAAACCAGTGGATAGAGCTAACAGAAAAGCGACAGCTAAAGATCGGTGAAACCGAAGTTGGTTCTCTGAGATGGATAAAATGGGGGAGGGGACAGGGAACCATTGTCACAAATGGAAAAGGACACACCTGGTAGGCAAGATACACAAGGCCTGGGCTCCGAGTTCAATCCCTGGAACACATGTAAAGGCAGAGGAAAGACCTGAGCCCTCACAGTGTCCTCTGACCTCCACATTCGAGTCATGGCATGTCCAGACATAAAGTTGTAAATTAGTTTTTAAAGGAAATATGGCTACAGATCCAATAACTACAATTGTTTCTTAGTCACGAGTCTCTCTGTTCTTCAGTTTTCATTAGCAACAACATTTAAGGGTGATAACATACATGAAACTGACATGTTCCTGTGAAGGACACAAACTTCAGTGCCCTCAGGAAGAAACACAAAGTCAGGGCATGGTGGTGCAAGCTTTTAATCCCAGGGCTTGGGAGGCAGAAGTAGACACATCTCTGCTCTGCAGGCCAGCCTGGTCTACATGGGAAGACCCTGTCTCTGAAAGAAGAAGAGAAAGAGGAGGAGGAGGAAGAGGAGAAGGGAGAGGAGGAGGAGGGAGAGGAGGAGGGAGAGGAGGAGGGAGAGGAGGAGGGAGAGGAGGAGGGAGAGGAGGAGGGAGAGGAGGAGGGAGAGGAGGAGGGAGAGGAGGAGGGAGAGGAGGAGGAGGGAGAGGAGGAGGGAGAGGAGGAGGGAGGAGCGCTTGTTTCCCGTCGCAGTTCCAGAGGGACAGTCTGCAACAGCAGAGAAGGCAGAGTGGGGTCACAGGAGCAGGAAGCTCGGACATCACATTCTCAACGACAAACAGGAAGTGCAGTGAGCCGATGAACTCTCAAAGCCTGCGTCCAGACGTACTTCCTCTAGCATGATCACACTTCCTCCTCAAACAAGGAAGGCCACCAACTGGGGACCCTGAGGCGATCTACCTGAACCTACAGGGGACATTCCTCTTTCAAACTAGGGCAGGCAGTATACCAGGGACAGGAGGGAATTAAAGTTCCAAATCTGTGCTGTGCTGTGTTAGAACTGTTGACACATTTCCAGAAGGGCCTGCATTCACCGGGACAGATAGATGTAGCAGGGACCATTCATCGGTGCTACCCTGAGGTACAGCGGAGAGCTGATGGGAAATGAGGCCACACAGATAGGCACCCACTGAATGTCGAGAGAGAACATGTGTGTGTGTGGGGGGGCAGTCTCCTTTCCCCTAGCAGACCAATAAGCTTTCAATCAGTGAAGACCTTTTGAGAAAGTTGCATTGGGGGAGGGGTCTCTATGTAGCCTCTCGTCTGGAGTTCGGGGGTAAAAGGTGTGCACCACCACACATAGAAATCACAATACCTGTGGTTTTCTCCAGTCTTGTATGCACAAGATCAAGCCAGTGAACACGCCAGCACGAAACGGAGGAGGGGCACTCACAGCCAGGCCCTTCGGCTGTGAAGCCGCATCTGTTAACGGGGTAGGCAGAGTCCGCTTTTTTCTTTAGCGGTGTAGCCCCAGGCGGGTCAACCATGCTCCAGAATCGCCCAACATGCTTGAGAATAAGGGTCGCACAAACTGGATCGAGCAGGTTACTGCAGGCAAAGGAGGATTCGGAAGGGGGTGTTGTAGGAGAGTCGGGGGTCGGTCTTGGAGGAGTCAGGGGGAAAATGGGAGGATGAATATAAGCAAAATACATTGTACACATGTATGAAATCTCAGAGAATTAATGTATGTCGAAATGCAACAGTCAGCATAGATGACTATCATCTTTAAAATGAATAAAGGGGGGAGGGAAAAGTTTGTGCATGTGGTGTGTGTGTGTGTGTGTGTGTGTGTGTGTGTGTGTGTGAGCATGAACACACCCTTTCAGGTACCTGCGATAAAATTTTAATCTCACAGGGAGATTAAATCTCCTCAGGTCCTCAGCTGTGTCACGGGAGTGATCGCAAATGCCCCGGACGGAACACACGGCGCCACATTTTACCCACAATCCCGTTCACTTACAGGAGGAAAGATCAGTATTTTAAGCACCCGGCAAAGGGTATCTTTTGGTCGGTGGCAGTGACGAGGCCTGGGCTGTAATTTACCAGCACATCTGTGAGGGCAATCATGTACCGACTTCTTGATTTCAGCATGAAGTAATTATGGGTTCCGGAACGAACCACACTCGGGGTTCTCTTCAGAAACTCCATGCACATTTCCTCCTTTCTGCTGAGAAAGATCTGCTCCCAGTGCTACATCCCCCATAGGCAACCCTTGAGACTGGAGTAACTGGTGAGCAGACCCTCGTGTGGATCCCTCTCCAGCCACAGTGGCACAGATGTGAAGCCCACAGGGCAGTAACTAAGTGACAGCCCGAGCTCTGCAGGCGCCCACATGTGGGTCCTAACCCCAGAGATAAGAAAGTAAAGTGGCAGCAGACACAGTTGTAAGCCCACAGCTCTGGAAAGCGGTGACAGGAAAATCACTGTGAGTTCGAGGACAGCTTTGGCTACACAGATCCAGGCCCGTCTGGGCCACACGGTAAGACTCTGTCTCAGAAATAAACAATCCCTTGCCGCTGCATCAATCCCAGCACTTGGGAGACAGAGGCAGGAAGATCTCCGTGAGCTCAAGGCCAGCCTGGTCTACATAGTGAATTCCAGGTCAGTCAGGGCTGCACAGGGAGATACTGCCTCAAACGTCAGCATGAAACAAAACCCAGGTAACCACAACAACAGAAAGAAAAGGGTCCCTGTGGTTTAAGGTGGAGAAATAGAACATTGGACAGAGGAAGAATTTTAAGGCACATTTCCCAGGGAATATGGCAGCCGTAAGTAAACCGTCCCTGGCTTCGGTCTCTGCCTGGGTGGACATTTAGGTAATAGGCACAACGGTCCTTTCCAGGTTGAGCTATTTTTTCCACAGCCTGTACATTTCTGTAACTGTGCAAACACAGCCAGTCACAGCAACCCCTTCAGATAGGACTATGATTAGATCACCAGTGGTCCACATTCCTGCGGGAGGATGGGATACAAGGAAGCCAAGTCACAATGGGCTTACAGGACCAGACACAGAGTCCTAGGGGACCACTGCTCACTGCCCTGCACTCACCACACATTCCTTCATCTTCATGTGCACGTGTGCGCTGAAGGTCTGTGGGCCTTGGGCCTCTGGAAAGTTCCTCAGGAGAGACTGGTATTCCTGGTCTCAGAGCAAACGAAACCCCAGTTTGCTAAACACATAAGCACAGTATTTCTGGGGGTCACTATAGAGTAGGCGCTTGGAGACCATTGGGCACTGGTATCCCCAGAGAGTTGGTAGGTAAGGGTTCTCGACACCAAGCGTGATGACTTGAGTTCAATGCCCATGTGGTAGGAGAGACCCAAGTCCCACAAGTTGTCTTCTGACCTCCACATGACTGCTACACCACAAGCACGAACCTCCTGCCCCACGACAAACAAAATGAATAGATAAACAAAGAAAAATTGTAAAAACATCTCCGGTGCTGGGTGAGTGACCTTGTGGTAGGTAGAGAATAAGCCATCTGTATGGCAGGGCCGACTCCCATTCTGATCCCGCCTTTTTAACGTCTATTCATACCCATGTGAGTGAGCTCATCGGACAGCAAGACCCTAATTGTCTGTGAGTAAAGAAACGGGCCCGGAGCCTGGAGTCAGAAGGACATCTGGGTGTGGGAGATGGTTCAGTGGGTGTATGCAAGGGCAAGGACCTGAGTTCAGATCCCCAGCACCCCTGCAAAAGTCGGGTGGTTCGAATGACAGGTGTTAGGAATGGTGCAGGCAGCCTGATCCCAAGGGCCACTGGAAGCCAGCCTAACTACAAGGGAAAACTCCAGGCTCTGTGACACCTCCTGTCCCGGAACGCAACAAAACGGAGATAGGGTGCCGAGTCCGTTTCCATCCCTGCATATGCACATGTGCAAACATCACACACATACACTAGAACATGCTATTTCCTGGCTCAGGCATGTGACCCGGGAGCATTGGAGAAGGTAAGGTAGGAAGGGTAGAGTTTGAAAATAACTTTGTCATCTGTGGCACCCCTTAGCTACTGTCTCCCGTTCTTTGTGCTAGGTGATAATGCTTGTACCTTCCTTATTGCCAAGAAGATTCTGTAACCGCCCCATTCTACAGATGGCTTCTGCATTGTTTGGAGAAGACAACGGCTGGCATTTTCTCTCCTCTGCTTTCTATGCTCGTGTAGTCTGGACACAGACAATGCAAAGTGCTAGGCTCCTGTCCAGTCATTGTGGCAAGAGCTGGGGAAGCTTCTCTCTTGCAGACTGGAGTCCGGTAAACTCGGATCCCTCTGGACTCGCTGCAGTCTCCTTCAGTTACACCACTCAAGATACACAGGGGTCGAGAACTGACTGTGTATCTATCTGGTGTTTGCTTTGAGCTCAGAACTCCATAAAACATTCAAGAATTTTGTCTGGCCATGAAGAAGTCTCCGCCTTTTCATTTCAAGAGGATGCAAACACAAGCCTTCTAAGGTCTTCTCCAGCTTTACATTTGTATTATACTATAATAGCTCCCAGATGGCGGGGGGGGGGGGGAATTACCAACACAAAATGCAATATGTAATAGAGTTTTTTTTAATAGATGAACATTTTGTAGAAATTGTTTGTGAACTAGGGTTCATCTGCCAACGAGTCAACTTCACGTATTTTATTCGATTTTAATATTAAAGAAAGATTAAATATTTACACTCAGCAGGAGTTATCATCTCTGTCTCAATTCCTTCGTGAATTGAACGTGTCCGACTTGCTATCCTGTAAAGACAAAAGGTGTTTCTTTCTCATTTTCTCTAGGAAAATACTTTCTCGGTGTGAAGGTGAGGACTAGAGGCACACGCGGATCACGGATGAGCTCAGCGGGACTCAGCTTTCTTCACGGCCATCTCTCATCCTTCCTCTGAGGGGTCCTGGGGCAGACACAGTTCCAGGTACAATCTTCAAGTGTATCATCTTTGCATTCGAGGAACTTGCTCCCTCAAACCTGGAGATGAGATGCATAAGTGACGGTACTTGCATTCTGTGTGGTTTAATTGTAACCACTGTTCTAGTTTCATTCTGTTGCTGTGATGAAACACTCTGACCCAAAGCAGCTTGCGGGGAAAGGGCTTCTTAGGTCGTCGTCTGTCACCTAGGGAGGGCAGGGCAGGAGGCCAGATGGGAAGGAGAGGAAGAGACCGTGAGGTCAGGGTGACTCATTCTCAGGTGTGTCAGATGTGTTCCTTGCCGCTGTCTGTCATACTCCCTTCCCGGGGAATGAAGATGCCCACGTGGGCTGGGTCCTCTTGCATAAGTTAACAGTACATAAAACCGTCCCATACAGCCTTGCTCACAGCCTCGTCTGATAAAGACAATGACTGCGTGAGACTTCCTTGTCAGAGCTTCCAGGCCCTGCCAAGCTGACCGTTGGTGCTGACCAGGGTGTCCCCTGAGGTCCATGTGTTACTCCAGGATGTCCTGTGGCAAGCCCAGGCCTTCAGCCAACCTCTGGTGAGCAGGTACTCCCCACACAACCTCTCTGAGTGAGTTTCTTGCTGAGTTCTGAGCAGTTGTGCAAATAGTTAGTGGAGCGATGCAAACTTCAGCAGCATCTTGGCCCCCAGAGTTGGCCAGTTATTGTCCAGGGTCATTATAGCAGGCATTTCTTTGGCACAGGCTGCAAGGAGACAGATTCTTGTGCAGACATTAACTGGCCGGGTTTCAGGAATCCATGAGTACATCGGGACCTGGAACATTCCAGTGGCTGTATCAGAGGCCTGAGCAGATTCCAGGAGCTTCTAAAACCAGCACGATTCTTTCTGGATAGAGGGAAGGATCCAGGGCTATTGTGCCCACCTCCAATTAGCTGAATTCTGGACGTCCTAGGAGATGGAGCCAGCTTCCTTTGACTGAGGTGAGGAACTGAAGGATAGGTCAGCTGTGAGCCAGCAGCCAGCTCTTCTAGTAAAAGTGAGGCATTCTGGCCATGATGCTCCGTAAGTCCATACCACACACTGGTGGCCAACCCTGTGACTGTGACGTGGGAGCTCCAAAGACTGTTTCAAGAAAGGGTTGGAAAAGATGCTAATTTTAGAGAGAGTGGTTTGTAAGCAGGAACGAGGAAGCAACACTTGCCTGCTATGCGTCCCAAGAAAATCTCTTGTCCATTGTCTGAGGGGTTAAAATAGTATGTCCTTCTGAGTGGCAGCCGGCATTGGGTGAGTCTGATATAAAATTATATTATTTCCCGGAACAAGAAAGCTACATAGTGTCGAAGAGAGGAGCTATGGTCTTTGTTCTCACAACAGAACTCCACACCTTTCTCCATCCTTCTCCTCCTCCTGTACCCACTCTTCCTTTCCCAACCTTCCTCCTGTGTGTATGTATATGTATGCGCACATAATGTGTGTATAAGTATGTATATATGTGTATGGTTTTGTGTATACATGTGTGTATATATATGCATGAGCATGTATTTGTATGTGTGTACATTTTTGTATATATGTGATGCATAAATATGGTATGTGCATATGTATATGTATGTGCATGTATATGCACGTGTGTGTGTGTGTGTGTGTTTGTGAATTTGTGTGGAATCACAGTGATTTGCTACATTTATAGCAGGATTGATAATTATCTGCAGCCTCCCAGATGAGAGATCTTGTGGCCTCTTGTCAGAGGCCTTTCCTTCCTGTTTCACAGGTGAAGATGTGCTCAGAGAGTTGCTATGAATTGCTGGGACATACAGCCCACACGTGGTCTGTAGAACAGAACCGAACTACTGTCCACATCCCAAACCCACATGGACACCGCCTACTGTTCTTTTGAGAGAGTTTGGAGTTCCCCAGGTCCCACGTGGAGCATCTTGGAGCAGATGTTAGTCTTGGAAGGAGAGAACTTGAGTCTAGGGCTGGGTGAGTAGGCTTGGCTTCAGAGCCTACCCACACTCCTCCTGCAGTCCGCTCTGATGGCCCGGTGTGTGGTGGCACTAATTGCTCACACATCCACAAAGACACACGGAGTCTTTGTGTAACTAGAAAGCTTTAATAACCAGGCTTTTTCTTCCTAGGAACACCCTGTAATCTTCGAAAAGGAACATGGTTAATTTTCCCTTCACAGCTTGTAGGAACTTCAGTTACAGTAGAATGGGTAACTTTTCACTTGCTGTAAGATCTGGGTTATCCAACATAGAGCTGTGCACAGACCCTCATAACCCAAATTCAAGGGACCTTGCCTTTAACCTTTAACCTCGCCTTTAACCTTTCCCATGGCTCGTTTTCACACCTAAAACGGAAGCTGTTAGACTTACCCTTCCATGCTGCTTAGTTTTAGAATTTTTTCATAGATGCATAAAACCCAATGCTATAAAGTAATGGGGGTAGTTTGAAGTATTTTGATTCTTGTATATATTACTTAATGTTCTTGAGATTAAGAATCTCTCTTCTCAAATATTAATCCTCTTTTTCTGGCAATAGTATTCAAAAGTTTTCTTGCAGCACTTTGAAATATACAATATATTATGGCTTGCCTTTGTTTTGTTTTAGGGTAGGATCCCATGTTTTCTGCACTGGCCTCAAACTCACCAGGTAACTGTGGATGAACTTGAACTTATGGCCCTCCTACCCAACCCCCCCCCCCTTTCTGAGTGCTGGGATCACAGTTGTCCACCACCATGCCTGGTTTATTGCACACCAGAGATCAAATCCCAGGACTTCACGAAGCTAGGCAAGCACTCTACCGACTGGGCTACACCCCTGGCCCCTGTTATTGGGATCTACAGCATGTGCCATGCAGTAAGACCCAAACCCCAGGGATGCTTGCCTTATGTGCCACTCAACACTCACCAAGCAACCTTTCCCCTTCCCTCCCTCCTCTCTACCTCCCAGCCTCTGAGAATCAACATTCTAGTGTCAGCTTCCGTAAGGCCAAAGGTTTTAGATTCCACGTAAATGAGATCATTTATTTCTCTGTACCTGGACTATTTCATTTCAACATAACGAGCTCCAGATCCAACTGTGTTGTTACAGATGGAAGGATCTCATTCCTTATGTGCCTGAATAGCATTCCAGAAGATAAACTGCGTTTTCTTTACCAGTTGGTGGAGTTGGGTCACGCCCAGCTCTGGGCTATTGTGAACAATGGCAGGAGGGTGGTGTGCGGGCCGGTGTTTCTGACTTTATCTCCTTTGGATGCATACCCAGGTGTAGAAACATGGAGTGCATGGCACAGTGCCTATGGTTTCTAATTGGTGAGGCTCCTCCTTACCGTTTCTATGCTGCTACGTTAACTTAAACTCCCGTGAACCTGTGCAAGGATTTCTTTTCTCTTTCCAGCACCCATTATCTTTAATCTTTCTGATCCCTTTTTTTTTTTTTTTTTTTAAACCAGAGTGAGACATCTCCTCATGGCTTTGATCTTCGTTTCTCCTACGGTTGGTGATATCAAGCATGCTTTGTGATGTGCCTTATGGCCATTTGTTTGTCTTCTTTTGAGAAATCTCTAAAGCTGTTGCCATGTTTTCTGGTTGTTACTGGGACTTTGGGGGCTCTGGCTAGAAGCTTCTTTTCAGGTGTATGGTATATGAGTAGTGTCTCGTTCCAAATTCCGTCTGTCAATTACTTCCTATGCTATTGGGGAGCCTTGAATTCTCACGCAAGTACATAATTACGTTCCTCCTGTTTTGTTTTAAAATAGGGTCTTAGGCATCCCAGGCTGGCCTCAGGTTCACAGGGCAGCTTGACTCTTGCTCTGCCCACTCCTGTGGTATGCTGGTCTTTCAGTGGGTTTCATGACAGTCCTTCACAGCTGAAATGTTTGGTTTCAGGTGCCTTCAAGGAAGACAAGGACTCAGTTTTTGTCCTCAGTGCCAGGCGGGACCCAACAAAATAACACAAGCATAGCGAGTCCTTAACTGGGAACAAGGTGGATGGAAATCTTTTCTGTCTGTGGGTGTGGGGATCCTGGATCCTAGAGCAGTTTCTGATCTCAGTCTGTCTGTTATTGTTTCCCAAGAGCCTCTACAGGCTGCATCAGGTTGGCTTTGAACATGTCCAGCATTCTGCCTATGCTCTCTGCCTTGTTCTTAAGCAGTTGGAGATTTTTGAGCAGTTAGGTCAGGCAGTCAAAATCAGAATAGGCTAAGAGTGTTTGTGCAGGTTGAGGCCTTTACTCTGGGAATCATGTTACTGAAAGATTAGCTTTATGCTGGAAATCTAAATGGCTGTAGAAGAAATCTGAGTAAACAACGTAATATTATTAAGGACCCTGACAGGAACTGA
Source organism: Phodopus roborovskii (assembly GCF_943737965.1). Lineage (NCBI taxonomy): Eukaryota > Metazoa > Chordata > Mammalia > Rodentia > Cricetidae > Phodopus > Phodopus roborovskii. The sequence goes on along the minus strand of NW_026126639.1, from coordinate 4,514,354 downwards.
GTCGTGGGAACAGGAGTACCAAGAAGGGTCAGCTGACTGGAGGCTTTGAGGCGTGTTCGGATCTGTGCTGGCGACAAAGTAGAAAGGGCTTCATTTTTATTGCAGTCTCTTTTTTTGTGTGTTATGCCAAAAGACGATACACAAATGACTAAATATTGCCGTGGGTGACAAGTGACTGAACAACCAGTGCGACATTTGGAGCTGGGGCCCTGGGAAGATGAGTATGTCCCACTTATGACATCGTTTAGTTAAACAGTACACTAGAACCTTCTGTGACAAGTTGACAGAAAAAACAGGACAAAGCATGATGAGGCAGTCACCGGGCAGAGCCAGACGTGGGTGCTTCCCACCAGGCCCAGGGAAAACCATGCTGTAATGCCGCAAACGTTGGCGGCCGGGGAGGCGTGGGAGCGAGGGCAAGGCTATGAGACGTGTCCGCTCGGGAAGTGCTTCAACACCCGTACATGGGCGCTAACGTAACCCCAGGCCCACAGGTGGTGTGTGTGGAGTTCAGCTGATCTTGAAACCTGGCCTAAACGTGGCTGGTAGTCTTGAAAGGACACTCTTCAGGATGGTGTGTGTGTGTGGGGTGGCTGTCCTCCAACAGAAGGAAGTCAGCCAGGCTGAGGTCTGCAGTACCCACTCCCATCCCTAGAGTTGCGCTAGAGTTGCGCTATTTATTTTCTTCTCCGCCCCCTGGTGTGTGATTTCCCTACAAGCAGGAGCCTTACCAAATTGTGCTGGCTGAGAATCTCCCTGGCAGGCCCTACCCAAACTTTGTCTTTCCTTCACCAGTTACGACACACTGCCTCTTGTCTCTGCCAACTTGGATGGCCCACTGTGGGTACTGCCAAAGTTAACCATGCAACTGAAAACAGTAGCCACGGATCTCTATGAAAGACGCCACGGGTCTTCATAAAACAAATGGGGACTTAGGTGCACTAGAAATTTTCCTCATACTAGCTGGGTTTTAAAATCCCGTCTCCTAATGGAATGTTGGCCTCAGAATGGGCAGCCAGCAAACCCTTGATGGCGAATGGATGAGGTCACGTGCCTGTCGGGAACAGTGACCTGACAATAGCGAGTTAAAGGCAGAGATTTATTTCTTTCACATGAACCTTGGCAAGAAGGGAGTCTGGGTTTGTATAGTGGTTGCGGGCGTTGTCAGTACCAAGGGCTGCTGTCCACTGCTCACACACACATACATCCCTCTTCGTGCTCATGACTCAGCTAAAGACACAGGAAGGGACAGGAGAGTCCTCTGGGAAACCCACCTGACCACTGTGTATTGCTCCTCTTCCTGCTGTCCCCAGACACCCAACAAGAAGCATCTTAAGGAATACGGGGCTGTTCTGGCTCACAGTCTGTGGGGGGCATTATAGCAGGAGCTGGAGGCTAGTGGTCACACTGGGTCAGCAGTCAGGAAGCAGAGAAAGCAGAGAACAAACAGCGGAGAGGCTAGACCATAGGACCTCAGGGCCCACCCCCAGTGATCTACTCCCTCCGGAAGCTTTCGAGACTTCCCCAAACCATACCACAGTCTGGGGACTCAGTGTGCAAACACAGGGTCTGTGGGGGACAATTCACACTCAAGCCCGACACTGAGTGCATCTCTTTGTTAATCTGTTTTTTTGAATGGGAACCTGGTAAGTGTCACCTTCATTGATGTGCATTGCCACTGGAAGACTGTTGCATTCAGTGAGTGAGGAAGGGATAGGAAACTTGCAATCTCCGCTGCAAGTGTGCCCAAAGGCGACCTCTGGTTTGCGCACAAGACTACATGTCCCAGGGTAACACTCCTGTGGAAAGAAACCCAACAATCAGGAATTCCTAGAAGGAAATATGAAAAGATATGCCAGCCACCGTTGACAAATATGAAGATCTAGAGCTATCAAGGAAGGAGTAAAAGAATGTTCTAGAATGAAGATGAAACTGAAGGGATCGGGGCATGTTGACAGCCAGGAGAGGGCGAGAGGGGAAGGGAGGCAGCTGTGTGGGCCCAGGCTGGGGAAAGGGTGTGAGATTCCAGAGGCTCAGCTGTCCCAGACAGGACAAGGTTGAGCACTCTGCTTTCAGTCATTAGAGTAAAACGATGGCTAAGCTTCCACAGCAGCTTCCACAGCCGCCCATAGTTGCCAGCAGTGCAGATGGGCCCTCATCTTGTTGAGAAACAATGTGAGTGCGTTTGGAGAAACAGAGGGAGGGTGACTCACGTCCCCACCTCCCACACAATACTTGCTCAGGATTTTAGCTGTGATGCGTGAAGGGGCACCCGTGGCTCACACATGACTATCTGCCCTCTCGGCCATGTAATGTGAGCGTCTTCATGTCATAACACACGTTCTATTAGCAGTTAGGGCAATTATTTAGTAAGTGTTCCTAATAGTAATTTCGAAGTGTTTTGTATAGATGCCAAGGTGCTCATTTTTGTGAAGCCGAAGAAGTGTGAAACAGCATCAAGTCCACAAGGGCCAAGGGCCTCACTCTTCCAGATAGAGATCGCGGGCTTAGGGTTAAACTGAGGACACAAGTCTCTCTGCTGTGGAATAATCATCTTGCACCTTGTAAAGATTTGTCACTGGAACTGGTTGAATAAAACGCTCGCTGATTGGCCAGAAGCCAGGCAGGAAGGATAGGCAGAGCAACCAAACCGAGGATCATGGGAAGGAGAAGGGCAGAGTCAGGCGTCTCCAGCGAGCAGGAGACGATCCGTGCTAATAAAGGTACCGCCCCACGGCAGAGCACAAATAAGGAATATGGGTTAGCTTAAAATGTAAACACTAGTTAGTAATAAGCCTGAGCCACCAGCCGAGCATTTATAATTCATATTCAATCTCTGAGCCGATCATTTGGGACCAAGTGGTGGGGACAGGGAATGTCTGCTTACCTCTCTCTCCTTCTCCCTCGCTTGCTCGCTCCCTCCCTCCCTCTCCTCCTTCTCTACCCATCCCTCGCTCTGTTCACTTCTTTTTTCTCTCAGACAGCGAACTCAGTAGGTCACAAGGCTGCCCTCCCTGCCTCTGCTTCCCGAATGCTGGGATTACAGTCCTGTCCCACAATGCCCAGCTCCTCACTCAGTTCTGTCCTTCAGTTGCATTCCTCAACCATTTGAAACTGGGGCTATTATAATGCTGGTTCAAGCACAAATCACAGCCTGCAGAACAAAAAGAAACAGCAGCTTCTTTCCTCCCCTACAACAAAGAGTGAAGACGCAGCTCAGTAAAGCTACCACAAGGCCACGGGTTTGATCCCCAGACAGAGCAGAGAAGGGAAAAGCTACCCGGTGTGCCCTTCCATACATACACGCTAGAAAGCAATGACACCATCTCAGAGGGTCTCATTTCTCTAGCAGAGCCCGACTGGCATTGCTGGCCTTTCCATAGGTTAGAAATGGTTCATTTTAAGTTTGCTAAAAGGTTAATTTACTGGAATAATCATTCATTTGACTATAGTCATGAATGTTTGTAGACTTTTGTGGAAAGAATAAACCCAAAGGCACATAAAAAAATCTTGGGCTGGTGAAATGGCCAGAACTTGGCAGATAAAGGGGCTTGCCACCTAGCATGACACAATTTGAATTTGATGCCTAGGGCCCATATGTTAGTTAGTCCTGAGTTTGGTTCCCAGGGACATCTGGCAGCCACGACCACCTGTAACCTCAGCTCCAGGTGATCCAAGGCCTCCTTGGGCATCTGCACTAACACAATACAACACCCCAACCCCCCCATTTAAAATGAAATAAACTTTAAAAATCAACTAAGCCTGATGTGGTAGCACCTAGAATCCCAGCACTTGTGAGGGAAGCTGAGACCCAGGTCACACTGAGTACATGACCAGACCCTCACACAAACTCAACATCTCTCTCTCTCTCTCTCTCTCTCTCTCTCTCTCTCTCTCTCTCTCTCTCTCTCTCTCTCTGTGTGTGTGTGTGTGTGTGTGTGTGTGTGTGTATGTGTTCCAGCAAGTGTAAAGATATATAATTCATGGCTGCAACTTTGCCTCCTGTGGAAGGCAACACAGATAATTGAGAACTGTGTTGTGTGGGAGGTGGGGACGTGAGTCACCCTCCCTCTGTTTCTCCAAACGCACTCACATTGTTTCTCAACAAGATGAGGGCCCATCTGCACTGCTGGCAACTATGGGCGGCTGTGGAAGCTGCTGTGGAAGCTTAGCCATTAGTTTTACTCTAATGACCGAAAGCCAAGTGGTCAACCTTGTCCTGTCTGGGACAGCTGAGCCTCTGGAATCTCACACCCTTTCCCCAGCCTGGGCCCACACAGCTGCCTCCCTTCCCTTCTCGCCCTCTCCTGGCTTCGCTCTAGAACTTAAGTTTTCAACACCAAGCCATGTCGGTTGTTATAGTTAAGTCTGAGTCTCAGAGAAGCTCATCCTATCTCAACTGGAGGACGTCTAAGGTGGATGCTGTAATGATACTCACCCTCATACCTGACCATCTGAGTTTGATCCTTAGAACCCACATCATGGAAGGAGAGAATTGACTCCCAAAGTGCATGCATGCGCCTCCACCCAACAGCTTCAGTTATAAAAGAGACGTAAGGTAACAGTGACGGGGCTTACTGACAACCTGGGTCCAATTCCTGGGACCCACACGGTAGAACTTACCCCTGTACACTGTCCTCCAGCACTCACATGCACACTAGTGTGAGCACACACACACAAGAGGGAGAGAGAGAATAAATGTAAACGAGTTCCAGAGCTTTCTTCCTATAGGATCTTCATTTCAATGAACCCCGACAGCCTCTGTATTGTGTCCCTTCGTCTGAAGGGCAGTCTCACTAGAATGCATACCTCCAGAACTCACCCATCCCTTGCCTGATGACAGTCTGCTCTGGTCCTGGTCACTGTTCCCGTCACTGCCTCTAGGTTTCTCTCTAGTTTCCCCTCCTGTAGTGTCCACCCTGCTGTCCAGGCTTCTCTACTGTAGGTCACGTGTCTCCCCAGGTTGTCCAGGCTGGCTTTGAACTTGTGCTCCATCTACTTCAGCTTCCCAGGTAGCTGAGATGGAAAGGCCATAGTGCCAGGTCCAAACAACCGTTATGCTTTATAAGTTAAGAGATGAGACATGTGCCCTACACTAGAGACATGTTAGAGATGTGTGCCCTACACTAGAGACATGTTAGAGTCGTGTGACCTACGCTAGAGTCGTGTGGCCTACACTAGAGTCGTGTGGCCTACACTAGAGTCGAGTGGCCTACACTAGAGTCATGTGACCTCACTAGAGTCGTGTGGCCTACACTAGAGTCATGTGACCTACACTAGAGTCGTGTGGCCTACGCTAGAGTCGTGTGCCCTACACTAGAGACATGTTAGAGATGTGTGACCTACGCTAGAGTCGTGTGGCCTACACTAGAGTCGTGTGGCCTACGCTAGAGTCGTGTGGCCTACACTAGAGTCATGTTAGAGATGTGTGACCTACACTAGAGTCATGTAACCTACACTAGAGTCGTGTGACCTACGCTAGAGTCGTGTGGCCTACACTAGAGTCATGTGACCTCACTAGAGTCGTGTGGCCTACACTAGAGTCGTGTGGCCTACGCTAGAGTCGTGTGGCCTACACTAGAGTCGTGTGCCCTACACTAGAGACATGTTAGAGATGTGTGACCTACGCTAGAGTCGTGTGGCCTACACTAGAGTCATGTGACCTACGCTAGAGTCGTGTGGCCTACACTAGAGTCGTGTGGCCTACGCTAGAGTCGTGTGCCCTACACTAGAGACATGTTAGAGATGTGTGACCTACGCTAGAGTCGTGTGGCCTACGCTAGAGTCGTGTGGCCTACACTAGAGTCGTGTGGCCTACGCTAGAGTCATGTGGCCTACGCTAGAGTCGTGTGACCTACACTAGAGTCATGTAACCTACACTAGAGTCGTGTGACCTACGCTAGAGTCGTGTGGCCTACACTAGAGTCGAGTGGCCTACACTAGAGTCGTGTGACCTACGCTAGAGTCGTGTGACCTACACTAGAGTCATGTTAGAGATGTGTGACCTACACTAGAGTCGTGTGGCCTACACTAGAGTCGTGTGACCTACGCTAGAGTCGTGTGACCTACGCTAGAGTCATGTAACCTACACTAGAGTCGTGTGACCTACGCTAGAGTCATGTGACCTCACTAGAGTCGTGTGGCCTACACTAGAGTCGAGTGGCCTACGCTAGAGTCGTGTGACCTACACTAGAGTCATGTGGCCTACACTAGAGTCATGTGACCTCACTAGAGTCGTGTGGCCTACACGAGAACGGGGTGAGGGGTGTAGCTGAGCTGGACAGTGGTTGCTGATTTGTGCCCATGGTTCAATCCTGGCACCAAAAACAAAAGCCACCGCATTGGTGACGTAGTTCCTGACACTTGGCTCACTTAGAATCTCCCTAGGTGTTATCAGAAAGAGTTCAAATCCCGCGATGGGGCAAGCAGAGCTCTGCGCTCTGAAAGCAGCCATGTTTCTCTCGGGCCTTCTCGTCTGCCCTGGGTTCCTGTGCTCACACACTGGAGACATTGGCTGTCTGTCACCAGCTGCCTGCTGGCCACAGCTGTTCCATCTCCGCTGGTCGAGGTCACCAGGACCTAAGCCGCAGCAGAAGCCTTGTCCTTTCCCATGGTTCTCCGGTGTGGGCTATTTCTGCTCTTGGCAACTTTACCGACTCCCACTGTTGACACGGCTCCCCGCCACGCCCATTTAGACCTTGCCACTGAATCCCCAGTTCCTCAGGGTCATGGGATCCCTGTCAGAGGTGACTCTGAGCAAGGTCAGCCATGACTCACACTTCGCCACTCCACAGACGCTTCTCAGCACTTGACAGTGCAGGTTCATTTGTTTGTGAACACTGGAAGCTCCCCTTTCTCCGTGAAGCTCTGAGCACACGGCCTCCCCCATCTTGGTGAGCTCCGACTTTGCCCCCGCCTCCTGAAGCTGGGCTGTTCTTCATAATCGCCACACTTAACACAGAACAATGTCACTCATCAAGCTATGCACGGTGTGGTCTACCCACAAGTCTCGTCAACTGACTCCCACTTACGGTGTCTTTGCCCTCACCTGCTCTGAACTCCAGATTTCAGTCTTGTACTGCAGGGGCACACCTGTGTTTACATGCCCCAAGTTTCCCCTCACACAAGTGAAAGCCTGAATTAACCCCCCCTCCTTCTTTGGCTTTTCCTCTCTGCATTCTGCCCAACCCTCCCTCTCCTCACCACAGGCTCCTCTGAATTCCTTAAAACTTTTTATTTTGTTTGTTTATTTCTCTGTGTGTGAGATACACGTGTGAGTGTGCTGTACACACGCCACGGCACACCTGTAGAGGTCAGGAGTCAACTCTTTCTTTCTGTCCTCGATTCTTGGCTCCCGGGGCCCCAGCTGAGGTCCTCGGGTTTGTACGGCAGGCTCTCTCACTCACTGAGCCATCTTGCTGGCCCTGCCTTTCTTATATGAATCCCTACAAGCTTGAGTTCTCTCCACTGCAAGAGGATAAAAATAGAACCTAGTTGATGGTGTGGTTAGAAGATTAAGTGAGACGCACTCAACTGGCAGATTTATCTCAAGCATTTTCTGACGCGGTTATTGCTTTCTGTTCTTCGCCCCAGCCTCTCACTGGAGCCAAGTCTGCCTGACTGGGTGCGGCTACTCCCCACGGCTGTTGGGTTGAATCCGGTCAAATAACTTTGTGAACTACAGAACAGTTATGCATGGTTTCCAACTTGGGGGGGGGTGATTTTCCTGGAAGGAAGGGAGCGAGGAGGCTGGGGAGGACAGCGAGGAGCGAGTAAGAACAAAGCCTAATGATATGTGCGTGTGTGAAACGGTCAAAGTAAAGCCCGCCTCTTTGTACACGAACCAAAGATTAATAATAGTAATAGAAGGACACAGGGCCATACATGTGTGCTGCGGGGGAGAGGGACAGGAGAAGGGAAAAAGGAAATAACCAGAATATATATGTAAAACATAGGGCGGAGGTTGAAACTGATGCACAGAGTCTATAGGAAATAATAAAAATGGGCACAGAAAGGCAGGGGTGTAATTTCTGTAATTATAGTTCTAAGACAGAAGGCGCCATCCCACATGCACTTACTAGGAAAATGCTCATTCAATCCTAGGCTGACCCTGGCACCTGGCATCAATCCTAGGCTGACCCTGGCACCTGGCATTCCCAGCAGCTGGGTCTCCGGGGGTCTACACTCACGCCCCTATGTTCTCTCTTTCGTTTGTGTCCCGTGGGACTCAAACACAGAGACCACTGACCTGCTCATTCTCTGCACCAAATTCTGTGTGGCCCAGTAAACCCTGGCCTGGGGCTACAGCCCCGTGCACGTGCTAAATACCCCGTGAGTGTTTATGAATGTCTTTATTACATTTACTCATTCTCGTGTGTGTGTGTGTGTGTGTGTGTGTGTGTGTGTGTGTGTGTGTGCGCGCGTGCGCGCGCGTGCCGGGGTACCTGTGTGGAGGCCAGAAGGATAACTTTCACAGGCGGCGACTCTCTCCTTCTGCCTTGTGGGACCCAGGTCGGCAGATTTGGCACTAAGTGGCTACTGAGCTCTATTGCTATTGCCGGCCCATGTTTGTTTGTTCCGAACTACACGATCTACTGTAGTTCTTGTTATGATGTACAGCGCAATCAGTGACATTTAAAATGAATGCATAACATGTGGACATGAAAATAAGCAATGTGGTTCTATAAATTAAAAGGGGGGGATTCCTACCCTTCACCTCCATCCAAGACGCCTCTGCTCAGGGACAGTGGCCATGTGAAATATACTAGGCATGCGTATTTTCATGACAACGTAATATGGGCAGTGACAAAGGACAGATTGCCAGGCTTCATTTCTCCCTATCCTGGGATTAGATGAATCTCTGGTATCCAGGACAACAAGAAGCCCAGGTCACTCTGAAATGTAAAAGCTGGAAGTTTAGGTCTGGGTATTGTGGCACACACCTTTAATCCCAGAACTTGGGAGAAAGAGGAAGGAAGATCTCTGTGAGTTCAAGGCCAGCCTCCTCTACATAGCGAGTTCCAGGACAGCCAGGAATACAGAGATCATGCTTCAAAAACATTTACAAGTTTAGATTTAACTTCAATTTGCAATAAAACCTGTGATCTCTAATTATGGATAGCTGTAATCATTTTAGTTATTTTCTTTTAAGAAGTGAAGGTCTACACTTGCTTGTCCTGTCACAGAGTATAGATAAAAACAACGGACTGTTACTTCGATAGCATCAGCTGTAAGCAGGATATTTTCTAGTTTCTTATCGGTCTGATTGTGTGCCCTAAACACTTGGTTCGAAGTTGCCCCTGCCATTCAGGTCCCCTGGTAGACTGAGCAGAATCCAGTGCAGGGAGGAGCTTGGAAGACGGGGTATTGTGCTTTTCCTCTGCACCAGGGAACAAGCTTGGTGTCAGCAAACAGCTCAGGGATGCACATGGTGGGTAATGAAAAATTTTGAGAACTGAGCCCCAGGATGCGTCTCTGCATCACACAGTTGATGTAATGGGAACTTCTGCCTCACCCTCCAGCGGACAAGCCTTCCTTGTCACAAGGAACTGGTTCTCGAACCACGGGCCCAAATAAACCCTCCCTTGCTTAAGTCAGGCCTGTTGTTGGAGTAGCAAGAAAAGTTATGGATACATGTAGTGTGAATTTAAAGGTAAAATAAACCTGCAAAGCAAAACTTTGGAAAACATTCACAACCTGAACACAAGGTACGCAATATGTTAGGACTCTCGCAAAGAGGAAAGAAGATCTTCAAGTCAGAAAACTGGAAATGAAAGCCGGGTTTTCGCTGGACGGTGGTGGCATGAGCCTTTAATCCCAGCACTTGGGAGGCAGAGGCAGGGGGAGCTCTGTGAGTTTGAGGTCAGCCTGGTCTACCAAGCAAATTCAGGACAGCCAGGGCTGTTACAGAGAGAAACCCTCCCTCAAACAAACAAACAAACAACAACAAAACCAAGGGGGGGAAGGGGCAGAAAAAGAAAAAGAAAGAAATGGGTTTTATGTTTTTATTTATTTATCTATTTTTCAATTTTTTTTTTTTTTTTTGTTTGAGGGTACATGCTGTAAAGGTAAGGATCTGATATGGGCTGACTGGGAATGAGCAGAACTGGGGTGGATAGTGTGAAATTCCCAAAGACTCAATAAAGCAATCATGTTTGAGATAAAGAAAAGAATGTGCTCCCTGTTAGTATCCAGGCATCCGGGGTCCCACCCTTTGGGGACCTGTCAGCGTGGTCACCCCTGTGCAAATGCCAGGCACTAACCCCCTCTCCCTATGAGGCTGCTCAGTGCCTTTCTCTCTCCCTGTGTCCCTTTCCTTCCCAACAAATCTCCCCAGGATGCTCTGTCTGCATGGCCTGTTTGTCTCTCGCCGGCCTTGGTTTGGACCCAAGCCACCAAGGTCCCCCTCGCACAGAATCATGACAGCCCCACGATAGCAGAGCCGCTGTGAAGTCAGCCTCTAGACCCAGATACCTTAAAATGACCATCCTTTGCAGAGGGCGGAGGCAGTTGGAGACATGGTGGTGATCTGAGAAATGAAGACGGGTATAAAATGGAGCACATCCATAGAAGGAAGCTAATACAAGAGCATCCCTCGGAAGGGCTCTACTGGGGAGCTACAGACTCCTGGTCACAGGCAGTCACCAGGCCCCGGGGGGGGGGGTACTGGGGGCGGGGTAAGAGGCAGTGTGGTGCAGTGGCGTTTCCTAGGAGCACAGTGCAACTACAGAAGTTTCAATCACTAACAAGCTCTCTTGCCCCAGGAAAACTGTTACACCTTGGTTTTGGCTCATACTTGACACAGTTGACCTGGCATAGCTGAACAGCACACAAGGAAATGCCAGCCAGCCTAGAACACTCCCCCTGTAACCATCAGCGCAGCCCGGGCAGCGGCAGCGGGTGCCTGGGACAACCCACAACAAACCAGGCTGCAGCTGTCCCCTACCCAAAGCATGACATCAATGTTCTTCGGAGACTTCTGGCACCTGGGAGGCTGACAATTAAAAGTAAGTGATTCTAAAAACAATTCTGGGGAAGGGCTAATAAATGTTGCAGGATTATCACCAAAAACCTCTCGCAGATTAATTTAATCCTCCTGGTATTTGGAGAGAAATTTGAGCCTGCAAATTGAATATGAGAGCCTCCTCTTGCTGCAGGTTCCTTTCACATATAGCCTGGAAGCTTGCTTTGCAGAGAAGCCACTCACGGCCAGGCACTTACTCCTCCACTAAGAGCTTCTCAGATGACTCTGAACTCTCCAAAGTGCTAATCTTAGGAAACAGACACTGATTAGGTCTATGTGCGCATCGCTAAAGATTCCCTTAAAATACACCACAGTGCTGCTTGTTTTCTTTCTTTCTTTCTTTCTTTTCTTTTCTTTCTTTCTTCTTTTTTTTTTTTTTTTTGCCATAACCATACTGAGAGTTTCCTATGCTATATTTAAAAAGTAATTAGATCTAATTATATATATATGTATATGTATATGTGTATACACACACACACACACACACACACACACACACACACACACACACACAATAAAAACAGAAGTCAGATAAAAATCCCAGCCTGGAGTGGAGAGGTGGGTACCAAGTCTCTGCTTACACAGGAGCTTGATGGGAGATGTCATTCTGTAAATATGTTTCTCACATTGGTTAATGAAGAAAGCTCTGTTGGCCAATAGGAAGGGAAGGTAGGCGGGACAAGGAGACAAGAAGGATTCTGGAAGTAGTAGGGGGAGATCCAAGATGGAGGACCCACAGGGTAGGACGCCCGCCCCTCTCTCCGTAAGCCAAGACCACGTGGAAATACTTAGATTAATAGACATGGGTTAATATTTAAGAAAGAGCTAGCCAATAAGAAACTAGTAACTGGCCTACAGCATTCAGCATTATATCAAATACAGAGTCTCTGTGTGTTACTTGGGGCTGTGGGTTGTGTGTGTGGGTCATTTGAGCTTGAGATGGCCTCAGTGTCAGACCCTTCAGGGCCCTGCTTCCTCTCGAGAGGAGGCTGCTTGACCTTGAGTTGTTTTATTTGCATGAGTGGGACTCTGAGTTGAACTTGTAAGAAACGAGGATGACAAACTTCCTAGTCCCCCTTTCCTTCCCTCCCTCCCCCTCCCTCCCTCCTTTCTTCCTCCCTTCCCTTTCCCCTTCCTTCCTTCCTTCCCTTCTTCCTTCCCCTCTTCCTCTTGTACTTCCTTCCTTCTTGTGTTTAATATAGGTCTCATTCTGTAACCCATGCTGGCGCTGAACTCAGAAATCCTCCTGCCTCCGCTTTGCAAGTGATAGGATTACAGGACAATGCCCCCCACCCCCACCCCGCCCACCCCCACCCCGCCCAGGTCTTCTCAGCTTTATTCTGCATTCTCCAACAGGAACGAGGGATGTAACAGGTCTCTGGGGGTGGAGTTCTGTGTTCCTTCTAAACATGACCTTTGTCTCTTATAAGACAATCCTGAAGAATATGATGATGTCATCCCCCCAAACTTACTACCAAACAACTAGAAAAGATTCTCCACACACAGAGTGGCCTGTTGCCCTGACTAAGGCCGCCTTCAGATGTCAGAGTCCTCTGGTCAGAGTAGGCCTGTTTGTATGCTCTGTGTGTCCTTGCATGACTCAGCATATTTCTGGAGGCATGCTTGTATTTGAAAAGGAGAATGATGGGTGAGGAATTAAAAAAGACGTGACATCTGGGCGATTGGGAGACAACTCGGGTGTGAGCAGAGTAGGGACGTGGTAGGCAGGGAGTCATGACCAGCCACGGGCTGGGTGAGGTGCTGAAGATTTGGGCCATCTTTCTCCCCAGTTAGTAATAACAGGCATCATTTGATGATTCCAATATGGCTGGGGGAATATAAGTAGGTCTGTAAAAGTACAAAACCTGTCCAGAACATTTATTAAATACTTGGTAGAGGAGGTCCCAAGTCTTTCTGACTGCTGAGTCTCAATGAGTCCTATTTCGAAAGGCAGAGGACTGTTTAGGGAGGAAACAAGGAAGCAATGTTCTCAGAGTAAGAACGTAAGTGAAGATTTATGTTTTTCATTCCTCCCAAGTGACGAAATCAAACCCACGAGAGCTCCGTACCTCAGTGTCTTTCCAGTCCTGACTGTTAATCATTTCCTGGGCAACGAATTGGGTGCTTGGGGTCAAGAAGAAGACATTGCCTCTTTACTCAAGATACCCAGCACACGACAAAATCCTGGCAAGAACTGCATCGAGTTGTTCCCAGGAAATCTATGAACCTGGAGGCAGGGTATTGGAGTTGCCTGTAGATGGCTGCTCTCAAGAGATAATGCCTGAGGTGTGCTTTAAGTGGGAAAACAGGGTTATAGGCCAGGAAGGCGGGGTGGGGGGGTGGGGGGGTCTGAATGAGATCTTCTACCAAGGTATCTGAACACTTGGTTTCTTGGCGCTGTTTGGAGAGGTTTGGGTGGTACGGTCCTGCTAGAGGAAGTGTGTCACTGGGGTGGGCTTGCAGTTATGGAAACTCCCCTCGTTTCCAGTTCATGCTCTCTGCTTGCCATTGAAGGTGTGAGTGAGTACTCTGGTTCCCATCCACACAGTAGGCTTACAACAGTGTCCAAGGCATCAGGAGGTCAGACTTCAACAATACTTTGTTCAATTACTTTAAAATGTTAAGGTCTATTTTACATGTTTGGCTATGCCCCTTGGGTGACTGTGAAGGCTGGAAGAGGGTGTCAGATCCTGGGGAACTGGAGTTATAGACAGTTGTGAGCGGCCATGTGGGTGCTGGGAATTGAACCTGGGTTCTCTGCAAGAGCAGTCAGTGCTCCTAAGCATGGAGTTATGTCTACAGCTCCCTCCACAACGTTCTATGAGGGATCCATCCAAGCCCGGCCTAGGCTTTGATTTAAGAGAGACGTTATCCTTGTTACTCTGGAAAACAAACAGATCTGCTCTTTGTCCTGAAGGGAGACGGGCAGTCTCTAAGATATCTGTCACAGACAGATAGTTGGGAACAAAAACTACCAACTGCGGTGCCAGTATCTGTGCCCACTGAATGAACAGAAGCAGTAGAGATGCGTAGAACGCATCTTCAGCATCTTCACAAACGTGGATGCTGTAAGTGTGTTGCTCTAGGGCAGTGAGGGACGGGGTTAAGAGTGGGGTAGAAGGCAAGAGACGTCCAGGGCGCAGACTTAAGATGTCATAAGGTAAATGGAAGATATCTAGGAGACTTTGCTGTGTGTGTATGGGGGGGGGGAACTGTTAATTTGAAACAGAGGTCCATAGCCGTGTTGTATGGAAGGGTCAGGCCACATAGGAATGTGTGATCGATGTTGACAGTTGTGAACACAATGACAAATGACTGGGTATTTCTGTGTTTCAATACAACTTCAAGAGGGCTCAGCAGTCGAGAGCATTTATCCTTCCAGAGGAATGGAGTTCGATCCCCGGCACCCACAGAGAGGCTCACCACTGTCTGTAACCCCTCTTCTGGTCTCCACGGGCACAGCACGCACATGGTGTACACACACAGACGTGCATGGGACAGAACACTCATACACATAAGCGGACACACAGGTCCACCCACGCCCTGTACTTTCCTGACCCAGGGCCTGAGTTAGGTCCACGTTTTCTTTTGGTCTGGTGAGGTTGAAGGGAAGGGTAACAACCGCCTTCAGTCGGTGGCGGCTGTGGCGGAGGCTGTTGTTTCTCACCGTGATGTGAGAAAGGGAGGAGGTGAATTTTTCAAAGCTTTGGTTGTCGTGAAGTCTAGATGCTCTTCAGACACTAAACGTGGAGGTCAGGGCAAGGCTGCTGTCCCACTGACGGAGAGAGTTCTAAGCACATGCCTGGAAGCTGAAACTGCGGCAGTGGACTTCGTCACAGCAGGGGACATCAGGAGTGAAGGACAGAGGCTGAGGACAGAGCCCCAGGTGGGCACCACCGCTAATAAGGTCAGGCTTAGCTCAGGAGGCAATCCCAGAAATCTTCAGATACAGCCACGAGGTGGTGGTGTGACTGTGCCTATGTGTGTGTGTGTTCACGTGTGTGTGTTCACATGTGCCTGTGTGCACATGCACGCATGTAGTGTTAAAACACCTTTCCCAGACCTTCCCGGAAGCCGTTCATTCTCCCTAAGAACAACAAAAGACTTCCCTAGCAAATTTCAGAGACACACTCCCTGTTTCCCCTCTCGGTTTGTGGGAGTCAAGTATGGGGACAAACCTTGGTGAGTCACCCTACACCCAGAGTGTTTCTCTTAGGATCTGTGTTTTTATTCCGCCAGGAAAAGGCATCAGTTAGATATGTGCCATTTCTCTTTCCTGGGTGCAAATGTAGCTATAGGCACAGCCATCCGTTTGTTTGGCCAGTCACTCAGCAAACATGTCGGCAGCATCTGTGGTGGGGTCAGGGGGGCCGAAGCACACTTCCGGAAGCACGCTTCCGAGTTAGGGTGATCTACGGGTACTGAAAGGGGGCGGTAAAGAATCAGCATCATTGCAATGCTCTGCACTGGAGTAGAACGTAGACATTGTCAACGCCAAGCTGTCCTGTGCCAGCTGTCCAAACACGCTGAGTCGTTGGAACCATGCCCGTAGCAGACCTTGGGGTCTGAAAAATGGCTCCTTGGTTAAGAGTTCTTACTTTTATTGCAGAACTCTCGAGCTGGGTTTCCCAGCTCCCATGTCGGGGCTCACAAGTAATCTGATGCCCTCTTCTGGTCTCTACAGGCAATTGCTGTCATGTGTCCACACACGCTCACGCGTGCGCACGCACACACACACACACACACACGCGTACAGTCATATATCAAGGGTAGCAGGTGCCCCTTTATAAGATGACATGTAAGATGCACACAGACCTGTGTGAGGATAATGATGCACACAGATGAGTCTGGCTGTAGTTCAGACAGCTGCTTTGCAGTCCCTATAATGACAAATAATTTAAAAATAAAAACACTCTTCAAAATATAGAGTATTTTAAACTGATTTTTAACATAAAGCGAAAAGCAGAGAAAACAACAACAAAACAGAAAAGAAACAAAAACAAAAATCCAAATATTCATTCTTGCTTGCTTCAGCTCCAAAGTGGAGGGCAGGATGAGTCACAGTGCCCGGAGTGTGTCACTTCGTCACTGTAGAGCAAGCCGGTTTCTTAGGGCTCCAGCATCTAGCTGCATTTGCAGGGAAACAAGTCTGTATATTTCCTTCTGAAGCCTCTGCTCTCAGGTCAGAGCTGATATCTTGTTTTGCAAACGCCAAACCCGTTCTTCAGGGTCACACCGTTGACCCTGCGAGGGAAGAGTTGGGACTTTTTCCCCGTCCCAATTCTGAGTTTAATTGAAATAATTAAAAGAGCCCCTCTGTTATTACAAGCTATTACATGTCCCACTGGAAGGCGTATTGACTCAGCCTTTTGAACACTCATTATGGAAATAGGCAGTGTGAAATCACAGCTGCATTCGGCACTGTATTTCGCTCCACATTTGCCTATGCAAATAATGGTGATTGTCAAAAATGCCTACTTGTGTCCATCAGAGTAATTCCCTTGATTGGCAGTCATGGAGGAGTCGACCGTGCCTGTAGAGGGTGAGTTGCTCTCGTGGCTCCAGCAGACGCTGGCTCTGTGGACACTGGTCCTACATTGTTACTGTCTTGCTTGGTTTTCTGAGATGGATAGATGGGATCTCTGTGTGTCCTGGATGACCTGGAATTCATTGTGTGGTGTAGGCTAGCTCACACTCGCCATGGTCCTTCTCAGAACTTGGAACAGTCACGGGCCTCTGCCTCCCTCGGCTGCCTGCTGCACTTCAGCATGAAGTGAGAGGGACTCACAAGGCCCTCTACCCCAGTCAAGGAGCTACTGGCAATTGATGGCTGCTGGTGGACAGGGAGTCAATCTTATTTGGGGGTGTGGCCACTGGTATACGCCCTGCTCCGGTGGATTACCCAACACCCACACACATAGGGATGTATTCATTTAGTGAGTTTTTTGGGGTTTTGTTTTTTTTTGGGGGGGTATAAAGTTGGGAGAGGAACATATTGGGAGGACTCAGGGGAGTTGGGGGGGAATAGAGTGGTTATGGTTATATCTCATTGTATATACATATGAAATTCACAGAGAATAAATAAAAAGTAAAGACATATTTAAAAAGAGAGGGAGAGAAAGACATTGTATCATCTAAAATCAGGTATTTCTAGCAATTCATTTCTTCTTCATGGAGTCTTGCTGCTCTCTCTCTCTCTCTCTCTCTCTCTGCTTCTTTCTCCTTCTTTCTAATATTCAGCAAACACTGACAAGGGACTCTACATTTTGCTTCCTTGGTTCACATTTTCCCCCTGGCATCTTCACTTGTGAGTTGAAACTTCCTTTTCGCCACTCCTCTGTGGAGCACAGGGTCAGACCTTGAGCAGCAGAGAGCTTCTGGGGTCTAGAGGGAGAGGGGGTGTGGCATTCTCCCCCCAGGTGACTCTGTCGCCAGGTGTATTTCATGGGCGTGGCAATGCTGCTCTCTAAATGCACAACGGAGTCTACTCTCAACTCTCACCGTCTTGGGCAAGCCAGCCGTCCGCTGAGTTAGCCACGGTCTCCATTATTCAGCAGTGGACATGACCTCAGTGACGTAGCGTGAACAATGAGAGAGACAGGCCAAATGCAGTTAGTCGGGGGCTCCTCCCACACTGAGAATATAGAAGACAGAGAGAGAAAACAGACGAAAGTGTGCACACGGCCTTTAAAGCGATGGGTTAGTTCACTGTGAACCAGTTCAAAGGTAGGAAAATAAGTTCAGAAGCTGCTATTCCTTTTGTGTTGGAAAAAAAAATACAGTGTTGAGTTGAAAAAACCCACACTCCTTCTGGAAACGGAAGCCAGGGAACAGGGTGCAGAGACACAGACTCTGCGGCTCGGCCTGTTTGCTCCCCGACCCCTCTGCCTAGGCTTCGCAGAGTTGAACACGGGCAAATGACTTTGCTCTAGGATGTTGTGTTTCATAGACCACACGATTTGTCTATGTTAATTTTTGCCACTTTTACGGGGAGTTAAGATTTGTGCTAAGGTGTGCGTGTAACATACATACAGTTACATACATACCGATTTAAAATAGATACCTCAGCAGTTCTTAGTATATTAGCAGAGCTTCTCAACTCACACTACAGCCAATGTTGGAGCATGCCTCACCCGAAGGAGCGTCCCCTTCTTTATTCACACGGCACGGCACGTCAGGCTTCTTCCAGTGCCCTAACCTCTCCTGC
This sequence comes from Phodopus roborovskii, assembly GCF_943737965.1. Lineage (NCBI taxonomy): Eukaryota > Metazoa > Chordata > Mammalia > Rodentia > Cricetidae > Phodopus > Phodopus roborovskii. The sequence continues at coordinate 4,496,124 of NW_026126639.1, read as the reverse complement.
CTCCCCACATGCAGCCGCTATCCTACAGTCTGTGTCTGGAGATTTGTTTCTCCCCGGTGATCTCACAGGAAGGACATCCTTGCGTGATGACCTTTTCGTCTGGCCTCTGCTGAGCCCATGTTATCACGTTAGCCCACGTTATCACGGTCTCTTGTGGATGGCATGTATCAGCTCTCCATTTTCCTTACTGGTCCATCGGAGGTGCGCTCTGGGCTCCATTATCCTCTGTGGGTCTCTGGACTTGCTGCTGGGTAGATGTGAAAGCTGCTGCACTGAATGCTTCCACTCACTTTCTGTGAGGATGCATTTTATACCTCTCTCAGGTACTTCCAAGTAAGATGCTGTCATTTTTTCCTTCCCCAGATACCTGACTGAGGGCCCTGCCTGTCACTTATTATCTACAGCAGCCTGTTTCCTCCCCTTCACTCAGATCACACCATTTCCATTCCCCCTTTAAGGGTACATACCTTCTTATTTTTTTTTTTGAGCCCATCCCTCGAGATTTTGTGTTTTGTTATTTTGTCTGCTATTTCAAACCCCGCCCCCCCTCCCTGGAACTTGGAAGTTGTATCCTTTTGCTAAAACACTTCAACTGTAACTGTGAGGACATTTCCTTGGTGGCCGCCGTGAAACCCAAGGCATGAGTCTGTGGCTGTTTCTCCTCTGTGCTGAGGTGCCCCTGATGCTTGGTGTGCTAGCTACTGAGAGTATGAAGCCAAGGGTCTTAAGTATTATTTAGGGTTAGGAGAACGTACCTTCTCGGGCTCTAGTTTCAGAAGGCGCCCAGGTCTAGATTCCACATCCAGCTTCCATTGTTATGGCCGACAGGAAGGGGTCAAAGTTGTACGCCCCATGGCCATCGTGATACCACCCTACTGCAAGGGACAGGTGGTTTCTTCTGGCATCATTGCTCCAAAACCACTCGGCTTTGGGGAATGAAGGACCCTTAGTCCTCTTGGGTGGAAAGGAAGTCTAGACTAACGTGGGGTCTCCATTGACTCTGGTGGAGGGATAAAATCCCCTGGGACAGGGAGGATCATGCCTCATTATAGCCAAGCATGGTCGGAATCCCCACAGCCTTTGTGAACAAGGTTGGCAGTGGACATTTGTTACGAGCAGTTTTCCCACCAGCCTGGTCCCGTGGCCACATCAGCTCCAAATAACACGCAGAAACAGTGTATTAATTATGAAACTGTTGGCCTGTTAATAGCATTTCTTATCGGCTAGCTCTGTCTTAAATATTAGCCCATTCCTATCAAAGTGTTTCCCCGTGGTCTCATCTTACCGGAGAGAGGGGCTGGACCCCTTACTTCTCTCAGGGCCTACATCCTGACTCCGTCTTACTACATCTCCCAGAATCCTCCTTGTCTCCTATTTCTGCCTATCTTGCTTTTCTGTAGGCCAACAGACTTCAGCTCAGTTATTTATCGAAGGATTAGTGGTTAGTACACGAAGGGTTTTTGTCTTGCTAAGCTATGGTTCTTTAGTCCTTTGGTTAGGAAGAACTGGTGTGTGTGTGAGTGTGTGTTTGTGTATGTGTGCGCGCACGCGTGCATGCGTGGTGTGTGGAGACGTTAACATTGGGTACTCTCTTTAGTCTTTCTCCACCTAACTTTATTTTACCTTTTTTTTTTTTTTTTCCTAGTGCTCACTCCCCGACTCAGCTCCACTGGCTGGCCGGGATCCCTGGCGAGCCTCAGTCTCTTTCTTCCAGCGCTGGGGTACAGATCCCTGCCTTTGTGCCAGGGATCTGAACTCAGGTCCTCGAGCTTGTATGGCAAGTTCTTTACCGAATCAGCCATTTCTCTAGCTCCTGTCTGGAAAGACATACTTCACTAAATGGCTTTCCAGGAGGGAACATGCATGTGTGTGCTTTCCAGCAAAGTGTGGAAATAATCACTATGGAAGATATACTAGTCAAGCTGACTTCAAAGCTACCCTGAATTCTGTAGTAACCAAATGGTATGAAAGTAAACTTTTTTTTACCAGTTTTGAAGGAGGTGGTGCTAGCACTTGTGAAAGAATTTATTGAGAAAGATAATAATAATTAAATCATTTTTAAAATGCTTAAAAATGTCAGGTACTCTGTTGAATATTCGAAACTCTTTTTTAAGAAATTTTAAAAATGTACTCTAAAATTGTGTGTGTGTGTGTGTGTGTGTGTGTGTGTGTGTGCCTGTGAACATGTATAAGGGTAGCCCAGTAGGCCAGAAAGGGCATTAGATCTCCTATTGTTGAAGTGACAGGCAATTGTGTGTGTGCAGGGGTTTGGGTGGTGTGTGTGTGTGTGTGAATTGTGTGTGTGCAGGGGTTTGGGTGGTGTGTGTGGGGGGGGGTGTCGTCACTTACTTCCTGTAGCTTTTTTATGTTATTTGGACAGCCCAGATCTGGCCTTTGGGTCACCAGGTGAAAGGAGAGGCGAGTGGAAACCTCAGGGTGTTCTCGGCACAGCTCGGGTTGTAACAGGAAGGCAGAGTTCGGCTCTACCCCTGCTGTTAGCTGCAGTGGGTGTCTGGTGACAGGTAAGCCCACCTATGGAAAGCCCAGTTGGAATTTGTGGTGGTTTGAGTAGAAAAGGTGTGATTACTTGGCCCACAGGAGTGGGACTATTGGGAGGTGTGGCCTTCTTTGTTGGAATAGGTGTGGCCTTGGAGGAAGTGTGTCACTGTGGAGTCGGGCTCTGACGTCTTATAAGCTCAAGGCTGTCAGTGTGTCTCAGTCTTCTGCGGATCAGTGGGTAGAACTCTCTGCTACCTCTCCAGCACCACGCCTGCCTGCATGCCACCACGCTCCGCCATGCCGCTAATGGAGTGAACCTCTGAACTGTAAGCCACCCCAATTCAATGATTTCCTTTTTAAGATTTGCTGTGGTCACGGTGTCTCTTCACAGCAATAGAAGCCCTGACTAAGACAGAAACCTTCTGAACTAGAATTCTCACAGCTAGTAGCCACTCCCTTCCCCACGTCCCGTTTCTTCTTTAGCCAATTAAAAAAGCGTGTTTCCAGCGTCTGGAGGGTTAAGAGCAGGTGTTGCTGGGTTTGAGTGGAGGAACCACGTGGCTGGTCACAGCTGTCTGTAACTCCGTTCCCATCGGACACTCTTGCCTTCCGTGGACACGACACTTACATGGGGCAGACACACATGTAGGCAAAATGCCCATTCAAATAACCTTACATTTTAATTAAAGAAAAAACATGAGCAGTGTTTCTAGCCAGTGAGACGGCTCTGGAGGTTATAGTGCTCGCCAGGGAAGCTTGTCAACCCGCGTTCAATCCCAAGAACCCATGGAAAGGTGGAAGGGAAGAGCAGGCTCCCACAAGCGGTACACTTTCATTCTGTGCCACACATACACACCACACACACACACACACACACACATATGATAATAAACAAGTGAGGAATTTCAAAGGTATGTAACAGGAGAGCCATATGTGACCCTCACTGTGATCCTGAGGTGACCTTAGCCTTCGTGGAAGTTGCTGGTCATAATCCAGATGCGTAATCAAAGCACGAGACTCACTAGCTTTTGCTTCTGCAAAGAGATGAGGGTGTATTTGTGGGGTTACTATAGTCCAGTCAATAGATACTCCAAACCGCACTTAAAACACTCCTTTTTAAAAGGGGGAAACCGAGAGGTCATTTTGAAACAACTCTGCACGGAGATAAAACGACTTGTCCATTTTACTCAGTACTTCTATCAAGTCTGCCGCTGCGTGAGTTAGCGGAGCCCTCGCAGTGCGCCTTGCCTACGCCTGTCTCTTTGGTCTCCCTGACCGCGGGTTCAGAGCTGCAGGCCTCGTCTTGTACAATGTGAGAGACGAGGAGAAGAGAGACGACGGGAAGAAGGGGGGTGGAAAGGGACACAGAGGACAGAGGAGTGGCAGGTGCTGCGTTTTCCTTCAAGTGGAACCCGTGTCTACCACTGTACCGCTGTCCGTCCGTCCGTCCGTCTGTCTCATATCCGCATACCTATCATCTACTTATCGCCCATCTGTCACCTATCTACCTACCTCTCATCTATTATATACCTACGCCTATCTGTCTGTATACACAGATATCACCTGTAGGCATATATACTGTCCGTCCGTCCGTCCGTCCGTCCGTCTGTCTGTCTATGACATAATTGCGGGAGGAGGGGAGCCCTGGGAGTAGGGACAGGGAAGGGAAGGCAGGGGACGACTCTGAACGGGCACGGCGCGGTGTAAGTATGAGATGTCACAGTGAGACCCGCTTTCCCCACGCTGAGTGAAACACCCAACAGAAAGGTCACGGCGGTTTTTTCTGCCCCCTCGCATAATACCTACACACAGCGGGGATACATACGCACATGGCACTATGAGAGATAAAGCTTGAGACTGTGCCTTGACTCGCATGGATTTTGTTGAGATTATTAAACTTGCTGTGTCATCACGAATGGCATTTGTTTTCTGTGCCACTGGGCGAGTGAAATGAAATGCCAGCGGGAAACAGTTGCCACTCAGATATCACATTCCATCAGAGAGTCTCCCTGGGGAGACCGTGAGCTGAGCCGTAACGTCTGGGACCCCTGGCGGATGCGGGGACCTTACCCTTTTAGCTGTTGTATTGTGAAATAAGGAACAATCACTTACGTTACAAGATGAAACAGCCATACGAACCCTCCCCAAATTAAGGCAATTGGAGAGTAATTCGATTCTCTTCAGTGTGGTGTGTGGTTGCTGTGGCCACCTCGAGGGGAGACTGGGACATCCGGTACAGAGCCGAGGTGGAGGGATGCCTTTCAGAACTGTCCTTTCTCACCAGCAACCTGTAGAAGGGGTTTGCTCCTGCCACATAGAGGTGACAGTGACAGCCAGGTCCCCGTAAGCACAGATCCCTCATTATGCACGGCCTGAGGGTGACTAAGAGTCAGGTGCAGATTGGCTATAGATTCTCGCTGTGTACAAAGCCCTAATTACAGCACCATGTGCAGAATTCTGTGTCGATGGAAATGGTTCAGACTATATCTGACTTTGCCAGAGGCTTCCTGGTGGAAAAAACAATAAGTATCCGCGGGGTTCTCTCCACAGTGATGAGTCTGTTGGCCGGGCAGTCAGCCTTCTGAATGCTGCGACCGCTGGAGGGTCTTTGTGTCATTTCCCTGTGTCTAACATTGTTCTGGCACGGGACACACAGAATGACACCAAAGTCCCTGTCCTCTGTGGGCATTTTTCCAGCACAAACAGGACCGGCACAAACAGTGTTGTGGAAAGCTCGAGCCAGGAGGTGAGGGCTGCAGGAAAGGGGCGTTTTCATTTTAAAATGAAGGGAAGGACTGCAGGAGGCCAGGGACAAAGCCAGGAGGAAGCCGGGGTAAATGTGTGCACATGCGCACACAGACACACACCACACACACATTGCCACACATACGCACACTCTCATTCACGCACATACACATATACACATTCTCACACACACGCATACTCTCAGTCACATTGACATTCACATTCACACACACGTGCACACACGCACACTCACACACACACATGCACAAACATACACACATTGCCACACATACCCACACTCTCATTCACACACATACACATATACACATTCACACACACAGGCATACTCTGTCACATTCACACACACACACACACTCACACACACAGACAGACAGCCCAACATGTCTGGGTATTTCAGCATGACAACATACCACAGTTGGGTGGCAAATCCAGGGGTCACAGACCTGTGGAACGCTGTGACGAGAGTGAGCAGGCCGGGGTCGCAGGAGGGAGCAACTAGGAGGAAAGGTCTGTAGGATTTGCTTTCCCAACCTTCTGGAAACCCAGGGCGAGAGAGGATGCTTGGTTCCCTCCACTTTGCCAGTCTCAAGACCTGCTAAAGATTTTGGTTGAGATGTTTCTACATCATGCTCTTCCACAGAGTAGAAAGTGAAGACATCCTTTGACAAGTTACCTAGGGCTGCGTCTTTGCTTTTATTGAAAATTGTAAATCAGGCAAGGTGTGCCTTCAGGTGCCGGAGTCTGGAAGAGAGTGATGAGCTTGAGGACAGCCTGGAGCTATCAGTACTCAGGACCTAGTGTGGGGTTTTAGTACACAGGACCTAGTGTGGGCTATTAGTACACAGGACCTAGTGTGGGCTATTAGTACACAGGACCTACTGTGGGCTATTAGTACATATTTGGAGGAGGAGGTGAAATCGAGGGAAAACTTGTTTTGCTAATACCAAGGTCAGAGCTGGCTCATCCAAGTGGTTGGGGTGTCTGCCTGTGCTCCACTATATTGGCCACAGACTTTAAATATCTCAAGAAGAAGCATTCCCGTTTCCCTTGCAAGCGGACCCTGGGCTCAGGCTGGGAAGACTTTCAAACAGCTGGGTCAAGGAAGGCAGGTGTTCTGCGGGGCTAGGCTGCCACCATCTTCAAGAGTCCAGCCGGGCATGCTGACCAGAGATCTGCACAACATTCTCCTTGGAAGGAGGGTGCTGGGGGACTCATAGGACCCCTCCTAGCCACATGAATGCAATTCTGTCCTAAGTGTATGTGGCCTCCGGGTCTCGGGGAGGGGCTAGAGGGTACAGGCTGGGTAGGACTCGGGGAGCAGACTCCATGTACACAGCCCTGGGAGTCACCCTGTGGGCAGGGTGTGGACATTTCAGTTTTCCTGCTATAAAAGTCAGCCACACTCCTGCCTGCAACCCCTCATCCATGTTCTTGACAAACTTACTGTTCCCCACAGGGAACGTGCGTGGAATTACACACTGACATGTTGACGGGACTGTAGGAGGTGGGGTCACGTCTCCCCAAGGGAAGGAAGTTCACTAACACAGGTCAAGGTTAGGCCGTTAAGATGCCACATCATCGTAATGAACTAGATTTTCAGCTGCAAGCCCACATGAGATTTAAACATTTCTGGGGCAGGGGTGAGATACGCCGGTGGATAAAGGTGCTTGCTACCAAGCCTGAGGATGCGAGTTTGATACCTAGGACCCACATGGAGAGAGATAAGAGTGGACTCCTGAAGGCAGGCTGTCTGTCTGTCTGTCTGTCTGTCTGTCTGTCTGTCTGTCTGCAAATCAAAATAAGTTCTGTTGAGAATGGCACTTTCCTTCTGGGAAGATCCTCCCACAGCACAGCTAAAAACTCGGCGAAGGCGAGGAGCAGGTGGGAGACGGGATGTGGGACCCCAGAAAGCAAAGGGTGCCAGAGCTACATGCGCTGAACACTTCCTACCTAGACAGGGTCACCACAGTCTTCCCGACAGTGATGCTGCTCCAGACCCGGGTGAGGATCATGGGTGGCAGGACGTGGAGGATTTGGCCCCTCTGCTCTCACACAGCTTACTGCTTTGAGTTTCTCCTTAGAATCCTAAGGTATGAGGGTCGGACCTGTCAGCTTCCTGGCCCTGGACCAGGCAAGTATCGGTATATTACCCTTCCTGCCCCCATCTCATGTTCAGATCTCAACATAGATGCATTTCTGGTTGTGAGCCTAGCCTTTAACAGCTGAGCCATCTCTCCAGCCCGTGTGTGTGTGTGTGTGTGTGTGTGTGTGTGTGTGTGTGTGTGTATACCTATATATGTATATTTTATTTTCCCTTTTTTTAATTTAAATTTGAAAAAAGGCTGTTTTTCATGTCAATCCCAGTTCCCTCACCCTCCCATCATCCATAATCACTCCCACCAAACCCCAGCCCATCCCCTTTCTGCTCTCCAGGGAGGGTGAGGCCTTCCCTGGGGGATCTTCAAAGTCTGTCACATCATTTGGAGCAGGGCCCAGGCCCTCCCCCATGTGTCTAGGCTGAGAGAGTCTCCCTCTTCGTGGAATGGGCTCCAAAGTTCATTCTTATACTAGAGGTAAACACTGATCCATAGGTGCATTTTTGAGGCATGCCTTTTATCAGCTGCTAACTGGACATGTGTGCTTTAAGACAATGGGATGATCCCTCTGAGTCCTCGGGAGGCCAAGGAGGCTGGGAAGATGGAGCAGTTACTGCGGGGAGCAGAGGGGAGGGAGATCCAGGTAGGAAGAGCCAGGGACTCATGCTCCTCAGGCTTCCTGCACCAGCCTAAGGTCAAGGCGTTTGCAAGATGCTTTAAGTTCCCAACCGAAAGTACACAGAGGAAACAATAACCACACAGTATCAAAGACAATACAGTTTACAAGTGAATGGATTGATTTCTAACAACTTTGATCCTGGGTACCAAATAAACACATGTTGGATTAATGGGCTAATGAAGCTGGGGAACTGGCAAATTGTTTGTGAACAGAAAAAAAAAATGACAAAATATAAGAGAAACATCTTCAGAGACTGAATTCTTCAGCAGGGATGTGGAGGCATGTCAACCAGGTTTCATTATTTCTTTGTGATTGGGATTGAACATTCCCCGTGAGGGAGCTACAGACAGTACACTTAGCAGCCAGGCTGGGTGCCGAGGGTGCTCAGAGCTGCGATGGAGCAAATGCCAGTCCCCAGAGGTCAGCTGACCAGCTCAAACGCAATGAGACTGGAGGTAGCAACAGGACTCCCAGACGAGGCCATGGGCTGAAGCTTCCAGGACAGACACGGCGGAAGCGATTCTCAGACTCAAAGGCCAATACCCACAAAGCACACAGCTTGTGAATAAAAATGAATTCCCCTTGCAGCAGAGGGGAAATAGCAAGCTGTGGTGGGCACATTATTATTATTATACAACAGCTTATCCCGTGCACCAAACAGTAATTGAAAACTCAATGGGAGAGTCTCCCTCTTCGTGGAATGGGAAGATAACCTCAGAGGGAAGCTGCACGCATGCACCAGCCAGCTTACAAGAGGATGGAGACAGTGGTTTGCTGGCACACTGTGGTAGGACACAGACAGGTATTCATGAGGCATGCTCCAAGAGAGCCGCTGTGGCAAGCTTCGACGGCAACAGGTTCTCAGCTGGTCATCTGCCAGAGCCCGCCAGCTGAACAAGGTTTGACCTACTCAGTTCATGAAAGAAGATGATGTGAAAACTAGTTTTTTGTAAAACAAAAAAGAAAGTACATAGTTTTGTGTTTTCATGGTCATTTAAAGGTCTACATGAGGCATGTCTATAACACAAGTTCTAATTGATCTTAATAATAAAAGCCTGGAGTCAGATATAGGGGAAGGTGCTGAGCGATCAGAGAGAATAAGGAGGAAGCCACAGCCCCTTTACCTCACCAGCTTCCCAGCAGAAAGAGAACAAGGTCCTGTTTCCTTCTGCCTATATTCCTTGTTCTGCCCAGCCATCTCCTTCCTGTCTGTCTGTACAGACCTCCAGACCTCTATGGTTAGCTAGTGGCAAGATCCACCTTCTGATCTTCAGACAGACTTTATTTGTACTAACAATTTGTACCACGAATGTCTGCAACAAACGGAGTCAGCCAAAGCCTCTAGGAAAGGGATGTGATGGCTGGGACCCACGTAAGAGGTACTGTTCAGCGTTTTAGTTTGGATATATTGGGTCAGTGTAGTGACTTGTTCCTGTGAGCTGAGCACCTGGGAAGCTAAGGCTGGAGGATTGCAGTAGGTTTGAGGCCATGGTGAGCTCGAGACCAGCCAAGATTACATAGTAAGAACCCGATCTCAGAAGTAAGCCGAGTGAAACAAAAACAGACAGGGGTGTAAAGAAAAATAAAGAAAATGATAAAAAAGAAATATTGTACTATGCAGTGATATTGACTAGAAACAATCAAAGGCAAATAGGATAATAAAAAAAAATTCTAGAATCACGTTCAGGAAGGGTAATGAGGAAGGGGCCCCCTCAAAGCTGTGCTGTGTCACTGAGCACAGACCTTGAATAAAAATGAACCCTGAAGCAACTTGAATCGGTCCTGCCTGCCATCGGCCAGTGTAGCCACTGCCCAGCATTGTAAGGCTCACTGAACATCCCCCTGGGATGCCTTTCTCTATACTTCAGGCTGTGCTCACCAAGAGCCAACCATGCTTGTATTCAAGCCTGCTTGTGTCGGTTTTGGTTGAAAGTTTATTTTAGTTTAGTCATGCTTATGTTAAAAAAATATTTCTATTTTCTTGTATGAGTATGTCTCTCTCTCTCTCTCTCTCTCTCTCCCTCCCTCTCTCTCTCTCTCTCTCTGTGTGTGTGTGTGTGTGTGTGTGTGTGTATGCAGCATGAATTGCAGGTACCTGTGGAGGCCAGAAGAGGGCGCTGGATGGCCTGAAGCTGGAGTTACGGGCAGTTGGGAACTGCCACGTGGTTTCTGGGGGCGGGGCTAAGGTTCTAGTGAGCTTAACCTCGGGGCTGTTTCTCCAGTTCCATACTTGATCTTCCTAAACTACTTTTGGGAAATTCATCAAAGCTCTGTCTAACTGAAACGCTCGGAGGCGGGCTCAGTGGAAGACACTTGTCTGGCATCTGGGATAGCACACTTGCCACCAGCTGGTTGAGTAGTTTCCTGAGGGCCCGGACGCCAGCATATTTAAAACAACTCCCAAGGTGATGGCCGTGGGCAGTCAGCTGAGTACAAGAAAGGCAAGCAGCTCTGAGGAGGTGGCGAGGAGCTGCCTTTGCCGCCAGAGCGAGGAAATTCGGTCTTTCTGTCCCCGGTCTGTCACTGCAGGCGAGATGTCTTTATGCAGAGCCCTAACTTCTCATGATAGCATACATCTTTCACATCAAGAAATTAATTTGCTGATCTGGTAATTTTGTTTGCCTCCAGGGTTAGGAACCATTACCGTCTGGCGTTTCATCGTGTGTGTGTGTGTGTGTGTGTGTGTGTGTGTGTGTGTGGTGTGTGCATGTGTGTATGCATGTATGCAGGTGCCCATCGGTGTGCATGTGTGTATGCATGTATTCATGTATGCAGGTGCACATGTGTGGTGCATGTGTGTGTATGTGTGTATGCATGAATGCAGGTGCAATGTGTGCATGCACGTTTTCATGTATGTAGGTGCAATGTGTGTGTATGTGTGTGTATATGGATGTATGCAGGTGCACATGTGTGTATGCATGTTTGCATGTACACAGGTGCAATGTGTGTACGTGTGTGTGGATGTGTGCAGGTGCACATGTGTGTGAAAGCCTTACATAAATGGGGGTGTCTTTCTCTGTGACTCTCCACCTTGTTAATTGAGCAGTGTTTCTTGCTGAACCCGTAGCTCAATGTTTCAGCTTGTCTAGCAAGGCAGCTTGACCCAGGTTCCGTTTGCTTCCCGCGTGCTGGGACCACAGGCCGGCTGCCATGCTTGCCAAGCTTTTAGGACTCTGGGGACACAAACTCTGGCCCTCACCTTCGCCAGGAAGGCACTTTCTATGCCGAATCCTCTGCCCGCTGCGGTCTGATATTCTGGGGGTTAGTCTGCAAGTTCATCAACCAGTTGCGGGAAATAGCTCATTTCCTTACAAACCCTTGGCGTTCAGGGTCCACACAGCTTGGGGAATTTAGATGGAATTCTGTGGCGTGAAAGGGAGCCAGACTAGGTGATTTAGGGAAAACGTCTTCAAACCAGGGGGCTCATTTTAATTTGCTTTTCAGTCATGATTCAACCTTGCTGGAGGAGTCCCGAAATCACTTTGGCTGTGTCTTGTATGTTGCCACAAGTTCAAACTTCGAAAGACACCTGACAAAGCGGCCCCCACTGTGATTAGGAGTGTGTGTCCGTCTCCAACCAGAGTGACAGTGCGGTGACTTCAGGGGCCTTTGGTTCTTCGCTCTGCCCCTCCCCTCTTTGCACTGGCTTTCCAGCTCTGCCCTTACTCAGCATCAACTCTTGATTATGTGCCAGGAACGCAGGAACCCAGCAAGAGAAATGCCGTCTGCAGGCAGGGAAGGCAGATGTCGAAAGGTGCACTGCATTTCCCCTGGGTTGTAGCATGGGACATTGGCCTCACAGAGTCCAGGCTCTGCCTCCTCTTCCTGCTGCACGCGGACTCTCCCCAGGGCACCCTGGCGGCTGCTCACCAGCACGGGGAGCCTGCCAGCTTGCAATGTGGGGTGTGTCTGCCTGTGGGTCAGTCCCCCCTGATACCACACTCACAGTGTGTGACATTTGGGGAATCCCTCCAAAGTTGGGATCCAAGCACAGCTGGAAAATCAAAGCATGTCCCTACCCCGTGGCCGATGGCTCCGGTATTCCAAGAGAACATGGCTGTTCTCAGCAACAACCCATCCTTAGTCCCCACTGGGTTGGGGTCTAAGCTGGGGTCATTTTGGTCATCCCTGTCAAATTTTGCATACGAAAGACCCGCTAGATTTTTTTTCTTTTTAATTTCTCAGAAGTCCTATAAGCCTTCTCCATGTTTGGTAGATCCTGTTAGCCATGTTTTTGTTTTTCAGACAAAGTCTCACTAGGTAGTGCTGGCTGGCCCGGAGCTCACAGAGATCCTCCTGCCTCTGTCTCCTGAGTGCCACATGCCCAGCTAGAGATCTGTCTCATTTTTAAAAGTGTGTGTGTGTGTGTGCGTGTGCGCGCGCATGCACACCTGCCTTCGTATGCACTGCAAGCTCACTTTCATGAGTGCAGGTGCCCTCAGAGACCAGAGGTGTTGGATTCCCAGGAGCTGGAGTTACAGGCCACCTGACATGGGTCCTGGGAATAGATTTGGGTCCTCTGGAAGAACACTGCACATTCTCAACATCTGAGCCAGTCACCCAGCCCCAATCACCTAATATGTTTATAATCAAATATTAGATATGTGTATGACACATACTGAAAGGCAATGAGCATTACTGTTGCATCCTTAAAAGCATTGCAATGACATGGCTGGCTTTCATCCAGCCCTACCTATACTTCAAATTAGAACTATCGGTTTATCACACACGTTTACCTAAGTTACCCCAAGAAGCAAATGCCACCTACTCAGACCATGTGCAACTGCTGGGAGAAATAAGTACCGTGCACTGTAAAAGAAGAAAGCCTCGACCCTACACAAAGAAACCCCGGAAGGCCGGGAGTGGGAGAAATCGTCTTCCCCAGTGAGGAGCCTACTGCCTGATTATCCAATGGTCAGCCCTGAAGACACGCACATACAAGTAACATTATACAGACTGAGCAGGTTGTACTTAGGAATACAGATGTATTCACACATGTGCACGCAATAACTGTTGGTGAAAAGAGAGGCCATGGATTTGAAATCCAACAAGGAGGGCTCAGAGGGAGGAAAGGGCAGGGAGAGACACTGTAAATTACAATGGCAACAATTTTTAAAAAGAAGGGAAGAAAGGACTCACTTGCTTGTTCGTTGTGGTCACTGACCTGGCAAATGGGCTCCCCAACAGCTAAAAGGTGTCACGTGGTGCTAATAACAGCACACAGCACTCTGAAGGCTCAAGAACCTCCTTCTACGTTAGGTCAGAACCTTCCTGGAATTTGAATTAATGGGCTGACGCAAACTCAGTAGTTCTTGTCTGAGGACGCGGGCAGCGACAAAGCGTCCCCTGTGAAGATTTCATAACTTACTTTATTATATCTTGGGTAAACGATGAAGACGATCAAGTGTGTGCAATTAAAATGCAGAGGGGAGCTCATTCAGACTCCTAAGGGGACAGTGGGTTTATTAATTGGTGACTTCGGTTACTATTTAAAGAAACTTTGAAACGCATGTGGTTGCTCCAGATTAAGGTTGGAGAAGCGGTCAGCACCAAGCGTCCAGCTGCTGGCCCAGTCTTCTGGGGGAGGCGGGGGCTCTAGTTGAGCATAAGCGTTTGAATTGATGGGCGCTGCAGGGGTCACAGCGCAGGACCTGTAGGAGATTGGGCACCAAGTGCCCTAGACACCGGTTTGTTCTATCGTAGAGTTTTCTTTCCTTAGGAAGAATTTGGTACTGAAGAGTTCATCCAGTCACTCCCCAAAGAAATAATAGACATGTAGTTGAAGTGGAACCTTGAAATTTAGATGGATATTATCTTTGCTTTGATGTCTGAGCCACTGTGGTGATTTCATGCTGCCAGAGTTAATTACTTTACTAGGAAATGCTGGGGCAGGAGAGATGGCTCAATGGCTAAGAGGGCACACTGCTCTTCCCAGTCTGGTTCCCAGCACCCGAGTGGCAGCTCCTGCGCCGGTAGCTCCAGTTCCTGGGGATCCAGAGCCTTCTTGTGCATGTGTGGGCACTAGGCATGCGTATGATGGACATGCATACATGCAGACAAAACACTCATAAAGTACAAAAAACAAATACCTTAAAAGATAGGAGACATGATCCAATCTGTTGTTTGGCATCATGAAATCCATGCAGCTGTTTGAGACACTGGAAACTGGGCATGGTGACATGTTGGAGTCCTGTGGACATTGTATGTGACTTTTAAAATTATGCTGGGGAAAAACCAAACCCTAACAAGCCCGGCTTGAAATACCTTTGCATTTATGTTTATTCTAATTTGTAATTGTGAGTCTGGAGGGTGGAACTGTGGGCTGGAGTGTTTTGTGGGCAGCTTCAGGTTTAGGAACAGACCAGGGAACTGTCTACGGAAAGAGCCGTTTCCTGCAGAGATGACACGGGTGGGGCGGGACTTCCTTAAGTCGCCAGCACTAAACACGGGCACACTTCCTCCTTCTGCGCCTCCAGTACACGCTTCTTTTGTTTGTCTGATTTGTTTTGTTTTGTTTTTGCTCTTTGCTTTCCTGACCTAGAATTAGCTCTGTAGATCAGGCCGGCCTGAAACTCACAGAGGTCTGCCTGCCTCTGCCTCCCGAGTGCTGGGATTAAAGGCGTGCACCACCACCACCACCATTACACACTTCTTTTAGGGGACGTATACATAGTTAAACTGACTGTTAGCTTCACGGATTTTGAACTCTTGTGTGTCTCAGTAAGACAGATCATTTTACATTCAACAAATTCTCGCATTTTAAAATCTGATCAATACTGACAGCTTTGCCTTGAACCACAGAAAGGGCAAGGAGAGACCCTTCGCCACGGGGCTGTCCTCTGCCCTCTGTGAGCGCACTGAAGGACGTGGCGAACATGTCAGTGGAGAGCTTCTTTCACTCTTCCTCCCGCCCCAGTCTGAGCATCCCTTCTTATCTTTAGCAAGAAAGCCGAGGAGGAGACACCAGCTGCAGAGCGCAGCCAAGCATCCCACAGGCCCGGGGCAACCTCTGAAACCCTCACTCACAGTTTCCATTACTCTCCACCAGAGGCTGAGCTCCACACTTCATTTTTAAATTATTTAGATTTATTGATTTTACTCTGTGTATATGTTTTACTTGCACGCATGTCTGTGTGCATTGTGCATGCGTGGAGCCCACTAAGGCCAGAAGAGGGCACTGGGTCTCTTAGAGACAGAGTTCCAGATGGTATTGAACCAGCAAGTGGGTGCTGGGAATCGAGCCCAGGTCTCCTGCAAGGACAAGTGCTTTTAACCTCTGAGCTATCTCTCCAGCCCCACGATTAACTTTAAACCAGAAATGAGTATTGTATAAAATTGAACATTATTTTGAAACGAGGTCCAAGTAACAGCAACTAGCTTACATAATGGCTAATGTACGGAATGCAGTCACCCAGTGTTCAAAGTTTATGAACAGATGCTTTGATTAGATAATATTATCTTTAATTTTTAGTTGAGGATATTGAAGCACAGAGGTTTCAGGTTCCTTGTTTAAGGCCACACAGCTGGCAAGTGTTGGGACCAGGATTTGAACCCACACAGTCTGGCTATGGGTCTTTTGCTCTGTCTAGCATTCCCGTTAGAATCGAAAACGCTACACATGCCTCGATATGTATTTCTCAGTTCTATCCTATTTTATTATCATTTTCCAATAGTGTTATTTGAGCAAACTAAGGGCAAAGGATATAAATACTTTCCAGTGTAAAAAGAGAGAACACCACAGTGAATCTTAGCTGTTTTCCAGTGGATGTCCTTAAATCAAATTTGACTTCACAAAGCTCATTTCTCAGACTGTCTGGGCCCCTTTCTTCCTGGGACCCAGAAGAACAATGCCTCCTTTTATCCTTATTAAAGCTAGGGTTGTGACAGATGAAGAAGGGAAACTTCCCCTTTTCTCTGACAAGCCCTGCCTGTAGCTGTGTTTCTCATTTTCCTCTGCTCCCTGCTTTCTATGATCAAGGACAGGGATGGTATTGTTCTCTCTCTGTTGTCTAATAAAGCACCGTGGAAACCAACCAGACCCCCTCCACCCAAAAATAAAAGGAGAGAGAGAGAGGGGGGATGTAAGTTCTCAATGTAGTAAACGGCGGTAACGGAGCACGTGGATGAAATCCCTGTGCGCAATGTGCTGGAGTTTTTGTCACCATGAACGGACACAAACACGTCCTGACTCATGAGGTCCATCGCTCTGCGGCCACGGTGAGGCAGAAGCGTCGTGGCTGAGGAAGATGCTCCCCGTCTGTTAGCCGAGGGACAGCCAGGAGAAACAGGAGGACCCAAGACCAAAGGTGTGCCTCCACAGCTCCCATGGCCTTTCCCCGGGCTGGAGCCCCACAGCCTGCTCGTCTGGAAATGCCTCACACACACACCGGAGAGGCCTGGCTAATCTTAGCCTCTCTCGGTTCCCTCACACAGACGGTCTGAAGGACTAAACTCAGATTGTCTGAAGCTGAGGGTGAACTAGAAGTAACGGAAAAGTATGTTGATACCTGGTAACGCTTGGTTCTTTTCTCTTCCTTTCGTGTTCTTTTTGTACTGTTTGATACCTGGAAAAGTCTGGAAAAGGCTTTAGGAATATAACAGGTTCTAACTGCTACAGAAGATTTTGTGCAAAAGACACTGGTGCACGGCTGTGCCTAACCACCACCATGAGATGTTTTATTTTTCCATCCCCAGGAAGACAGGGGTTCATAGACAAGTGCATGTGACAAGCTTACCATGACCATAACCATTGCCTCCAAAGCCACACAGAGAAACCCCGTCTCGAAAAAACAACAACAACAACAAAACACAAACAACAAACAAAAAAAAGATGTCTCTATTAGCTCCCCTCACACACTGGGGCTGAAATCCATGCTCAACACACACCGAACCAAGGCTGCAATGGCGGTGAGCGGCGGTGAGCAGCCAGGAACACCCTAGAGACAGCAGCCACCTTTGATTTTGAATTTTGGGTACCTGAGCGTTGAAAGCCTATGTTGTGAGATTTGTCACAATGCTCCATACTCAGTTGTTACGTGACCCCACCGTGACACACAGTTTTACAAAACTCCTAAAAGGTGTGTGCTGTTGTGATGACTTGTTTTTCTTGTAAGAAAATTGAAAAGCAATTTGCCCCAAGCTCATGGTCAGAGGAGGGGCTGACCTATGCCTTGGATCTGGGCACAGATCACCCCGCTGGCTGAACTTAGAGGTGAGTCCCTCATCCACCGGTCCCTGGAGAGCTGCCTGGGTGAGCTTGTGCAATGCAGCCCTTCCTGAACGCCAGCCATCTACTTCCTGCTGCAGGCATCACTCCTCAGAGACCCAGAGGCTGAAGCGTGCCATCTGTCACTGACAATTCCGGCTACATGCGTTACTGTGAACGCATGTTCACAGTACTGTTACTCCCCAGATGGAGGGGAGACTTGACAGTGACCTCACTGGATGCAGTGAGCGCAAAGGTCTGAATGCCACTGTTGGCGAATACAGCCTCTGGCATACTTGTGGAGGTGCTACACGTAGATGTGCTGAGTCTGGAACAATCTCCTTGCTGGCCGTGCTGTTTCTCACCTGTTATTTGGGATGCAGGTTAATGTCCTATCCCTGAGCAGTAAGAGACAAAGCATTTGCATATATTTAAGGCCAAAGAGATTCTCAGTGGTCAAGGGCAATCCCTGCACTTCCGGAGAACCAGAGTTCAGTCCCAGCATTCACCCTGGGAGGCAGACAGCTGCCTGTAACTCCTGCTCCATAGGATCCAGCACCCTGTTCTGGCCTCTTCAGACACTGCACTCATGCACAAACCGACACTCACACCCACAAGGTTGTTCACAATTAAGATAAAAAAGAATGGAGAAATATTTTTTAAAAATGGAAAGAAAATCTCTAACATCTATCTAAATTTTAGCCTTATTAAAAACTATTCTTTTGCCCCCAAAACATTGATAAATTTATGCTCAGTTTTATATTTCTAAAATTTGCTTCCAAAAAATAATTTTTCTGCTTTGATCAAAGTCTCCCATTTCAAAGAAATTATGAAGGTCCACAGGGCTTGCATTCCGGTCAGGACAAGTCAACACTTCTTTTCAGTTAAGTGTAATGAGTAAGGGGAATTTACTTACTGCTTGCTTAAGTGTATCGATTATTAATTAAAACCACATATTCAATATCCAGCACCATCATTTCTTGAAAGAGATAGTTTATAGGAACCAGGGACTATCCTTACCAGAACTCATGGACATTTCTTGAACCAAAAAGGAGAGATATCTTTGAGTAATGAGTAAGGAGAAGGAGGGAATAAAACTCACAAGAATAATTGTGCAGGGAGGGGCTGGAGAGATAGCTCAGTGGTTAGGGGAACTGACTGCTCTTCCAGAGACCAGACAGGCATGTGGTGTGCATACAGACACGCAGGCAAAACACGCATGCACAAAAGTAAAATGAATGAATCTAAAAGAATCTTTAAAGAACAACTACACAAACTCAGAATACTCTTACTGCTGTGAGGAGGGTGCCCAAATCAGTCATGTCTCTAGTATGAAGACAAAAGAACAAAACAAATAAAAATAACTGCTATACTAACGTATTGGGTACTATTATAGGAAATGCAGAGAGACAGGCGGGGCATTTAAAATCAGAAGATGGGAAGCAGTGACACACAAGGTGTGTGTGTGTGTGTGTGTGTGCAGTGCCCACAGAGGCCAGAGGACGGCATCAGATACCCAGGGGCTGGAATTAGCGGTATTTGTGAGCTGTGCTTCTGGGAACTGGACTTGGGTCTTCTGGGGCAGCAGGAAGCATTCTGTTTTTTTTTTTTTTTTTAAATTTAAATGTTTTACGTATCAACCACAATTCCTGAACCTTTCCCTCCTCCTTTGTCCCCCTCACCACCACGAACCCCATCCCATCCCCTTTCTGCTCCCAGGGAGGGTGAGGCCTTCCATGGGGAGTCTTCAAAGTCTGTCACATCATTTGGAGCAGGGCCCAGGCCCTCCCCCATGTGTCTAGGCTGAGGGAGCATCCCTCTATGTGGAATGGGCTCCCAAAGTCCATCGTATACTAGGGAAAAATACTGATCCCCTACCAGAGGCCCCATAGACTGCCCAGGCCTCCTGAGACTCAAGTTCAGGGCTCTGGAATGGTCCTATGCTGGTTTCCCAGCTGTCAGACTGGAGTCCATGAGCTCCCCCTTGTTCAGGTCAGCTGTCTCTGTGGGTTTCTGCAGCCTGGTCTTGGCCCCTTTGCTCATCACTTCTCCCTCTGCAACTGGATTCCAGGAGTTCAGCTCAGTGTTTAGCTGTGGGTGTCTGCTGCTCCCATCAGCTACGGATGAAAGCTCTAGATTGGCATATCTATGAGGGCTCTAGGATAGTCATCAATCTCATTATAGGGAAGGGCATTTAAGGTAGCGTCTTCACTATTGCTTAGATTGTTAGTCAGGATCATCCTTGTAGATCTCTGAATCTGCCAGATTTTTCTTTAAACCTTAATGGCTCCCTCTGTTATGGTGTCTCTTTTATTGCTCTCCTCTACTCTTTCCCGACTCAATCTTCCTGCTCCCTCATGTCCTCCTCTCCCCTCCTCTCCTCCCCTTCTCTCTCTCCTGACTCGCGCTCCACTCCCCTCATGCTCCCAATTTGCTCAGGAGATCTTGTCCCTTTCCCCAAGAAGCTCTCTCTTAACCCCTGAGCCATCCCAGCAAGTATGGGAAGGACCCTGAGGCCTAGGAATGTGGCTCAATGGCAAAGTAGTGGTCCAGGGTGCACCAGGCTGATGTGATCCACAGCACCACACACACGACACGTGACACACACATCACACGTGACACACACGTCACACGTGACACACACACTTCTCATGCGATGTCGATTTGAAGGAGGAGGCCATTGATGAGATATGAGGCTAGTGTGTGGGAACTGATGGTGGCCTTTGGCTGACGGCCATCAAGGAGAGGGACGTGTCAGTCCTTCAGGGAACGACGCTGGGTTCTGACACCACTGTAATCGATGGAGATTCTTCCTTCCCCCTTCTCCTGCGCCTAGTGAGGATTCAGCTCAGCCAACATCCTGACTGGCTCTGTGTGATGGTACATGGGGAACCTAGCCAAGGTCCCCACCCTGTAATGTACAGACTGAGATAAACGGATGCTGATGGAAGCTGCTAAACTGTGATTATGGCTATGTTACCTGCTGTGTCTAGGCAAACGGGGTTGTTGGCCCAGTCCTGGGGTAAGTAAACCCCATCTAACTCTCACCCTGGGACTATGCGCCCGAGGGTCCATTTTATCATGCCATCCACTGGCATCCATGCTAGCTTGCTGGACCAGGGAATACGATGTAGCCTTGAGCCGTGACCTCGCATTTTTGATAGCAGGATTTAGCTCCATGAATGCTGAAGTCGAGTCCATCCGCCCCATGACATCACTTCCACATGAGGGATTCGCATCAACTGTTACTCTTAGGACGCTTTCCGTTTAGTGGGATAAAACATGCAAACAAAAAGCTCCTTGCAGGGTGTTAAGACTCCATGTTGCATATGGAGGAAAAATCCTTCTCGCCAATGCTGGGAAACGAAAGGTTACGGGGAAAGGCAGCAATATTGCTAACCCACTTAGGCAAATGTTATGAGAAGTGTGTGCTACTTGCATATTCATGAAGAACCAAGTGTCTTGTATATTCATGAAGGGCTTACCGTTTGGATATATCTCAGCATTAAAGGCTGGCAGAGGAGACCGGGTCTGGACGTCTGTCCTGTTCTCTTAAACAAAGCAATACTTTAAACACTTGGTGTAGAACAGAAAAAAACCTAACCAAACCAAGCCAAACCATAAAAAACAACAACAACAAAACAAAAACAAAAATCCTGCTTTGTATGTTTTTGTATTTTATTTCTTCATCTCCTGGTTCTGTGTTTAAAAAGAGGCAAAGGCCCAAGAAAGATCACTGTAGGGCCCGATCAACAATCAGTTGATGTTTCCCCTAAATATGCTGGGGAAGGCGGTGGGAAGAGGACCCGGTCTGAGCCGGTCATTAAAGCATGGCACCTGAGATCGGATCCCCAGAACCCACGTATAAGCTGGGTGCAGTTGCTGATGCCTGTGACGGCAGTTCTGGTGGGGTGAGGAGAGGGGGGATCGTCGGAGCTTGCTGGCCTGTCAATCTAGACAAGGGCTGAGCTCTGGTTTCAGTGAGCGATCTGACTCAAACACAAGCTGAAAGTGAGTCATCACAGTGAAAGACACACCGACCTGGGGCCACACACACACGTGTTTGCACACTCACAATCAAATATGGACACACATTTCTCTCACACAACGCTGTAGTCCTATATCACACACACACACACACACACACACACACACACACACGTACACACACACACAATTGGAGTCACGATTCCTGAGAAGTCTCCATGATTTTAGAGATTTGAAGTTATTTTCAAACAAATATACGTATTTATCCGTTCTTTTCTGTTTTTGTGGACGCAGATGGAACGCTGAATATTGGCAATAAAACTGCTCAGAGCCGAGTTACAGCTCTGTGGAGGCTGGAGGAGGGAGAGTTCCCCCCCTCCCGGGGTCACCTGACCCCGGACTCCCTGGTGATTCCGCTAGGAGCTGAGTTTAGTCTTGTGCCCACGGTCTCCACGCCTCCCCCATCACTCCTGAGCTAGTGTTCCCGCAGTGGCATCTCCCGAGCTGTCTGTCTCCCAGGCCTCACGGTGCTCTGTGGGTCCCACAGGGCTAGCAGTCACCTGCTGTCACTGCAGGCTGATCCTGCATCGACCGGTTCATTCGGGGCTCTGCAGGAAGAGTAGCTCTGCATGTGTGTTAACTTCAGAAGCCATGCAGGTGACAGTACCAGGACTTGGCCAGGAGGTCCTTCTGCTCGGGGACACGGGAGCCTGGACTACTTGGTACCGTCAGTCCTGAAACGATCCTGTGACCTGGAGGAAGCAGCCTTCTTTTAATTAAGCGTGTAGAGGACACAGTGGCCTTCCCATCGGAGGGATGGACTGCTTGCACAGAATTCAGCTGGAATATCGCACAGCAGTGAACAAGGGGGGCAGCCCCACGGGGAGGAACTGGGGTCCTCAGGGAGTGAAGAGGACCCTGGCTCTCAGGAACATTCTGGTCCTTAACAGTAGCTGGGATATGAGAGGCTTGAGTGCTCAGAGGGCCTGGAGGGGATGACCAGGCCCGGGACCAACGCCCCGAATGTCTCGTCCGTCTTTCCTCTATTCCTGTGGACTCTTGCGGTGAAACCTAGCCCACAGCTCCGCTGAACTGAGCAGAGATGAGAGCCAGCACTCAGGCTGCTCTCTCCTTTGTAGCCCAGTGTGAGCCCCAGTCCACCGAAGGGTGCTGCCCACATTCGGGGCTAAGTCTCTCTGGAAACACCTAACAGACACATGCAGATGGGTGACAGACACTGTCCTAAGCGTTGTCATCTTCTCTCGCTGATAATAGATGAGCTTCCACTGAGGCAGGCACTCTGCTGCCTCCGTGACTCACTCAGATCTGGCCTATGTAAGAGCGTGTCAAATGTCGCTTTCCCTGTGGGTTACAGGTACGGAGTGGAGAGACAAGGGCCAGTGTGGAGAATTTCCCTATACCCAGCCTCCTTTACCCTCCTGGCCCAGCCGAGTGGAGAGGAAGATTTGCGGGATAAAGCTGCCCTTAAGGAAGTGTGACCCTTGTGAGGGAGGCTTGTCCCTTCCGCAGCCTTGGCTAGCACTGCACTCCCCTGCTGACAGCAGCCACAGCTCTCTGCCAGGCAGAGCAAACAGCAGAGCCTACACCGCAAGGAAGAAGCTTCTGCCAGGGTTCCTCTGTTCAAAGGCCGGGTGCAGGAGGGGCCGAGTCTAGGGGGGGAGGGAGGGGCTGCTGGGGAGGAGGGAAACCGGCTCAAGACCCTCCCACATGCATGCTCCCACATACATGATCCCCCACATGCTCCCACACACATGATCCCCCCACATGCTCCCACATACATGATCCCCCCACATGCTCCCACATACATGATCCCCCCACATGCTCCCACATACATGATTCCCACACACATGCTCCCACATACATGATCCCACACGCAGTGCTTCCACATACATGTTCCCACACGCATGCTCCCACATACATGTTCCCCCACATACATGTTCTCCCACCACACATGCTTCCCCACATACACGTGCTCCCACACCACATGTGGTTTAACAGCCAAAATCAGGCTGAAAACCTCAAGTCACTTTGCTTCTGGGGGAGGGAGGGGAGAGGACCCATGGAAACACTCAGGCAGCCACTTGTTGGAGGAAAAGCCACGCTGCTCTCTGTTCATACTCAGCAAGCGGTTTTTTGAACTGCCTTGAGTGTGTTACTCTTCTCATTGCTGGGACAAGCACACAGACAAGAGGTGACTTAGGGAGGAGGTGAAAGCTTGGCTGGCAGTTTGAGGGGACACACTTCTGTGAGGGGGCGGGGCATGTATGATGTTCACCCTGTTTCTCAAGGGAACAGTAAGTAGGGAGAGATGAACGCTGGTGTTCAAAAGTGCTGTCCTCCCCTGCGTGTGCGCGTGTGCATGTGTGAGTGGTGTGCTTGCCCGTGTGGGTGCATACACGGGACAGATTAACGTCCAGTGTCGTCCTGTCCTCAAGTTCCCGTCACATTACTTTTGAGACAGGGTCTTTGCCTCACTTGGACCTTGACGAGCGACTGGCCTGGCCACCTAGCAAGGTCGGGTCTGTCTGTCTACGCACTCAGCCGTCTTTCCAGACTTTATCTTTTAAAATTCACCTGGGCACGCTGGTCTGAGATCATTGGCCGACATGGTGGGGGGCGGTCTTCCTAGACCCATGCAACAATGTAATTCACTAATTCCCCAGGTGTTTCTTAATCAAGCTGACAATAAAACCCAACCATGATACCCGGGAAAACATTTCTTCTCCGAGCCACTCGGCTATTCCCCCAGTTCTCACAAGGAAATGGAAGGGAGGAGAAAGAGAAAATAGAGTGAAGGGAAGAACAGGGAGGAGGGGAGGGAGGAGGAGAGAGGGGAAAAGGAAGGGAAGAGATGGGGGCAAGGGAGGGAGGGGTGGGGGAGGAGGTGAGGGAGGGAGGGGTGAGGGAGGGGTGGGGGAGGGGTGGGGGGAGAGGCGGCCTCTTTCCCAGGACACAGCTGTTGAAGTGAGGGAATGACCATGACCCCCACGCCACCCTGTCAGGAGACACCGTGTCTGCTGTGCTCCATGCAGTCACTGGACAACAAAGCTGAGGTCCACGCCCTGTGTAACCATCACTCAGGGGTCTGAGGTCCACACCCTGTGTAACCATCACTCAGGGGTCTGAGGTCCACGCCTGTGTAACCGTCACTCAGGGGTCTGAGGTCCACACCTGTGTAACCATCACTCAGGGGTCTGAGGTCCACGCCTGTGTAACCATCACTCAGGGGTCTGAGGTCCACGCCTGTGTAACCGTCACTCAGGGGTCTGAGGTCCACGCCTGTGTAACCGTCACTCAGGGGTCTGAGGTCCACGCCTGTGTAACCATCACTCAGGGGTCTGAGGTCCACGCCTGCACAAAGGCCACCCAGGGTCTTCTCCAGATGGAGCATGGCTGGCTCCTCTCCTATCAAACGCTACCACTTCAGGCTCCTTCCCCTCCTCCACAGCATAACGGGCCTCTGCCTTTTGTCAGTATTTTAACATGAATCTTTTTCTAAGTCTTTTATTTTTTTGTCTTGTGCCTAAGTATCATTTATTTTCATGGCTGGGATGTCAGAAGCAGAGGCGGAATTGATTCTGTCTATCACATTTGTGAAAAAAAAAATGAAGTTTTGGCAAATAACTTCCCCTAGACACACAAATGGATGAATTGGTGTAACAGATATCCCCCCCCCCCCGCCCCCTGGTTCCTAGAAAAAAAACAAGTAATAGTGCATCCTCTCTATCAGAGCAGGGAGGGCTTATTTATTTCCATTCTTTATAGTTGATGCCCTTCAAGGTAATGCCTGTAGCTATTTGCACAAAGGGTTATCACTATAGTTGCCTGGTTGTTTAAAAGACACACACACACACACACACACACACACACACACACACACACAGAGAGAGAGAAAGAGAGAGAGAGAGAGAGAGAGAGAGAGAGGTAGAGGGAGACACTTATCTTCTGGTGGGGGGAGGTAGTATTTGCCTCTATATACAGGGTCAAAACAGTCACCAAGTTTCCGGGACAGGACACCCTTAAATGGAGTGTTGTGTTGCAACATCGGCTCGGATGTTGCCATTACAGTTTGAAGTTGCACAAGTACATCCTTGTTGAGGTTGGGAGGAACTTTCTGGAAGAAAGCAGACTTTCACACCTACATGATTTTGCTTTTATAGGAGACTATTACTTTTGGAATTCCTATTAAACAGGGCTGGTTTTCATAGATGCTTCTAGAAAAAGCAATCCTGTCTTCTGCCAACAGGCAATCTTAAGGGTCTGCACAGGTGCCTTGTAAACCCCACAGTTAGCCTGTGTCGACAGTGGGTTGATTGCTCTGATACCACGAATGATGCAGACATTTGCTATCTGGGATGACTTCATGGGAGCACTCCCCTTGGGAACACTTGGATCACTGGGTCTAAGAAAAACTAACTTGGGGTCAGGGTTGGAAAAGCACAACTCTGAGATACAGGCTTGGCAGGGGTCTGTTACTATTTATAGAAACGGGCCTGCTTTCTATCTGGCTGACAGTTTCACAAAGGAGGCCAATGTTCAGGTGCGTGTTTCTGAGCATTTGCATGTTTTCAAATGGCTGTCTTCTAGATCCGTTTTCAAAAGATGTCTTTCCCTAGACACAAGAGAGTACCGTTAATGCTAAATAAGAACATTAACAGATCCCTTTCATGAGTGACAAAGACGCTAAAGACATGGATTGTCCTCTTCTGAGTGTCCTGGAGGAGTAACTGCAGCCCCGTGTGAGGCCAGAGGTCCAGGTGAAGGCTGGAGAATGACTTGTTCTTTGTGTCCCATGAGGCTGGAGACAGTTACAGGCAAAGGATAGATCTCACAGATCTGGATTTCCTCAGTTGTCTGGAGTTTAAAAAATCAGCTAAGGAGCCATTGTTATAATAAAGCATCTGAAGCAATTCATCAAGAGGAAAGGCTCATTGTCGCTCACAGGTTGGGGATATCAATCCAGGATTGGTTGACTCCATTGCTTTTGGGCCTGTGTGGAGGCAACAAAACATGGCTGGCCATTTTGCTGAAACAAAAGGCAGTCTCTTTGTAGCCCAGACATGAAAAATAGGAGAAGGAGGGAGGCAGGGGCATGAGCCCTCAAGGGCATGCCTTCATGACTGGAAGACACCCTCCTCTTGAAACCTTCACTACCCTCAACAGTGCCAAGGGCCTAAGACTTTACCACATGGGCCTGCAGGAGCATCTGAGATCCAGATTACGGTCTGCGATTTCACCTTTATGATGAAGGCAGCTGGCAGACCAATGGTCCTGCCCAGATGTGAACCCTGTGAGCTAAACAGTTGAGCTATGCCCCATGGAGCAGTAGTGGCACAGGCATGATGGGATTAACCGATCACTTCCCGACTGGCGTTAAGGCCTGCTCCACAGAGAGAAACGCAGGGCAGGCCGGTTACTGTCAATTCACTCAAGAACCCATGGCTGGAGAGCTCACAGCCCGCAGGGACGAACCTACTACCATTATTTTGCTAAATGGCGAAGTATTAAACTGACCTCCAAAGCTGTATGTCTACACTCATAGATTAGTGTAGCTCTCAGATCTCATCGGAGGGGTTTGTCTAGAGGACAGCAGTTAAGCAGAAACGTACAACTCCGATGCTCTCCTCTCCTTGTCCCTGTTCCTCCATTCCTCTATTTATCCTCTCTGCCCGCCAGCCCCGCCTGTCCTTTCTCCCGCCTCGCTATTGGCCATTCAGCTCTTCATTAGGCCCACAGGTGTTTCAGACAGGCAAAGAATCACAGCTTCACAGAGTTAAACAAACGCAGCATAAGTCACACACCATAAAACAATATTGTACCACAGGGGCTGGCTTACAGTTCAGAGGTTTTGTCCATTATCTTCATGGTAGGAAGTATGGTGCCATGCAGGCAGGCATGGTGGCAGGGAGGAGCTGTGAGGGTTCTGCATTCAGATGAGAGAGAGGGAGACAGAGAGACAGAGACAGAGAGACAGAGACAGAGAGATACAGAGAGACAGAGACAGAGAGAGACAGAGACAGAGACAGAGGCTGGCTTGAGCTTTTGAAACCTCAAAGCCCACTCCCCAGGGGCACAATCCTCCAAGGCGCACCTACTAATCCTGTCAAAGCTCACCCTTCCCTAGTATTCAAATATTTGAACCTATGGGGACTAGTCTTTTCTAACCACCACACAAAGTAAAGACTATTTCTGCATGGCTACATCATTTGAAAAGTCTACTAAAAGAAAAATGGGTTATTAGTCAGGTAGCCTGGGAAACCCTTTGTGAGATGAGTAGAGAAAACCAAACCAAACCAAACAAAGTGAGTCTACAAACCAGGCACATGCTTTTAATCCAGGCAACAGCAGGACAGTGTCTGTTCAAGGCCAGCCTGGTCAGCACAGTGAGTCCCAGGCCAAGCAAGCAGCTGAGAGTTACAAGGTCAGAGATGCTCTCTACTAAAAAGTTCCCAGAGCTCTTTGCGCCGTCCACCTGCAGTCAAACTGGGAGCTGTGATAGCCACTTCCCCAGGGAACCCTAAGCCCCCAATGTGCTCCGGTGTAGGTCTGGCTTAGACTGGATGCTCTTGAATTTTTTTTCCCTTTAGGGATCTAAATTATGGCTGTACATTTGAAATGGAATCAGAATCTTATGACAGAGCAAAATGCTGCCATCCTGTGATATGATTGATTGTTACTTTTGGGCTCCTGGCTATCCATCTGACAAGGAATTAACTTTTCTAGAAACTGTTAAATACAGATAAAGACTCAGCATGCTGCCTTGGTTCTCATGACCTTAAAGCCAAGCTTATCGGAGGGTTTTGTACATCAGAAACTATTCCAAAGTTACGCTGGACTCCATGGTGGAGTAACAAGAGGCTGCATGTAGCAGCCGATCTCACCTGGGGGTCTGTGATGAAGCAAGGTTTTCTCTTCCCCTCTCTTTGCCTCTCTCCTAGAGATAACCCTTTAACTCTTCATTTGGAAACGTGTTTTTTTTTTTATTCTCTGATATGGAGCAGAATTGCTGAGCCAGTCTTAAAACAAAATGTGGGCACCTCAGTTTGTGTTTTTGATGGGGAGAAAGCAAAGAGAGAGAGCATTCGAGGACAGTTTCTAAACATGTGGGATGCTTAAAGTGATTTTTAGAAATGGTGGGCATTATGATCTCTCCTCATAGGAAAGCAGAGACTGTGTGTGTGTGTGTGAGAGAGAGAGAGAGAGAGGCTCAGCACCCGAGCAGAGAGGGGGGAGGGGGCTCAGCACCTGAGGGAGGGTCTCCCACAGGAGGGAGGGTGGCAGTCAGGAGGTTTGTTAGGCTGCTCTTGAGTTGCACATCAGGCGCTATTAAGTGTGAACTGTCAATCTTGTTTGTTTTGCTCTAACGTGGGCTGCCCAGGCCTGGGCACAGGTGATGCCCAGGAAAGTCCTGGGGGAAGGCATAGGGGAGGAGCCAGCAATTCTCAGGCCTTGTCACAGAGTGAAAACCAACAGTCTATGTGTGAAGTAAAAGTCAATGGACCCATTTAGCCATGCCCTTTCCCATCTAGGTAAAAAAGCGTCCTGCACTCAGCTCACAGGCCAGCTCAGCCAGAGCCGCAAGGCTTGTAGAGAAGGAAGGGAAGAAATTGTGCTCCTTTTGATTTCTTTTCGCTTGTTCTGAACACTATTCTAAATCCATCCTCAACTCACAACCAGGGTTTGGGTGTGAAATGTCCCCACAGGCTCACGTGTTATGTGTCGGTCCCCAGCTGGTATTGAGGGTGTGGGGTCTACCTAGAGTCATGGAGCAGGAGGGCAGGCCGCACCCAAGTCCCGACCCAGCCCCAGGTGCAGAGAAAGCTCTCCCTGCACCACAGATCTAGCAGATTCTGCTCCATGTCCTCCTGGCTGTTCAGTTTGAGTGGTTTGGAAACAGACAAAGGATCCTTTATGGGCCTCTCAATCATGAGCTGTGAGAAAAACCCTGACTAATTAACAATGTGTCTCAAATATCAAGAGGTGAGACAGATAGTTGATATGGGATTATTTTTGTTAAGAAAATCTTTATTCGTTTATTTTGCGTGTGTTGGGGGTAGGAGCAGAGTGTGCCATGTCACTACCGTGGAAGGCAAGACGGCCGCTCCTGGGAATAGGTCACCTCCTACCTATCCTGTGGGTCCATGTGTGGCAAGTGCCTTTACCCATGAGCCATCCTGCCAGCCCTGGTTCTCTTTGTCCCAGATTAATAGAGTGGTGTGAGCTGTGTGGGGGCTGTGGCAGACTCCGTGCGTGGGGAGGACAGATGAGCATCACTGAGAGGAAGGACTGCTCAGTGGTCAGGGCACTAACCACCCTTCCAGAGAACCTAAGTTTGGTTCCTGACAGCTCACAACCACCTCACCTCCAGCTCCAGCTCCAGGGGATCTGATGCTCTCACATGGCCACACGGTTACTACCAAGCTGGGTCTGTGTGTACCAGCTTAGGCATGGCCCACAGGAAGACTCCAGGAGGCACCCAGCTGGGTCTGTGTGTACCAGCTTAGGCATGGCCCACAGGAAGACTCCAGGAGGCACCCAGCTGGGTCTGTGTGTACCAGCTTAGGCATGGCCCACAGAAAGACTCCAGGAGGCACCCAGCTGGGTCTGTGTGTACCAGCTTAGGCATGGCCCACAGGAAGACTCCAGGAGGCACCCAGCTGGGTCTGTGTGTACCAGCTTAGGCATGGCCCACAGGAAGACTCCAGGAGGCACCCAGCTGGGTCTGTGTGTACCAGCTTAGGCATGGCCCACAGGAAGACTCCAGGAGGCACCCAGCTGGGTCTGTGTGTACCAGCTTAGGCATGGCCCACAGAAAGACTCCAGGAGGCACCCAGCTGGGTCTGTGTGTACCAGCTTAGGCATGGCCCACAGGAAGACTCCAGGAGGCACCCAGCTGGGTCTGTGTGTACCAGCTTAGGCATGGCCCACAGGAAGACTCCAGGAGGCACCCAGCTGGGTCTGTGTGTACCAGCTTAGGCATGGCCCACAGGAAGACTCCAGGAGGCACCCAGCTGGGTCTGTGTGTACCAGCTTAGGCATGGCCCACAGAAAGACTCCAGGAGGCACCCAGCTGGGTCTGTGTGTACCAGCTTAGGCATGGCCCACAGGAAGACTCCAGGAGGCACCCAGCTGGGTCTGTGTGTACCAGCTTAGGCATGGCCCACAGGAAGACTCCAGGAGGCACCCAGCTGGGTCTGTGTGTACCAGCTTAGGCATGGCCCACAGGAAGACTCCAGGAGGCACCCAGCTGGGTCTGTGTGTACCAGCTTAGGCATGGCCCACAGGAAGACTCCAGGAGGCACCCAGTAACTTAGGAGGTTCCCATGGCCCGTCTAGTGTTTCCTTCTAACTATAATGAGGCTACAAGATTATGCTGTTATTTTTGGTTTATGACAGCGAATGGAAATCTAGACTCCTTCCCAGGGGTCCCACACTGGATCCTGCTGCCTCTTGGTACCCAGGGAATGCTCAGGCATTTGGACGATGAACAATTATTTACAGTTTTAATTCTCACTGGTCCTCTAGTGAGGCTGTCTCAGCGATCCGTGCTTATTGTTAATTACAGCCCCGGGAAGCAGAAGTAAAGTTCACTGCCACTGTCATTCACTGTGTGACTTGGCTCAACACACAACTGGATGCTATAGATGTTTGTGGGCGATCAGGTAAGGGAATGGAGGTTAAAAAAAAGTCTAAATCAGGCAGTGGTGGTGCATATCTTTAATCACAGCACCCAGGAGGCAGAGGCAGGAGGATCTCTGTGAGTTTGAGGCCAGCCTGGGTTACATAGTAAGATCCTGTTTAAAAAACAAAACACACAGACAAACTTAAAATTGGAAACTAATCAGAGCCAAGGATGTAATGGACCTGGAAAATGCTTGACCAGCATGTATGAAGGTCTAAGTTCAGTCCATAGTATTGAAAAATGAACTGAATAATGAAAAACAGAATACTCTGTAAGAAAATCTGATTTCTGAGACAGAATTGTATCAGATATCTTGTAACTACTAAAAGAATGAACTTGTTAACAAGTAAACTGGCTATAAAATGTTGTAAAAGAAGGGGCCAGCAAGGTAAAGGTCCTGAGTTCGATCCCCAGGATCCATCTAGTAAGAGAGAGAACTTACTCCTGCAAGTTGTCCTACGCACACACAAACACGCACACCTCATTTTCTGGGGACACAGTCTGTGCCTCCCTCAAGTGTACTTTCAAACTTGTCAGCAGATGAACAGGAACGGACTTTAGTCCCCTGTGCTATAGTGCCTCCAAAAACACCCATGAAATACGAAGAAACTCACCAACTCTGACTCAGAGTAGAGTTTAGCAAGATAACTCGATGCCTGTAAGAATCATTTTTTTTTTCTCCAATTCTTAAACTTTACTTTACATACCATCCCAGTTCTCCCCCTACCTCCCCTCGCTCGTCCAGCTCTCCCCACCCCATCCCCTGTGGCCTCCTCAGTGAGGGCAAGGCCTCCCATGGGGGCAATGCAGTCAGTCCCATTGCCACATCAAGGCAGGGCCAGCTCTCCCACCCTGTGTCAAGGCTGTGCAAGGTATCTTGTCACAGGGATTGGGCCCCAAAAAGCCAGTTTATACTCTAGGGGCAGCTCCCGGTCCACTGCCAGTGGCCCCGCAAACTGCCCAAGCCACACACCGTCACCTGCATCCCGGCGGCCTGCATTGGTGGTTTAATGGCGAGTGTAGCTGCTTTCAAGAGTAATTTGTGAAACACCAGTGAGACGGGGAAAATCAGTTGCTACTAGATTGAAAAATGCTGTGTATCTCTGCTTGCAGGATTTCTTCTGAAATAAAGCTGCTACTCTCCTCAGGTGGCAAGCATATTTAGAAATATCCAGCTGGCAAAATCCTCCCGAGTTTACAGATTATCTTGTTTCCAAGGATAATACCCAAGTAGTTGTAAGTTGTCATGGCTACTGCCATCACTCACTCAGCAATGATCACATGTGTGAGTGGTCATCCATACTCAGGGCAAGGTGCTCACCAATAAATAGCCAGGAAATGAGGCTTCAGGTCTGGACCATGTGGGAGAGCTTGCTGGTAAGCGAGTGTCGTCATGCCCGAAGTACCTATGACCATCTTTCCGGCGCCTCTGGAGGAAGTGTCTTGCCCCTGACCACAGCTAAAGAAAACTGGGGTTAGCTTAGCCGTGGCTAAGAAAGGTGACTGCTTTTAGAAACAGGAAAATTCTCATGAAAATAGATGCTCTTAAAAAGATAACTTGCTTTGTAGAGCAGACTGGCCTGAAACTCACAGGGATCTGCCTGCCTCTGTCTCCTGAGTGCTGGGATTAAAGGTGTGTGCCGCCTTTTTTTTTTTTTTTTTTTTTTTTTTGGTATAGACGTCTTTATTTTTTAATGGATTTTATGTGCATTGGTGTTTTGCCTGCATGTATGTCTGTAGGAGGGTGTCAGGTCCCCTGGAACAGGAGACACAGACTGTTGTGAGCTGCCACAAGGGTGATGGGAATTGAATCCGGGTCCCCTGCAAGAGCAGCAGGGCTCTTAACCGTTGACCCCACCCTCCAGGCCCTTCATTCTTGCTTTTGCTTTATCCCTGTATTTTTGGGTAGGGTATCTAATCCAGGCTGGCCTCAAGCTCCCTATGAAGCTGAGGATGACCTGTTCTGGATCTTTGTCTCTATGTCCCGAGTTCTAGGATCACACATGTGCACCATCACACTTGTTGTATGTGCTGCAGTGCTGCAGATCATATCCAGGGCCTCACGTCTCCCAACCGAGCTACATCCTACCTCATTCTAACATTCTTTCCTAGTCTATTAATCACATAACTGGTCAGGCAGACATATATGCTAAACTCACCCTTTTTTATTTCTAGTAAAACATTAAGTCTTTTGGAAAAGTAGTATAAAAATACAAGTATTCATGAATAGAACACCCTGGTTTTTCCTCATATCAAAACCATTTTAAGATTTAATGTTTAGTGTGCATATGTACCGTGTGCAGGCCCCGCTGCCTGAGGAGGTCAGGAGGTGGCATCAGATCCCAGATCCCTGGAGCTGGAGCTGTGGGTGACTGGAGCTGTGGGTGACTGGAGCTGTGGGTGACTGAGCCACCGCGTGGGAGCTGGGAATTGAACCTGGGTCCTCTACCAGCCAGTACTCTTAACTGCTGGGGCAACTCTCCAGCTCACTAAAAATGCATTTGTAATGAAGACTGGCCTAGTAAGGATTTTTGGCTAAATTGATAGCAACAATAATTACATTCTGAAATGACATGCTTTTAAGATCACTGTCATGATGGAGAAAAAGCACATTGGTTTAAAACATGAACAGAGGTGAACAGGCACCAAGGTCTTAGTAAGGAATTTGAAGGTACCTTTAGCAAAGGAAACTTTGACCTCCTTTTCTGTGGCTGATGCTGAAGATGCGCATCAGGAATTTTTGTGTCGTGGGTCTGTGAAGGGCAATGTTGTCACCTTGACCAGCCTGGAAGCACCACGGAATCAAGTCTCTGGGCATGTCTGTGTGTGAGGGGCCGCTGGTTTGGTGTGAGGCGGGAAAGCCCAGCTGGAATGTGGACATATCATCATAATCTGGGTCCCTGGCTGAATACAAAGGAGAAAGAGAACTTTGTCAGTGGCGTGTGCTGCTCTGTCTGTGCACCTGAGCTTCATTCCACTGCTCACGTCAAGCAGCTCACAGCCTGTAGAACTCCAAGGGCTCTGGCATCTTCTGGCCTCCTTGGGCACCCACACATATGTGCATATACCCACAGACACACATGCTTACCTGTGGTTAAAAACAAATCCTCTCTGCGCATTGGCTGTGGATGCAGTGAGGGCGGACACCTGCTGCTGCAGCCGCCACGCCGTCTCCCGTGAGGAGGACTGTGGCTGGAACTGAGTTTGAACACACCCTTCTTTCCTAAAAATCCCCATCCACAGGTGTTTTGTAGCAACATCAGGAAAAGTAACTTTCCCTGTCTGTAGAACAGAAGGCCTGGGATATTTTGTGGAATGTCACAGTTGTTAGCTCAAGCCACATCCAGACTCTGGGAGCCTGTTCCATAGCAGTCAAATTCACGACATTAAAGCACCCTCATAGTTTCTAAAGTTTGTGCAAACAAAATGAAACAAACAAAAAACCCTATTATTCAACAGCAAACAGTTACATTATTCTAATGCTCCATAAAGTGGCTCCTGACACTATCACCATTAATTACTCCCACGAATTATCCATTCTATTATGTGGACACATCACTTGTTAGAGTCAGGTGCCTGGAAAGTAATGTTTCCTAAGTTATGATGATAGTTATGGGGCTCATCTCCATGTTAAGTCTCTTTAAGGCACTACGTGTATCTGCACAGCTGCCTGGCAGGAGCTGTTTGTGTATTAACAGAGAAAAGCAGCTGCTATGGGCCCCTGAGGGCTCTGTCTTGAGCCCCTGGAGCCACCGCAGGCCAGGTGGTGCTGGCTCCAGAAGAGCCTGGTTGACTGTCTAGGCCACAAGGATCCTGGTTCCGCAAGGCCTGGCACTACTGTCAAGATGTCACTGTCTCCCACCAGGGCCACAGCTGCAGTGCGCTCTCCTGTGTTGCTCTCCTGTGTTGCTGCTCTCCTGCGCTGCATTTCTGCGTTGCAGCTCTCCTGCATTGTTGCTCTCCTGCGTTGCATTTCTGTGTTGCACTCCTGCGTTGCTCTCCTGCGCTGCTGCTCTCCTGCGCTGCTGCTCTCCTGCGCTGCTCTTGTACCCGATTTCCTTCACGACTGTCGTCTGCCCTGCTTGTCTTCTTTTCCTATTCTTCCCCCTCCACCCATCCTGTCCCCCACTTAGCATGGACACAGCCAATTCACCACTTCTAGAAAAGAAATCACCCACTAGCATGCTCATTTCTGCCTCTCCTTATGATGGCCTCATTTTTGCTCTACTTACAGCTTCTAATCCTTCCTGTGGCTGCCTGTTTATAAATCATTATTTTTCATTTGTGTTTGAACTTCATTGCCATAGATGAATATTCTCAAGAATATCATGATTTGTGATGTAATAGCGCTGTGTGTGTGTGTGTGTGTGTAGGAGACTTGGCATGGGACTAGACATAACATTCGCCACAGAAACCCTGCTATAAGCCACCTCTCCTCATTCATCCCTGTCTATTATTTTCACACCTAAATCTCATTATTAGCCCTGTGATATTTTTAGTCATCAAAATTATCACTGTTATTTAAAACTCAGGAAATAGGTTGAGGATAGTCAATTAAAATAGATACCTAAGGTTAAAAAGGGGGAGGGGAGCAGGGCCACGCCCCATGAAGCCAGAGAGCAGCTCACGACGGGACAG
Source organism: Phodopus roborovskii (assembly GCF_943737965.1). Lineage (NCBI taxonomy): Eukaryota > Metazoa > Chordata > Mammalia > Rodentia > Cricetidae > Phodopus > Phodopus roborovskii. The sequence goes on along the minus strand of NW_026126639.1, from coordinate 4,460,551 downwards.
GGACTCACCCTGTGTGGATGAGAAGGCCCGGGTAGCCCCCTTGTCTCAGCTCAGCAGGCATGGCTCCAGGGAGCAAAGTGCCCTTGTGTGAGAACATTGCAGGCTGGGGAAAAGGGAGTGGACACGGCCTGGGTTAACCCACGGGATACCGCAAAGCCTGGTGTATCATAAGTGCCAGGGTTAACATGGCAATGGTGGTTCACACCCAAAACCCCAGCACTTGGAAGTAGCGGGATCCGGCCCTAGGCTATGAAGCCTAACAAAAAAGGCTGATGGCTCAGAGGATGAAGGCACTGATCACTGGGACCCACACGTGAAGGAGATCCATCCCTGCAGGGTTACTCGGACCTCCACCCACATAGGCTTACGTCCTAGACTGAGGTGAGGGAAGGGGACTCTGGGGACTCGAGCCTAGAGTCCCTCTGGGGTTCCCAGTGCTGGCAGCAGTGTGGACCAGACTTCTCAGTGCACACTGCCGCCATGGCCCTGGCCATGATTCTGCATCATGGGTGACAAGCACGCCTCCGGTCCGCTGCCTGAGTTTAGCAGACGTTCTTGTGTTGCCTCAGCTGGCACCTGTCACCTGTCACTGTGACAGTCTTGATTTGAACCACCACCCATCTCCCTGTCCATGTCCTCTAGTCCTCTCACTGGACCCAAACTCCAGGCCTCGCATCTCAGCCAGTCTTACGTAGTTTTAACTTGGAGAACTGGGTGCTGAATACCGTCTGCCCCTCATTAAAAGGCCTTTTCTCTCGTGACACGGGCAGTAAGCTTTACTATTACAGCTGGGAGCCACCATCAGCACCCTTGGCTTTTACAGCAGCCTGTACTCACACTGGGTGCTCAGGGACATTCCTATCAGGACATAGTGCTACTACCCTCTACCTGTTTGGGTGGCCATTTATTTAAAGCAGTTCTGAAAGTCCTGAGGAGGAGATGTGCTAAGAAGCCAGGACCACATACATGCCCTGGGGAATTCTGCAGAACCTATGCTGCTCAAGCAGGGAAGGGAGGACCCTCTGGTCCTTTCAAATAAGCACCTGCTGGAGAACTTGGAGAATGGAGGACACCAAGGCCCAGAGAAGGAAAAGCAGCTTGCTCAGCATCAGCTAGCAGGCGAAGGAGATGACGGGTTTTCTGCTGTACTCAAGACTACCTGGATCCCTCCCAGAAGCTCCATTTTGGCCTGAGGAAGACACCAGTCACACCACCATACACGTGGCTCATTTGTGTACCTAAGCATAACTACTGATTGTCTAGGACAGAGCAGCTGCACGTGTGTCTACATGGTGTGATACAAGAACCCTCTGTGCTGACATACAGTCCTGGACAGCCCTTGATTTGAAAAGGGCCGTCACCAAGAACGCTTGACTTTTGCATAAAAAATCTACAAAGACCAGTGAGCAATACTTAATTCCACACCAGGAGTAAGGGCTTGGCCGAAGGTGATCTCAGTATAACCCGGGCCATGTGATGGTGGCTGGATCTGGATTACCTCCACCAGCAATGCCACACCGGGGGAAGAAAGCAAATAATGTACATGGAAACAAAGTGTCAGACACTGAGCTTCCACAGACCTCAGGCCCAAGGTGACAGGGCCCATTTCTTTGCCATCCCAACAGTACTTTAAAAATAAGACACACAATCCTAATGTCCTTAGAGAGCTTAACAGACAGACAGACACGTTCATCATTTTTTAGGAAGAACACTATGTTTCCCCCAGAGAAACTTACTTGGGAAAGGCAAGTACCTAGAAAGGGATTTTGTTAGAAAGTCCAGCACACAGGGAAGGAAATGCCTCAACACAGAAAATTTAATGAGTAAATAAACCCTTTAGTTTCAATGGTGGGGAAGACAGAGGACAGAAATGGATGGCTGCCAGCTGGTCCATACCCTCAGTATTCCTCCCCTTCTTCTGCCTCTGCTTCCACGGAATCCACGCCCACCTCTTCATAATCCTTCTCCAGAGCCGCCAGGTCCTCCCGGGCCTCTGAGAACTCGCCTTCCTCCATGCCTTCTCCCACGTACCAGTGCACAAAGGCCCGCTTGGCGTACATGAGGTCAAACTTGTGGTCCAGGCGGGCCCAGGCCTCTGCGATGGCCGTGGTGTTGCTCAGCATGCACACGGCCCTCTGCACCTTGGCCAGGTCTCCCCCAGGGACCACGGTGGGGGGCTGGTAGTTAATACCCACCTGCCAGAGAAGGAGAAAAATACAATAAAGTCTATACTGACCCCAACAATGATAGTTTACAATAAATTGGGGGCTGTAGGCCCAGGTTAAACTGAAACACTCACACTTTTGGGAATGAACAGTCACCTACACAAAAGTAACATGTATGACGATTTTAAAGAACTTATTTGAACTAATGGCCAAACTGGAAACAAAGGCCTAAAGAGAACCCTATCCAAGGTTTATTGTATGCTGAGTTAAAAAGACCCACCTGAAATCTTTGTGTTTAATGTGCAGCAGTGAACTCCAGCAAGGAGAACTCCCAGCTGGGGGATGATAATCCTAGCAATGTGCTAGGTTGGTAACCTTGTCACACTCTGATGAACAGATGGCTGTTAGCAGTGGCTAGCAACACTCAGACTAGAGCTGGAGCACACAAGGACAGACTCAAGGGTCCACCCCAGGTCAAGGACACTCCCACTTTAAGATCGACCGACCGCATAAGCATAACCTTTGCTGCTCTCTGCTGGTCTGCCACCCAACCATCATCGTGTAAGAGGCATACTGTATCTGGAACATGCACAAAGACTGCCTTTTGTGTTAAAGGGACAGAAGAAAGCTTTGTGCATGTGCTTCAGGTTAGTTATCCATCACGAAAGTCAAGTGTCAGCTTTTCATAGTTTTAATACATTTTGTTACTCTTATAATGTAAAGGTTATAAAAATTATTTCCAAAGCCCAATCTGGTTTCAAACTCACTATGTGGCCAAGGATGACCACAGGCATATGCCATCATGAATGCCAAGCTAAAAAATCAATTTTTAAACATGAAAACTAGTGTAGCCCAAGTAAATGTTTGTAAAAGAAATGTGTGGTAAACCATAAGATGCTGGCAAAAAGGAACCTTGGGCAAAGAGACCGACAGGGTCCATCTGGTGTCAGCAGCCTAACCCTGTGGAATACTCAGCCCTCACACTTCCCCAAAGGTCAGCTACCGCAGACCACAGGGTCACCGGGGAGGGACCTGGGTGAGGGACAGTACCCCAGTACCAGTCAACAGTCACCCCCTGCCATACTTTCTGGAAAATTCATTTGTCCGCTAAAGGTTTGGTGACTGATGGTTTTTATAAGGATGCTCAGTATTTGGAAAAGTGTTAAAGTCACTTAGCAACTTAATTACTGCTCATGCTCATTGGGCCTGACGTGGAAAGGGGAGGTCTTACCCAAAGCTGTGGCCCTGAGCAGGTGCTATCGCTTGCTGGCAGATACAGCTGTCAAACAGCCCAGTCCTACCTTAAATCCAGTTGGGCACCAGTCCACAAACTGGATAGTACGCTTGGTCTTGATGGTCGCGATAGCCGCATTGACATCTTTTGGGACCACATCCCCTCTGTACAGCATGCAGCAGGCCATGTATTTGCCATGGCGAGGGTCACACTTCACCATCTGGTTGGCTGGCTCAAAGCACGCATTGGTGATCTCTGCCACGGACAGCTGCTCATGGTAGGCCTTCTCAGCTGAGATGACCGGGGCGTAGGTGGCCAGAGGGAAGTGGATGCGAGGGTACGGCACCAGGTTGGTCTGGAATTCTGTTAAGTCCACATTCAGGGCCCCATCAAACCTCAGGGAGGCTGTGATGGACGACACAATCTGCCCGATCAGACGATTGAGGTTGGTGTAGGTGGGACGCTCAATATCCAGGTTGCGCCGACAGATGTCATAGATGGCTTCGTTATCCACCATGAAAGCACAGTCAGAGTGTTCCAGCGTTGTGTGCGTTGTCAGGATGGAGTTGTAAGGCTCCACAACGGCCGTGGAAACCTGGGGGGCTGGGTAAATGGCAAATTCCAGCTTGGACTTCTTGCCGTAGTCCACGGAGAGCCGTTCCATCAGCAGAGATGCGAACCCAGATCCTGTGCCCCCTCCAAAGCTGTGGAAGATGAGGAATCCCTGCAGCCCTGTGCACAGATCTGCCTGTTGTTAAGACCAGAGTGGTAAGCAATGCCTCAGAGCCACACCCCAGCCTCCACCCTGCAAACCGCTGCAAGTTCAGACTGCTACAACATACACACTGCACCTTGAACAACACCGTCAACACCTACGGACGCGTGGATGCATCTCAGCAGAGGCTGTGCCGTGTTTTGGTAAACTCATGAGAGTCTGGGTTCTAACAGTTTCCCAACATGACCACACCCAATCCCACCAGGACAAAGCCTCCTCTCAAAATCCTTTTACCAGCTTCCGGATCCGGTCCAGGACAAGGTCCACAATCTCCTTGCCAATGGTGTAGTGACCTCTAGCATAGTTATTGGCCGCATCTTCCTTCCCAGTGATCAGCTGCTCTGGGTGGAAAAGCTGTCTGTAGGTTCCGGTGCGCACTTCATCTAGAGAGACCATATGTACCGTGAGTCTTTCAGGCCAGGCCCACTCAATTCCAATGTGCACGCGTGTCAACGGCGCCCCCTAGGTTTGGTTATGTATAAACCACCTACAATAAAGTCACAAGAACTCAGTGGACAGCTGTCTGCGGGCTCCCCGAGACTCCCAGGGCAGCCTCCACCCAGGGCCCAGGCACCTACCCACCACAGTGGGCTCCAGGTCCACAAACACTGCTCTGGGCACATGCTTGCCCGCGCCGGTTTCGCTGAAGAAGGTGTTGAATGAGTCGTCGCCGCCTCCAATGGTTTTGTCACTTGGCATCTGACCGTCAGGCTGAATACCATGTTCAAGGCAGTACAGTTCCCAGCAGGCATTGCCAATCTGGACGCCTGCCTGCCCCACGTGGATAGAGATGCACTCACGCTGGAAAGCAGAACGGAAACACGACATCCACTCACCCGAAACTATGACACCCACACATAACTTTGTGCAGTACCATAGTGTATATCTTCCAACTTTATTTACAACAAAGCCCAGGTACGCCTTTTATCTCCATTAACCAGGAATGGATGCACAGGCCCATAATCCCAGTCAGTACTCACACGGAAAAGACACACTCACACACACACACACACACACACACTCACACACACTCACACACACACACACACACACACTCACACACACACACACACACCCCTTGCACAGAGTAAACAGCCTGGCTTATTCTAAACTTGCCCTATTTTGACACGTAGCGCCTCTAACCCAGGCTGGCTGCAAACTGGTGGCGACCAGTCAGTCCTCAGCCTCAGCCTGTCACGCGCTAGGATTGCGCCCTCACACCAGGCTAACTGTGCTGCCACATACAGGTAGCCCCACAATATGAACGGTCGCTACTCTTCAAAAGCTTGCAAGTTTACGAGCTCAGCAGGGATAGTTAAGTAATTCTCTGAAAAACGTGTACCAGAGGTTTTAACTGTGGCCCAACTGAAGGATAAACAGAATAGTCACTGAGTCCAAGCCTGGTTAGCCACTAACAGGCCAGAGAGCTCGGTAGCTTGTAGAATCTTCTGGAACCTCCAATGCTACCTCAATCGGGGGCACTGGCAACTAAAAACACAGAACAAAAGCTCCCGGTCCAAAACCTGTCCACCCCCCCCTGGTCCAAAACCTGTCCACCCCCCCCACCCCCGGCTTTTGTTGTGTTTTCTGAGACTGGCGTTCTCCAGAGATCCTGGGCCAGAGGCCCCGGGCCGCGGAGGAGGCGGCCGCGGAGGGAGGCGGCCCCGAGGGGACCCTCACTCTGAGGAGACGGCGCCCCGAGACCTCACTGGGTGGACGGCGGCTCTGACTGGGGGGGGGGACGGAGGCTCTGACTGAGGGGGGGGATGGCGGCTCTGACTGGGGGGGGACGGCGGCTCTGACTGGGGGGATGGAGGCTCTGACTGGGGGGGATGGAGGCTCTGACTGGGGGGATGGAGGCTCTGACTGGGGGGGATGGAGGCTCTGACTGGGGGGGGATGGAGGCTCTGACTGGGGGGGTGGAGGCCCTGACTGGGGGGATGGAGGCTCTGACTGGGGGGGGATGGAGGCCCTGACTGAGGGGACGGCGGCCCCGAGGACGCCCTCCCTCTGAGGGGACGGGGTCTCCCCGGGGCTCTCACCATGCTGAACTCGCAGGCCGCCTCAGCTCCTCAACCGCCTCTCCCGTGCGTGCGTGCGTGCGTGCGTGCGTGCGCGCGTGCGCCTAACGGTCAGGCCGGAAGCTGGGGTAGCGAGCCCCCCGCGGATGCTGATTGGTGCAGAGGCTTGGGGGCGGCTCAGCCCACTTGTGATTGGACGCGGCTGTGGCGGGAAGGCTCCGGAGTGGCCGCGGCTTCGCTGTGCGCATGCGTGGCAGACGGAGTCCCGCAGCCGCTGAGCACCCGCCGGGCCTGTGGGCCTCGCCTCCCGTCACCAGACGTCACCTCCCGTCACCAGACGTCACCAGACGTCACCTCCCGTCACCTCCCGTCGCCTCACCTGGTGCAGGAAGGCCGCTGGGCCGCGGGAGACCTGCAGGGGGCGTTTGTTTCCTCAGGACATGTGAGTTTCTGAGGGGGGGGGAGGGGAGGTCTGAGCTGCCGTCTGTCTGTCTGCCGTCTGTCTGTCTGCCGTCTGTCTGTCTGCCGTCTGTGTGAGCTGCCGTCTGTCTGAGCTGCCGTCTGTCTGAGCTGCCGTCTGTCTGCCTGCCGTCTGTCTGCCTGCCGTCTGTCTGAGCTGCCGTCTGTCTGTCTGCCGTCTGTCTGAGCTGCCGTCTGTCTGAGCTGCCGTCTGTCTGTCTGCCGTCTGTCTGAGCTGCCGTCTGTCTGTCTGCCATCTGTGCGGACACCGGTTTCTGAGGACACCGGTTTCCAGGGACGGGTGTTGGGAGGGCTCGGGTGTGGCCCTGGCTGGCCTCCAAGGCTGCAGCCCCGCGGTGTCAGCCTGCCTCAGACTGGGGAGCAGACTCGTCCACCCGCAGTTTGGGGGAGCGCACCTCGCGGGCGTGCCTTCCTTCCTCGGGTTTCTCACCGCACGCAGTTATTGTAGGCCAGCTACAGCCCTGGCGCCCAATGCTGCGCTTTTAAGAAACTTTATTATTATTGTTGTTGTTATGAAATGGAGAGTACGGGAAAGGCAGAGATAGACACCTGCGACTCCCCAAGCTGGACAGATGCTTCAGCTGCCGCTCTTTAATCCCCATGTGAATTCATTTGTGGCTCCTGTGTAATTAGGATCAAACCAGATTCCCACACCACTTCTTGAGAGTTCATTTCCGTAATCAGGCGGTACTGCTGGGCTCAAGCCGTGCTCCTCCTCCGGCCCCCTGAGCGCCGGGGACTAGAGGTGGGCATCACCGTGACGCTCGTGATTTATTTTTGGAAAGGAGCATTCATTTTGGCTTCCAGTTTGAGGGTATAGCCTGTCTTGACGGGGAAGCCATGGCTGCAGAATTTCTTCCATTTTGAAATGTATTTTGTGGGTCAGAGTCTCATGCATGCATGCAGCCGGCCTCGAGCTTGTTACGCAGCCCGGGACAGCCTGAGGGTTTCAATTCATCAAACCCAGTGCACCTCGCATAGCAGGCCTTACTATCTGACCTATGCTCTGGGTCAGTGGGCATCCATTTTCCACGTGTCCCAGTTCGCTTTAACTGTCAACTTGACACAGCCTGGAGTTACCCGGGGAGGGGGGATCAGGTTAGGGATTGGCCAGCTGGTAGCGGCTGGTGAGCATGCCTGTGAGGGACCACGGCTGACACAGAAGGGCCTGCCCTCTGTGCATGGCACTCCTCCCTGGACCTCGACCTGGAAATGTAAGCCAAACAAACCGTCTCTCCTGTTGGCTGCAGTTGGTCATGGTGTCTGTTGCCACCGCAGAATGGACACGTGCATCTCGGGTTCTTTCTTCGGGCAGCTGAGTTGGTGGGCTGCACTCTTCTGGCTCTGCGAATAACGCGAAGTTGCCTTCCCCAAAACGGTGTCATGTTTTGCCCCTTGAAGGAAGTGTCTGGGATTGACATGTGCAAGGCTGCTTGCATTTTGTCTACCAAGGTGACCGGAGCCTGAAGTCTGGGTGAGGGGACATCTGTGACCCCGGGTCCAGGCCAGCATCCGCTTACAGCAGAGGGTTCTGTTGCCTGGAGGAGTGAAGCGAAGGAAATAAAGAGGTGCAGAGAAAGGGGGGGGGTCATGAACTGAGTGGGCCAGCCGTTCAGGAGCTGGGGCTGTGGTTGGTTTACTCCTAGCTCCTTTGGGTGCCCCCCACCCAGCTCCCAATAAATTTACACCCGGGGTCTGCTATAAATGTCTGGCTTCATCTTGGCTTGTTTCTTGCTAGCACTTAGGTTACCCAAAATACCTTTTGCCTCTGGGCTTTTTCCTTTTCTTCCTTCTGTGTATCTCGCCTTCACTCTTACTCTGAGGATGGCTGCGTGGCTGCCCTGATGTCTTCCTCTATTTATCCTCTCTGCCCGCCAGCCCCGCCTGTCCTTTCTCCCGCCTCGCTATTGGCCATTCAGCTCTTCATTAGACCCACAGGTGTTTCAGACAGGCAAAGTAACACAGCTTCACAGAGTTAAACGCAGCAGAAGCTAAAGTCACGCACCTTGAACTCATTTCTGCAACCCCGGCTGGTGGTGGGAAGCTCTGCGGGCAGCTGGGCTTTTCTGATTCTGCTCGGAAAGCACTCGGCTGCATGCAAAGCCCTCTCGGAGTCACCATCACTCAAGTCTGTTCACGTGGACATACCGGGAGAAAACCGCCACTTCCACAGACCTTGACTCTGTCTTAGCACCCAGGTCTCACAGAAGCTCCTTGGGGCAGTTTCTCTCCTGTAGATGACAGTCCAGGTTCACAGCGCTGGGAGCCGGGTCTGTTCACTTCCTTACAATGACAGACTGAGCCCTGAGGAAGGTTTTGATTGAACCGGAAAGCTACAAATATGAACAAAGGACAAAACCCAGCATAGTCAGATTGGTACGGGGCAGGCAAAGAGCTGCTAAACAGAGAAATTTCTGTGGCAGCTATGGCCTCTGATGAAAAGTCAGAATGTCCCTCTGTGATTAGACATCTCTGAAGCTTCAGTCACATCATTCTCCCTATAGCAGAAACTAATGTACCCAGGCACTCCCCCACATCCATGTAACAATGGAGCGTCTGTGTCCCCAAGAGACTGATGCCATTATGGTTTTGATGCCCTCTCTGTGGGCTTTTCTAGAGGATTATGTGAAAAAATACCCTGAAATAGATATCCAGTCCACCATGATTTGGGAGGGAAATAAGGTCACCTTGCTCCACCAAATGCCACCCACCTGGTAAATATTCATACAGTTTTCTTTAGCATTTGCAGCACAATGCACTGGCTTGCTCCCTCCCCTAGGACAGCCTACTCCAGCTAGTCTCTCTTAGGAGTGTTTGCTTAGCTTTGCTAACTAAAGTTCTGATTAAACCGTCTCAGTTGACAGAGTACTTGCCTGCCATGCATAGGAACCCGGTTCTCTCTGCAGCATTTCGTGGAAGAGATATGGTGTTCATGCCTGTATTCCCAGTGCAGGATCAGGAGCCAAAGGTCACCCTTGACGATATGACCCCATTGTGGGCTACAGGAGACCCTGTCCCACAGAACACACAGAGAAAGCATGGGGCTTGGGAATACAGACTAGAAATTACTGTAGGGAAGACTTGATTCCAGGAACGTTTTCCTACTATGGTTGACACTCAAATTGGCTATTAATTTCATCACTGCCATTATCTTTTTATTGTCCACAAATATCTTGACATAGGGCTGGGAACACAGTACAGAGAAGAGAATGTATTAGTAAAACAGGCTTTATGCACTCCCAGTGGAGTACCCAGTGCCCAGAGTGGTGACTTCTCATTGGCTGTCTCTTGTGCAGACGAAGGCGCGGTGGTGGGGGGCGGGGCACTGGGCAGTACACCTTCCTCAGCTGCTGAGGGGCTGGCTGCTGCACAGCAAACTAGCATGTAGGACAGGTATCAGCAGAGCTTGCCCACACTGTGTGTGCTATTTAAATTCTCACAACGATTCTGATTTCCTTGGCTTACAAACCAGGACAGGATCTTGGGACAGATGGCTTCCTAATGAGTTTTTTCTCCGCTTTAGGATGCAGAGCAAGCAATTTGGAGATTGTGGTAGGCCTGGCCCCTGTCACTATAGTTCAGTGATTTAACTTGAAGGTGTCACCATCAGCAGCTGATGCTTAGCAAGTTTGGCACAGCAAGCATCCGGCAACTGCAAAGGAGAGGCGCCTTCAGACGGCAGCTGTGACAAGTTCAGGTTCAACTTCCAGCTTCAGTGACTCATTTTTCAAAATATCTGTTGGGCATTGCCATGTAGATGTCTTGCAGGCACCAGAAGTACACGTGTGTACACCTTGGGATTCTTTGGGCACCCTCGTGTGTGTGTGTGTGTGTGTGTGTGTGTGTGTGTGTGTGTGAGAGAGAGAGAGAGAGAGAGAGATTTTTGTTCTGATGCAAAGTCTCCCTGTGTACCACATGCTGGCCTCAAACTCCTCTCCCTCCTACCCTGCTACCTCAGGGCTGTACAGCTCTCACTGTGTGGACCAGGCTGGACTGACACTCAGCTATGTAGACCAGGCTGGCCTTGAACTCACAGAGATGTGCCTGCCTCAGCCTCCACAGTTATGGGATTAAAGGCATGCACCACCACATGCAGCTCAGTTTGCAATTCCTGCTCTTTCACAAGAATATCCCTGGTGCTTACTGCAGTCCCTTGATGCATAATGCAATATTAACATCACCATAGTGGACACTTGTTTGTGTGTATGCACATTGTGTGAAGGTCAGAGATCAGGTGTAGATGGCATTCCTCAGGAGCCGGCCACAGGTTTTTACCTCTCTGGGTTTACTTATTTCTGAGACCCATATCTCTTATTGGCTTACCAGGTAGGCTAGAGTAGCTGGCCAGGCAGCCCCAGGCATCTACCTGTCCCTGCCCCCATAACTAGGGTTAAAAGTGCAGGCCACCATACCTGGCTCGCTCTCTCTCTCTCTCTCTCTCTCTCTCTCTCTCTCTCTCTCTCTCTGTGTGTGTGTGTGTGCACATGTGTGTGTATGATGGTGGTGTGTGTGTGTGTGTGCACATGTGTGTGTATGATGGTGGTGGTGGTCCCTGGTATTATGAGCAGTTTTCCCGATAGCCTGATCTCACTGTCGAGAGCCAGCCCCAAATAACACACAGAGACGCTGTATTAGATATAAATCTGTTGGCCAGTTACTAGTGTTTCTTACTGGGTAGCTCTGTCTTAAATATTAACCCAATTCTATCAATCTAAGTATTTCCATGTGGCCTTCTCTTACCAGAGAGAGGGTCTGGAGTTGTTCTCAAGTTTCTACATCTTAAATCTCCTGCTACATCTCCCATCATCTTGCAGTCTAACTCAGGTCCTTGTATTGCAGAGCAAGACCTTTCTTTACCAACTGAGCCAGCTCCGCATCTAGGCTTGATCTCCCTCCCTCCCTCTACTTCATCATCACTGGGACCTTTGGTTCTACATCTTGTTGAATACCCTTTGTTTTGAAGTGTGCTTGGGCAAGGCCTCCCGCCTGGGGCTTACCAACCTTGTGTTCCTCTGCCCAAGTCAGTTTTCTCTGGGGAACCTGTGCACTGTGTATGACATCAGGTCCTGCCAGTCTCCTGTGGGAAACCGTCCTATACTTCCCTCGGGCTGTGGGATGGTCTGAGTTCCAGGCATGGCTCATAAAGCTGTTCTCTCCCTTCTTAGCAGTATTTCTCACCAGTTAGCTATTACATCAGAAAATGTTTGCTGAGGGCCCTGGAGCTCCAGTAGTGGTGATACAGTCCCCATCCTGAAGAAGCTTGTGTGCTGGTGGGAGCGCACACAGAATACACACCACACACACACACCACACAACCACACACACAACAAACACACAATACACGCACAACACACACAGTATACATACCATACACACATTACACACACCACACCACACATACAACACACACAATACACATTCCACACACACACAGTAGACATAACACACACACACAGTGCACACCACAAACACACACACAATACACACACACGCACACACAATGCACACACACAGTACACATACCACACACACAGACACACACACACACACAGACACACACACACACACAGACACACACACACACACACACACACAGTACACATGGGATGGTTCCAGGTGCTGACATGCTTAGGAGATGTAGGAGGGAGAGTTATGTGAGCGCATGCCCAGGCAGTACTGTCCGGTAAGGATACTTTCTCATGAAATTTAATCTCTGAGGACTCTGCAGATTCCGGATGCTACTTACTTACTGCCTGACATGTCAGATGCATACATGACTATCCCTTCCTCATTCTAAATGAACTGACAGGCTTTCACCCAGTAGGGTAGCATGCATGTATACACACAGCACACAGAGAAATAGGGTTGGTGGCAGTAACTGTGGAGAACTGTGGAGTTCGCAGCGGCTAGGCCCATGCAGGCTGACATGCAGTGCCCTGGCCCTTAGGCACTTGGGTTGGTTAGATGACTTACTGCAGATCACCGAGTTCTTACACATAGTGACGTGCAATGCATTGCTGGTTTATTTCTTTTTCTTCTCATTTGCTAAGGAAAATAAATTGAGAATGGTTTTGTTTATGAAATGGTGATGTTAAAGACATGCCCCAAATTTAAAGCCCTTTGAGGGGAAAGCTGACATGGCCTCTGTCGCTTTTATCAGATGAAAAGGTGTTTGGCGTAGGCACGGGTACGTTGGGCAATGGTATTAGCGGCTTGTCCTTGCTTTGGAAAGAAAACCCACAAAACAACCTGGGCAAGGAAGGGTTAGTTTTGCCTTACAGTTTGAGGATTTAGTCCATTATTCCAGGGGAATCATGGCAGCAGACACATGGTTCCCGTGAGTCTGCAGTCAGGAAACAGATCAGTGCTGCTGTCGGCTTGTTTTCCCTCCTCTTAAAAATTACCATTGTGTGTATGCGTGTGTAGGGTGGTGTTGTGTGTGTGTGTGCATGTGTGTGTGTGTGTGTATGGTGTGTGGTGTGTGTGTGTGTGTGGTGTGTGCGTGTGTGTGTACATAGGGTGTGTGGAGGTCAGAGGACAACCCCGTAGAGCAGGCTCTCATTTCACTTTTACATAAGATTGAACTCACATCATCAGGGTTTTGTGACAAGTGCTTTTCCTCGCTGAGCCACCTTGCTGGCTTCATTTTCTCTGTCAGCCTTTGGGATGGTGTGGTCCACACTCAGGGTGTCTTCTCTCTTCTGCTAACCCTTTTTGAGATGCCCTCAGAGACATGCTCAGTGGTTTGTCTCCTAGATTCCCAGATGATTATAAGTTCAGTCATATTTACATTGGAAGTTATCTATTACAAGAATACTATGTTAATGACTTTCTCTTGTTCGATGCATTTACCTTTGTAATGCTTATGACTATTGAACCATTAAGTCAAGTATTATATCCTTGCAAGATGTGTAGAATAGCATCTTCCACCTTCAAGTTCTGTGGAAAAGAACATTTTGTCTACCTTACCATACAGCCAAGCAAATCCTACAAATAATACAATTTCACAGAACTAGGAGTTAGTGCTTTTTGAGAAAGCTATTAGTCTCACCCTGAGGTATCAGTTATGTACTCTGGGTGACTTTGTTATCTCAGAGATGAAAGATTCTTTTAGGAAGACACCGAGCCCCTCTTCTTAAACCCCCACAATACCCCATGCTTTGTGGTGGCTGTGTGGGCTGTGTCCCAGGGTTTCTATATGAAACTGTCTGAGACACAGAGTGCATCCATCTATCCATCCATCCATCCATCCATCCATTTGTTTGATTTTCAAAGTACATGATAAAAACCCGAGCCATGGAGTTAGAAAGCCCTGCCCAGGGAATTTTGAGTTGTGCAAGTAGACCCTCTTCTGGCTTAGCTACAGCTCCTGTCTCTTCAACTCCTTAGAACTGACCCTTGTGACCAACGTGTCTTGCAAACCATCCTGCAACTTCTTATAGTATTAGTGTTTTGCTATTGTTAGTTCAACCACTTAGATGCTATATGGAAATTTACTCACATATAAACTTTATAACTTTTTTGCATGCTGAGGCTGGAGTCCAGGGCTGACATATGCTACCTGGTGTACTGCCTCTGCACTGCATCTCCAGCCCTTGGATATAAAAGTTCTTATAACATGAGCTTTCTGGCCTGGCAGGTCCCTCGGCCCTTGACCCCTAAATAAACACACGGATGCTATATTAGTTATAAAGCTGTTGGTTGGTGACTAAGGTTTCTTAACTATTAACCCATAACTACTAATCCATGTATTTCCACGTGACCGTATCTTCCCGGGAATGCGGGACCTGCAGCTCCTTTGCCTGCTACATGACGACTGCTCAGAGTCTCCACAGAAAAGAGAGCCATTTCCTGTTTGTCCCTGCTTACGTCCTGATTCTGCGCAGCTACGTCACTTCCTGTCTGGCCAATCAGTGTTTCATTCATTATCCTATAGGAGAAACAAATATGCAGAAGGACATTCCCCATCAAGTCCTCATTACACATTGCATTGCTTTGCTCACCTTCAAATGCTTCAACAGTCTCAGTGTGCCCTGGCTTGCCTGGGGTTCACATCATGCAGCCAACACCCTCGTTCACGGCTTAAGGCACAAATGAATGCCTGATGAGTGATTTCTGGCCTGGGGGCCTGTGTGTGGGGTGATGAATTCCCATGTGGCCATTGGCCTTGGTGTCCAGATGCTTAAACAGTGAAAAGGAAGTGTCACAGCAGCAGGTGACATCATGCCACACTTGCTGAGGGCGCCATGGGCTGAGCTCATCTGAGAGGCGGCTTAGCAAACAAGGAGACATGCAGAGCAGTTTTTCTTTTCTTTTTGTCCATTTTTAAAATTAATTTATTTTTTCCATTCCAATCCCAGTTCCCCCTCCCTCCTACTCCCTCCACTCCCCCCCTCCCCTCTGCTCCATGGAGAGGGTAAAGCCTCCCCTAGGAATCTACTAAGTCCATACAGAGTATTTTTACAGCAACCATTTGGATTTCTAATTCTCTAGGCTTTACATGTTTATTATGAAAACCATGTTCGGTAATTACAAGGGGCAGGAATATACCATATCCTGTGGTATAAACTTACAGAATTATAGCAAAGATCTTGACTTGTATTTATCCCTTGGGTAGAATTCCATTGTCCTCTTCTGATCATGGAATTCTGCCTTGGCCATTCACAAGCAGAGGCTGGTCACTGTTGACAGTTTGGGGTTTACAACTGCCTATGAAAACATGAATGACTTCTTTTCTTTTTCTATTTGAAAAGTCCCTTAACACAAATTATAAACTCCCAAAAAATTTCATGGCAGTTTGCAAGCTAGTATTCCAACTGCCAAGACCTATATTCAAAGTGTTGGAATTGCCAGGAAAAACACAGCTGTATCCTAAGCAGTGTGTGTACCATCTTCTAGACTGCTGGGTGGGGGCAGGGGTATGTGTGTGTGAAAATGGACTGAAGGTTATATCCATGCCTTTTATATATTTATTTAATGATTGAGGTC
This sequence comes from Phodopus roborovskii, assembly GCF_943737965.1. Lineage (NCBI taxonomy): Eukaryota > Metazoa > Chordata > Mammalia > Rodentia > Cricetidae > Phodopus > Phodopus roborovskii. The sequence goes on along the minus strand of NW_026126639.1, from coordinate 4,444,888 downwards.
AGGGACCATGCATGCCTGTGACGTTGAAGCCAGAAGACAACCTTGGAAGTCATTCATTACTCACTGTATTTTTGAGACAGGGTCTTAATATCTTGGAAATCAGCAGGTAAATATTCTAGGTCAGCTGGCTGGTGGCCGCCCTGGATCCAACCGTCTCTGCCTCTAAGTGCTGGGATGATAAGCATGTACCACCATACTTGGCTTGTTTATGTAGGTTCTGGGTTGAATTTCTGCCCTCATTTGTGCAAGGCTAGTTCTTTACTCAGTAAACAATCTTCCTAGAAAGACCTCTTCTGTATAGAAACGTTCATACCCCAAATAAATAATTCCTGAACAGAAACATTAATGCATAATATCTGAAGTTTTAAGTGACTGCTCATTTTGAAAGGATTCTCCCTCATCAAAACAAAGTGGCAGAATGCCCCTAATCATCTTTTAGAACAATGTTCTTACATCTCGTTTTAGTTATTATTTGAAAGTCTGGTGTCTGGTTGTCATCTTCACGGAGGCATCAATGAAGAAGGCCTCACACAGTGTGCCATCTCCACAAGCTAAACTCTTGGCTAGGTCTGAGCTCGGACAGCGTGTGCTGGCCTTGTTGCTTAGCTGTATCGATTAGCTTTCATTTCTAACCTGACGATGTAGTAGAACAAAATTGCTCATGTTTTATTTGGACTCTTGTGATTATCTGATACACCAGGCTGCTGCATAAACAGTAAGATAACATATTTCTGTGCGTATGAGAAGTCTCTGTGAGTTTTCTCAGTGTTGATGTGTTCTCAAGTCTGACAGCGTCGTGCTGTCAGTCAGAATTGTGGAGCTGACTGTGGCCCAGCTAAGAGCAGCTTTGGGCTGTGTGCAGTTTCCTATCCTGAGTCTGACTCCAACCCATGACTGTATCAACCCCTCCTATCTTATGTGCTTATGTGTTGTGCTGAGAATCCCTGTGTGGGATTTTTCAAAGAGGAGAGAGAGAGAGAGAGCGAGAGAGAGAGAGAGAGAGAGAGAGAGAGAGAGGGGGAGAGAGACAGAGAGAGGGAGAGAGAGAGCGAGGGAGAGGGAGAGAGAGGGAGAGGGAGAGGGGGGAGAGAGAGAGAGAGAGAGGGAGGGAGAGAGAGAGGGAGAGGGAGAGACAGGGAGAGGGAGAGGTATTGAGTGCCCAGGCATGCATGTGGGAGTGTGACTATAACCTCCAATGTCACTCCTCAATTCTTTTCTTGGTCTGTCACTGGTCTGGAATTTACTAGGCCAGCTGAGCAGCGAGTCACTGGGGGTCTTGCTGTCTGTGTCCCTGGAGCTGGCTAACAAACATGCACCACTGTACCCTGATTTCCTAGGAGCTGGGAATATCACTGAGGTGCTCACATTTGGTCTGCGAGTATTTTCCTAACTGGGCTACCTCACTCGCCTCTAGCCTGTGGGATTTTTAGGGGCTGGGAGGGAGGGGGCGGAACAAACACAAAAAACTAATTTGTTGTTTGCAATCTTTGTTTGTTTTGTTTTGTTTTGTTGTTTTGAACCAGGGCTTCTCTGTGAAATAGTCCTGGCACTCACTCTGTGGCCCGGCCTGCCTCCTCAGCGCTGGGATTGAGGGTGTGCACCGCCACTGTCCCTGTAACTCACTGCTTCCTTTGTTATTAGTGTGTCGCTTTACACTGTAAGTGTTCACTTTCTTAGTCAGCTTTTACTTTATCTTTTTGTGTCAGCCTTTGGCATATGATGTTTTGATTAATCCTCTTAACAACTTCTGGTTTTTGCATGAAAAGCAAGCTCAGGAAAGCCACACAGTAAATAATCGTATGACATGAGTTCATGCTTTCTGGAACTTGCTTGCTAGGTCCCAGGGAATGCTTTGCCATCCCTGAAGACAATGTCGTCACAACTGTGGATGATGCCACAGTGGAAGCCATGGGCCAGAGGCTTGACAGGACTCAGTGAAGTCCCTTAACGGCTTGCACTTTTCTCTCTGGGATGTAAGGTTATGTGTCACCAGCACCCAAGTGGTCTTTCCCAGTCGATAATGGCAACCGACATCACACGGCTGTTTTTCCCTAGTCTCAGGAGAGTTATACGTAGGACCTAAATGTATCCATTTCCTGATCCAGAGTTAATGATCTTTCAGCTTGTTGCTACCAGGTACTTTACTGAACACAATGAATGGCTTCTCTTAGGACCTGTCTTTGTGTAGGTTCATGTGACTTTGAGACTTTGTTCTGGCATTTGCAGCTGTGACTTTAATTGGATTTGTGCCACTGTGATTTAAACCTCAGCATCGCTTAATGAAAATCATAAAACTGTTTAAGTAGAAAGAGACCTTAGAGACCGCTCCTACCAGAGTCTCACAGGAACTGTCTCCAAGCTGACACTGGTCCCGAGTGGATTGTTCTCCATCGGGAAGACACACGTTGGGCTCCCAACAATTTTTTTGAATTGGTTGTCATTGAAAAATGCATTTCAAATAAAAGATTGGTATGTTAGGGTTCTCATAAAAATGCTGATGCACTCAGTTGGTAGGATGCCTATTTAGCGCATGCATGAAGTTCTAGGTCCAACCCCTAACACAACATAAAACTGGGCATGGTGGTCTGTAGTGAGATACTCACTCTGTCCACACCTGTGGCACTGACCATGCTCATTGGGGGTGGGGACAGGGGCGGATGTGACCTGGAGGAACTAGGTCTGGGGAAGGGGTCCCGGAGTGTACTCTTGCTTGTAGCACAGAGACAGAAGAGCATCCGGAGGCATCCTTGGGACCAGGAATCCGCTGGTGTTCATCTGTCTCGGTTGTAAGTTATTTCTTCCTGAATAAACATCTGTTCAGCCTATCTGTTTTTCCTGATTAAACCACGTTGTCAGAAGTGGGGTCCAGATTTTCACAGGAACTGGGGAATTAGGTTTCACCCAGGTAGGTGGCAGACATACTTCCTTCCCCCACCCCAGCTACTCAGCAATCTCTTACAGAATCCCTACTTCCCTGCTTTTCTTATGAATTATTTAGTAATAGTGATATATTAGTATTATACAGCTTACATTGTTATAGATTCGTATATGTGGTAACCTATGTAAAATTAAGTTTATATTCCCTTCCTAGATGAATTATATACAAGGGCAAAATACACAGAGATACCAGAGAATCAGCATCTTTTTTAGAGTCCCCTACATCTCTATGCTTAAGTTTTTCATCAGTTTTCATGTGCATCTGAGCATGGTGTGTGCATGTGAACATGGTGTGTTTTGTGAACATTGTGTGTGCATGTGTACATGGTGTGTGCATGTGTACATGGTATGGACGTGTGTACATGGTGTGAGCGTATGAACATGGTATGTGTGTACATGGTGTGTGTATGTACATGGTGTGTGTGTGAGTACATGGTGTGTGCGTGTGTACATGGTATGTGCGTGTGAATGGTGTGTGCGTGTGAACATGCACCACTCACATGAACTGCACACATACATGAACACACATATACACAAATACTAAATGAAATTGAAAATTCTGTTTCTTACCTGTACAAAGCCACATTTCAAGTCCCGATAACGCAGAGTGACTAGAGCCGCTGGGATGGGATGGATAGCATAGATGGGTTTATTGTGGTTGTCACTGAAAGTTCTCTTGAGCAGCTCTGCTGTGTAGTCGTACTAAGTAGTTTTCTTTAGTAATTCCAGCTCTGCCTGTCTGGTGGGGAACAACAGGTTAACCTAACCTCCCTGTCTTGCTTTTAGCATCTGGAAGGTGATAAAGGTCCCAGAGGGCTTTGGTGCCTTATTCTCACCTGCATCTACCCGGAAGCACAGCTAGCTCTTAGTAAGTACATTTCAACAGCCAAACTCACAAAGTACGTAAGGAAGTAGTAGGCTTGGGATTTGGCCAGTATCTGTAGAGACTTATAATTAGGTTTAGAGATTATTGGGAAAGAATTTAATACAAAGAATAGATGGGAAGATCTGAAAATGGATACTCATTTTAAATGTTGTGAATAAAGAGGGAGAGAAAAGAGGAAACCTGGATACAGGGTCACTCAGACGCCTCTTTCCTACTTCAGCATTTTGTTGCTGGCGAGTCCTGAAGCCCCTGAGTGTGATCGTCTTGGCTGGAACTCCTGTGCTAGAGTAAACAGAAGTCTGAGCATGTCAGTTATGTAGTTAAGCAGGGTGGGCAGCAATGTGAAGACAGACTTCTGGTGAGATGATGTGACTGACAGCTCAACTGTTGGAAAGGAGAGCCAGGAGGCGTCACAGATACTGCATAGTTCTGGGGACCACGATACGGGCGTGGGGAGCGGATGTGAAGTGAACCCAGAAGTGAGGTCCGGAGAGTGGAATTACGTTATTCAGTGACTCAGCCCCTGAGCTCAGGAGGACGATGGAGATGCCGTAAGAAAGGGCTAAGATCTGTGCCACCAGCATAAAAGTGGCCGTTGGGGTAAAAGCTGAAGGGGACAGAGATGTAAAAGCTAGAAAGGAGCAGACGGCCAAGGCATTTAGCTTTCTTGGGTGCCAACTCTGGGTACACTTCATGTTTTACTCCAAGTTATCAAATATTAACACATTAAAATGCATGAAACATGCTGTGTATCTGAATTTGCCATATCGTTATCACAAAGTTAAAGGGAATTAGAGATTGGGTGGGATGTATATAAACATACCAGCAACTCTGAGATGGAGAGAGTAAGGTTGGCTGGATTTCTGTACATTTTGGGGAACAGTTATGTTAACGGTGGCTGTGGCGTTTGGCAGGGTTTGTACATGGAAGTGTTCTCTTGGACTTAGGCATGTCACTTACCCATTATCACTCCCGTGGGCTCACGATCAGCAGACCATTGGTTATACCATCCCATCCTTAAGATGCCTTTGTGTGTATTTTCTTTGGGGCCTGGGGCTTCCTGTGTGAACTGATGAGGCCACATTGTGAGCTTAAGGTTTTCATTGGTTCACAGACCTGAAGCCCAAGGACTAGCTTGGGGTCAGAGTTGGTGACCTCCCTGAACTTCCTGGATGATCTTAGTCACCTTCGGGGTGTGTAGCCAGAGTGTGATTAATTGCCCGGGGAGCACTTGTCACACCCCTTTGCTCCTGACCACCGAGCTCTAAGCTGCCAGGTTCTCTTAGAGAGTTCCAAGTACATAACATCACATCCCAGAAGATGGAAGAGATTTCTTCCTGTCTGCTTTTTACTTCTTCCTGAATCAAAACCATACTTGTTCCTGGTAGAAAGGGCTAGGATGCAGGTCAGTGGCAGGTGACTTTGCCTGTCCTGTGTAACATCCATGCACAGGAGAAAAGATTGCACTTTATCCTGTCAGTCTGTATTTCTGAATGTCTATTACGTGTGCTAGATGCTGATCTAGGAAGTAGGGATGGAGTGGACTCCTGGTTTGAGTTAATAAAGAAAGCAGCTGTTCACAGCTGGCTTGTTAGTCCTGACTCCTTTAGACATGATTTAAAACGCAGTGGAGAAAAACAACCCATTCTCAAACCTATGGGGAGTCAGCTGAACGTGCAAAGAAATTTCAAGAACATGTTGCTAGCTACTGCCCTGCACAAGGAGGAGGCAGCCACAAACCACTGTGGAGTCATCAAAAAAGAGCATTAAGGTCTTTGACCAAATAGAAGGAAACAAAATTAGTGTCTAAATATACAATTATATGTAAGTTAGTTTTGTTTCATTACATATTCACCTATGTACAAACAGTAGAAATCCACGGATACATTTAAGAAATGTGATCAAGGCAACCATTGCTGTACTATGTGTCTTCTGTTACAGCCATAGCTTTCCACTGTTATGACAGAGTACGTGAAATCTACTTAGCGGAAGGATTTATTGTGACTCACAGTTTTGGAATTCGATGGTCAGTGGCCTTTTGACTTTGAGCCTGTGATGAGGTACAGCATCATGGAGGGTGTGCACTGTGGAGCAGAGGGAGAGGGGGCGTCAGGCTGGCTGCTCAGCATTCTCTTCCAGGCAGTGTCCCCAGTGACCTGTCCCTCCAAGGTTCCACTAGCTCCCAGTGAGGTCACAGAGTGGAAACCGTGCCTCTAGCACGTGGGCCTTTGTGGGAAACCAGGACTTAGAGGAAGTGTGTGCGTGTGTGTGTGCGTGTGTGTGCGTGCATGTGTGTGCGCGCGCATGTGTGTGCTTGTGTGCATGGATGTGCGTGTGTGCGTGCGTGCGTGTGTGTGTGTGTGCGTGCGTGTGTGTGTAAGGACTGTAAGAAGGAAGTGGAGCACATAATTCTTTGAATATTTTCATAATTATTGTGTTGGCTTGGATGGTTCTGTAATCATACTCAGGAGTGATAACAACCAAAGGGAGAATTTGGAGCAAGATGACTAGAAGACAGATAAAGGAAGCTGGCCCTGCAGGTGATTTAATATATAAAATATGTATTGTATAATGCACACACACGTATTATGTACCAAGAGTAAGTAGGAATGTCTTTCACATTCTAAAGTTGGGGATATGACATTAAAATTTCTTTAATAGCAGAATTAAGTCACCTTTATTTATAAACTGTGTATCAAAATAGTTTAAAAAGACATCTATATGAAATTTTCTATAAAAAAACAAGTGCATTTTTAAACTGATGAAATATACATATCATTTGCAGCCATAACGAGTTGTTGATTACATGATTTTTTAAAGCCAGTAATTATTTCAGTATTCATTTAAAAAAACCTGACTGAGAAGATAAACAAATTCACCATTAGAAGATGAAAGGGATGTGTATGTGTAAAATCATGACAGAGTACATTAGAGTATTTCTGAAGTGCTTGAGGGAAAATTATGTAAATATCATTTTTCAGAAATTTAAATGTAAAAAAGTTCCAAAAGTGGTAGTCTATTAAATCATAAATATGCATCACTGTGAAGCAATACTGAAGACATTACATATTTCTCTTCAGGATAAACATTCAATGAAAATAGAAAACATTTTCAAAGGACCCTGATTGCCAAGTGTTTACATCAGCCACAGCCGATCCAGTCTAAAATAAACACGGATATTTAGGTAGGAAAGCAAATGAGGCATACTTTCTTTTTTTATTTTTCTAGAATACATTCCTTTAGGATCAGAAATTTCCATAATATAGTTTTTAAGAGTGTAAAAAGTTACCTATTTGGCTGCAGGGAGGGTTCAGTCACTAAAGTGCCTGCTGCAAAGCGTGAGGACCCGAGTTCAAATCTCCCTGTCTTCTCATAAAAGAGAGGCGCAGTGATAACCACCTCACGGGAGGGATAGTGGCAGGCAGATCTCCGGACTATATTGACCAGCCAGCCTAGAAGAATCCATGAGTTCTATGCTTCATAAGAGAAAATGCCTCAAAAAATGCAGACATTGAGGACATGTGGCAATCTCTGGCCTCCATACACGTGCACACTTGTGTACACATACACAGTTACCTATGAAGCTGAATAAGAAAGTATATTTTCCAGAACATTTTAACAAACAAATTCCTTTCGCTGCTTTGCCTTGTGGTAGATGTGGCCTTGTGGTATCTGAGTCTACAGGAGTAAAAGGGGTGGAGGGTGGGTAACAGACTCTAGGGTACACCTGCCCGTGCTAGGAATGTAATAGACTCTAGGGTACACCTGCCCGTGCTAGGAATTTAACAGATTCTAGGGTACACCTGCCCGTGCTAGGAATGTAACAGACTCTAGGGTACACCTGTCCATGCTAGGAATGTAACAGACTCTAGGGTATGCCTGCCCGTGCTAGGAATGTAACAGACTCTAGGGTACACCTGCCCATGCTAGGAATGTAATAGATTCTAGGGTATACCTGCCCGTGCTAGGAATTTAACAGATTCTAGGGTACACCTGCCCGTGCTAGGAATTTAGGATAGACAAGCCTGAGGTGGAGGAGCTAATGCAAGACTCGGACTCAGGAAGCCTCACCTCTTCCCATGGCTGCACAGCCAGTGGGTATAAACCCAGCTGCCACTCTGGGTGATTAGTTTTCTCTCAGGAAGATGAAGTGTTAGGGTGGAATTTAAATCAGTCAGTCTGAGGCAAAGCTACCTCCCTCCATGCTTGGCTGCTCTCCATGGCAGACATCTGAGCACGTAGCCATATACTGGACCTTGCAGTCCACTGGGCTCTTGGAATCTATGCAGGAATGCACCCAGAGTGGTAATGCGGTGATGGGCCCGGGCAGCATGCACTGTGCTTGGAAATGCATGCCAGCCGGTCCAGTACAAGTCACAACCTGTTCACTCTGCAATTAGGACCCTTCTGGGGCTCTGCATCCTATAAACCACAGACACCAGTATCCCCCAGAGGCAAAACATGTGGATAATCTTAAACTCAGACCAGATAGCCAGCCCATCAACAATCAGGTTTATAGTATACACTGAAGTTTCTGAGAATCTTGTGACCATTAGGAAGTATATTGGAAATACATCCGACGCAGGTCACAGTTTAGATGTTAAATGTCCCTCACTGCTGGCCTCTGTGTGTGTGAACCCAGTCCCAGCTGGTGGAGCTGTTTTGGGGAAGTTGTGGATCCTTGGGAGGTGGAATCTGGCTGAGGAAAGTGGGTGTCTAGGGAGTGGTCTTGAGATATATAATGTGTCCTACTTCCTGTCCTGTCCCATTTCCTGCCTTGGCTTCCCACTATGATGGGAGGAAAGGCGTGAGATGATGTTTCCTCCCTAAGCTGCCTTTGGTCATGGAGTTTGTACAGGCAGTACTTTGAGTACTGTCATGTATGCCACATGTTTGCACTGTCATGTATGTCACATGTTTGCACTGTCATGTATGTCACATGTTTGCACTGTCATGTATGCCACATGTTTGCACTGTCATGTGTGTCACATGTTTGCACTGTCATGTATGTCACATGTTTGCACTGTCATGTATGCCACATGTTTGCACTGTCATGTGTGTCACATGTTTGCGCTGTCATGTAGGTCACTTGTTTGTACTGTCATGTATGTCACATTTCTACTGTCATGTATGTCACGTTTCTACTGCCATGTATATCACATGTTTGTACTGTCATGTGTGTCACATGTTTGTACTGTCATATATGTCACCTGTTTTACTGTCATGTATGTCATATACCTGCCTTCTTCATCGCTGAGTCACTCTGAAAAGCACAAGCAGAGCCAGGCCCTCTCCGCACACATGACTGTTCCTCAGCTCAGGAAATGTGGGTTGGCTGACAATGGGAATAATCACAGACACCCTCAATGTGTTTTCTTCAGTGAGCACAGACCTTTGACACGTCACAGAACAGGCACTTTGTCATAGAGAGAGGGCTGCGGACCAGATGCTCAGCAGTGTTAGAGAAGTTCTCGATAGAAAAACTGTTATGTGGGCGGATTCCAGACCACCAATGACCTTCAGTGTTGGCAAGCAAGGATGGCAGTGGATTTTCCCATTTAGCTCACCAGCCAGCAAATAGAGCCATAAACGGGAAACTGTTCACACACTGAGTTTTTCCTCAGACAGAAAGGAGACCTGCTGGGAATTTAGAGTCAGACCGTGGAGTCTCCAGTGCTCCACCCGGGAGGCCTATACCTCAGTCCTGAGTTTTCCCAGCAGGCTCTGGGGTCCTGGCACAGCAGGCTGACAGTAAACAAGGGACACAGAGCAGACCTCTCCCTCCACACTCTCCCCTCCCCCAGCCCATTCCATCTTTTGATTCTATTGATCCTAGTAACTGGAAAGAAAACATCACGGAGAAATAGACCCATTCTATTCTTGCCAGGAAATACTATAATTCAAGGAAAACTACCACTAAAGATCAAGTATCATTTTATATTTAAGGCTATCTTTATTCTGGTAAAAGAATTCCTATAAACTGCTTCATGCATATAATGGAAAGAAATCACCCACTCAAATAATTGTACAAATAAGAAAAACCGGTCAGTACTGGTCGGTGTTCTCACCTGCCCCAGTTTGCCCTGGTCAGTGTAGGTGGGTTCCGGTTGGACTCTGGTCCTCCTCACCCCCTTCTCTGATTAACTTTGATACTTTGGCTAACTGTGGAGTCAGGTGCTTGAGAAACTCCACCATATTAGGCATATGTCTTAAGTTTTAGCTACTTTCATCTGTGTAATAGAACATTCTTAAGGGTTAACTCACGACATTCATTGTCTGCATATCTCTTTAAAGCCTACAAAGTTACCATGTAATCATGCTGGGTTGCTAATACGAATAAAATCACTGTTGCTAGGGGGAATGTCTTACAACCAAACCCCTAGAAAAGCCTGGATTCAAACAGTGTGTTTCCATGGGGGAAAGGAATGGGTCCTTTGATCTTCTGTGATACTCTCCCAGATCATCCGGGTAGAATTGATATGGTCTGAAGAGCTAGAAGATTATCTTCAGAGAAAGGCATCCTGGGATATTTCCATGGTGCATCATCTTTTTCAATTATATTTTTCCTAATTTTCAGGGGAGGTAGGTGTTACAGCAACACCTTATCTAGACAAATATTCCCCTAGTGTATACCGTTACTCTGACCAGCAGCCTGAAGAGGTGACAGAGACCTCAGGAAAAGGACAGTTGAGCTCCCAAGTGGACATGGTGCTGCCTATCAACAGACAGCAATGACTGCAGGCTCTCCCAACCCCCAGGAGCCAACTGTCTTAAAGTCGGTCATTTCCCCAGAAATGTCTCTCCTTTCCAAAGGCCTCTGTCTGTGATCTCCAGGCTCTTCCTCTTCTTTCTTGCTGGGCCTCATATGGAGGAGGTTCTTACAGGAGCCCTCGTAGAGTGCTGTGTTAGAACTGGGTTATAGGGACTCTCTGCTAGGACTGGGGTGGTTGGTGTGCCAAGTGATGGTCCTTCCCCTAGTCTCTGGGACTTATTGTCTGCCTCTTGCATTTAAAATGTTTGTTTTTCTAAATATAGATGGTTCTTCTTGCCAGACAAGGAGCTGGCTCCCAGTTCAATGTCTGAACTTAGGCTGCCACCTCCATCTGCGCTGTGTTTGTTTTTTGAGACAGAGTTGCTGTTGCCCAGGCTGGCATCCACTTGCAGTGTAATTGAGCCTGGCCTTGAACTCTTGATCGTTCTGCTTCCCCCTTCCTAGTACAAGGATGGAGTATAAGTGTTCTAGTTTGCTTTTACTGCTGTGTTAAACACCACAACCAAAAGCAGCTTGGGGAGGGGCACGCTTATCTGACTTACATGTGCTGATGGCAGCCTATCACTGAGGGAGGTCAGGGCAGGAGCTCCATCAGGAGCAGAGGAAGGAACCGTGTGACGGATACTGCCCACTGGCTTGTTCCTGGTGGCTTGCTCAGCTTGCTGTCTTATACGATCCAGGACCATTTGCCCTGGGGTGACACCAGCCACAGTGGGTTGTGCCCTCCCCCATCAGTCTTAATTAAGGAAGTGCCTCATAGACAGTCTGATGGAGGCACTTCCTGACTGAGACTCTTTCTTCCTAGGTTTGTCTAGGTTTGTGTCATGTCGACAGAAACTAATGGAGGCAACAGGTGTAAGCTGCCATTCTCCACTCTGTCCATGATTTTGACTTTTGTCCTTACAGGAGTGAATTCTTCCTGCTAACACCTAACACTGTGCCTTTATCTGTCATGGTTTTTCTAAGGTAGATTGTTCCTTTCTGAAATGATGAGTTAAATGGAAAAAAAAATTCTCTTGTAATATGATCAGAAAAAGAATGATTCCAGACAGTTGTAATTCATCGAGGAACTCTCTATGGCCAATGGTGGAAGTTGAAACTGTAGAAGGCCCTTTTGTGGATGGTGGGTCAGTCAATAGACTGCATGGTTCTGTTCCCTGCTTGGGCCAGTTCCTTTTGAAGCATGGTGATTATAGTTACAGACAGACATGGGTTCTAGTGGCCTTGGCCAGGTGGCCTCGCTTATCCTCAGAGCTAAGAAATCATGGTTTAAATGAAGTTATATAATGGCAACTACCTGGTTATTTGTGAGGAAATAAATTTAAAGAGATAGTACTTCATGCACACTGTTTTACTGTGGAACATTTTACTGTGGAACAGTTACCACAAAACATGTTTCAATTAACCAAGAGTTTATGGCCGGCTCTGGATGCCATACCTTTCATATGAATTTCAGAAGGAGAGGAGCTTTCTCAATTGACTGGCTGGATCTTCACACTACCTTAGGGGTCAGAGGTCAGGGTTCCCGCTATACTTTCCATCCAGAAGAAAGGAAGTTATGACCAGAAATGTGGAGGAAAGGCTGTCCTGTAAGTTTTATGCAGCACTGTAAATATTTTGTTCTTCACTTCACATTAGTGATTTTACTTTTAAATCACACCTACTTATTTTGGAGGGGCAGGGGTGCGCATGCTGTAGCGCATGTGTGGGCTTCAGACAACCCTAAGAGTGAGCCCTCTGCTACCAGGGGCTCTGGGGACTAAACAGCTCGCCAAGTTTGACAACCTTTACCCACTGAGCCACCTTGCTGGCCCTAGCTGTGCATCCTAGAACCCCTGCTGTGATCTTTTGTACAGGTGCCAACACATGCTTTCTGCATGAAAGAATTCATGGCTAAATGAAATTTGTGACTTATAGATGGAAAAAATATAGAAAAAAATTAGGAAGACTTTAACAGCAGTAGCCAGGAAAAAGGAAAAGGCAATGTTGGTAAGAATCTAGAGGAATAGTGAGAGATCAGCTGGCAGGACAGAGAGAGTGGAGGCGTGCTGTGAATATGTGTGGCTCTCATTGGTTGATGAATAAAGCTGACTTAGCCAATAGCCAGGCAGAGTATAACTAAGTGGGAAATCCAAGCACAGATACAGGAGTTGCCAGCCAGATGCATAGGAAGCAAGATGAGGATGCCGTACTAAGAAAAGGTACCAAGCCCATGGCTAGGCTTAGATAAGACTTAGGGTTTAATTTATGTGTAAGAGCTAGTTGGTAATAAGCCTGAGCCACTGGACCAGCATTTATAATTAGTATAACCCTCTGTGTGATGATTTGGGAAGCAGCTTCTGGGTATCTGGGACTGACTGGCTTTGAGGCAGGAAACTTGCACTTATTTCATTGATTTTGCACTTTGGTTTTTGGAGACAGAGTCTCCATGTCCAGACTGTCCTCAGACTCACTGTGTCGCTGAGGATGACACTGAGCTTCTGATTCTCCAGCCTCTAGCTTCTTGGTACTGAGATTGTACACATGTACTGCCACATCTGATTTCATGTGGTGCTAGGAACTGAGCTGCGTTTTCATAATGCAAGTTTCATGAACTTTATTGCTTGAACTAAAATCATCTTGGATGATTTGAGGCCTATGCCCTTTGATATGCCATCCATACTAGAAGGCCAGAAGGCTGTGCTTGGTGTTAGCCCAGAGATAATAGAATATATGCATCTCTTAACAGCTTTGCTATAATTAGATTAAATGAGATGATGTATAGAGGGAGTATATACAGGAGGTGTAGAGATGTCCCTCTGCAACCTGAGTAATAAAAGACATATTGGGGTTCAAAGCTCCAAGCTGAAGATCAGAAAACCAAACCAGCCGGCCACTAGCTCTTACCTCTACATCAGGCTGAAAGGGCTGATCCTGTCTCTACAAGCTCTCACCAAGCCTGAGACTGCTGCCTCTCCTCAGTGTGGCTGGAGAATCCTGAGACCCCAATGTCTTCCTATCCTCAGCGTGGCTAGAGAATGAATGCCAGCTCTGAGACCCCATTCTTGCCTTAGATACCGCTCATGAGTCCTGGGATTAAAGGCTTGAACTCTGTTACTCTTTTATACTGATTCAATCTCCTGTAGCCCTGGGGAGCCTTGAACTGAGAGAGATCCATCTGCCTTTGTCTCCTAAGTTCTGGAATTAAAGGTGTGTGCCACCACAGCCTGGCCTCTATGGCTGACTGGTGTGGCTGCTTTGCTATTTTCATCTCCAGTGGCTTTAATAAATCATAATATATCACCACAGCCACTGGCTTAGAACATTTCCTGCTTTTTCAAAGTATCCAAGTTCAGTTCCCAGCACCTTCCTCACAACCATCGGTAACTCTAGTTCCAGGGACTCTGACAGCTTCTCTTCCACAGCCTTGCATATTGTGCATACACATATGTGCAGGCAGAATACTCATACAAATAAAATAAAAATAACTAAGTCTTATAAAGGATATATTATAAATAGTGAAATATGGGCAGTGTGTTTCATTACTAAAATTTTCTCAGTAGGATGTGTAACGTGGACTTCAATAAAATAAAAATAAAAAAGAAGCAGAATTTTCTTGCCACACCAAGGTTGGCTAAAGTATGATTCTGTGGTTAGTGCTTTTAATTGCATGCATGTGGCAAACCTGTTCAAATATTTTAAATAACTACATATGTTCGATTCTTAAATTTAAATATAAATCAATATTTTAAAAAGTAGAAAACAGATTCTTTCTAAGGACAAATTGCCTACTCTTTCTGAGTTTCAGGTTCCTTGTGTAGAGTGAAGATTGACATCACCAAGGTGTGGCTTGTTCATCGGCACTCACTGGCACAAGACGTCATTTTCTATGCAGGTCACACCTGAGCATGATGGGAGCAAGTGCCCATCACTCCATACAGTGCCTATTGATATCGGGTCCAGGACTAGAACCCTCTTTTCTGAAAAAGCAGAGACCAAATTTTGAAGAAAATTTAAACATTAAGGTATCCTGAAACTGACATTGAACTACATTTCAAAAAATATTCAAATGCATTGTTTATCTAGCTCATTTTCAACTGACCTTAAACACACATACCATCCATCTCTGTAGAAGACTGTTTCTTTGTTGGGGGCCTAGTCACACATGTGTAGACCATGGATGGTCCAGTCACACACTTGTGTAGATTGTGGAGGGTCCAGGAGCACATGTGTAGACCATGGGGCATGGATGGTTAGTCACACATGTATAGACTATGGAGGGTCCAGCAACACATATGTAGACCACGGAGGGTCCAGTTGCACATGTTGACAAGCATGCATATCTTATGTGCTGGGAAGAAGTCCATTTCAGTTTGTGTAGTTGGGATTTCCTGTAGTTTTGAACAGTGACCACTAGTGTAGGATTGGGATGCAGGATGGAGCTGAGGATCATGGAGAGCAAATGGGAAAGACTCAGCCTTTCTTACAGATCTGAGCATGCGTTCTGCCACAAGCCACAATTTTCTGAGAAATGGAAAGGCAGTTCTTGGTATATCTCACCCTTGAGTTCTTTCACTACTTTGAAGGTATAAGATGCTTGATTCCCAACAAAGCTGTGAACAAAATAGCATTTCTTTTTGTCAGAAGAGATGAGATGCTAGGAAAAAGGTTCAGAATTAGCATTTTCCTCCAGGCCCTTGATACATGGCTGTATTTATGGGATGGATGTTTTTGTGATGCCTAAGTGACTTGAAAGCTCAGACAGCGAAGAGAACAACAGCAGCCAGCTCAAGAGGGTGCCAGACACTTATCTGTGCGCTAGGCTGCCAGGTCGCTCTCTTCCATTGCTTTGTCTAAGTGCTGTTGAGTCTGCAGAGATGCCTTGGAAAATGGTGCCACACATTTTTTAAATGGTTGTTATTGTCACTAGTTCAAACAGAAGTCTGATGAAATACTGACTCTCCTTTGCAGTGCTCGGATGCCTTTGCTTCTGTGTGCCTGTACTCTTTGCAGGGACAGTGTGTGTGTGTGCGTGTGTGTGTGTGTGCATGCATGCGTGCGTGCGTGCGTGTGTGCGTGAGACATTGGACCACCTTTAATATGCAGCAGGAAAAAGAGTGCACAGCTCTTAATTGCAAACTCTGGGATATGAGGATGCGAGTCCTGAGTCAGAGCACACATGGATGCATTGCAGTCCATCATGACAGCGTCATCCATCTGTCGTGGACAGTTTATCAGCTGCAGAGCACGGGGAAATGCATTTTTGTTGTGTATTACTAGGCTTAGGGAGAAGTATATACTAGTCTAGAGGGAATATTTGTGCTGTTTACTGAAATACCGTGGTATACCTGGTACTTAACAAGATGCATCAATCTAAGCACACCCATTCAGGAGACAAGACTGAATCAAAGGAAATGTCATGCTTGTAAGACACTCACTCTGTGCTTGAAGTGCTTTCTACAAGGTGCTGGGCTCTGTGTACACAATGAAACATGAGTTACTCAGTCCACAGTGTATGTTCATACCCTACCCGATAAAATGATGTTTACCATCCCATGTCATTAGGTAATTGCAAATGAAAACATTAAAGAATAACAGTGCCTAAAAATTACCTACAACCCGTAGCACCATGTATTCAGTTGGAAATGGGAGAGGGGATTCTCACTCATTCATTGCTGGTGGGAATAAAAGTGCCACAGATGCCATCTAAGAGAGCCTGTAGTTCCTTAACAAAACTAAAGATATTCTTATGGATCATTAGCTCCTTGGCATATATAGTGGGCATATTGTCTACTTATAATTTTGTAGTTCTAGGGTTTCACGTGTGCTTGGCCAGCACTCCTGCATCTGTCACCAATCACGTTTTAATGCTTCATGAGAAGAGAGTTCAGAATTCTTCCATAGCGGTGAGGGCGGGTGACATGTCTCAGCCAGTAAAGGTGCTTATTACCAAGCCTCATGGCCTGGGTTTGGTCTCCAGACCCCTACCTGGACCAGGGAAAAGAATCAATGCCCACAGTTATCCTCAGATCTCCTCATGCACCCTCGAGCATGCATAACCATGCAAGTACCCTCCCACACCATATGTAAATGTAATTCCTAAAATTTCCTACTGTAATAATATATACTGTTAAATCACTGTAATTTCTTATGATAACATTTTCTAAGTTAAAATTTTCTACAAAATTGTCTTAGAAGAAAATCATTATCAAATTGAAGAAATTCTAAATACTGTTCACTATTGGAAGTTAACTACTAAAATTTTTCAGACATCTTATCAAAATTAAATTGATTAATTTTATTAATAACTATTTCAGTTATTAAATCATGGAACCCACTTTGTGAAAAAGAACTTTTTTCAATTTGTAGGATGTTAGTTCTGAGGGACATACTTAGAAAATGCTGAATTTACTTGTAGCTGTCTTTGTACATGTGCACACACATGTAGATACATGTGTGTTATATGCCTATGTGTACTTATGTCGGGGTTACAAGCATGAATCACCATGCCCAGAGTTTACCTGTGTGCTGGGTTCAAACTCAGATCCTCACACTTGCCAGCATCACCACCCATCTTCCTGTCTCCCAATACTGTTTACCTTTGCCTGCTTCCTGACAGAGTTTGCATTTACCAAGTCACTATTTCTAGCTGTCCTCTGTCTTTCCTTTTGTTGCTTGTTTGGTTGGTTGGTTGGTTTGGTCCAAATTTTATCATTCTGCTTAAAAGATTTCTGCTAACATTTCATGTTATGTTGTCTGGCTAATTCCTTTGCTTGTGATATATGGAAAAGTGTTTATTTCATCATTGCTTTTAAAAGAAGCTCAGCGAGTAATGGTTTTTAGGGTGGTTTATTGATTCTTTCAGTGTTTTAAAGGTACCACACCTTTAGCTTGACTCATTCCAATAGGAAATCCATTGTCAGTACTTACTCATCTATAGGCTACATCCACAGTCCCAAATAATTATTATGATTTTTCTCTTCATCTTTGGTCTTGTATTTATGATGAATCTTGGTATAGTTTTCTTCTCATTGGTTCTGGTAGGAGTTTTTCAAGATCAATCTTTGTGTTTACAATTTTTACCAAGTTGGGAAACCTTTGGAGATGATTCCTTCCATACTTTTCCCTAGGTCTGCCGAGACTCTTACCCCACTTAGCAGGCACTGCTTGAACCTGCCCCTTATTTGACGATGCTTTTCTTTATTTCAGGTGTTTAGCTTTGGACATTCCGTGTTTTTATCTTGGGTTTCACAGGTCTTTTCTTCTGAGACATGTAGCCATTCCTGATTTATCTAATTTTTCTAGTACTCTTTATGCCCATGTTGTATCTAAGTATGCAGTTATTGGCTGCTTTTTAGCGTTGGTGTCTCTGCAGTGTATTTGGTCTTTCGGTTAGCTTTATGAATGTATGTGTTAAAGTTATGATAACTGATTTATGCTGTTGGTCTGATTTTCTTTTCATTATATGTTTTATTTGCCTCTTCCATGACATACTCTATGCTGTTTTACTGGCTCCTAGATACTCTGTATTTGCCTGTCGGATGTGGATGTTGGCTACTTTTGTGTTTCCGTGATGATTCCTGAGGTATTTTTTGTTTTGTTTTGTTTTGTTTTCTGGGATGTGTTACTCTTGTATCTTAAACAGGCACTAGAGCAGTGTTTAATCTGTGATAATTACTTTCCATATGACTGAGGTCCTCCTCAGGGTTCTGACTGCTGTGGGAACAGTGAAGCTTCCACTGGGGCAGTAGAGTTGAGCAGTGTGCTGCCCTCTGTGAGCTATGACAATGTTCTTGTGCTTTCTACCGGGCTGTTACCATGCTTAGAAGGTTCCCTCAGTAAGTCAACTGAATACTTCAAGGGACTTCTGCCATTCTCCAGAGTTCCATCTCTGCATCGCGCCCTTCTCTCCTGTGCTCTGAAAGACCTCACCACCTTGGCCAGTGCCCGAGGTCTGCCTCTTTCTGAAGCTGACTGCCACACCAGACAGAAGGAAGTGTTAGGGTTGGTGCCTCAAAGATCAAACACCTAGGTTCCTGCTTCAGATGGCTGAGCTCCAGCTTCTGGTCCTATGTTAAGAGGCAGATCTGGGTGGGGGTGGGTAGGCTACCACAGGCAGGTCTCTGACTCTGGTTCTAGAAGCACAGAGGACAAAGAGATGTCTCCTGGCCCGCTGTGCTATGAAATGCTATACTAACCCTCTCACCACTGAAGGAGCGGCTCCTGCCATATTCCATTCCCTGCCATGATGGACTGAAGGCAGACACAGGGTTGAACTTTCTGCCATGATTGGTGAGTGAGACTGAGCTGCTCGGTAGCTGTCCGCCATCAGATGCCTTTCTGCTTCACGCCAGTCTCCTGGCAGCACCTTTAACTCCCCAGAAATGGAATTCTTCCCTGTTCTCATTCTCTGAATCATTGCTAATGAGACAAAACTTGAAATCACCTCCCCTTGCTGTTCACTGGGATAAGACAGTTACCTGTAAACATCGCCCTTATCCAAAGACAAGAAACACAAGATTAGTCGTTGATGGCTTCTGTTTCTGTCAAGTTCTAGCAGCTTCCTCCTGTATGAATAAAGGTCTGTCTGGAATATTGAAATCCAGGGACAAAAGCATCAGTTGAACACAGATGGTTACATTCTCTCATAGCTAAACGTGTCTACATCTGTTAATAAAGGATAACTCCAGGGAAGAAAGCTGTCGAATATAGAATCTAGGTCAGTTGCAAAGGCAAGGGTTTTGTATTCAAGAAGGCTGAGGGTCCTGACCTGGGCCAGTTGTCTGGCACAGACAGCCCAGATTTAGAAATGCTGTTGCTCACATTCAATCAATACATATGCACACTGAGGAGTCTGAGGTGTGAATGAGCTCTGTGAAAGCATTCATAGAGCACAGGAATAAAAGTTTCATCTTTAAATCATGCACCCTTCAGGGAGCTGTGTGTAGGTTCCAAGGGATACGCCTGCTTATTCAAATGAGGGATTTTTGATTGGTCTGGTCTCTCATTCTGTCTGATTGGATTTGTCTCCAGGGTTAGGTGTAGAGCATTTGTGACTTATTTAAAAAGACAGAAATTTAAAGCTGCCAGCAAGGCAGTAATTAGCAATAATCAGAATTGCTCAGAAGATGGCTCTCAAAGCATTTGCAAAATACAGTATAACTGCTTTTAAGTAAATAAATTATTAAGTGCCATTTTAAGTGAGATTGGTGTTTTGATATATGAAATTGAGCATCCTAGAGTAAGTGGTATTTGCTTTGTTTCTGAACTTGAAGTAATTATGTTTTTTTTTTTTTCTGTGACTTAAAAGTGGACAGAAAGTCATGGGGCCTCTTCAGTTTTCACCCAGGGCAGGAGAAAGCACCACACAGGTAACCTAAGGAGACCAAAGGGAGTGGAGGGCAAAAGAGAAAGCTGAAAGAAAGTGCTGTATATTTATAAAACAGCCTTGGAAAGTAACTCTTACGAACAGTGCATTATGTGAGTCATTGCTGGAGACAAAAATTGGAATCATTTAAACACTGTTGCTTTAAACAGAAGTATGAAGTAAAAATGAGAATTAATAGAAAAACCTCAAAAATAAAGTTATTCTCTTAAAGTAGCTTTGAATTGTATATGTGTCCCACCAGGACAGTTTAGAACAATCAAAGTCCTAGTGGAAGCCCTAAGCTTTTCAGTTCTATATAATATAATATAATATAATATAATATAATATAATATAATATAGCCTCCTTATGCGCAAGAAATGGGAACCAGGGCTGAAGATGGCCTGGAAGCTAGGAATACTTACAAAGCACCCATGTTCGGTTCCCAGCACCCCACTGGGCAGCACACAACACCTATGACATCAACTCCAGGGCCTCTACTGCCCCCTTCTGGGCTCCAAGGATACCTACACTCATATACACATGCATATGTACATACCTAAAAATATAAAAAAATTAAAAGAAGTAATAGATTTCTATTCATTTACCTTCTAGTAAAATGACTAACAAGCAGAGAAAGAAATGTATTCAGCAGTAAAAATTGAAAAATGTAGCTGGTGGTAGTGGCACACGCCTGTAATTCCATCACTTGGGAAGCAAAGGCAGGCAGAGCTCTGTGAGTTCAAGGACAGCCTGGTCTACAGAGTGAGTTCCAGGACAGGCTCTAAAGCTACATAGAGAAATCCTGTCTCGAAAAACCAAAACCAAAACCAAACCAAAGCAAAACTCTAGTGATTAATTCTGGTGATACTTGTATATCAGGTATTAAAGCCAGTGACTATACCCGAGTTGCCAGCAGATGACAATGTCCTGGATGATCAACCCTGGATATTTCCCAGAGGTGGGCTTAGACTTGCTGCATTCCATAAGTGGAGCTGAAGACATTGGGTTCAGAAAATTAAAGTTATCCGTTGGCCATGTTGAATGGTTTCGCACTGTTACTCCCTAGTTCCCAGACCCCAGTCTCAGGTGGCACTCCAGTAGAGCTGTAGAGGGCCCTGAGCTCTGTCCCTTCTTCCCTCCACCCCCTTTATCCCACTGTTTCCCTATGAGCGGTGATACTACCTCATAAAACATTTACGCTGGTGTATTTTTTCTGTCACTATGACAGATATCAGCACTAAATCAACTTGGAAAGAGGGAAGGTTTGTTTGGACTCAGTTTCTGGTTGCCTGTTCCAGGGCGTCCAGCTTGTGGTAGCAATGCATCATGGAGGGAGAAACCATGTTCATGTCATGGTGGTCAGGAAGAAACAGAGAGAAAGGGAGGCAGGATCATATTCTCCTATGAAGGGTCCACTACCTCCCTATAGCTCCAGAGGCTGCGGAGCAACCTTACACACAAGCGTTCAAGACCCACATGGCAGCATCCTTGTGAGTAGGGACTTTCTACGTTCAACTCTTCACTTCCAGAAATTAACACAAAAGTGCATACTATTAGCCAGTCCGTCAATACTGATTGGAAATGTGACTCAACTATGGTTTGCACAGCACCTGCTGTGGAGCAAGGACTAGGCAGACAGTGGAGAGCAAAGCAGTTGCAGATGCTGGCGCCTCCTTACCTGGGGTTTGGCATCTTGCCGGGAGAAGTTTGTGAGTGTCAGGATGGACTTCCACATTCTCACCACCACCCCGTGCCTTCCACGGGGCCTCTCTCTCTCTCTCTCTCTCTCTCTCTCTCTCTCTCTCTCTCTCTCTCTCACACACACACACACACACACACACACACACTTTGAACCCAGCACTGTGCCTTCCACAGGGTCACAGGCCTTGAGGCTGTTTTTATTCTTTTGAACTTGAAAGGTGCCTTTGATGCTCACTGGGTGTGTGGAAAGCTAGCACACAGGGAACCCCACGTCCGCTGGCTGACTGTGCCGTTCTGTGTCCTCACATTATAGAGGGTATAAAGCAGAAGGCAGTGGTGGAACACGCACCAGTTCCCTTCCACGGCGCTCCATCCTGCCCCATGGAAATGAGTTGGGTGTACAAGGCTCAGTGTGGACAGTTCCTCTTAAAGGCAGGCCTGTTCTTCTCCAGCACAGCTCTGCTTTCCCCGCAAATAGAGTACAAGTCACTCCACTCTGAAGACAAGCAAAGCTTCGGCCACTGAAAACTAAAGTGGAATCCCAGCTGTTACTGTCCACCCTTAGTGCTGTGTGGTGCAGAGCATTGCATGCGCCATGAGGGGAGCATCAGCCGCAGACAGGAGGGCGTGCAGGCAAGCCTGGTCCTGCTCTCTCAGCGCTGCGACTTTAGACACTGACCCCGGAGTTCAGACTGTTTCCCGAGAAGGCCGTGAGCACCCACTAAGAGGATTGCATGTGGAGATGCAATATTTGCCATTCAACCTTAGCATAAGATCTCAGACCTCTACTCAGTAGTGAAGGTCTCAGACATGTAAAGACAATGTGTGCCATGGGCCCCAGGCTTCCTCCGAGTGGCGTCTTCGCTCAGCCTGCAAGGCTGTATTTACACTGCTCCATGTCCGTCCATCTGTAGCCACTGTCTGCACACCGGTATTTGTGTATCTGTATAACTGTATTCATGTTAGTTAACAAGCAGTGCGTCATGTGCTGGGACCCCTCAAGCAACTGGCAATTTCTTACAAGTTTTCTGCCTCTCCTATGTTTCTATATTTCAGACTCCACATGATGCCTTTCTTGGCTCCTGGAGCTGTGGTATATGTGTGTGTGAGTGTGTAACAATTAAAGAGAGGGAGGTCATACATTTGAGAGAGAGCAAGGGAAGGTATACATGGGAGGAGTCATGGAAGAAGGAAAGGGAGGGAGAGAAAGGATGTAATTATAATTTCAAATATAAGAAAACTTATTTTAAAAAACCTGGGATCCAAATATGCTGTATTTAAAATTTCATCATCAAAAAGACCAAGCTGTTATCTCATTTACTGATTTGAAGTAACTAGTGGCCCAGAGAGCAAAAAAAAAAAAAAAAAACAATTTCCATAACTACCTCCACTCCAAGATGGAGTTCAATTATTTTTTAACATGATTCTTAAAAATAGGTCATCAACAAGCAAGTGGCAGAGCAGCCACAGCCTTTGCAGCACCTCAGTTTCAGTGGGACTGTCCTGACATCCCAGGGTAGAGGGTGTAAGGAGGACATTTCCTACCCTTGACTCTGGTCTTAGGGATCAACAAACTACTCGGGAGCCACGTGGGAGAAAGAAAATAAACAAAAGATTGAGATGGATAAGGAGAAACAAGAGGGATTCACCTTCCCTGAGCAAAGTCAGCTTGGACAAGGGTCACCCTGTGTGCTACAGGATCTGTGGCAAGGTGGCCCTGATTCTGAGCATCAGGAGCTGGCGACCAGGGAACCAGGAAAACTTGTGCTGCCAGAATGGAGAAAGGATTCTTTGTAAATGCCTTTTTGATTATTTATATGTGTGTGGGGGAGGGGATATGTAAAAAGATGGTGAGATTTTCCTAAGGTCTTTCTGGTGCTTTCCATCACCTACATCACATGGTAAATCTGTGACGTTTCACGGGGACAGTGGTGATGCAGTTGGTTGATAAGTCAGTGAATTTAGAAGTTAGAGAGTTGGATGTGTGTTCTTGTATGCAATGACCTTGGAAAGGCATTGAGCTCTTCAGGATCTCCTCATCTTAGGAAGCTGTGAACCAGGGAACCAGGATCAGTCCTTTGACCTCAGCACCCAGAAGACTGAGGCTGGGAGATTTCTGCCAGCTAAAGGGCAGCCTGGGCTCCATGATGTGTTTTAGATTAGCGTGGTTTACAGTTGAGACCTCAACCCCACTTCCCCGCCCCAACACACACACACACAGCAAAAACCTACAAATGGATGAGAACATGAAGCCATGCCCACTCTGAGCTCCTGGAGCTTGAATGAAGTAATTTGTGTGTGAACATTGATGGGGCGTGAAGAGCTCACTCTCAGGAACAAGTATTGAATTCTCACCCCACTTCTCCTCAGCCAGAGGATGCTGGGACAGATCTCTGTCTATACAATGTGGACCTGCGTTCTTACCATGTAGCTGGGGGCAAAGCACTCAACTTAGAAGTGAAGCAAGAATATTGTCTCCAAACTCTTCAGAAATCCCCCCTCCAGCAAAAACAATTTTAGTGTTCTCCTTGTACAGACAGCCTCGAGAAGATAGCTGACTCTTTACATGTTTAAAAAATGAAGTAGATGGGGATGGATTGATGGCTCAGAGGTTGAGAGTTCTTGCTGCTATTATAGAGGACCTGAATTCGGTTCCCCAATCAGGTGGCTCATATTACCTGTCACTCCAGCTCTAGGAGATCTGATGCCTTCCTCTGGCTTTGCAAGCACCAGTTGACAGGTGACACATACAGACAGATACATATATACAAAAATAAATGGTTAAAAAACCAAATACTTAACAAAAATTTACATAATTTTAAATATTAAGGGGAAAAGTTAAGGAGAGTGAAAATGTTCAAACTATATCTGGCCTTGACCCCCATCGCCAGGCCTCTGCTAGGGGCCTCAGCTGGAGAGTGCCAGGCCTATCCACAGGGGAACATCCTGAGTCCCAGCCTGTGGGACCCCCATCGCCAGGCCTCTGCTGGAGCCTGATCTTTGACCCACATCGCCGCCGGCCCCTGCCTGAGGAGAGACCTCCTAGAGAGCTTGTCCACCAGAGCTACAGACATCAAACTTCTGACCCACCTAAGCCCACCGGGGGAGTAGTGTAGAGAGAGAGACCCCACCTCCACCTACTGGAAAAAGCGATGGGAAGAGGCAATACAAGAAAACACCTAACAATAGAAAGACAAGCATGACACCACCAGAATCTAGGGATGCTACAGCAACTAGACCTGAACACCCCAAAGCAGATGAAGCAGAAGAGAACAACTTTAAAAATATCTTCATAAAAATGATAGAGGCCCTCAAAGACGATGTGAGAAAATCCCTTAAAGAAATGGAAGAAAAAACAAACAAAAAATTGGAAGAAATGAACAAATCTCTTAAAGTACGAAAAGCCAAGAAAAAATCAAATAGGTGAAGGAAACGGTTTAAGGCTTGAAAACTGAAATAGAGACAAAGACAGCACAAACTGAAGGAATGCTGGAAATAGAAAAACTGAGCAAATGATCGGGAACTACAAACACAAGCATAACCAACAGAATACAAGAGATGGAAGAGAGAATCTCAGGCACTGAAGATAAACTAGAGGAATAAATTCATCGACCAAAGAAAATCTTAAGTCCGACAAATCCTTAACACAAAACACCCAGGAAATGTGGGACACCATGAAAAGACCAAACCTAAGAATAATGGTTATAGAGGAAGGCGGAGAAGCCCAGCTCAAAGGTGCAGAAAATATATTCAACAAAATCATTGAAGAAAACTTTCCCAATCTGAAGAAGGACATGCCCATGAAAGTACAAGAAGCATACTGAACACCAAATAGACTGGACCAAGGGAAAAAAGAAAAAAAGAAAAAACCCTTGACACATAATAATCAAAACACCTAACATACAGAATAAAGAAAGAATATTAAGAGCAGCAAAAGAAAAAGGGCAGGTAAAATATAAAGGCAGACCTATAAAAATTACAGATGACTTCTCCATGGAAACTCAAGGCCAGAAAGTCCTGGATAGATGGTCTACAAATACTAAAAGTCCACAGATGCCAGACCAGGCTACTATATCTAGCAAAACTCTCAATCATTATAGATGGAAAAAACAAGATATTTAATGATAAACCTAGATTTTTCACAATATGTATCTACAAATCCAGCCCTACAGAAAGTTCTGGAAGGAAAACTCCAACCCAAGGAAGTTAACTACTCTCACAAAGACATAGGCAATAGATAATCCCACTTTACCAGAACCCAAAGGTAAAGCAGGGCAAATATATTCACAATACCATTGCCAACAATAAATCTAAAACAAACAAGAATTAACAATCAATGGTCCTTACTTTCCCTCAACAGTAATGGTCTTAACTCGCCTATAAAAAGACACAGGCTAACAGAATGGATATGAAGATAGAATCCATCCTTCTGCTGCATACAAGAAATATACCTCAACTTCAAAGACAGACATTACCTCAGAGTAAAGGGTTGGAAAAAGATCTTCCAATCAAATGGACCCAAGAATCAAGCAGGTGTGGCTATCCTACTATCTAAGAAGTTAGATTTCAAACCAAAATTAATCAAAAAAGATGAAGACAGTCATTTTGTATTCATCACAGGAGAAATCCATCATCACAAAGTCTAAATTCTGAACATCTATGCCCCAAATACAAAGGCACCCACATTTGTAAAAGAAACTCTACTAAAACTCAAAGCTCACCTAAAACCTTATGTATGCACTTATAGTGGGAGACTTCAACACCCCCACTCTCACTGCTAGACAGGACCACCAGACAGAAACTTAACAAAGAAACAAAAGAACTAACAGAAGTTATATCTCAGTTGGGGTTAACAGACATCTATAGAACATTCCATCCAAACACAAAAGAATATACATTCTTCTCTGCTCCACATGGAAACTTCTCTAAAATCGACCACATATTAGGTGACATAACAAACCTCAACAGATACCATGCTTTAAAGTTGGAATTCAACAACACAAATCACAAAAACCCTACAAACTCATGGAAACTGAACAATGTGCAATTGCACCATACCTGGGTCAAAGAAGAAATAAAGAAGTTAAGGGCTTTCTAAAATTCAACGAGAATGAGGATAGAACATACCGGAACTTATGGGACACCTTGAAAGCAGTGCTACGAGGGAATCCTGATGCAGAGAGGGAGGACAAGACCAGGCTACAGAAACACATAGAGACAGCTGACCTGAACAAGGAGGAGCTAACGCCCCCCCCCGACTGATAGCTGGGACTGACTCAGACCCCCTGAACATGGGTCTCAGCTAGAAGGCCTGAGCAGTCTAAGGGACCTCGGACAGTGGAACCAGGATGTATTCTTGGTGCACAAATGGAGGATGGAGAGGAGGTCCAGTCCCTACTCCAAATGACTTGACAGATTTAGATGACCCCTTCTGGACGGCATTACCCTACATGTGGAGTGGGGGGGATGAGAGGGGAGGGTGGTGTGGGGGCTTGAGAGGGTAGGAGAGAGGGAAAGAGGGATGGAGGAATGGAGGGAGAGGGAACTGGGATCCTTATGAAAAATAAAAATAAAAAATAAATTAATATATAAAAAGCTATACTATCTGAAATCCTCAATAAGTGTTTTTAAAGAGTAACAAAAATTGACAACTGTGTATTATCTAGATACTTTGAGGTCCTAGAGACTTCTACCCATTCCCATCCCAGCTCTTGTCTCCTAAAAGTAACTATTTTCCTGTACTTGGGATTTCTCTCCTTCTCTCTCTCTCTCTCTCTCTCTCTCTCTCTCTCTCTCTCTCTCTCTCTCTCTCTCTCTCTCTCATGTGCAAACATTCTCAGAGATATATTTTAGTTTTGAGGATGTTTATGTTAATGTTTTTTAATTGTTTGAATATTTGTGAGGCTCCTTTGAGCTATCATTTTGCATTTCTTCTCTACCTAGGCTGTTTCAGCATGTGACTATGCCAGATTCCATTCCTTCTGCCACATGTGCTCCTAGTTGGTTTTAATTGTTCTCAACATGAAACACTCCTGTGTATGTTTTGTGTTAATTGTTTTTCTATCTTTATGGGTAAAATTCTGAGTTGTGTCACAGAGATGGGGGTAGGGAAGAGGGAAAAGGATATTTTTAACACAGTAAATCACTTTTGAGATTGGCACCAGCTTACACACTTTCAGACAGGGCTAGTTTTCTTCGTGTCCTCTGTTGTAAAATCTTTTTAAAACAAGCTCTGTCCTGCGTGCAGTTTTCTGCACCATTGGGAGGGTAATGGTATCTTGTCTTGGTTTTAAGGTACTTTGCTCTGTTGACTCATGAGATAGAGCATATTTTCATAATTATAGCTATCACTGATTTAGCTTTCAGTGTTTTGAAACTTGACTTGTACTTAGTGTGGCTGATTCAATATGAAGCTATTTCCACTGAGTTTGATAGACAGCCTTATAACATGTAGTTGTCTTGGAGTACCCTGCAGTGTTTCTATGAAGGAGTTTATAAATTTTGCTAGTGACCCATCTGATACTACTTTAAAATATTGTGTTCAATTATTTACACATCAGAGCAATCACTGCCAACTCAATAATAAACTCCCAGGTCAAGATCCTGGACACAGCGGCCTATGACTGTTTCAGGGGAAATAGACCATGTGCAGTGGTGCACATGTATGTGCATGCATGTAGAGGTCAGAGATTGATGCTGGTGTCTTCCTCCATTCCTCTTTACCATCTACATTGAGAAATATGTCTCACTCGAACCCAGAGCTTGCCTACATGGCTAATGTAGCTAGCCAGCCTGCTCTGGGGATTCTCTTGCCTCTATGTACCATATGCAGGACAGGTGGGTACCTATGTAGGCCCAGTAATCACACAGGTTCTGGGGATCTGAACTCTGGTCCTCATACTTGCAAGCCAAACTTTCACCTACTGAGCTAACACATTAGCCTCAGGATTTATATTTTTCTTCATATTTTGAAATGAAAACTTTGGAATCATCACTTCAAAAGAATTTGAGATCCATAGATGTGACTGGTACTTAAGGCCTCCTGAGTTGTCTTGTGAGCCATCTTCAGAGATGACATTAGATGACATTGGAAGTTTTACCTGATGAAATTTCAAAAGGAATGAAGTCAATTTCTCCTGCTCCAGAATGAACCTAAATGAGTCCAGTTCAGAGTGAATTGTCTTAGAACTTCTAATGATTTTTCATTAAAGCCCACAAATAGAAAGGAATTGCATGGTTTAATGTAACTGTTATAACTACCATGTTTTTCTCTTTCTGAACAGTTTGTTTTAAATTTCATTAAATTGGGCTGAGCAAGAAGGGAGGGTCAGGAATTGGGGTAAACTGGCTGTGGCATGCCTTTGCCACTTGAGAGAAGTGTGGAGGGACCTGCCTGGCTTGGGTTTTGGACTGAGGAGAACGTCTGCACGAACAAGCAGGGCAGTGGCAATAAAGGCTGTCGTCACATGCAGTGTTGTCCACAAAATACTTGTAGTGAAGACAAGGGAGGTGTGTCCGTACCATCAAGGACAAGGGCTACAGAAGGAACATTACTAGTGGGACTCTCTACTGCAGGGCTGTGTCAGGGATTACCTGTTTGAACTCAAGGTGTTCACATTCTAAAGTAAGATATAGAAAGCACCGTGTATGTGTATACACAGGACTCACTTTGTGCAAAGGGTTCTATTCTGGAAAACGGCTTTCATTGAAAGGGACCAGAGCATCTTAGAAACATGTCTTATCCCAGGGTTAAGGCAGGAAGACTTCACAGTGACTCTGGGACATGGCTTTGTGCCAGGACGAAGTGTTTTTAAAGCATGATGGCTATGTGCCAAGAGGCCAAAAGGGCCAGATCTGGGCCCACATCTGGGACAGTTTGAACATCTAGATAAGTACTCACAGACGTGGATTAAAACAAATTTATGAGCCCATACTCCTGCAAGGAAATGGTCATGTAATGAGGATCTTTACATAGCTGAGAACAATTTCTCCAATACTTATTAGAAGGGGAGAGAAGTAGCTTCACAGTGGTGAGGCTGACTGAGGGTTTCCAGGTCTCAGTCAGGTGATAACACCAACAGAAACAGGGCGGCGGAAGAGTGATGGGCTGAGGATCTGTGGACAGTCGTGACACTGGAAAACCCAAGTGAGAGCCCTCTACAGAACGACTCACTTCCTCCTGTCCATACAAGCGTCAAAGAGACTGAGGCCGTTCTAGGTGACATGGCTACTCTGTGTGCCTGGTGATTCTGGACTGGATCTGTATTAACTGTCTCCAAAGAACAGAGTATGGACAGACAGACAGACAGACAGACAGACAGATAGGGAATAGACTATATGTATATATATGTACAGAATATACATAACTATATATACATATTCTGTTCCTTTAGAGAACACATATGTGTATAATGAATACATGTATATATAGTGTGTGTGTGTGTGTGTGTGTGTGTGTGTGTGTGTGTGTGTGTGTGTGTATTAGAGTGGTTTACAGGCTCCGGTCTGATCCAAGTAGTCCCAACAATGGATGTCTCCCAGTTGGAAGGCCAAGGAAGCAGTAGTTGTCAGTCCATAAGACTATCTCAGCAGTCTCAAGCTGGAGTCACAGAGGATTCCTGGAGATTTGCTAGTCTTCAGTAAACTTTGGAATCCCAAAGAAGTAGATTTTAACACCAGCTTGTCAAAGGGATGTCTGAGCCACAGGGTGATGAACTTGCCAGTGAGAGTAAGGGAAAGCAGGCAAAAAAAAAAAAAAAAAAAAAAAAAAAAAAAACAATTCTTCCATGGCTGTTTATGTGGGCTGCTGTCAGAAGCTGTGGCCCAGATTTAGGGTGGGTCTTCCCACCTCAAACCATCTACTCAAGAAAACTCTTCACAGGTGTGCCCAGTTGCTTTGGTTCTAGATGACTCCAGATGTAGTCAAGTTGCCACCCAAGATTAGCTATTGCAGGATCTTTTATGAAAAGTACAGTTAGGACAACTTGAAGACCTCCAATGATGTCTCAGAATGAGTTGTTCACTAATATACAGTGTGACTTTCCTGGCTGGGATGGTTTATTGTACGCATAAGGAAGAACACATCCTCACTTTGGGAAATGTACAAGGAAGTGTTTGGGAGTGAGGAGATCTCATGTCAACTACAAGCTGTCAAATTGGATGAAGAAAATTACCAAGAAAAAAAAAATTCCTTCTAACCAGGCAGTGGTGGCACATGTATGCCTTTAATCTCAGCACTTGGGAGGCAGAGGCAGGTGGATAGCGGAGTTCCAGGCCAGCCAGAGTGAGTTCCAAGACATCCCGGACTACACAGAGAAACCCTGTCTCAAAAAAAGTCTTGTGAAGCTTAAAAATAACCAATGAATGCTCTGTGTGTATAGAGGTATAGGCCTGAGAGAACTCAGTAGAACTGAGAAAGCCACATCTGGACTCAAGAATCTGTAGAACTTAGTGATTTGGAGAGTGGAAATGTAGATTAAGAGCCAAGATTATAACGGGCTGGTTTTAGTCTCTTTAACAACCACTTACCATCAGTCTGTGCATCTGACTCTGCTATTAAGTGGCTATTAAGTGAATTTTGGAATGTCTTAACTTAGTGGACCACTAGCGTCTGCCAATCCAAAAGCTAAGAATGTTACCCACACTGGAAATGCATAGACTTCATGCTTTGCTGAAACTGCCTGCTCATGTTATCATTGGTGTATCTGGGACATGCTTTACCTGTGACTTTTGTTACATTACTGTAAAAGTCCACTTCCATGTGGAATGTAACTTTTCTCATTGAGATGGCAACAATTAATGAAAGAGAGTACTGGTTTATTGTGTCTCAATGCTCCAGAAGGATGCTGTCTACCATGGTGAGGAAGGTATGTGGCAGGAACACTGCTGACCAGCATATTCGTGGGCACTCAGGAGCAAAGAACGGGACCCAGAGCCAAGCTTTACAACCATGAGATCTCCCCCAAAGGACCTACTTCCTCCAGCAAGGCTCCACCCCTTAAAGGCCTACAACCTCCCGAAGTAGAACCACCAAGTATTCAG
The DNA here is from genome assembly GCF_943737965.1 of Phodopus roborovskii. NCBI lineage: Eukaryota > Metazoa > Chordata > Mammalia > Rodentia > Cricetidae > Phodopus > Phodopus roborovskii. Next base: position 4,413,204 of record NW_026126639.1, on the reverse strand, counting down.
ACACACTAGCCTGTGGGCACATTCCACAGTCATGCCACCATAAATGCCTCCTTTGCAAAGTTTGTGGGTGTTGAAGATGATAATGTTGAGCAACAGGCACAGTGTCAGGTGTTCAAGTTCATAGAAATAGATTCTGCTTACAGTGTCTCGGTCCATCAACTGTTTTATGACCACTTTGTCTGCTGTGTCTTTCTCTCTCCCAGTTTTGACATTTTTGACATAAAAACTTGAGGTTATTATCAAGTGTTCCAGAATGTAGTGGATGCTGAATGATGAATGCAAGATCGGCATCGTCTTTCATTTAATCACTTTCTCAGTGAGGTTAAGAATTCTTACCTAAATAAGGAAATATATTCAGTAATTGACGTACCTATATTTACCTATCTGCATGAATCACACTGGGTTCTAGTGAAACTCTACTTTTGGGTTCTTAGGTCACTGATTGATGAAAAAGACAGGCAATGGGATTGGTCAAAGGAATGGAGTTACTTATGGTTTTGGCTAGAACCGGGGAATGGAACCGTGTCTCAGTTTCTCTCTACTGTGTGAACCAGAGAGTGTGAAGGTAAGCCAGGAGACCGGCGTGTGCAGACGTGAGTGGGTCTGGAGGTAGCACGGAGCAGTCGAGAGTACTTGCTGGTATTGCATCCATGTGCCTTGCAATGTCCTTTAACTGCTGACGCCTCTACTGGTCTTGGACACAAGTAAGTCAGGTGATGTTTAAGACCCATGAAAATCAAGAAAATTGGGTATTGATATTAGCTATGGTAAATGAGATGCTTCTTTTGCATGTGATATAGGGTGGCTTATTTAATAATTAGATGTGTCCTTTTCACATTATATTACCAGGAATTAGTGATATTTAATTCAGGTGCTCATTTGTGAAACATTTAACATAAAGGTGGAAGCAAAATTACTTATGGTGTCTGTTCATGAGAGCAGATTTTCCTGTGAAAGTGTGTGTGTGTGTGTGTGTGTGAGAGAGAGAGAGAGAGAGAGAGAGAGAGAGAGAGAGAGAGAGAGAGAGAGAGAGAGAGATTTGGGAATGCTTCTTTTCTGGGCAAACACAGAAGACAGATTGTTGACAGTAAATGTTTTGTGTAGGGTAAGAATACTTTTGTTTTGCTTATGTTTCTGTTTTACAAGCCAGATGACTCTTCCTCCTCAGAATTAGTCCACAGAAGCCTTGCACATGGTAGAAGTGTGGTTGAATGTGACAGAGAAGTCATGTCTGTTCGTTCCAACAGAAGAACAGGCTGCCATTCTCTCCTTAGGTGACTGAAGAGGATCTCTGATGTTCCCTCAGCTGTGTGCAGCTCTGGAGAGGTGGCTTGCCTGTGCAAGGGGCTGTCTTCATTTCCCACAACCCAGGGCTTTTGGTCTTGAGCACTGGAAGTGAGCCTTGTGTAGAGTTTAGGACATCATTTTACTGTTGCCTCACAAGTGGGACGGGGCAAAAGCAGTGACAAACAAGGAACCATCCATCTTTGTGTCTCATTCTTGAATGCAGAAGAAAGTACCACCCTTTCCGGGCAATTTTGTTATGCAAAGTTAGAAAGAGGTAGATTAGGTAGACTCAAGGCAAAGGAGATGGATTTTTGATAGAACAATATAGAGCCCCTTGGGAGCAATGTGTGCACAGAGCTGTAGGTGAGCTTTGACCCTTGCTGGGAGGATGTGAAGGACCTCATAAGGATAGAAACCCAGCTGCAGGATGAAAGCTCAGGGACAGAAGGTAGGCCTCCCCAGGGCTCAGCCTTGTGAGCGGGAGGAAGAGGCTCCCAGTATGCTGTTAGTTACATACGTGCATCCTCTTTAAGGATGTTGAGATGTGTACATAAACACTGGATATCCTGTCTGGGTATCTGTGGGATGGGCACTTCCTTGGCATTTCATCTGCACAGTGCTTGTAATCTGTTACTGTGGGCATGGCTTCCTGTCTGTTTGTGCACTGGAGAATTCTACCAAGGAGAAGGTCCTTGGAGCACACTAATGTCTTTGTGCCTGCGTATCTATGGCATGCTGTATCTGAAGATTTGTGATGCTCTGAAGATAAGCAAGATGCAGAGTGATGGTGTAGTGCCACATCTTAAAATCCTGGAGCTGAACCAAAATATATGACATGAGGCTTTAAGAAATTCATTTGCCAGCCTAAGCCCGGAGAGACCTTGGCAAGGCATATAGAAACACATGAACAGACAAATGAGTTAGCAAGGGGCTTAAAATTTCCTTTGGGTTCAGAATGCTAGCATTGGGCAGTAGTCTTCACCCTTACTGAGTTCATTCTGCTCTGAAGGTTCTATTTGTTTTAGTTGTCCCTTTACAGCCATAATAAAGATATTCAAAGTAACTTCAGGCTCTCAGGAAGAGCCATTTCCCTTCCTAGACATGCGTCCTGGACCCTGTGTGCCAGAATCCATTTCCTCATCTTTAAAGTCCTTACTCTTATGCACTTATTGAGGAACAGAGTTCTCCAGATGAACCAGAATTTTCTAAAAGGGAGGGCCTGTCTTGTAACGAAGCCCTTGACTAAAATCTTCTGCAAGGCTATGCACTCCTCCATTCCTCCCGGGAGGAGCAGCCCCAGGGCCCTCTTACTCTTCTGTGCCTATCACTCTGGGTGGGGTCAGAGGAGCTCCTGGAGCACGCTTGAATGTGTCCTCCTCCAGTTTGTTTGGTTGACGCCTTCATGGAAGCTGCATTGAGACGGAACTTTAGGAAGTGATCAAGTCACCAGGAAGAGGCTTCCGGAAGAGGCCGGTGGGGATTTACTCTTCTCCCCTCCCCTCAAGCCAGCGCCCAGGGTCTTGTCCCCTGAACAGGAATGAGTGGCATGCCATCGTGGGAGCAGAAGGAGAGTGCCTTGATCTGGGCCTCCAGCAATGATGATGACGCAGAATCCCTCAACAGCATACTTCTCCAGCCAGAGTTAGCACAAAAGATGACAGCAGCAGCCTCTCACATTCTCCTGGGCCCTGGCACTGTGCTTTCTGTAGTGTATAACATGAGTTATACAATCTGTTCATAGCTAGAAACTAGAGGGTGCGCTTGAGCTTTGTGATTAGAAGGAACCTGAGTTGGGTTTGAGGAGAAGCTTGTTCAGTGTCACTGTGTCCCCTTCACTGATAGGGAAGCTAATATAAAGAGGCTAAATAACTCAGAAGTTAATGTGGCAACAGGTGGTAAGAAAGAATCTGAAGCCAGGAGTATAAAACCAGAGCAATACTCTTAGTCATGGCATGAAACTCCTCCCAGATATTACCCATGACTTAAAAACAACAAAGGAAGGCTCATCTCATCTTCCTCATTCATGAGATAGAGCAGAAGAAACTAGTGCTCATTTAGGATGAATGTATAGCCTTTGATGTCTAATTCTTCCTCAGCATCTTGGCGTATATTCTGATTTCGGTCCATGTTCCAGGTTGAGCCTATTTATAATCTACCACTTGAGTACCCTGTTTCCAGCATCAGTTACTTGTGTGTGGAAGGGAATAACTGGGCAGTGGACGAGGGCACAGAGTCAAACTAATTCACAAGCAGCGTGGCTCAGTGTGAAGAGGCAGACTCTGAAGCAACTACACTTGAACTAATAAAGCCTGACCCTAGTTCTTCAGCTTGCTGACTGAATCTTGGCAATATAATCTCTTTGCCCCTAGTTTGCTTACTTACATAAACCATTGAAGATGGCAATCCCTGCTGCATAGGGCTGTTAGGAACATTAGATTAATGAATACAGGGTGCTAAGGCTATTACCTGACTTGCCAGAGGCAATCAAAAGAAATTGGTTTTTATTATCATCATTGTTTAATGACACCATCTTTCTGCTGACACATAAGGAGTATTTTCATCTCAGCAACTTTACCTGCCCAGTAGCCCATGTGGTAGGACTTCATTCTTCCTCTTCCCATATCATCTATTGGTTAGTCCCGCTGGCTCCACCCACTCCTTGTCCTCAGGAGATCTTGTCTATTTCCCCTTCCCAGGGGGTTCCATGTATGTGTCTCCATAAATTGATTGTGATTGACTCATCAACTGGACTGAGATAGAATTGTTTCTTTGGTCCATCATTGTCCTCACTAGCTGGCGTAAATAGAAATAGTCTCCCCAGGAAAGGTCACACAGCACCTGTTGTGGTTGTAATAGAATGAGGAAGAGAAGTTCCCTGGAGGACCATAGCTCTTGAGGATGCCTGGGCTGTGCTGCTCAGGTGAGGTCTGTGTGCGCTGAACTTGTTTTATAGTTCATACTAGACGTGGGCCACATTCCAGCTAGTTTTAAGTGGATTAATGCAATGTTTCCATCCCCGTATCTCTTCCTGCATGGTCGTTATTTATATATTTACTATGCAAATACAGACATTAAGCCCCTGTATCTCAGCTACTCTGCCATCCCCCACCTATTAAAAACAAGTCTGTGGGGCTCGATTAGAGGCAGTACTTCTATGGCTAGTCATTCATCTGCCTGGAATGTTCTTAGAATCTGTTGTGTTCCTTTTCTCTCTTTGTGTTACTGATGTCTGAGTCACCGTTGTTGATTATCTCTCTCTCTCTCCAGACATCTGTTACGAAGCCAGTCCTTACAGAAAAACAAACCAAATGGACAGACAGTGATAGACACTCTTAGCTCCAAATTTCAGACCTGTTTATGCACAGAACAGGGTTCTGTGTTAGAAACATCACTGTAAAGGGATCTGCTAATGTGTTGTGAGCTAGAGGTGAGTTAGGATTCCTTAATCATTCTCACAATCAACAGTAAAAGAACATTAAAAGCAAGCAGGAGAAACTGGGCCATAGTGGTCTTCACAACAGCAATCCATCAAGTATTAACTGCTTAAAAAATGTATTCAGTAGCTACACATACTGAAGGAGAGAAGGAAAGGCAGCAGAGGAAGGAGGGGAGGGGAGGGGAGAGATGGGGAGAAAAGGAGAGGGAGGGAGAGCAGATAACACAAGCAGCTTGGTTCTTTGAATATTGACTCCATTTGTTCAGCAGCCCTTAAGCATACACACAGTTATCAGAATGCTTTGAGTACACTCTGTGTTGTGAGGGGAAAAGTTAGTTTCTTCTTTTTTATTTGTTTGTTTTTGAGACAAGTTCTCCTGTAGCTCCTGCTAGCCTTGGCTGCCTATGTAAATGAGGGAGGATGTCTTCTCTGGTCCCCTGCATCCTCTCTCAAGCTCTGGGTCATTTATCAGCCTCTTTCAGGTATAAAGCCCAGAACTGCCTTCTTCTACTCTCAGGAAAGAGAACACAAAAAGGGCAGACTTAATGGGCCTTGTATGTTGGTAAATGCCTGTAATCCCAGCATTTGGGGGGTGGAAGGCAGGAAGGTGAGGATTTCAAGGCCATCCCCTGCTACACTGAGAGTTTGAAGCCAGTTTAGGCTACCGGAGACCCTTTCTCAAAGAACAAAGTATACAAAAAGATACTCAATGGTATTTTTTAAGAAATTGGGTGGAAGACAAAAACCACATGATCATCTCATTAAATTCAGTAAAGACCTTTGACAAAATCCCAATGCCCCTTCATAATAAAAGTACTGGAGAGATTCGGGATACAGGGAACATAACATAGGAAAGGCAGTTTATAGCAAGCCCATAGCAAAGATCAACTAAAATGGAGAGAAACTCAAAGAGATTCCACTGAAATCAGGAAGAAGACATGATGGGAGATGTCATTCTGTATATGTTTCTCATACTGGTTAATGAATAAAGCACTGTTGGCCAATAGGAAAGGAAGATAGGAAGGACTAGGAGACAAGGAGGAAAGAGGAAGTAGTAAAGGAGTCAAGATGGAGAGACTGGAGAGAAAAGAACCGCCATTCCTCAGCTCTCGGTAAGACCACGTGGAAATACATAGAAATGGGTTAATAATTAAAACAGAGCTAGCCGATAACAAACTAGCACCTGGCCAATAGCATTGTATCAAATACAGAGTCTCTGTGCATTATTTGGGGTTGGCGTGGCGGCGGGACAAGACTCGGCGGCAGGCAGGAAAAACCAAACTCCCTACAAAGACAAGGTTGTCCATTTTCTCCATACGCTGTTCCGTATAGTACTTTAAGTCTTAGAGAGCAATTAGGCAGTTGAAGGAGATCAAGGGGCCACAAATTTGAATGGACTAAGTGAAGGTATCTTTTTTGCAGGTGATATGACAGTGTGCATAAGTGACCCAAAAACTCCCTCTGGGGAACTCCTATAGCTGATAAACACTTGAAGCAAAGTAGCTTGAAAAAAAAAAATACAAAAATCAGTAGCCTTCCTATATACAAATGACAAATGGTCTGAGGAAAAAATCGTGGAAATAACACCTTTACAGTACCCTCAAATAATATAAAATAACTTTGACTATAGCCAAGCAGTGAAAGATTTATATGTTAAAAACTTCAAGTGTTTGAAGAAAAAAATTGAAGATGGTATCAGAAGATGGAAAGCTCTCCCATGCTCATGGATTGGTAGGATTAATATAGTAAAAATGGCCATCCTACCAAAAGCAATCTACAGATTTAATACAACCTCATAAAAAATTCTAAACCAATTTGTCATAGGTTTTACAAAGACAATTTTCAGGATAACTAAAACATTTTGAATAATAAAAGAACTGCAGGAGGTATCACTATCCCTGATTTCAAGTTGTACTATGAAGTTATAAAAATAAAACACAACATGGTATTGGCAAGAAAAAAAATTGACATGTTGATCAACGGAATCAGATTAAAACCCAGACAAAATCCACACACCTATTGATGTTTTGTTAAAAAAAAAAATCCATACACACTCCCTGGATCAAACAAAAGGTGCTGGTGAAACTGGACAGCCACATTTAGAAGAATACAAGTAGACCGTAGACCCATATTTATCATCCCGAACAAAACTCAACTCCAAATGGATTAAAGACCTCTACATAAAAACAAGATACACTAAATCTGATAGAAGAGAAAGTGAAGGATAGTCTTGAATTCATTGGCACAGAAGAATCCTTCACAAACAGAACATTGTTAGCACAGGCACTAAGATCAACAATTAGTAAATGGAACTTCACAAAGCTGAATAGCTTGTGCATGGCATAGGAAAAGACTCTTATCAACTCCACATCTGATAGAAGGCTAATATATAAAATATATAAAGAACTTTAAAAAAACTAACAACAAGAAAACAACCAAATTTAAAAATGGGGTACAGATTTAAACAGAGAATTCGCAGAAGAGGAAACTCAAATGTCTGAGAGACGCTTAAAGAAATATTCAACATTCTTAGCTGTCAGGAATACTACATCGAGATTCCATCTTACACCAGCCAGAATGGCTAAGATCAATTACATAAGGGGAGCATTCATCCATTTCTGGTGAGATTGCAAACATATGCAACCAGTATGGAAATCAGTGTGATGGGAATCTATCCTGAGAGCTAGCCATATCACACACCCAAAGGATTTCTCATTTTATCACAGATACATCTGCTTGATCTTATTCATTGCTGCTGTATGCTTAATAGTCAGAAACTGGAAATAGCCCATATGTTCATCAACAGAAGAATGGATAAATAAAATGTAGTACCTTAATATAATGGAGTATTACTAGGCATTAAAAATGAAATCATGAAATTCACAGGTAGAAAAATTCATCCTGAGTGAGGTATCACAGACCCAGAAAGACAAATATGTATTCACTTACATGTTGATATTAGTTGTTAAGTCAATGATAACCCAGTTATAGTCCATAGAACCACAGAGGTTAGTTATAGAGTAAGGAACGTGGAAGGTCAGATAGCTCTCACCAGGAAAGAGAAATAGGTAGTTATGAGTGAAGGGGGTGCTGGAATGGGAGGGTCAAATGGCAAGCCGAGGGAAAAGGGATGTGAGGGAATATGGGGAGAGATAGCTAAAAGGGAGCATCCGAGGGGTAGTGTGGAAACTTAGCTCAGTAGAAGTGTCATCTAAATGAAATCACCAATAATGAAGGAGACAAGAGTCCCAACTGTCTCTTATCACCAAATGAAGCTTCCAGTATGAGATTAGGTTACATTTAGTTAAGTTGTTGGTCAAAGGAGTCCCATGGAAATCCCCAAACAACCCAGACTGTTGCTAAGACTGTAGGCTTCTCTCCACAAACCGATGGCAAGACCCATTGCTGAAGACAGCACTCATACAGCTTGTTGAACGTAAAGTTGTTGAGCTGGTTTCTACATAAAACCGTCACCCCCATGTTCTAGCATAGGAATATACTCTGCATACTACTAAAGGGGAAAAGAAACATCACAACATCACATCTTTGATCTTCAGTAGTGTCCTGCCTAAAAGATATGCTAGGGCAATGGTAATATAAAGCTTGTGTGAGTAACTAACCAGTATATGATTTAACTGAAGGCCAACTCCACAGATGGAACCCATACCTGACACTTCTTGGGTGACCAAGAACCTAAGACTAGATAGCCTAGGATAAAACTAAATATTACTGTTCCAAAAACAGTTGCAATAAAATAACTCCTAATGACATTTGGCTACACTCATGCACCAGGGCCTCACTCAGCCATCCTCAGAGAAGCTTCCTCTTCTGCAGAGACGCACAGATAGACACTATGAAGAGAGTGAATGGTCCTGGAACACTCAGCCCTGAACAGGCTGTCTCCATCACATCCCTGCCCTCAGAGCTCAGGGGACTTTCTTGGGAGAGGAAGCAGAAAAAGTTTAAGAGCCTGAGGGGTGAAGGATACCAAGAAAACAGGGCCTCTAAATCAACATGATCAAAGCTCGTTTGAGCTCACAGAGTCTGACACAGCGTCCACAGGGCCTTTGTGGGTCTGCACCCGGTCCTCTGTGTATATGATGACTTCCATGCTAGTGTTTATGGGACCCTGAGTGTGAATGAATGGGTCTTTGACTTTTGTGCCTTCCCTTACGCGCCTTTTCTTTTGTTGGCTTATTCTGTCCAATTATGTGATCACCTTTGTTTTATCTTACTATATTTTCTTATTATTATTCCTTAGAAGCCAGTTTATTTCATAATGAAAGACAGAAGGGAGTGGATCTGGATGGAAAGTGGGGTGGGAAGGATCTGAGAGGAGTAAAGAAAGGGAAACTGTAACTAGGACATAGTATGTGATAATAAAAATCTATTTTCAGTAAGAGAAAAAATATCATTATGAGAGTTGTTACTAAAAATACAAATGGGCTATTATTGGTAGGGAATGACACAGTTGGGAGAGGAATTTGCATAGGAGGGTGTAACACTTCTCTGTAATGATAAAATGTTCAGCTGGAATCTTAAAAGATGCAAAGGGGTTGGCCTTAGAGTTTCTGTGAAGACACCATGGCCACAGTAACTCTTATAAAAGAAAGCACGTCATGGTGCCTGACTTACATTTCAGAGGCTCAGTCCATTATCATGGGGGGGGAGCATGAAGGCGTTGTAAAGAGATCTGAGTCTGGAAAGGGAGCTGAGAGTTGTACATTTTGATCCGCAGGCAACAGGAAGTGAACTGTCTCATTGGACGTGGCTTCGGCATGTATGAGAGCTCCAAGCCTGCCTCCACAGCGACACAGCTATCCAGCAATGCCACACCTACTCCACAAGTTTGAGGCTGCTGTGCCACATTCTGAATACTGTGCTACATTTTCTGACAGTTGCTAACAGTTTCTTTTCAAAAGTGAGCCACAGTGAATACGGGAGAGCCAGGGCCACCTGATTCTAACCTGACTTCCTCTGCCTTCCCCACCTTCTCCTGTTCTGTGGATGTGTAAGGGGCCCTCACTACCAGTGCCTGCTGTCCTGCCCAGGCTGTCATGCTTTCTCTGCTGTGATGGATTGTGTCTCCTTAAACTGTGAGCCAGAATAAACCCTCTTCCTTTGGCAGCAAGAGAAGTAACCAACACCATCATCTGATGGATAAACATAAAATATACTCCCAGATCCTCTCCTCTGTACTTAAATAAGATGTTGTGTTTTGTGATAATGTCAGCAGACGATTTTAAGCACCCAAAGCTTTTTGAGCACCTTTAAAATGACAATACTCAGCAGCTTTGATAAATACTTGTTTAAAAAAAAGTTTCATCCTGTGAATTTTATTTAAATAGAACATAATATCTTAAATAGTAGCAACATAGGATTTCTATACAAAGCATAGTTTCCAGATCAATTTCTGCCTCCAAGATTGCATCCAATCAGCATTTACTCAACAACTATTTATGTAGCCCTTCCTAGAGGTAGGCAGTGTTAGAATGATTGAAATGGGAAGTCATGATTATATGGGGCACTGACAATAAAACTATACTAAACTAAACTTCTTAACAAATTTTTAACAAGCTAAGATGTGATACATACTTCCTACTATTAAAAGTAGTTGTCTCAAGGATGCTGTGTGGGGTGGGGTGAGTTGTAATGTTTAATATGGTACTTGGGGTGGATAGTATGTGATTTTTGTTTTAAGGCAGGGTCTCGCCTCTTAGCCAGGCTTGGCTTGGCTAACTCTAGACTTGAATTCAACTTCCTATCTCTTCTTTTGTGCGCTAGACTCTGGATGGTGCGTGCTAGGCTCTGGGTGTTGTGTTACTAGGTTCTGGATGGTGTTTGCTAGGCTCTGGGTGTTGTATTACTAGGTGTTGGATGGTGTGTGCTAGGCTCTGGATGTTGTGTTACTAGGCTCTGGATGGTATGTGCTAGGCTCTGGGTGGTGTGTACTAGGTGCTGTATGTGGTGTGTTATAGGCTCTGGATGTGTGTGCTAGCTCTGGATGGTGGTCTCTGAATAATTACTTGAAGGATGCTATGCAGTAGGGACCTGATGGTAGGAGTTAGATGCTGATGTTTGGGGCATAAAGGTGATAAGAAAGAGAGAGAGAAGCATGGAATGAGGCCACAAAGCTTGGGAGAAGAATGCAGAAAATGGTCTTGGAGGCAACTGGGAAGACTTTTCTTAGGACCAGCCGGGCATTCCTCTTCAGCTAAGCCAGCCAATGTCAGTGAGATCTGAGAGAGGAGCCACTGTGATGCCTACAACCTCTAGTCACTGTAATTCACCTGAGTGCTAATTCACACAACTTCTAAACCATAAAACTGACTGAGTGCTGAATGACAGACACCCCTTGTAGAGCCATGGCAGTAGATGGTTGCCAAGACAGTGAATAGAAAGAACCATGAAAGGAGTTACAGCGCAGTAACCAAATTCCTAGGAGGTCCACAACAAGGGTTGTGAGTGTCCCTGCTTTGTATTAGCCTGCCTTGCCTCACTCCCACATTTTTTATCCCATATTTTTATCCCATATCTATGACTCGTGCTAAAGGAACAAGAAAGACTTGTGAATTGTCCCCTTCTTCTCCTATTCTTGGTCATGTGCACCCTTTCCTCCCTTCTGGACTGGAGTCAAGTCTGGCTTATTGTTACATGATACACAGGGAAAAAGGGTTCAGCTTGGCCTCAAATTTTGGTAGTATATCCACTCTACAGGGAATCTAATAAAATTATTTTTGTAAACCCACAAATTAAATGCTCTGGATTTGGCTTAAAAGTGAGTAACACAAAGATAGATTTCTTCAAGAAAATCACATTAAAACTTGATAAACATGCAAGAGGCCATGATGCTTGAGTCAGGACCCAAGGCCACCTTATCCCGTCAGCACATAAGACAGAAATGGCACCGCATAATGGAAGGAATAGTCAAGAAGAGAGGGAGCTCTTGCTGCCTGGTGTTGAGGTGGGAGCTGTCATCTGGGGACAGGCAGATGACAGCCTGTCTTTCCCTTCCTGCAGCTACCCACGATGGGGGCTGTCTCAGTGTGTGAGTGGAATAGGAAACCCTTGGCTCCCATCTCCCACTCATGGGGTGGAAGCTGCCTGGTGGCCAGTATGCCATAGGAATCTCCGTACCTCGGTTTCTCATTCTCTGCCTCATGGAGTTGGGGTGGCATGCTTAGAAGACTCAAGTTATCTGTGAACTCACCCTCTGACCTCCACGCCCCTAAAGTGGAGGCGTGGAGGTGTCACTTAGCAGTGTGCCACACCCTTGCTATCAGCATTAGTGCTGTGGCTAGTAGATTCACCCAGGGTGTTACCACAACCTGAGGTCTGCACCGTTGCTTTACCAAAAGCCAGGAGTCCCTGGAAGGAAATAGGTCTATTTAAGGACGAGCCCAAGAACAGTGGAGATTTAAATCTATCTGCAGGGACTGAAGGGGACAGAGAGGGTTGCAGTGAGGTAAGGGCTGCGGGTGGCAAGGCCTCTCTCTTCAGAGCCTCCTGGGGCAGCACAGGGCTTTCTCTGAAGATGAGCCAGCTCTTGTGAATACTGGGCAGGTGTGTCAGTGAGAACCTGGTGGGAAGGATGGATTGGTGAGGCAACAGCAGAAGATGAGGGGAAAGATTGGGAGGAGATATGAAGCAAAAGCTCTGCATTCATCCCGCATATCTACATCCACCTCTGAAATAAGCAACTTCATTACTTTGAGGCTCTGGGCATGTTCTGCCTTTGTAGTTATAGAATGCATACGGTTTCCATGGACACAGTTATCTCTGCCCTGTCAGTCATTCATGGAGGAAGAGATGGGGGACTTTGGAATGGAAGGTCTTGCCAGGATGAGATATGGAGAGCTTATTGCTCCCCGCAGTTAGTTAGAAGAGACCCAGGGAGGGGGTTCTCACCAGCGAAATGTATTGGGGGCAGGAAGCTAAAGGAAGGGAGGGGAGCTGGTCCATTTCCAGTGAAATGCTGTTACAGACAGATAAGCAATCAATAAAGCCACCAAGTTGGTTCCCAAATGAATTGAACTATTGCGGCCAATTGCAGAGCGCTTCAAGCTTAGGACGCTCTCATAGACGCTTGGACTGAAAAGCAGCTGAATAGACTTTGAGGGTCTTTGCAATACAGACTCAACTGCAAGCTAGTTGCCCTTATAGAGAGAAAAAGGGAAAACAGGCAACTGGGTAGGACAATCTCCAGACTCGACCTTGCGAGTTACCTTCAGTGAGCCAGAAGTTGATGGGACTTGGCCATAAAACAGTTATGCTCCTGAGAACCATTGACAGCAGCTGAGCAATCAATCCTGAATTGGTTGAGATTGGCAAGTGGATGCTATAAGAAGAAGAGGCTGTCAGAGAAGACCCAGTCAAAACGAGCATCTCTCCAGAGAAATGCGGGCCTCAGCGGTGTGTGGAGTGCCGTTAACCACACCAATGGCATGTATTGGTCTTCACGGAGGAGGGCGGCGAAAGAAAGAGAAGATACACAAACGATTATTGAAATCGAAATGCATTTTAAAATGTTAATTTATAAATCTAGGAAATGTAATGAAGTACAAGTAAAAGAAATACAAAAAGATCTACAACTAGGAAGATCACGGTAAAAATTCTAAAAGCCCAAGGCAGGGAGGAAATCTTGAAAGCAGCAAGAGTAGAGTGATTTGACCCTGCCTGACAAGGGACCTCTGTCTATCGCGGTTAAATAAGGATCAGGATAAACAAATAGGCCGAATAGATGTTTATTCAGGGAGAAATAACTTACAACCTAGACAGATAAACACCAGGAAATTCAACCCGATCCTCTCCTGACCGAGTCACGCCAGCAAGAGAGCTTTTCCAGGCTCTCCCTCCGACTTCCTTCCACAGGTCACTTCCGCCCATGGCTCCACCCCCAATGGGCGTGGTCAGTGCCACAGAAGGACTATCTCACTACATCTGTCCAGTATGGTTAATGACCGGCCTGTCAGCAAGGAGGCTTAAAGGCGCAGAGAGCCACATTGACATGTGAAGTGAAACAAAACTACCTTCCTGTATTAACAAGCAAACCAAACCAAACATGTGAATAACAGAACTAGCCAAGTTACACGATGCTGCTGTAGGCGGAGAGCAAGGAAGGTCACATTCAAGTAAGAAACCACTTGAACAGATCAAAGATGGTCCGGAGAAGATGATGTCTGAGGAAATGTTTGCTGTGACGGTGTGAGGACCTGAGTTTGGATCCCTAGCAACCAATCAAAGGCTGGCACAATCACATGCACCTGTAACCCCAAGCCCAGGGACTTGCTGGTCAACCAAACTAGCCAAAATAGCAAACTCCAGGCTCAGTAAGAGACCCTGTCTCAAAAAACCAGGTGGAGAATAATTAGGGAAGACACTCAACATCAATCTCCAGCCTTCCACATGTACCTGTAAGGAGCTGCATACTCATGTACACTTGTATCACACACACACACACACACACACACACACGTGCACACACACACACACACACACCACCACCACCACCACCAGTAAAATGGTATGTTATTACAGAGATTTCTTCTTTGTTATCCTGTTGAATATATTTTGAAGTCTAAATCAGAGTATGTGATGTATTTACCAATTTATTGCAGATGCGTACTCATGTTCTAGCTAAAAGGCGGTCATTGGCAACAAAAGTGGGCTAAGGGAATGGTTTCCTGTGGGAACTCAAGTCAGCAGGGATTCACAGAGGACTGCGCCCATACAAGAGGGCTGGTATAATGAATGTGTGAGTAATGCAGCCTTGGGATTCTTTTTAATATCTCAGCTTCTTTAAAGACAGTGCTATGTAAACTACTAACTGTATCAGTTTGTGAAGTGTGTGTGTGTGTGTGTGTGTGTGTAATATATGTAGCATTAATACCACAAAGGGCAGGGAGGGAAATGGCATTATGTGGGATTATTTTTCTATCATTCAATGTTTCTTAAGGGCATAACATGACTAAAGAAGTAATTTTTAAAAACATAACAAAATCATCAAATACATGGGAATGTGTTTGGAAATATTTTCTTGAGGTAAATTATGGTAATGAGCAGATTATAATAAAGGCCAGCAAGCCCTAGGGATCATGCCCCTGTGTCTGCCTTCCCCAGCGTTGAGATTGCACGAGTGTGCCACCACGCCTGGCTTTGGGAGATGAACTCGGGCTCTTGTGCTCATACAGCAAGCACTAACAACTGAGCCATCTCCGCAGGTTGGCCCTGGGGTTGCTATGCAGCAAAGGGTGACCATGCAGGTGCGGGCCTCTTGCTTCCTGGAATGCGGGCTGACATTGCAGGTTTGTACCTCCATGCCTGGTTCTGCAGTGACAGGGGTGGAAGCCTGGGCCCCACACGTGCTAGCCCAGTGTTTCAGGCGCGGATCTGAGTCTCCAGACTCGCTGTCTCTTTACAATGAACTGTGCAGAGACTCTTGGATAGGTACAGGGAAACGAGTAATGCATTAAGGGAATGGTAGGTACAGAGGAGCTTGGAGGTGAGCCAGGCCTCACCCATGGCAGAGCAAAGGGGGGACGGGGCTGTGGTGAAGGCTCGTTGTCACTAACGCAGCACCTGCCTCGTCAAGCTCACATTCTTGGACTTTCCTGCGTGTGTCCACTGTCAGATGAAGCTAAGGGCTTCTGGCCTTTCGTCTGTGGTGGCATTTTCCGTGTCAGGCTCTGGGACCTCTGTCCTCCACTGTTCCCTCGTCTCCTGCCTCTCAGGTCCTACTAGTCCGGTCTTGTTCTCTGGCTTTCTGGTGTGCGTTCAGCCAGTGTGGGAGTGTTGGTGATAGACCCAAGGAAGAAAACATAGCTCGAAGCTGCTTACATGCGTCCACTGTGAGCAGACTCCTGCATGTTCATCTGTCTGTCTGTCTGTCTGTCTGTCTGTGTTCTCTCCCTTGCCTGCTCGTTCCTTCTCTCTTGTAACAACTGCTTCCTGTTTGGTCCTCCCCCTTCAGAGTTGGTGGACAGTAGCCTCCCTTACTCTGGGGGTCCCACTCGCTCCCTGGTAACCCTCTCATGTTATAATCTTATAACTATGTGGTTTAAACTGGTTTAAACACTACCCAGTGAACATGCCCCCTGATTTCACCGGGACTGACTGATAGGAACGGGAATGAGAGCTGCGGTCTGGGAAACGCTAGGTCCTGATGGGAAAGGAAGCAGGGTAGAGGCAGGGTCTGATGCTGGAGTCTGGAATTCAGGAGAGAGGTGAGCAGGGAGGAATTTGGACAACAGTCTCAGAAAAAAAGATACTTGCAACCAGGGGACCCCAGAGAGGAGAGCGCTGAAGGAAAGAGGGAAGACGGTAAAAGACGAGACCTGAACTCTGATCTCTCTGGGTCAAGAGAGCAAACCAGTAGGTAAGGAGTCACCAAAGTAGGTTACTGAGTGCTGTGCGAGCCAGCGGAGGGCAGTCCACACGCAGGACCGCAACCCACTGAGTGCAACTCAGCCAGCACTGGACGCGGCACTGTGAGGTTAGCATTGGCCTCAGCGAGTATCAGTGGAAGGGAGGACAGAGTTACTGGATGCTGATGAGTGTGAAAAGGTGAGAGACTCCTGGAGGCTGCCCCTGGACTAGTTGAGGATAGGCTGAGAGGGCCATGGTGGTTCAGCCAGGATCCTGCAGGAAGGCAGGGAATGGGAGCTCAGCCTTTCTGTCCTGACTGCTCTCCAAAGAAAGCATCCAGAAGGGGATCTGCTGAGCCTGGGAGGGAGAAGCTGGGGGATGAAAAGGGAAGTTGACTTGAAGGAAAGTGCCAGGGACCTGGGGGGGGGGAGGGGCTGACATCTGATGCTGGCAGTGTCTAAGGGCCTTGACATGAAGCTCAAGTGCCATTATCGTCAGAGATGATCACCCTGTGATGAGCAGATAACCGAGCAGGTAACAAATACCCGTGAAGAAGTAGTTTAGGGGAGGAGTGGTTTGCTTTGCTCACAGTCTGGGGATAGGTCCCACCATACTGGTAAAGGTGTGTGACGGGCTGTGCTGTGTTCAATAGAGTGGCAGGGACATATGCTGAATGGCCACAGAGGGTGAGCAGAAAGCAAGGCTGTGTTGCAGCCTTCCTGACCCCCGCCTCCATCAGACTCAGTTCCTAGCCAGGCCCCACCTCCAGGCATCCTTCCAGAACAGCGGTGTCCGCTGAGTACCAAGTGTTCACACAGTGGAGCCTGTGGGGACATTCCACATCTAAAACATTTCCCCATATGTAACATGGAGGTTAATGCCATAAGCATTAACATACAAATGCATGCTTATCACAATGTCATATGTAGTAAACACGCAGTGCCTGCTAGACTTACTGGCATCTCTGGGGGCTGTGTGAGTGTGGTCTCAATTACACTGAAAAACATGACTCTATTGCAAATTGTTCCATGCAGCTTTCCATGTGTCTCCTTAGACAGCGCCTGTATTGCCTTTGACTCTCAGTTTCATTTCCGTTGGACATTAGTTTGCAAAAAAAGCTAAAACATTGCTTATGGGGTCCTTTGTGTATCTTTCTGATGTTTTGGATCTGGGGCAGAACATTTGGGAAGCCCAGTACTGGAAGCCTGGGAGACGGTACTGCTGACAGCTGATAGTTTTTGCTGAATTCTTGGCAGAGCCTTAAGGCTACAAAGAACTGAATTATTTAGATTATTATAGCTTTGAAGTTATGCTCTGTTTTTCACACCAGTACTCTAAAAACAAAAATTCCTTGCTAGCACAGGTAGCTTGGATATCTGCTCGAACATCACCTCTTTTATTCTGTTGTTTATACCTGATTGCTTCATGTGTGTGACTTGTTTTGCCTGCATGTATGTACATGACCACATGGCGTTTGGTTCCCTTCGATGTCAGAAGAAGTCAGATTCCCTGGACCTGGAGCTGTAGGTGGTTTTGATCCCGTATGTGGGCTCTGGGAACTACACTAGGGTCCCCTTGGTGCAGCCAGTGCGTTAACTCTTGAGATGTCTTGCTCACCTTTAACACCGTCATTTTTGAGACAGGTCTGTCACTGAACTGGGGTTGATGTTGGGGCAGTACTGACTGCCAGCAGGCATCCTCCTGCCTCAGCTCCCCAGAGCAGGCATCCTCCTGCCTCAGCTCCCCAGAGCAGGCATCCTCCTGCCTCAGCTCCCCAGAGCAGGCATCCTCCTGCCTCAGCTCCCCAGAGCAGGCATCCTCCTGCCTCAGCTCCCCAGAGCAGGCATCCTCCTGCCTCAGCTCCCCAGAGCAGGCATCCTCCTGCCTCAGCTTCCCCAGAGCAGGCATCCTCCTGCCTCAGCTTCCCCAGAGCTGGAATTGCAGGCTCGTATCATCATGCCCAGCTGAAGCCCTTTAGTCTTCTTTTTAACTGTAGATTTTATGTGTATGTGTGTACCCTGTGCATGCCTGATGTCTGCAGAGGTACCCTGGACTGGGTTACAGGTGTCTGTGAGCTGACATGTGGGGGTGGAAGACCAAACATGGGTCTTCTGCAAGAGCATTAAGTGCCCTCAACCACTGGGCCGACTTGCAGCTGCTGAAGCTCTGTGCTCCTGCAGCCACGAAGGCAGTCTGAATATTTCCAGACTCAGGGTGATGCTGTCAGTTTGCTTGGCCGGGAGAGTGGCTGTGCCATTGTGAAGTCTCACCAGGCTGAGTGAAACCCAGATGAGAGGTTTGTGGTAGGAAGTAAGGCTGCTATTATTTCCCATCTACAGAAATCAAAAAATGCACACACACACACACACAAAAAAAAATCAGATTTTTTTTTTTGTTACTATACAGAGGCAGATGTTTGGCATATTAGAAAATGTATTTTAGTCCTACTAAGTGCCAAGTTACTAGAATGTCACCTTGATTTTAAAACCATCTGCGTTTTCTGTTTGAATGTGAGTGTTATACGTTTTCACATGAGACTCAAGCGTTCTAACCACAGCTCTGTTATATAAATACTCTGTGTCAGCTGCAGTGAGAAATGGTCTGCATTTAAAATAACTGATGAAGGTAGAGAGGATTTAATGTCTGTGGAATTCATTATTATTTCAGCATGTTCTGAAGAGGGACTTTCATGGTTCTTTGTTTCCATAAATCATAGTTTTCCAGGAAGAACTCTTGGAGAATGAAATAAGAGACAGACATGGTTTTTTTTTTTTTAAAGTTTGTTATTGAAATTTTCAAAAATATTTAAATGGTAGAGATAATGCTGTTATGACCTTCACTGTTACAACAGCCAACCTCGACGGTTACAAAACAGGCAGGCTTGCTTCCTCCCTGGCGCCACCCACATCTTTCCTCCTTCGTCTGAACCGGTGGGGCTGTCTCCACGCCGCCTTTCTCGCCTGTACAGGCCAGCCCCTTTGGTACTCACGAACACAGTCCCTGGGTCTCTGTGACACAAACTCCATGGATGCTCAAGTCCTCAATATTAAATGAAGTCTACAGAAAACCTGTGCAGTCCCCTCTCTTGGATCTTAAATCACATTCTGATTTCTAATAAGCCAGTGTACCTACTTGTTACACTGCATCGTCTGGGGAGTAGCATCAGGGAAGCGTCTGTGCATGGTCAACATGGGCGCGGTTTTCGAATGCTCCCACCCTGTGGTGGGTTGATCCACAGATGTGTAAATGCCTGGGTCAGGACCCCAGTGGGGGGGGGGCCTCTGTAGTGTGTACAGTGTCTCTTACATACATAGGTTCATTTTGTTGTTTGTTTGCAACTTGGAAAAAGTACTCATGTGGGATTCACATCGTGAGTCTAGATGCTTCCATTTCTGAGATGGCACTTATCATGCTTCCCAATCCTCTTGCCAGATTCAGGTCTGATTTTTCCTTTATCTTAATACTAGACGCAATGTTTGTGTCTATGTAAGGTGGCATAATGTGTCTGTGTGTGTCTGTCTCTGTGTGTCTGTGTGTGTCTGTCTCTGTGTGTCTGTGTGTGTCTGTCTCTGTGTGTCTGTGTGTGTCTGTCTCTGTGTGTCTGTGTGTGTCTGTCTCTGTGTGTCTGTGTGTGTCTGTCTCTGTGTGTCTGTGTGTGTCTGTCTCTGTGTGTCTGTGTGTGTCTGTCTCTGTGTGTCTGTGTGTGTCTGTCTCTGTGTGTCTGTGTGTGTCTGTCTCTGTGTGTCTGTGTGTGTCTGTCTCCTGTGTGTGTCTGTGTGTGTCTGTCTCCTGTGTGTGTCTGTGTGTGTCTGTCTCTGTGTGTCTGTGTGTGTCTGTCTCTGTGTGTCTGTGTGTGTGTCTATCTGTGTGTGTCTGTGTGTGTATCCATGCCTGCCTACCTATGCCTGTATTGTGTGCTCGTGTGTACACCCTCACATGTAGGTGAGCTCTAGCATGGCATGCCGATGGAGGGAACTTTTGGGAGTCGGACCAAACTCAGGCCCTCGGGGATGTACTGAAAGCACTTTTGCCTACTAGGCCGTCTCTCTGGTCCTTGGTTTTCTTTTTGCAAGATTACTTCACACATGGTGCCAGTTGTATCTGTCACACAGGAGGGAGAGATGCTAAGTTGACAATTGGTGATGTTAATATTGATCTGGTTTTGCTAAATAATGTCACCCACATCCTTCCCTCAGACATTTCCTTATCAGTTTGTCACCTGAAACTCTTAGCCACTTATGGTCATCACCTATTTGAACCACCATTAAGTCAACAAATTGAATTACATCAAATTTGCAAAATGGAGATATTTCTATTCTGTAATTTCTTCTACTTTTCATTGGTTAGAATAATTTGCCAAATGTTATTTTCTTAAGAGTTTGCAGTTTGAGTTGAGGGCTAGAGATATAGCACCAGCCTGCTGTATTTCTCAGGCTTAGAGCATGCATACATTGATCACGGATTGCTGCTTTTAATGTCAGATCAATCCCTCAGAATTTCCTTTACATCTGCCGCATGCTGACTGCTTACTGCCACAGCCTGGTCTATGCCCATATAATTTTGTGCCTGGACCTTTGCTGAATGGTTACGACTGACTCACTTCTCTGACTAGGTTATCACTTGATCTGTCTTGCAAAACAGACTCGCTGGCTTTGGAAAGATCACAGGATGCTGCAGAGTTATCCTGGCCAAAACCCAAGTCCTTGACCCAGGTCCACCCAGCTCCACGGCTGGGTCCCCACTTTGCACTCCTCTGCAAGAGCTTCATTTATTCAGTCATGCAGTGAGCAAGAGTTCATGGGAGTCACAGGCAGCAAGCTGCATTAGACCCTCAGGTGTAAATGCGGTGGCGGTTGCAGAGCTAACACTGCTGCAGCGGCCAACAGTAATGGAAGGTGCAGTGAGGTGAGGGGGAGCACAGCAGCAGGGGCCCAGCAGGGACTCGCCGGCTCCTGGAGGCCTCACTAGGCTCAAGTGTGAGAGATGCTCCGCCAGGGCCGGTCAAGTGTGAGAGATGCTCCGCCAGGGCCGGTCAAGTGTGAGAGATGCTCCGCCAGGGCCGGTCAAGTGTGAGAGATGCCCCCCCCCCAAGGCCGGCTCAAGTGTGAGAGATGCCGGTCAAGTGTGAGAGATGCTCCGCCAGGGCCGGTCAAGTGTGAGAGATGCCCCGCCAGGGCCGGCTCAAGTGTAAGAGATGCCCCGCCAGGGCTGGTCAAGTGTGAGAGATACCCCGCCAGGGCCGGCTCAAGTGTGAGAGATGCTCCGCCAGGGCCGGCTCAAGTGTGAGAGATGCTCCGCCAGGGCCGGCTCAAGTGTGTAAGAGATGCCCCGCCAGGGCCGGCTCAAGTGTGTGAGAGATGCCCCCCCCAAGGCCGGCTCAAGTGTGAGAGATGCCCCCCCCCAAGGCCGGCTTGAATCCAGCCCACAGAAAGCTTCACACACCCAGACTGAGCCCACTGCTCCCCTTCGGCTTCTGAACTTCTCTGCCATCCATTTTCATTCATTCAACAAATCGAGGTTTCCCATTACATGAACCAGGAACTGTCCTGGCACTGAGACCCAGCGGAGCATAACTGGTTACCTCACCTAGTAAGAAAGGCTGCACAGACATGTGACAGATACATTCCTTCTTTGCTCACACACGGACAGTTGGAGATTTGATGGCAACATTAAAACATTTTACATTTGCATGTAAAATCCATGAAAAGGCATCTTGAAGCTATAAAATTTATACAGCCTACTCCAAAATAGTTTTGGCTTTTGTTTACAAGCTTATGTCATCAAACAGCTTTTGTGACTAGTCTCAGTGTGAGCGTGACCTTCTAAGTTCTGAGAATCTTGAAACATGACCCAGGCCTCGGTGCTGTGTGGTCCTGGGCAAGTTACTCCAGCTCTCTGAGCTTTAGTCTCTTAACCTGTGAAGTTCCGTTAAAAATGGTGTCTATTTCCTGGCATGGACAGGGTTTAAAGGACTTCACATCTATCAGGTGCCTCACACTGTGGAAAGGATATTTGTGTTCTGGGTAAGTTAGTTACAGAGAGAGAAGGAGCCACTGCTTTGTCCTGTGGCTCACAGCCTGCTCCTCCTCGAGCGCCTCTGCCCCGTTACTGGCAGGCAGGCGGAAATGACCTGACCACAGAGCATCAGGAGTGGTTCTGGTCGGAAGTGATGGCACCCGTATGTGCCATGTTGTGATCTTAATAGATAAGCAGAATGCAGAGGCCGGCTTAGCTGGGAGAGTGCTTGCCTAGTCTGCATTAGTCCTGAGTTTGATCCCCAGCACCACATAGACTGGGCATGAAGGCAAATTCCTCTTGTTCCAGTGCTCAGGAGAGGAACATGGGGAACAGAAGCTCAAGGCAGCTACACGGTAGATTTAAGGCCAACCTGGGCTACATGAAACCTTAACTTAAAAGAAAATAACTTTACATATTCTGGGTAGCCATTAGAACTCTGTCGGTATGACAAGCCAGGTGTGGCAATGCATGGGGTAGGAAGATGAAGAGTTGAGGCCAGACTGGGTAGGAAGTGAGACCCTGTTTAAGAAGGAAGGAAGGAAATAAATGAGGGATAGAGGGAGAGAAGGAAGGAGAGGGAGGGAGAAGTCAATAGCAGAGATCCCTGAGTCCCTAAGAATCATTAAAGTTATAATTGCTTTCATATTCAATATAGCAAGCTACCCAGCCTTCTAGGACTCGAAAGCCATCTTCATTTTCATCCCGTCAGGGTATTTCCAGGGGGCTGAGAGCCATCCAGTCAGTATAGTGCGTATTGTGTACACATGCTTTTCATCCCCAGCACTTAGGTAAAAGCTGTCACAGGTGCACCCAGGCCCTTTCTCCCAGGGCAGGGAGGCAGAGGGCAGACTACTAACCAGCCAGTTTAGTGAGCTAGGGGCAGAGTGAGGTCTGTCTCAAAGAAATGAATGGGAGATTGATTGAGAAAGACACTCTGTGTAGACTCTGGTCTCCAAAACATACTTACTCTTGAATACACACGCATGCACAGTGGGGAAGGTCTATTTGTGCCGGGCATGTTGGAACATGCCTATAATCCCAGAACTGAGTCAGGAATCAAGGCCAACTTCAGGCCTAGGTAACATGAGACCCCGTCTCAAAGGACTAAAGCAAACGAAACCAGAAATGACAGAAAGGAACATTTGTAGTCCCTGCTCTCTCCTGGCCTCAGGAAATAGAGATTGACAGTACCAGAAACAGTGAGGTTGGAGGGACCAGGCACTGTCTTGAGGCTCTCCCTGACTAATTACCGGCACGAGGAGGGTGAGTGTTCTCTCTGCTTCGCCCTCGCCCCTGGGAAGACGTCATCCTAGAAAAGCTAAGGACATGTTGGGAAAAGAGGAGTGTGACAGATGGAAGAGCATCACAGGCAGGAGATGCTGCCTCACTTTGAGATGACTGAGCTTAACTGTTGAGTGTTTGCCTGAGACTTGTTCCTTTCCGGGGAGACAATGCTATTGAAATTACTCCTCACATGGGTGCTCTGGGGTGCAGCCAGGTTAACTCTGAGCTGTGAATTCACAAATCCTTTCTTTTAACATATAATCGATTTAAGTAGAACCATTCAACAAAATGCAAACATGGTATTGGTGTAATTTTATTTTTTGTGAGAAACTGCATAGAAGAATATGCTGATTTTCTTGTCTTTGCCTCTCTTTGCTTTTCTTAACTCTCAGCACAGCCAGAAGTCTGGCAGAATAATCATGCAGTACATAGCACAGTCCCAGATGGAAACACAAACACGGGTCACCGCTGTGCCTTCCTCAGGCCTTGAAGCTCAGCCTCGGACGGAAATGTGTTCCTCGTTAAAACGCAGCTATTTCCAATACTTTCTAATCACTGAATTGTATTTAAAAGGAACAGCTGGAGAAACACAATAGCTTTTAATTATTTCTGAATAGTGATTAAATTAATGTATATTTTTATTTTTTGAAGCATAAACATAAATGAAGTAAAGATATGGCCTCTTAGTATTTTAAATATATATTTTTGAGAAAGATATTTTTTATTTTGAGCTACAGATTTTAGAATTAACTTTCCTGGTTTTTTTGTTTGTTTGTTTGTTGTTGTTGTTGTTGTTGTTGTTGTTGTTTTTTCCCCCCACTGTGGATTGAAGAAAGAACAAGGTCAGGTAAATGTTTTTGATTTTTTTTTTTAATTTGGGGTTTCTGTTTGCTTCTTTGTTTGCTTATTTGTTTGCTTTACTATATTTTGTTTTGTAAGGTTCAAGGGGCAAGTCCACTTCCCTGATAAGGAATTTAGAACTAAAACAAATATGTTCTAACCCCACATGTAATCAGACTTTCTTTGGACCACCAGTTCCCAAATAATGACCCAGAGACGACTTCTTAATTATGAAAGCTTGGCCTTAGCTTAAGTTTGTTCCCTACTAGCTCTTTTTTTTTTATGATTTTTTTCTTTCTGTTTTTCTTTATTTTATATAACCAAGTCCATTTAAATGAAAACAAACATTTATAGACAATATTTGGGAATTTGGGCGTCGTTCTTTCCAAACTACTTCCTGCTGGTAAGGGGCGCTGTCATGAGGGATTCTAAGAAGATGCAGAAATCCTGGCTGTCCCTACTAGCTCTTAATGCTTAAATTAACTCACTTATATTAACCTATGTTCTGCTATACTGTTTATTACTCTCCTGCATACTGTATGTTCAACTTACTCCAAGTCTCGCTGGCGAATCTCCACCTCTCTGATTTGATTCTTCTCCCAGAGTCCCTCTCTCCCCAGAGTCCCACCTATCCTCTCCTGAGTAGCTATTGGTTGTTGAGCTCCTTATTAAACCAATCAGAAGGTGTGTTGGCAGAGACGTCTTCACAGTGTATAAAAATATTATCCCACAACATTCCCCCTTTTCTCTAAATAAGAAGGAAAGGTTTTTAACTCTACCACAGTAAAACTATACACAGTAAGAACAATTATCAGGTAAGAACTACATTCACAGTGGCCAGACAAAGTAGTATTCTACTAGGTACCCTATCTTGTTGAGTACAAAGTTTTATACCTAAACCACTTCCTGTTGTAATTTGTGTTGCCAACTTATCATCTCTTTCAGGCCTTATACATTTTATTCAATAAACAACTTAAGCTTTTATGTCTCCCAATCTTTATAAACTTTACGTCTCTTTTTGTGAAGTCTTTTTCTTTTCTTTTCTGAATTTGGTAATGATGAAAGCAGTATAACTATCTAGTCTTCAACTCCCATCAGAGACCCGAGAAAGACATAAACATTACTTGACTAAGTAGGAAGTGTAGAGCAAAAACCTTCTATAGAAACACGGGGACATCTGGCTGTCTGGACAGTCACCTAGGGTTCCTCTGCAATGTTGGAGCATCCATCTTTGGCCATCAGGCCTAGAATATCTGACAGACTTTTCTGTGAAGCAGGAATTTTGAAGGGCTGTCCTACTTTGTTTTGGCAGTTAACTTCCTTTATGCCCTGCATGCTCATTTTGGACAGCATACTGTCAGCAGTAGAGGTAAGGGCAGTCTCTTTTCCAAATGGCTAGCCTTGTCACATTTAAAGAAAACTATATATGGAGTTTCTTCGTTGCTTATCATCATCTCTGAAGTAGATTGATGCTGCCAGGAACAAATGTGTCTCACTGTCATGAAAAGTTTTATGTAATTTAAACATTTTAAATACCATATTCCGTAGATCTCTGATGTGTTTGATGGCCACCTATTTACCTAAAATACATCTCTCTTTAATCTTGAAAATATACCTAACATGACTACAAGTCTGGTTGTTATAGTTGACTAAATACTAACCTGCATTTTTTAATTATCCAAAACAGTTTGTAATAATAGCTTTCAAGGAATGAGCTGCATAGATGTAATACCTTACACAGGAGTAGAAACACATATACAGTGTGTTATAACAAAAATAACTTTAAATTTGTATCAGTATGCGAAAATCCCACCAATGTAAAATCTTTGAGACTAGTAGTTGCTTTCCAGTTTAAAAGTAGGTTCAGTAATCTACCCTTTTATCCTGTCACTCCTGTATCTCCATTTTTTTCTTTTCCTTTTTCTTTCTTTTTAGAAAGGAGAGAAAGAAGGGTAGAGGAAAGAAAAAAGAAAGAAATCTCTTAATCCAGCCTCTGTTGTTTAATTTCCTCCCTGACTGTGACTAATAACAACTTGCAACTAACCCTCCCAAACAATGACGAACATCCATAACCCACTGAATGACCAAAAGCCACCCACCCCATCTGTTGAGAATGCAGGCATTGTGTTCTTAAAATTGCTTCCTGCTGTCTGGGTACCCTGAGAAAATTGGGATAATGGTCAAGTCCTGGGAGAGCTAGCTGTAACATTTGTTGTCCAGTCTCTGTGTTATGGGAAAGTGTGTGTCTTACCTGAAGTCCTGGCTGGAGCAGTCTGTGAGGCTGGACCATCTCAGCTAACTCTTTGAAGTTGTTCTGGATGCAGATTTTTTGGGAGGAAACTGCAGCAGAGGCACTGGGAGGCTGGGTCACCTGGGATACTTGTCCTCAGCGGTCCTTTTTTTCTAAATACACACAAACTTTTAAAAGTAACACACATATCTGTATTAACACAAGTATGTAATGTGCTGTGTATACAAATCAGCTAAAGATGATTCTCTGCTCTGTGTTTGAGCAGGTAAAAGGCGTTTGTCAACTTTCTAAGTCTGTTTGGACTGCATAACCAAACTGCAGGATATTTGATTATACTGTGAAACCCTTGGATCTGGGCAGAACCAGCAACCAGTGGACAGGAATTATCTGTAGAGAGTAAGGAGAAGCTAAGAATATCGACAGCGACACACAGAAAGGAGTAGGGAGGGACTTGCGGGGATTGCACTTTTTGGTTTGGTACAAGTGGAGAGAGAGTCTCTTGCTGGGTCTCTGGCCAAAAAGGAAGGTCAGCTGGTTTCTTCTCTGAGCCAGTAGGTTTTCACCCCAACATCTGTCTCCCACGTCTTTACTGGTAAATAGAACAAATCTTAGTTAAAAATAGCACCCACAACTCCTGCCCTGAGACCTTTTACAGAAGGAATATGCTAAGATCACTAAGTATAGAAAATGATAACTCTGCTTGCACTGAACCTCATCTTGATCTTCATATGGTAGTGGAGTGAAACTGGCCATTCCTCTCTCTAAGTGGGTCCTGGTTTACGCAGCATAAACCCAGCAACAGAGAAAACACAAATCCCACCCCAAACAGAAATGGGTGGGGACTGTCCAGATGCCACGTGGCCCCATGTGATTTCTCCTGGTCTCATTTCTACATGAGCCATTTATTAGATACATGTGCTTCTGGATGCCTTCTTGATTATTTCAGTATTTCTATCACAAATTAGAGGAACATATCTAGGACATTGCTTTTATTGTAGACATACATGATTTCTACAATGAATCCTATATCCTTATTTCCCTGGGAGCCTTTGGCAATAAAGGAGATTTGTACGTATGTGTACACCATACACCACAAAGCCGTTCAGAGGATGTTAGCTCATGACATAAGCTACAGAAATGGGTTTGCCTGAGTTTGAATACCTTAGTTAAGCCGTGTAAAAGCAACTTCTGTTTATATTATTTATATTTTTTTCACCTGATAAGTAGCCATTTAACAGTTTGCCCTTCAAGAGTTCTGGGAAGAATTAACTATGGTAACTTGAAGTCTTGGCAAAGCACCAGAAGCTTGGTCCTGAATAACAGTTGTTGTTTTTGTTCTGAGTTATATGTCAATACTCAGAAAATAATTAACGTGGGCTCTGCTTTCAAGAACAGCATCCTTACTGAGATGGGACACACATCCATGGAAAGGTAAGCACACTGCAAGTCAGAGTGTGATTCAGTGAGTCAGTTAAGACTTCAGACCTAGGAAGGGGTGCAAGCATTGCTCATGAGTGAGCTGGGCTTCCAGCTCTGAGAAAGGCTTGTGCTGTATCCCAAGAATGCCAGAGAAAAAGGAGTCCCTAACTAAAGTGCTGCGAATTCTGACGGCTCCTCAGATTGCATGTAATAATACATGTCTGCTAGCAATTTTGTCAGTGGGAAACAAAAATAAAATTATATCAAGTAAAAATAGTTTTAAACAACTAAATAGTAATCATGGAGAAGTCATGAAAATGCAGCTCTTTAAATGCCACTAACCCTGCAGGAATTGAGACAGTCTCCCATGCAGCTCTTTAAATGCCACTAAGCTTGCAGGAATTGAGACAGTCTCCCATGCAGCTCTTTAAATGCCACTAAGCCTGCAGGAATTGAGACAGTCTCCCATGCAGCTCTTTTGCCCTTGTTTGGAAAATGAAGCAAGCTCTCTCCCTCACTGTGCAGAAGACAGGCCTTTGGGCCTTTAAATCCTCGGCACATGGTTTGGACTAGAAGATGAGCTTTCAGCTCGTAAACTCTAACACCAGAATATACATTCAATTAATTGTGTGATAAACAGTTCACCAGAATTCTACCTATTAGTTAGTGCAAGGGACTTTGGTTTTCAGAGAGACTTGCCAGTTGTGACTCAGGTGAATACAGAACATAGTGTAAATCATGACACACATAGGCTAGGCCACCTTGTCACTGAGCTTGTAAATTGCTTCTGAAATGCGCCTTCCTTCTCAGTCCCCTGTGGGTGGTCCTCAGTGGGTGGTCCCCAGTGTGTGACTCTCAGTGGGTGGCATCAGTGGGTGGGTCTAGGTGAGTGGAACTACTTTGTTGTTCCTTCAGGAGTGCCTGCACCCCACAAACTTCCCACCTTTTGAGACAAACTGGGTTTTAGCTCAGTTTTCCACTACAGCTTTTCAAACATGTCTTGCTATAGCCACACTAGGCACAAAACCATCCAAAGTGTAAACTGTTGCAGAGGAATTACCATTACAGACATCTGTCCTGGCATCCAGCATGTGCACAAGGGTGGAGATTACCTTCCACACAGACCACTTGTTGCTCATGATGTTGCTGGGTCTGGAGAAGACCAGAACCGATAGAATGACTATATACATACACTGGCATTTTGTTAGAATGGTTCACAAGCTAGTCCAACTAGACCAGTGATGACTGTCTACCAACAGAAGGTCCTAGAATCCAGTAGGTGTTCACTCCATGAGGCTGACGCCTCAGCTGGTCTTCAGATACACCTTTTTCAATGTCTTTTATATGGGCTGCCAGTATAAAGTATAGCCCAGATTATAGGTATATCTTCCCACCTCAAAAGATCCAGATTTAGGGTAGGTCTTCCCACTTCAAATGATTTAATTAAGGAAAGTTCCTCACATGTGTGCCCAGCTGCTTATCATTTAGTTAATTCTAGAAGGAGTCAAGTTGACAAACAACAATCAAAGGTTAATGATATTAATAGTGATACACGCTTATGCTGTCTGCTGTATGAGTAGGACAGAGTGTTGACATAATCAAATTACTTCATCTGCTACAATGTACTCTAGCAGTGTTCCCAGTTTTTGCGAAATTTCCTAATTCTGTTTTGGGAAATCAGGGTGCCTCTTAAAAGACGCCTCTGAATTGTAAGACTACAGATCAGCTGTGCTAGGCACACTTTCTGCAGTTGTATACAAGAGATTTGTACTCACACTGTCTAACACAATAGTCCCACATAGCTACTGATACATAAAACGTGGGCCAGGTAATTGAGGATGTGAATTTTCAGTGTAATGAATCGGATTTAAGTAGACTCATTCATCTCTGGTGGCTTTCATGGGACACCATGTTTCCTGACAATGTCACAGAGCTTTGTGCAGGGTCTGGAGCTCCTTGCTCTGCCCATTGTCATGTTGACAAGGTAATATAATGAAACTATCAAGGATATTAATGAGACTCTCCTCACCACATCCAGAGGCCAGAGGTTAAACCAGTGGTGACTCAGTTGCATTTCAATGGCCACCAGCACATCATACTGAAAGCCCTGTGGTAGCCATTGCCCTATGCTGATTCAGTAAAGCAAGGTGTTTCACCTTTAAGAAAAACTCAAGGAACTGAAGTTTGCTTTATCATATCAAAGCGAGATGTTAACAGAGAGAAAAAGTAACTAAAAAGAAGACAAAAAAAAAAAAATGGTTTTACACTCTAAAGGAGAAAGAGAAATTTCTGGAATTTAAGAATATTGACATGATACATCTGTCCAACATCAAAGCAGCAGGTTATAAATCTTACAGACAGCTGATCATCCCAAATCCACAAAGGCAGACGAAGGGGCCACACCCCGAGGGAGCTGGAGCTGGGTACAGTGACATCTACCCGGAGGTTCTCCTGGGACTTGCTGTCCTCATGAATGTTAATGAGCAGTGCAGGCCCGACCCAGGCTCTGAAGCGCTGATGTAGCTGATGGAGCGGCCGCTGGGGATGTCAGCGCTGTTGAATACTCAGTGTCCCAGCATGGAAGAGCTCAGTAGACTTTTAAATGTCAGAGCAAGCGGCAGCGCCCACTCCTGTGTGCCCACTGATACATCCTTTGGCACGGTCCACCTCTTAAAGAAAAGATGAAGTTTTAAATTTCCAAGTCAGTGTGTGTGTGTGTGTGTGTGTGTGTGCTAGAGTGACCTTCTGATAAAAACAAGAGCTTATCTTATGCAATACTTACACAGGATGTTTATTTAAAGGTCATTTGTAAAAGTTCACTGTGGTCGTTTTTCTCTTGCACATTAGTCATCTGTTGCAAAACCTGAATACCACCAGGTGTTTAAGAGTGTTGAGATTTCACATCACATCCCTTCGGGTTTCTGTAGTAAGTACATCAAAGCCGTAAGAGCGCTGAGTCAGCAACGAGCACACATGAAGGGTGGGTAATACTGCTTTAACTCTTCCTGGGGAGACACAAGCCATGGCAGGGAGAAGTTGAGTTTCACCAGAGCCCAGCTTGTTGACATCCATGAGTGTACTAGGCTTGCCGTCACAAAGTGCAGGTGAGGGGCGACCACCCTCCTCAGCCAGAATACTACTGCACTGTGCAGTCCCAACCCCATCATGGAGGCATGGGTGGATGGTGGAGCCCGCTTCCTGTCAGTTTCCTACTTCCTGCATGTGTAGCGTTTCCCAAGATCACTTGCTGCTGGTGGGGCAACATCTGGAAGTTCCGGTGCGGGTCTCCTGACCCACCCCCTTCCATCACTAGGAATATCAATGGTTCTGTCTGTTGTTACTGCCACAGACCTGGCACCACTCACTGCATGTTTTGCTCTAGTTGCCATGGCTACTGGAGCAAAGTCTAAAATAGCAGTATGTTATGGAGGAAAACATTGCCACACAACAGGTAGAAAGCACCATTTCTGAACTTGCCTTGGTAACAGAAGCTCCAAGCGTAAGTTACCAGAAGGTTGTTCTGCGGGGAGTCTTAGCGACCAGATGGGTAATTACACGGTCTCTAGAAAGAGGGTCCCAGCGAGGATCCAGCACATATGTAAAGATTGTCTTGCGAATGTCAGGTGTTAAACTAGGCGTCAGAGCTGTAATTAGGACAGTAGTTAATTAGATGTGGCCCCTAATGCTGTTACTCTAAGATGCTGGAGCCCAGCCCCTGTTCCAACAGCTCCTGGAGATGCTGTAAGCCAGCTGTTGGTGCTGCATCTTACACTCCTAATTTATGCTCCTACTCACTCTGAGACTCCTTGTTCCTTCTCCTGTGGGCTATCCCAGACTAAAGCTCCTGAAGGTATATAAAAGTCATTTGGAGGTTTCCCTGAGGTACCTCCTGACCCCTGCCATCACCCTGTGTAAGGAATACGGTTTTTCTGCCCACCGCCTAGGGTCTTGTCCCACCGCCGCACCAGCCCCAAATAATGCACAGAGACTCTGTATTTGATATTATGCTGTTGGCCAGGTGCTAGTTTCTTATCGGCTAGCTCTGTCTTAAGTATTAACCCATTTCTATGTATTTCCACGTGGTCTTACTGAGAGTGGAGGAATGGAGGTTTTGTTCTCTCCAGGCTCTCCATGCTGACTCCTCCTTCCTACTTTTTCCTAGTCCCTCCTATCTAGCTTTCCTATTGGCCAACAGTGCTTTATTTATTAACCAGTATGAGAAACAAATATACATAATACAAATATACATCATTTTCTCTTTTTTGTCTAAATAAAAAGAAGGGTTTTAACCTTAACATAGCAAAATATATAACATAACAGTTATCAAATAAGAATCATAGTTAAAATATTTAGTCCATTAACATTTAGTAAGATTTAAGAAACTATTCTATCATCTATCCTATATTTGTGAGTCTAAAGTCCTATATGTAACTTATCTTTAATCCTAACTAAGGAAAACTATAACCATAACTATCTGTCTTTAATTTCTTTAAAGACCATAGAAGGATAGTATATAAACTCTAGAAATGACAGAGACAACTCACTGCCTGGTCACCCGAAGTTCTTCTGTAATCTTCCATCTTCAGCCCATAGGCCATAGTGTGTCTGGCAGACTCTTAAGCAAAGCAGGAGACTTTAAACTGTCTTCTTGTATTGGCAGTTTGTCAGTCACTTTTCTCTATGTCCTGCAGACTGTCTGGCAGACTCTTCCATGAAGCAGGAACTCTGTAGCAATGTCCATCTTGAATCAGCAGTCACTTTTCTGTGGGTCCTGCATGTCCAGTTTATACAGCATAAAGTCAAAACAGTCCAGACAAGAGCAGTATCTTGTTCAAATGGCTAGTCTTGCCATATTGGAAGTAAACTCCATAACTCGTTTTTTCAATGTCCATCTTCCTTTCTGACGCAGGTGGTGTTGCCAGGAGCATTTATGTCTCACTGTCAAGAAAAACCCTAAACCATTTTAAATGCCATATTCTGTAGGTCTTTGAAAGGTTTGAAGAATGCCTATTTATCTCAAATACATGTCTGTATATCTAGAAATATTAACTAACTTAACTATAAGTTTTGACTATTATAGGTAACTATCTATAATCTGCATTAAATTATACATTACATTTTTAACTGAGCTAAATAAACACAATACCTAAACAAGAGGAGAAATATACACATCACCTTATTGACCTTAAATTGTATCCGTCCCTCAGTGACCCCCGAGCCTTGTGCAGGGCAGCGGGTATGTCTGTTCCTCCTCAGCTTTTAAAGGCACAAGGCTCAGAGACATGCTATCCATTTCAGTGACCACTTATCTCAAGGCCTGATCATGGCTCACATGGTAGCGATGTCCTTTCTCATAATGAAGCTGATTCTTAGAGGGGAATTTTGTGTCAGTTCCTTCTAGAACCAACCCAGCAGCTGCCACCCTTTTCTCTATCTGTAGTGAGGAAGGGTCACTACTCACAAGCTAATGGCTTTCTGAGCAGAGCTGTGTGTACTTCCCACATGTGGGCTCATGTAACCCTGTAAGAATGTAGTTCAGTGGGGCTCTGAGTGCTCTGAGGTAAGTGTAGTGAATGGGAAACTGAGGCGCAGAGATGGGTTAATTTGGCAAAGTTGTCACAGCTCATATTCGTGGAACTGGGATTTGGACCCTTAACAAGCTGTACTTGTTAAGGCCACATGGATTGGACCTCAGGTCCACATTAGGTGAAAGATCTCATCATACTATAAGCACCTTGGAGTCCCCTGGTGACTTGTTCTTACTTGGTAGTTCACAAGCTTGGGAGCAAAAATTCAGGGCTCTAGGGAATGGTTGAAAACCCTACCCAACTACTTCTGAGACTGGTGATCCCAGCGCGTGATCCTAGTCCCTTCCTTTGCAAAAGTGGGACGAGCCAAGCCAGGGCAGTTCAGCGCCCCGAAAGTGACAGGTCCTTAGAGCTTAGAGCAGGTCCTGAGCTACTGCTTCAACTGCTCGAAACAATTCTTAAACACTACTTTCTCTAGCATCTACAGGTGAACTTAGAAACAGAGAGCCGCCATTGGTCTAGACTGAACCCTCAAGCTGAGTATGCCGAGATCTGTGAGGATAGCCATCTGTTAGGTCGTCCTTGCTCTCTACGAGAGATCCCCTCCCTCCCCACCCCCCTCTCCCACGCCCCCTTAGATGGCTTTATTCTCTCCTTAGCTGTACCCACTACTCTGCATGTGCCGTATCCCGGGCTCTGGGGTGGAGGTAGAATGACAGCTGCCTTTCTTCCCCTTTGGTGACAGGGTGTATACAGCAAATGTTCTCAGAGCCCAGAGCCTGCTCAGCAGCTTCCTGTCCTTCCGTGGTGGCTTATTCCATGATCGACTGGGCTAGACCGTGGGGTCCTCAGTCGGCCAAGCACTGTTCAGTGTCCTCTGTGGGTGTCTGTATGGACATCTGAACCCACAGTCTAGATCGAGAGGACCTGGGGACTGCTGGAACAAAAGGCTGAGTCAGTCTTGTGCTACTTTGAGACAGATGGAAAAGGCTCTCTCTGGGCCTGGTGGGGGCCTGCAGCCTGCAGCCTGGAACTTACACCATCGGCTGTGCTAGTTCTCAGAACTTGGGAGCTGACAGAACTGCACCATCAGCTCATACGCTCTTCTGGGTCCGGGAAACGTGGAACGTCTCAGTCTCCATCGCCACATAGACCAATCCCTTCTAACAAATTAATTAGTTATAGTTAATTAGTTACAAGGGCTGGCTATGTGGTCCTGGCTGACCTTGAACCACATACAATCTGCCCTAGTCTTCCAAGTGCTGAGATTATAGGCATATCACCATGACCAATGGGACAAATGTCTTCAGTGCTCTGGGCATCTGTATCTTTCTTTGTGTTTCTGTTTGCTTGGCTTCTCTTGCCAATAATCACACTCATGACTCAGCTTAGGCCCTCCCTCCCCTCACATGGAAAGTGTGGCCAGGCAGTCTGGGAGTGAGGAATGCTCCAGGAAACTGAGCCTTTCTAAATCTGAGAGCCACTGAGCTGGAGAAGCAGTCCTCTGTGGACCAGGAAGGAGGATGGCAGCTGAACGTCAGTGTACTTTTCCTGGTCACGAGCAAGTGACTCTGGGTGTCTGAGCTCTTCAGGGTTGTCATAGAAGATACCAATGCAAATGTAAGTGGGTTGGAGATTTGTTGTGGCTGTTATAAGAATTCCCTGAACAGTTAAGAAGGTCCCCTCAAACCCTTCAGGGGCTCCAGTCACTTTACCTTTTGTGTGTGGTTGGCCCTGTCTGGGAAAGCAAGGTTGGAGAAAAGACATTTTTATGCTAGGCGGCATTGAGCAGCGTCGCTCCTTCCCCAGGCTCCGTGTCTGCTCCTTCCGCCCCGGCTGGAGGACAAGTCTTCATTCCCAGCCCTTCAGGGCACACAAGTGGGCTGCAGATGTCACACTCTGCTTTTCCACAGTGAAAGCGTCCATTGCCCGGCTTCTTCGTGATATCCGAGATGGGGTGTTTGCTGGCTGTTTTCACTGAAGTCAGAGCAGTAATGAAAACCATAGCTTATCTGTAATAAATATTATCCTTTTGGTCTCAAAGAAAATCACCCAGAAAGAGTGCCACTCTTGTCCTGTCTGTCAGTGGGGCACTTGAGCAGATAGCAGACCTTGTGCCGTGTGTGTGTGTGTGTGTGTGTGTGTGCGCGTGTGCGTGTGACTGCTATATCAAATAGCCTGTTCTTTGAGGCAGAGCCTTGCTCTAGTTAGTAAATACAGCAAATGGACCAGAACAATCTGTGGAAGTCACAGACACACATGTACACATATATATAT